>NC_064901.1:6013333-6672500 GCF_929443795.1 Astur gentilis | reverse complement strand
ATACTACAGCAGGTTTTAGACAACTTAGCAAAATATATCAGACAGAACTTTGGTCAAAGAATAACTACAACAGCAAGTTAACCCATGGAGTGCCTGAAGTACAGTCTATAGCATTTCACTTAAACTCTTAGTTGAAAAGTAGAACGTTAGTTACTCTAGCAGGGGACTGGAAGTATCCAGTATAGTAAAGGTTGCAAATCCATTTCCCTTAAAGGTCTTGTCTTCACATGTGTTATCCAAAATCTCTTTAACTGTAATTTTTCACATCTAACCTCAGGTTAGACATGAGCAATTAGAGAATTACTCAATTAAGTAAAATTGCTCAAATGTAAAGAAAATCTACACTTTTTTCTGAGTTACTACTTAGTAGAAGAGGTACCTTTCTTATAGTCAGAAGGAGTAAGCAATACTAAAAAGACTGAAAGACTTTCTTGGGGAAAGTCTTCGTAGAGATGAATACCTGTACATTGTTTGGGTGGAAGAGATTAGCATCTGAAAGGTTTGTCACTGCAAGTGTATTTGCTCAGGTCTTAGTAGAACGTACTTCTAGTAACTGCATTTCCCGTGCATGGATTGCCATCAGGCACAAGGACAGCTGCCCATAGGCTAATGCTGAGTTTGTGTGAGACTGCAACTTCCTTACAATGCATTCTGTAAAGAAATGTCAGAAGGAAAAAAAAAAAACCAAAAAACAAAGCCAAGAAATGTCTCAGTCAGAACTGAAGAGTGATTTTGGAGTCTCTGTAATATTCTGTTAATTCTAGTTTTCTAGATTTTCACTATAAAAATATCTTTTTTCCTATTGAAATGACACAGAAATAGTAAGAGCCAGTAAAAAGACTAAGTAAATGGCCTGTAAAATGATGCTGTTACCAGTCAAATACTGCAAGTAAAATGTAGAAGAGAGTCACTCCTTTCCCACCCTGTCCATTTCAGTAAAGTGTGAATTTAAAAAGCCCAGTTGGAAGTATTCAAACAATAGCATGCATAGCAATTAAATTGTTTCTTTGGGTGGTTTCAAAACCAAGGAAATTAAAAACATAAAATCACATTAACACCTCACTGAACACTGAACTTCCTTGCAGTCCTGCCCTCAAACAGAGCTAGGCTGTGAGAAATGATATTTCTTATAAAGTTTTAAAGCCCCATGCACCTTCAGTTAAGGTATGAGAGTGCCAGATTCACCCATTTGGCACTCTTAGTGGTCCTCGGCCAAAGTATACAGGAATGGAAATCTTTCTTTTAAGTATTTTCTCATTTTTTATATGATCCTATTCCAGTCATAAAATATGAACAGTTCACTTTGCGGCTGGAATTTATACATTTGCTGGAAGACTGTGGTTTTTGACTCTTCCTGAATCTTCACGTGTGCCTGCATGCCAGGTACCTCCCGAGCTGCAGCACCTGTTGACACGCCCAAGCCAGTTTCAGATTTGTTGATTTGGCTATTGCCAGCAGTGGTGCTAAAGCAGCATGGATCTTGCCTCTATTGCAAAAATTCACCTCAAATCTGGGTAAATATTCAGAAGAATCAGCTGGAGACAGCTATTACTGCTCAGAGTTGTCTGTGACTAAAGACGACACTCTTCTGTATATTGTAATACTCATTTTAACAGGGAAAGAGGTTTATCATATGGGTGTGTAATGAACCCAAAAGAGTAGGATAGGGCCCGGAACCTCAGAGACATCCACCTCAATTTTTGTTTTACTTTTTTCTTTAATTACACATTCAGACAAGAATGGTTTATTAGGACTATGATTCTGGAGTTTGTTAAAGTCACTTAAGAGGTTACTGCCCCACTTACGCACCGTGACCTCTGCCACAGATTAATGCCACCAAAGGTGAGGGAAGAGCATAGGCAGCTTGTTCACTTGTCAGTTGTCACATTCACAGGCAGGATATTAATATAAACTGAAATCAGTGGTGGTTTCAATAGTGGCCAAGCTGAACTGTGAATTGCAGCTGCTGAGCAGACACACCATGCTTGGCAACCTCAGGCAGAAAGATGGCAGAGACCTAGCAAGCAGACACCTTTTAAATCATCTCAGTCAGCAGGAATCTTCAGAGGTTTTTGGGTCAGAGTCCCCTATCTGTAAAGCAACAGGGAAGGCAAGCCCCATACTATGCCAAAGGGAAACGAAGCTGCAACCTTGCTACGTGTTAGCGTTAGTCCCATTACAGGGATGGCTGCCTTCCATGACAGCAAGGTTTCATCAGGAGTGCTGCCTCAAGGCTTCGCTTCTTGTGAAGGCACAGCAGGTGAGAACACGGTATGTTACCTGTTGTTCCTGTTACCTTATTTTCTCCTATTAAGCAAAGTTCTTTCTTAAACTCAGTGTCAGAAGCTTCCACGAGGTCCCAGAGCATTCTGCTGAGCTGCTCTTCTCCCATTTGGCAACCCCCAGCTAGTGCCACCAGCTTCTGCTTCCTTCATTTGCATTTGCATTTGCAGAGCTTACAGTTTCCTCCTGTCTGCAGCTTTCAGTTGGACAGATGCTGGAAATGCAGTTAGGAGTATCATTTACAGCAAATGCGAACTGGCTACTGGAATTACAGTGTCAGAGAGTCTTAGTGCTGACCGAACCCGAGGTAAAAGCGCATCAGCCCACAGCCACTACATATGTTTTCTATCCATTCTTGTGCACCAGCAATGATAGTCTAAAAGTAGAATTTTTATTTCTTTCTGACTGATTTTCTGGCTCCTAGAATAGTTGTCCCTGAACGTCTCAGGTTCACAGCTCCTGGTGTTAGATAGAGGCACAGCCAGGAGAGGAGTCACGTTAGAACAGCACCGTTCCATGAGCTGCTATAAGCTGCTGTTAAATACTCACAAATAGGGAACCTAAAGGTGTCCTAGACATAGCTTCCCACGTCACGTTCTGTCCTGAATGCAGCTCAGCGAGAACATCAGAGCTAGAGTCCAGGGAATACCACAGTAAGTGGGTACGCTGAGGAATTAAACATAGTTATAAGCTATACCAGTGTAAATACCCTGAGAATTGCCGGTTAATTTGTCCCACAATTATTGTTCGGGTTGATTGAACTATATTATTGCATGGTGCCTCCAATGTACAAGAAATGCCTTAAAAAACTTACCGTGAAAGTTAAAACTACAAAACAAACAACTGTGTACTGTCTTGTTTGCAACATCATTCACTTGTAAAGCATTCATTTGGAAACACTGTGATGTGTGTTGTGATACCTATTAAATTCTGTAAACGTGATGACAATAAGGAATGTCAAATATTTTTTGAAGACCCTTTGGTAATGTATTTCAAAAACAGCATGAAAGTGATTTTTTTTCCCCCACTTTGACAGGTGAATTATTTACTGCCTAGTGTAGTTTTCTGAATAGCTGAAGTTTTCTATCAATGAGATGAATTTAGAGTCAGGCAAGGGAAGCCATCTCACTAACCCTGCATCCAACCCCATTCCCAAGGCAGTTTGACTGTATCTACAGCACTTTCTGCTGTACTGCAAATGTCAAACAGAAGGTATAATGGATTTAATATTAGTGCTGGCCAAGGTGTTGAGGGAGCTGTTAATAATGTCACTCCAGTTATTGATCTGAAGCCTTTAGAAATCAAAGAAAAGTGAGAGATCCCCAACTGGGGAAAGGCACAACAGTGACTGGTTTTTATTGCCAATATATTTCTACATATATAGTGCTGACTTTCTGGAATTATGTGATCATCATTAATCTTGGAGAGATTTTTTGAATCATTATGTGGTAGGATAATATCAGGGTGACCTGTATGCATGCTAATGTTAAAACTCGCTTTCATTCCAGCCACAAGTCAGCTTTAAAAGGTACACTAGTAATGGCAACAACATTAATACAAATATTCACATGAAAGGAAATTTTATTTATTCTGAGACCGTTTACTGGTGTTGTTGAGATGTCTGGATTTGACTCTTCCTAAGAACATTGTCATTGCATCTGTCTATTAACCTGGCATGTATGTAACTGCTATTGCAGGAGGCTAAATTTTTCCTGATTATAATAATCATAGCTCAGCTGCCTCTGTTTACCACAGAGCTAAATTTGGCTCTAAGTTGATATTCTTCTAGGTTCCTTTGCCACAGTTAATCCTGAAGGATTAACTTGTAGTGTTTTGTTCTAAAATAGGAATTGGTTCTTAGAATCTTCAACAGAATTTTTCAGTCTTATGGTAGTGTATACAAGGGGAACCCCTGTCATCTTTAATCAGTAATTAATAAGTGAAAGTAAAATATAGCATTTATTTTGAACATATATCAAATAAACATATAGTTCCTTTCCATGTATATACAAGGTAAATAAAGATAAATCCAGCAGATAACTTGCAACAGCTGTGTGCTGGATTGAATTTGAAATTCATCTCTACCACAACTGTGCCATAAAGTAGATCCATTACAGAAGGGTATAGACACACGCAAGTGCCTAAAAACATTGTATGTGTTTAAGTGTGTGTGTGTATATATATGTAAGTATATATGAACATAAAAGACATACATGGTAAGTTGTGAAAATAGTTATTGCACGTGTATTTATTATATTAAAAAATTACACATTCCGAATCAGTATAAATAACAGAAAAGGCTACCTTTGCTTTCACTTGATCCCCATGTACTGTGATAAACACATACTTAAACAGAATTGATTTTTATGTACAAATTCTATTGACTCTTCTGTGACTACTGGGAGACCATCCCAGTTGGGACAATCTGTTGTACTCTGGGCAGACCAGTATTTAGGGTGATCCTGT
Organism: Astur gentilis; assembly: GCF_929443795.1. Classification (NCBI taxonomy): domain Eukaryota; kingdom Metazoa; phylum Chordata; class Aves; order Accipitriformes; family Accipitridae; genus Astur; species Astur gentilis. The sequence goes on along the minus strand of NC_064901.1, from coordinate 6,667,751 downwards.
AAGTTCTTTGAGAGCAGGCAAGAAGAAGCTAAAAATATGGCTGGAGGATTGGAGACTGCATGGATCTTCTACTGTTCTCCTTCCCTCCTTAATAAAGAGAAAGACTTAGGCAAAGTAGGCTGGAGAATCTCCGCTTCCCTCTATTACTTCCCCAGCTGCTTTCTTCAGATCTATTTGATCTGGGCTCTGAGGTCAGGATTTTTGTTTCATTGATCACATGTCTGTAGCTGTACTAATGGAGTGTCTTCCTATATCAGCTAAAGGGTTGTGAGAAACAAGACTAACTTGTCTTCTTGATATCTCCAGTCTTACCTGGGATTGTTCTCAGTCATACAGCTTAGTCTGGAAGAATCACAATAATTGTGTTTGCAACTGCTCACCGGAGATAGTTTCATACAGTTTCTTGTGATATACAGTTTACATGTTTTTCTTCATTTTATTTCCTCATTTAAATAATTTTACTTGTTAGTGCATTTAGAGAACATTCCATTCATTTTTGTACATAGCCATAATGTTCATTTCAGCCTTCCCTCACAAGTGATTTGTTCTGAAATCTTCCACGGCTTTTATTTTGTGCCCTTCCCTCAACTATTTCAATTTGGTCTCTCAGTTTCAAGTTTTCCCCCAAAAAAGAATCATTTTAGTCTGTCACCATATTCACCTACGTAGCCTTAAATCACCCTGGCTTGTTTTTTCCATCCTGTTGTTACAAATTCACATCCCATCCACTGTTGCCCCTACCACTCTTCTTGTATTTCCAAGTTCCTTTGATTTCTTCCTCCTAAATTTTGCTGTGTGTCATTATACATCTTTCCAAATTAATTACCATTCTACTATTCTTCATATCTATTTTCTAACTGTAGGGAATCTTTTTTTTTCATTTGACAAACTTATTGATGGGCTCTTTAAATGAAATTTTGTTTATTACTCCTTTTAAATTTTGAGTCATAAAACTCATATTTTTATTATTATAAATTTAAATTATTATATTTAAACAAATAGTTTTAAGATTTTTTTTGTGTTCCTCTGTAACATAAAACTGCATTACAGCCTTTATTTCCTCAATCTATGGTGATGTTAATTTGTCTTTCAAATATTGTACTTCTAATTGCAGCTGGATAGGCTGTTTCTTTTGCATATTAGAGTAGAACAGTACCGACACTTAATAATCTGAGATTTCTGGCAGATCAGACCTGGCTGCTTAAAGCTCTTGGCTTGTTGTAAGTCAGTTATGTTTAATTCATCATACTACAGACTAAAACCTTGTTCTTGTCAAAATTACACAATTCTATCTTCTTTTTATACACAAAACAGCAGAGATACAAGGGATGATATTACTTGGTATCGATTCAGCTCTGCGGGGGGCAGAGATCAGAAAAGGCAGAACTGGCCAAAAGGAATGTCCGCCTCCAGTGAACAATTTTACTCATGGTCACACTGGGAAAAGCCTGGAAATATTGCTTCTGTGTGAAAGGTTTGCTGCTTCCAGCTCTCTGTTTTTCCCAGTTTGCCTCAGATACTCCTTGCTTTTCAGCTGTGAGTAGTATACGACCACTCTGAATACTTGCCTAATTTATCATTACTTTATCATGTCTGTTTATCACCAGGTGGAGTAGATACAGTGTCTCTCCAATTTTGTTACGTTTTACATTTTTTACTGGGGTAAATTGCTCAACTAGCTGCAGGTCAATTAAAAAATCCACTCCCTTGTTTCTACCCCGAGTCCTCTGTGCCGCTGGATCGTGATGTTTCCAGTCTGAATTTGTCACCCCTCTGGGAGCAGCAGGTCAGCTATCAGAGAGCTCTCTATTCTGTGTCTGTGCAGCACCTAGCACAGTGAGGTTGTAGTCCAGGGGCTCGACAGTGCTGCCTGTAATGGCGATACTCATCTATACCAGTCAAAAATAGAAGGCTTTTCACACCCAGGCTATTGCACAGGTCCGTAAACTGTCTGGGAGAAAGCTTCTCTGCAGCCAGCCTCTGTGCCGGGTACTTGCTCCCAGGACCGGACATTTAATGGGTGATAATGTGGCAGGACTGAAACACAGTACTAATCCAGTCCAGCATAGGTGATTAGGACTAATTATTTCATTAACTGTAGTTTATCAAAGTGCATTACGCTTAAAGGTTTTGTAGAACATTGAATGAAAAGATGTAGTTGTGCTATCAGTCACATAGAGCTTCCTTTTTTTCTTTTTTTTTTTGTGTTTTGTTTTAAGTGAATTTCATTCTGATGATAGGTGCCAGATGGAGACAGCCCTGGGGAATGAAATTGTTTGTTTATCCACAGAACACGTACAGCATGGGCAGCAACAGTGTAGTCTTTCCCATGCTGTTTCATTGCTGTTCTCCAGCCTTGCCCTCCAGTGACAGCCTATAGAGGTTCAAAGGCAGTTTACAGCCCGTGCCCTGCCCAAATTCCAGGTGCTTTCCTGTGAATATCTGCAGTAGTGCCAATTAGCATCCATTTTCATGAACTTTTTGGGCATGGGAAGTGTGTTGGTCCCCGAATCTAGCCCAAATAGGCCACCGAATGATAATACTAATTAACTGCTTGCTTACCTAAATCAAATTTTAATCAGTGACCTACGCACAAAAGATCAAAGGCTTTAGTTTTGTGTTTCCTATCGTATTTCTCCTGAGGCATCTATTTTCTTATAATAACAATTTTCCTCCTAGCAAGAACATTGGAATAATGATAGTACTATTAAAAAAGCCAAAACAAAAATTAAAAAAAGCAAAGTAAGATAATCTCTTTAATAAGATTCTTTGCAAAGGGGTGAGGAATCTCATTCTCCCACTCTGCGGCCCCACCCCTCTTCAGCCAAGAATAAACATTGTCAGAGAGATTTCAACCAGGAAAAGAAAAAAAACAGAAAAAAGGTAGAAAATAACATCTTGAACATTTTCATCAAATCTACTTAAACCATATATTCTAGAATCATGTTTTTAATAGGTTGATAAATTTCATAATTCTGCATAAAACCAACTAATTTTAGTTTAGGGTTTATGTTTGAGAGAGGTTGGCTAAATCCTGTGCTTTTTATTATTATTTTACAGCTTGTTTTGAAAGTGTCATAAACAAATGACTTAAGTGTCCCACAAGACAAATGTTCTTTAATCATCTAATGCACTCATTTATCCTCAGCCTTAACCTTAGTCCTAAATTAAGTCTCTTGCAAAAACATAACTTCATCTAAAAACACCCATCAATCCTATGTGATTTTGATAAGCACATTTAAAATACATAAACAATCAGACAGTTGTCAATCCAGTTGAAGTTCTGTCCCATTTAAAAGTTATTCATTAGGATATGTTCCTAATGCACCTGCTGCTAATAAAATTTTAAAGTGGAACGAACAATGTTTTCAGGTTTCTGCTAGACTTATAATTTTTTTGCTATTCACTAGGACTCACTAAGAATAAAATCAAAATGCATATCAGGAAAATATCAACTTCAGCTTAAAATGAGTAACTTCTAGCCTAATGGGATGCATTTTTCTGAAAATATTTACATAAGTTATATTTTAATTTGCATTCCAGTTGCACAGTACCACTAACAAAATATGTGTCTCACCTTTGTGTTATGTTTATTTGGTCATTACCCTCATTATCTACTCAGGAATCCAATGTACATAGAAGCATCACACAGGAAAAAATGAGTAACATAGACATAGGTTACACATTCAAAGCAAGATATTTCGCAGAAGCTGTCACTTGACCTGACTAAATAAAAAAAGTGACTGTGAGGGGTTATGAAAGGCTTTTAGTGGCTGATATTCACTGTAATTCAGAATTAATTCAGATTCTCTTTAGTTTAAGCAGTACTTATGGCTAATACAGGATTTTATTTTATTTTATTTTATTTTTTACTACTGGCCTCTTTAGGACCTGGAAAAATACTACTGTTGAGCTCTTTGGGATTCTTTCTCACTGGGGCTTTAAAATTCTAAAGAACAGATAAGAGCAAACAGCAAATAACTGGATTTAGAATAAACTCGGAAATTATCACTAAGGCCCTTCCTCTGCCACAATTTGTCAAATCTGCTGATAGGAAACAAATTCTATTCATAAAGATTTTATTTTTTGGGGCCCTCTTGTGATTTGGTAGCAATTCAATTATAGTTTTGTGAGATAGTGAGCCCGGAGAGGGAATCCAGACTGACAAGAAATATGACAGGACAGTTACAGAGTGTTTATGCAATTAAACTTTCACTGACAATACCTGCGGAATGATGAATGCGTGGGCGGAGGTATGTGTGCACAAGCAATGCCCCACAAGTATTGCACATTTTTCATTATTATACAACTGTTCAGATCTTTCAAGAATAGCCTGAAGTGAGGTGGAAAAGAGAGTGCTGTTCCGCAGCATGTTAACCAAATGCTTTTTTTTTTTTTTTTTTTTTTTCCAGTGGGTCTTGATATGCCGGGTGATAAAAGAACATCTATTTTAGAGAAATGTTGCAAGAAGATTAAGATTTAGCCTGAGTTTGACATATATTAATTTTGGATTCTTAAAGAGGTTTTATTCTTTTTCTATCTGCAACTTTATATCATTTCAAAACTGATAGATACTCCATAATTAAACTGCAAGGTTATTCATTTTATGCATACAGGTGCAAAGGGCACTATAAAAGTAGGATTTTACTGATTGTAGATTAGAAGAGAAAGGAGAAACTTAAAAGACTTTTGTAGAAAACCACAAAAGCTTACAGAGTAGATTAATTTGGTTGATCGTAGCCTGTATTCCAGCATGTCTGTCTTCATGGAACTATAAAATCAGACAGCTTATTTTAGAGGCTCTGAAAGATTATGTTGAGTTTTCCAGGCTATTACAGTAGTTATTTTTACTTTCCATGTGAAGTTGCTCATTTGTAGTGGGGTTTTGATTTTGCAAACATGCTGTTAAAACATGTTGACCTGGACTATCTCTTTTCCAAGGAGTTAATTCCTGAAAACTTTATGTTCAAAAACTGCTATATGCTAAACAAAAAGAAAGTGGAATAACTACGATGTGATTTCCTGCCAGAGAAGCTGAGCAGAGCACTAGCTGTGGATTTTGGATTGCTATGGACGGAGGTTGAAATAGTATGACTGACACTAGAAGCATGAAATAAGGGCCTGGCAGGTAAATTATTATAAAATGACCGTTTAAATATTACCTAGAACTATGCTGAGTTCTCAGAACTTTACTTGACTTCACTGGAGTAAACTTTAGATGTTCAGAATTTGATTCCAACACACCTGAATTCAAATCACTAGCAGTAAGAAAAAGCTGTTTCCTATTCATGCATGCTTATCAAATCTTTCAAAAATTGAAGTCTGCTTCAAATAATGACGATCTAAATAAAAAGGTTGCGTGTTGCAGTGAACTGTTTTGTGATTCTAAATTATGTATGCTGGATTGCAAAATGGAAACTATTTATTTATTAATGTAAGCATTTATCTCATGAGAAGAAGCTCCTGAATTTTCACTCCTTCTTTCTAGAGATGGTTGTTTCCTATCTTGCAAGGTCCCCAGTGATGTCCAGGGAAATGTGCATTCATCTTCCTGATTTACAAACAGACATCTCTTCTCTTTTTGAAGGAATGACAGTATTTACTCAACTCGCACACAGCCGACATAATATCACGGCTTAAGTTACTCAGTACCAAGAGCTATAGAGTATTGAAAAAAATCTGATTTTCCAAGAGCTGTTTCTAATACCTACTAAAATTGATAGCAAGAAAAAAATTGTTTTCACATTACTTAGGTGTTAAAATTACATGGTGGTGTTCCTTTATTTTCAAAAACCAAACCTAATCCTGTTAATTCAAAGTGAATAACAAACAGGACTAAGACTTTTTCCCAAGTTGTTACATTTATTCAACCTGCTTGTGTTTTGTTCTTCATCATAATTATTTCCAAGTCAAATCTGCACTGATTTCCTTGCGGACCCACATACCTCTGACTAACTTAAAGAATTGAGCTGGGATAATTCACACTATTCCTTGGGGGTCATGTTCTCTGTTTTTTTTCAAGGACATTTTTATTACAAAGCTGATGAAATTTGCATATTAATTCATTTCTTTCAATTTTTTAAGATTAAATGTTGTCAACATGTATCAGTGCAAGGCTCTGACAGTGCTGATGAAATGGGTCAGTCAAGCTTGAACATTTAGAGTAATGCAGCCATCTGCAACCCCCAAGCCCCTTGTGTAGTTTAGTGCTACCATTGCAACTTGATTAAAAAAAAAGTTTTATTCAATGCAGGATATTAAAACATTATCTGTGAAATGATATGTGTTACTCCTGCCATTTGCAGAGAAACTATATTTGACAACAAAATGGATCTAAGGATCTCCTTGCTGATTTAGAGTTAGTGCTTTGTCAATCTTAATTAAACTCCAGTAGGAAAAGTGTAGCGAAAAAAAAGAGTTTCTGCTGTGCCAGAGCTTAGAAGTTATTAAACTGGGCTTAACGTCCCCTCCTAGCCAGTATTTTTACTGTTTGAAAAGCAGTGTTATTTACAGGAAGGAATTGCCTAAATCCTCATGTCTCAGGGGCCCTGGAAAGCAGTTGCATTCTTCTGAAAATACCAAGTCTTAATAGAATCAGAGAAATTAGAAATGGAAAAGAACCATTAGGTCAACTTATCTATCCCCCTGCCAGTGCAGGAGAGTTCCCTACAGTATTGCTGTCTTACAGTTAATAGTCATGGATTTTGAGTCACCGTTTCTCAACTACTTATGAAAGTATTTGCTGTGTGAGCTGCTTGGTTCATTTTATCTTCACTGATGGGACTGATATCTTTGTATTCTAATATTCGTATGTTTTAATAGTCTGTGATTCTAGATGCAATGTATATAGACACCCAGTAATATCTTCTCTTTAAACACATACTGTGCATTTCCGTCATGTAGTGTTTTATTAACCTGCATTTACTCAGCATCTTGTGTGACAAGTAGTCCCTTTGATATCAATGAAGACAACTCACAATAGCCTCTAAAATTAACTGGTATAAATCAGCATAACCACCTTGGTTTTAAAGGTGTGGAGTCAGTTGTGGGTTTGGCCAAGGACCTTTTGATATCACTAGGTCTAATTATGAAGTTACGGCAGTTAAATCCACCCGTAACACCAAAACAATGTGTTAACTCAAATGAGAAGTTTCAGATGTGAACTTACTTCTCTGTAATTACTGCTACAGCTTAATCAGTTGATGTATTTTAATAGAAACTGCTCCTGGTCATAGACGTCTTCATAATTGCTACTTCTGATAGCCCCAGCAATGTACAGTAGCCTTAATTCAACCAAAAAAAAAAAAAAAAAAAAAAAAAAAAAAAAAAAAAAAAATCTTGGCTTGCACATGTAAAGACTGACTCCTACCTTGAGTATGAATATAAAGCATGAATTGTAATCATAATCAGAAAACAACCTTCCCGCACCCCATAGTCGTGGAAGACATGACAACACAAATATTAGTTGACTTGTATGGCAGAGTTGCTATCCAGATATTATACTGGTTTTATTTTTAGGCAATCACCTCTGCAGACTTTATGTTGTAATAGCACAGTGTATTTTCAAATTTGAGCTTCTTTTAATACCTGTCATACAGGAAGGTTGTGTTAATCATATCAAAGACTGTGAACAACATTACAGGACCGTTGTATTTTTTCTAAGCTGCATATTTTTTCATGTGGTGGACTAAAAAGGATTTAGGAAATATCATTAGGTAGACACTGGATATCCTTTTAATAAATAGATGAATCTGAGCTACTAGTATCCAGATTTTAAGACCAAACTCAGAAAGTTGTATTGGATTGAAAAATCAAAGTCAGACTTCACACTGTAGTAGAGTCTGAAAATGTCAGATATGAAATATTTAAACTGTGGAACACAATCTTCAACTTTGGGCTATAAAACTTTAATTTTGTAAGTTGCTATTTCTCCAATTGTTCGATATTTTTAATTCTACAAATCCATGTTTATTAGCTTTCAAGGTTTAAACAGTGTTACTGAGTCTATTGAAAGTAAATTGTACTGACTTCTGAGAAATATAGTTACTATGATTTGTTTTCTATTTCTACGTTCAAGATAAAGGCGAAAGAAAGAACAAATAAAAGGAATTGATTAGCACAGCTCTCTTTTTTAATACTTGTAAAATCACCAAATATGCTTTGCTATTTTTTCTTCCATACACTACAAGAAACAGGTCAAATTGATCTGGAAGGTGATTTTTTGAACAGCGATAATTTTAGGATATGTAGAGAAAAACTTTAGCATCTTTGATTCTATGTATTCATATTTTTACAGTTATCAATTGTAATGCCCAAATGAAATCTTCTTCCACTCTGTGATCTTCACATATATTTTGCAATAGCAGTTCTTGGTCCAAAATCCCAATTCTATTGAAGTTGATAAGCAAAACCTTGCTCCCATTATAAACAATGCAAATCTCCGACTTCTGTAATGAAGTTGTTCCAGTATTATGCATAACGTTATAGAATTACAGTGGGGGTGAGCATTTTCTTTAACATCATGACCTCTTCTTGCTTACATGTCCATGATAATTTTTTTCTTCTTTGGGGGATTTCCTTGTACAGTAAGAACATAGTTTGAAATACACCTGTTCTAGCATTTCCTATGTGAAATACAGCTATAAGCAATCCATTAGATAAATTCATTGCAACAAAGTGGTCTGCCACATTAAATACTGTAGATAATTTAGCAAGGTTTAGCAAGGTTTTTTACCTTTGGATTTTTAAACAATGTATGCAGTTAGCTTTGGTAAATAACAACAGCTTTGTTTTGGCAGGAGTTGCTGCAGACTCCTAAATCCAGGTTACTTTATCTAACAGTGTTTTGATTAAATTTATTCCTCTCCATCTAACTTAATTTTTTTATTTAATGCAGTTTTCCAGCTATGAAGGAAAGTAAATTTACTGTAAATCTAGACTCTTTTTTGCTAGCAAAGAAATTCAGTATATGTTTGCTTTATAGCTTCCATTTTATATATATATACTGTGAGTTTTCTTTTCTCAGAAACAAACTCAGAAGTTATGCTTGCATTTACAGTCTGCAGGCAGGTTGGTACCTCCACATAAGGAAAATATATTTTTAAAATCTTCTGTAATTTTGAAGATGAAATTTCCCCTGCCAATATCTGCATGTAAATGTTCTTCTTCCATCTTAAATAATAGTTCTTACAATGCACAATATGTGTGCTGCAAATAAAAAAGTCAGGTTTTTACACCTTATGTTTATTAAGTCTTTATGTTTGACTAGCTAACAGTGATCACACATCCCAAAAAGATTTTGCACACTTTATTGTTTGTGCGCTGAGCTGCATAATTTCAAACATACATTATGTTTATTTTAAATTTTATGGAACCAGGCATTGTTGAAAGAAGATACCACCAGTTGGAAACAGTGGATAATGTTAGATCTTGCTCAGCATGACATCTTTATGGGATAATTTGATGTCAGAAAGAAGTCTTTAAATTATTTCTTTTCTACATATGTATGTGTAGAAATTCTAATCCTTAACCATGCAGGGATGCAAGTGGTTCATATTCAGACATGTTGGCCAGGAAAAGGCTAATGAGTGAGCAGTATTGAGAGAGATAAGAGTCACCTAATCTAATTAAAGAATAATGCATTTTACTACCCAGAAATTTCACACCTTGACGAGATTGCAATGAGCACTTCTTGATACTTGAGACACTTGTGCTTCTTGGCACACAGAAGTGATGGGTCTGTTTTCTACCTTAATCTTTTATATTATAAAGGAGTTGGTTCAAAAAGTTATAGTTGAGCCTCTACAGTAATTATGTTCAATATCATGGTGTAGGTGGAAGTAGTCACATCACAAACTACCACTGCTAATACCAAGTGAGCTTGGATATTTTGAATAAAGAGCTGAATTTAGCCCATACAGGGAAAGTGTAATCCATAGATTCATTAGCCAGTATCGGGAAACTGTAATCCATAAATTCATCATGAAACTCATTTAAGTAATGACAACTGAATGGTATCATGTGTGAACTTACGGAGAGTAGTAATGACTCTCTAAATGGTGAAGTTCCTGAGGTTATTGTGAAACTCACGTCTTTCAGGAAAAGTGTGAATCCATCACAGTAAGGACAACAGGAATATGTCAAGTACGGGCAGTTAAATGCAAGGCGGTAATTTGGAGAACTAAGGGCAAGATTGAAAAGTAATTTGGGTTACATGCAAAAAAAGTAACAAAAAAGTCTATTTATTGGTAGATACAAATGAACTACTCAGTTTACTGAATTTGCATGAAATAAAGGCAGCTTATTTTACTTTTTTCCCATTAGTCTAAACCACAAATGACACTGGGGTTTTACAATTTCTCACTGAGATCAAAACTGCAATCAAAACCTGAGATTTCAGAAAAGAAGATATCCAAACAAACTGATATGTTTGGAAGCAGCAGATCAGCAGGTCTAGATGGTATACAACAAAGGAAAAAATATGAAGGAAAAATGAAATGGCCAAGCTGCTAAAAATTGTACAGTGTTCCAGTAAAATGGCAACCAGGAAGCTGCAGGGTAACTGATTACCTATGAGAGAGACATTTTCCTGAACTACAAAAATGTTTTGGGAAACAGTACTAAAATTACCTTAAAAATTATGTGGATTTATATGTGCTATTTCTATTAACACACACATGTGACATAATATAACAAGTACGAAATGGCTTTAGACTTGAATTGCAAAAATGACTGGAGGTATAGGAATATTTCTTTCTGAGGAAATATGTAAAAGACTAGAATTTTTTTCCTCATAGCACCCTAGGTATCTTTTTACAAGGAGACAAAAACATTCAGTAAAACTCATGTGGAAGATCAGCAAAACAGGTAAAAGGAAGCACATTTGTCAAGCATTGTGGACGTGTGGAACTCATTGCCACTACCTATTTCTGCAGTCGAGCAGAGCAGACTTTCTAAATATGTGGACTTTTATAGACCATGACGGTTTTCCCTTCTAATTTCAGTTAAACTATTTTTATAGAGGACTGCATTGTGTGCTTCACATCAATTTAGATACCAACTGGTGATTTAAGGAAGAAAGGTCTTCTACATGCACATTATTATCTAATGGTGTACACTAGGTCTTCTGGCACTTTATCCAGAGACGTTTGTTGTTACCTATAGTCAGAGAGAAGTTGTTGAACAAGCCAGTCCTCTCAAGTCCTTTAGCGACAAGGACTCTTCTACTTTCCTTTATTTTTCATTAAATTTAACATTTGCTTAGACCAACACAAGATATGTCTCATTCTGTTTATGGTTGAGTTTCTATGATACCACATAATACTCCATGATATAGCTCATGAGCTTCTGCAAGCTGATCATTTCACATATTACACTTAAGTCTTCTCTGAAGACCCTCCTTGCTTTCTTCAGGCAAGAGGTAGTAGACCTCAGAAAATGGTGGTTAGTAAATGAACAACATCAACCTCAGAATATGTTATGCACTGAAAAAGACTGGGGCCTGGAACAGAACCTAGAGGTTGTAGCAGACATTCCTCACTTTTCTCCCAGTTCTCAGCAGCGATGGTCACTGTTGGATGTCCATCTAATCTGGGATACTAGGCTCTATAGACCCTCAAACCATTGTGTTTGTTCTGTGTCTCTGATCAGGATAGGTTGCTTATAGCAGAAGGAATACCTTCTACACAGCACCTATATCTTGTCCGGCAGTACATCTGCAAAGACATTGAGCTATGAATCAGTGTATTAAAGAGGCAGCATTCATGTGCATTTGTTTATTTTTATACTGAGATATGCATTATCAGTGCTAAATAAACAAACACAGTGAAGTTACTATACTTAACCTCCAAGTTTCAAGACTATAATTTTGATTTGGGAGTCTCCCTGAGTCTTTACAGTTTACAAAATCAGTGGTAAAAGGCTATGAAATCACAGCTACATTCCAAGCCCGAGATGAGTCTAAACATAAAGACTGGGACAATCGAGTGTTGTTTGAGGAATACAGGTTGGGGAAGTGGGACTGAACCTGGAAGCAGCACAGTTAGTTGCCTGTTCTAAGGATTGCACTCATACGTTCCAGATAATGGGGAGAGGGTGGAGGGAGGAATTTAGAGTAGCTTAAGGTCATTAAGCCAGCAAGACTATCTGATTCCTTCTCTGTAGCAACATAAAGTACCTTATTCAGGTAAAGAAGGGCTTTACTTACTGTAAATCTCACAAAGTTTATGCCACCCCAGATACAAACTTCACACTAACTTGTTCACTCTGGGGAAGGTTCACAGTTTGGTTTTGTTTTTTCGGGGTTTTTTTTTTTGAGCAGTAATAGTCTTTGTAAGATGGCTGCAGTGTCAGCATTTATCTTGAAACTCTTGGATATTAGTTTTGACTGCAGTCACCTTTCTGACAAGTGTTATTGCGACTGTGTTTTATATCCCTGTTCAGGATGATTTCTAATGATAATGCTCTGTCTACCTCACTGCTTCACACTAAATTATAGATGCCACTATGACAGGACAAACTATATCCAAGTGCTAAACTCTACTCCCTTTGTGTGATGTCAGTGCCTTCACTACTTTGTGCCTGGAATTAAAAACAGGATAGGAAGATATGCAAAACATTTCTGCTTAAAAATAATGTTCTGTCAGTTATTAAACAAGTGATATTTCATTTAATCAGCTCAAGGGGATTATTTTAAATGAAAAGGCAGAGAGTATGATTTTATTAACACATTCCTGCCCTAGAGTCCTACTGTAATAATTCTTTACTTGACTAAATTAAAAAGTTATAATTCAGTCCATCCACAACAAAGACTTAGGGATAGTTAAATTTCATTAGTTTTTCTATTTTGAGTTGTGCAGAAAGGGAGGGAAGGCATCATGTCTCCAGAAAATATGTCCTGAAGTAAGCATTACTTTATGAATACAAACAATCCAAACTTTTAGTGAAGAATGTTATATTATCTGGTTTCCACTTGTCAATCTGATACCTTCAGCATTAAACCCATGCTATTTGTGCTATCTCTGTGCATATGTGTTTGCCAAAACAAAGGCTTTTATCAAGTAGTCAATTTTTTCAGCCTAGAAAATGTGAACTAAATCAGACTAAGCCTACTACTCTCATCAGCCTGAGAGTAATTACACTTGTTGTCTTGACTATAATACAAATAATGCTCTATAAACCATTTTGACCAATGATTTTTAGTTAATTAGGCATTGGAAACACTCCTGAAACTTAGCAGGAGGATAAGCAAAAGCTGTTTGAATACACACATGTATATCTGCACTAGCATGCACATACATGCATTTTACAAATCTATCTGTAGAAGCAGATAAATAACAAGGGTGTCACTAGTGACTCCATAATTAAGACTGCACTGAGACTGGGAAGTGCACTTAAAATCTTGGTTTAGGTGGGATAAATAAATATTTCTGTATGTATTACAATATACATAAGACTTTTTTCCTCTTTCTTCTTATGCAGTTCTAGGAAAATAGGGTCCATAGCTGTACCTAAAAATTTGGAGGATGATATTGAATATTGAACCAAGAACAAGCAATTTTTAGTAATATTTTAGGCTAAAAGTGTACACCATTCTCAAAGTGGATCCTTGTAATTGTAATACTCTGTAGGTCCATTCTTTAAATGAGAGCATAAATGTGTTCACTTTCATCCTGTATGTCTCAAATTTAAGACAGCTAATTAAATTCTGTCTTGTTTATGGATATAAATCTTAAGTAACTATACTGAAATCTTTGGTGATATTCTGCATTTGCTCCCATGAAAACTGAGAATAGAATTTAATCCCATTGCTATAAAAAGAATACTGGATACTACTCCTGGGAAGGTTAAAAACATTCTATCTGATACCCTTTCAGACTGAAAACTGTATAATAAATAAGAAAACAAGTGATAGATCAGACAACTGAAAGCAAAGAGTAGGTAGCTAAATATTGTAAATAGATGGATAGACCAAGTTATTTTTTTATAAATTCCATCTCAGAGGATTACTTCATTTATCTTTTGAGAGAGACTTTCTCATTACAAGAGGTATTTCACTAAAAAATTAATTGTTTATTAAGAATTAATTAAATAGGTTAGCATGGGACTATCTGATCAGGGAATATCAGTCTCAGTACTTTGAACTTGCAGGTGCTGTAGTGGTTGTAGTTAAGACGTTATATTGGAGCTTTCCTTCATTGCAAAGGCTTGTGTCAAGAAAATCTTTAATATAAAAATAAAAAGCAGTTCATGCATAAAGCATGACGCCCTGAAGCATATTAGATCTGTTTATCTCTCTGTTTAAAACGAACGGTACCTGGTATAGTTTACATAACAAGGCAGGGATCAGTTTGATAAAGCATTTATATCACCTGGGGAACACGCTGGCTCATTTCCTCAACACCTTTCCGCATGACTCGTTCACCAGCAAGTATAATAGCAAACAAAGTTTTAATAGGTCAAGAGCAGAGGACCTGCCTGTGTTAAAGTAGAAGACATTTCAGTTTGCCCTTTGACAAATAGCTCATATTTCGAGCCTGGGTCTCTGCAGCTGATCATTGAATGATAATTATTGATTAAATCTTTTATGGACAAATCCTTAATTGCGTTTGATCATTTGCAGCCCTAAAGATGTTTTTTTTAAAAAGACAAGTTAAAGCTTAGTTCTTATGTGGTGTACATAAAATGTGTAAATTATCCAGGGGGAATCAAATAAAGGACCAAGATGGACTCTTGCCCCCCAGATGCAGCGGCAAAGCTCTAGTGACCTCATTAGAAACAGGATTTCACCTCAGAACATTAACATTTTTGGCAAATACTACAGTACAAATCTGCGAGTTAACATTTGAAAACACTTTTTTAAACAAATGAATTTCAATTTAGTTTGCAATTAAAATCTGTTGTTAGACTAACAGATTTTTTTTGTCACTCTTCCATTTTGTTTAATGTAATCCAGGATATGAGTCACATTTGCTTGTTGTTTCTATATGTGAAGCAAATACTGTAGCTGCTGTTTCTGTCATAGCACATCTGCTCCACTGAAAACTGCAAAATGATAGATAAACACTTGGACAGGAAAAGAAATAGATGAATAACATTTTGTAATTATTTTTTCAGTGAACAGTAATCATCACCAAATGTCTTTGCAGTTCAAAGGCTATTTTTGTTAAGCGGACATACACGGAGCTTCCATGCAAGCTATTGTAACTTTTGGGGATTTTTATTTTAAGTACTGAAAAATATGTTTTCCCCCAACAGGCACTTTCAGGACTGCATAGTAAAAGCAATATTGTGTTCATCAGCTGTCCCATAACAAAGGAAAAAATTGTTCAGTGAAGAGAAGAATTATTATACTTTTCCTTTTCTGGAAAGTTCAACAGTGGAATACATCTTTCTTAAAGCATAATTAATAACAATTTGTGACGCTTTTATGAATGGATACAATTCAGAGTATCTGTTCGCTATATATAGTGTAACAAAAATAAGCTGGTATCACTTACAGGATATGTATCTACATCCCAGTCAACATAAATCAATAATTGAGCCATAGATAAATAGATTAGATGTGGCAATAGGAAGGGAAAAGAAGCTGAGGAGAAAATCCACAAAAATAATTTTGCAGAGCTTGTCTTGCGTTTTCATCAGGAACTAAGCAAAATAATCTGACAAGGGCAGAAATCAACTCATCTGGCAAATTCTTGTACTTTACTTTTATCAGACAATGTAACACAGCACATGACACTAAAAATAATAATGTGTTGTCTAAGGACAGGATGGTAATGCTATGCCTTATATTCAGAAGTATCCAACCCCAGCAGCCTTTATGGTAGCTTCTTCACACGCTTGGTGCTCTTCTAATCACACAGGCCTGTGCACCGTTCCTTCCTTCCTCCCCCCAAACTGTACTTCCCTTCCACACACAGGGAACCCCGGAGAGCTGCTTAAATGGCAGCTCCGTTGTCTGCACAAAAGCAGTGCCCACATCTCCATGTGCTGCTGTGCAGTTGTTAGATATAACCTCTCGGGAACGCATGCCTTACACAAGCTTAGAGGCGTGTATGTTTGGGCAACTCTCGGCACTCTGAGGTGCTCCAGCAGACCTGAGGAATCTGTATGTGGACTGTGGTTAGCAAGAGGCTTTTTGTACGGACTGTTTTTTGTGTGAGCTCTTTGTAACATTGTATGTGACTGCTGACTTGTAGTGGCTGGGCTGCAGATGGCATCAGTCCCGGCACTACTGCCCCTGACAGAGATTCTCCAGTGGCACAAGTGTGCGGCAATACGTGGCACTCGAGCAGAAGGACCTGAGCACCTACTCTATGCGATCCTCTACTAATCCATGGAGATGCATGGGGGTTGTCACTGGCACAGGGAAATTACACAAACAGGATAAACTTTGGCTGAAAATGGCAGAGTAGAGTTGTGAGCTATGCATTCAGCAATGATGTGATACGAAACACACAGCGGGGGGTGGGGGGGGGGGGTAGGGGAGGAACCCCTCAAATTACTTTGTTTCTCTTGTTCTTCATGTCACTTGCCCCGCTCTGCCTCTGTGCCTTAGGAGAATACAATATATTCCTCAACACCTGCCCCTGTTGCCCTGCTGCATGTCATTAGGGTTTCTGCCCTGGTTTTGGCTTTTGTTGCTTCATGGTGCTATCCCTGTATGACCTAAATTTTCTTGTGCACAATCCAAAGGTCTTTGGCACTATGGAAGCTTTGTGAAAAAAGGCCCATCTTCGTTCATACAGTTCAACATAAACATAAAGAGATGTATAACGAAATATGTCTGTAAAGGAACCTTTTAAGACAGATTGGCTTATTAGAATTACATTATTATTAATCTATTTCCATGCACTAGGTAAGAGGACTACACTGGCAAAAAAATGTAATGTGTGCCTCAAGTCATAACTCCTAAGTTCTTTTTAATGTCCTAAATAAGTGACCTAATTTTCAGAAACAGTGAGAACCAATTCGTCTCTCACAAGATTTCCATGACAGCTTCCAAGTGCAATTTTAAAGTTGACTTGCAGGATCAGGTCCTGGTATTGTCAAGTGAGGTGAATTAAGGAAGCTGTGTATTCCTCTGAACTGCTCAGCTGTGACCTGTCAGAGTCAAATAAAACTGGGCAAGGCAGAACAGGATTCCTGCAAGAAAAAAAAAAAAAAGAAAACTGTGCCAGTGAAATTTAGATCAGCAGAATACTGTGCCAGTGAAATTTAGATCAGCAGAATACAGTTTGCCATATTAGAATTCAGTCACAAATCAGCTCCAGAAATACTGCTCTAGCCAAGAAAAAAAGCCGCATGCTGTTCGTAACAATAAGTGGTTAGGGCTTTACTTATACACTTCCCCTCAAAGAAATGGTCTTCTAATTAAACAATTGTTCACAGAAATCACATCCCAAGAACTGAAGGAAAAGAAATGGAAAACTCATGATTGTTCCTTTTTATATTTTAGTACTATGAACTGAAATACAGTTTATCACAAAACTCGATTTTTCTTCAGTTCAGCCTGCTGTTTATAGTAAAAGAAAATTACATATTAACATAAAGCTATGAATCCAGTTTAAAATTCTTCTGATGTCAAAAGGTCCTTCATACTCTTCAGATGAGCCTTGTTGAATATCTAGCTCCCTCTTCAGCCCCTTCCTTTGCTTACAGACCTGATTATGGTACCTGTGGTTGCGCCACTGTATCTAGGGCTTCTCAGCTTAGACAATTTTTATGTGCTAATTCTAACTTTTCGACTCTCTTGACCACAAAACTTATTCATTGGCTATAAAAGCAAATCAAGCATAAAGCAAATAAAAACTTGGAGCACGTCTTATTTATCTGTGCAGTTCCCAAGTCTACTTACTGGGTTCCCAGTTTACTCAGCAGCTCTGTTCCACAAGAATCCTGCTTGTTTTTACTTTCCCCCTTTTCCTTCCATGACTACATTGTATGGGCTGAATTTACTGGTGATTTTCCTGAAAGGAAGACAGACTATATACCAAATATTTGTCATTCTTTGCATGAGGCTGTGCTGAAAGCCTATGTCTACTATCTTTCTGATACCATGGTTTTCTACCCCAGATTGTAGACAAACAGCTGTTCTTTTTCCTCGGAATATTTTAGTGGTGTTTGATTGCTTGCTACTGTAAATAGTTGTTGTGTTGACTAACTGTTGCATTTCATTTTCACTCTTGTCAAACCAGAATTGCATTCAGGCACCCTCATGTTGTAGTATGTTAAATCCCAATACTGGATGCCTGCAGACTTGGAGAAGGAGTACTTTTCTTTTGTAGGTTATTCTGAGACAGGACATAAGAAGGATAATACCTCTCAGACTGTAGGATTTGGTATGTGGCTTGACCTAAGACACTCAAAATGGAAGGTGAGAGCAAGGTCCACTTCTAAAGCCCTCTTGTAGTAACAGTCCGTCACAACTCTTCTTTAACTTAGCATGTGACTCAGCTTGCCTAAATGGCAAGGTTAGGCTTTCTCTGAGAACAGGAACCTATACTTGTATTCTCACATAATGCTGCAGCTTCTCTTTGCCTCCTCATGTTTGAAGTCTGGGACGGGGAGCTGGAAGCAAGTAGAAGCATTAACCCCAGGAATGTGAATGGTGCCAGTGCTGCAGCAGGACTCAGGGAGCATTGGCATGGCTAAAGCCTCTTAATGATCCTTGACACATGCATGCCTAAGCATATCTTACTTCCCAAGTCACTTGTGCAGGTGTGGATGGGACTGTGCGGCCATTTTGACATTGCGGTATACAAGCACAGACAAACACAATCATTGTATTCAGGCTGAATTCTGCTGTTTGTCCTTTATTGATGTTGTGGCATTTATGCCATAAGCTCTTTCTAACTTGTGAACTCTCTTTTGGGAAACGCCCACAAGCAATGTAGTGCAAGGGTATTTGCTGTATCTGTTTGATATTTGTGTAGACATCATTATGCTCATCATGGATGGTCCTATATAAATTGATCAGCAATACTTTTTATGTCTTTTTATGAACGCACATCTCTATGTGGTATAAATATCAGCTGATCCATTTGCACGAGTCAGTTATCTTCTAACAAGGAAACCTTATGGTTCATAATTTTGCATCAAAAGTTAATCATTGTCTTATGGCTCCATTAGTGTGCGATAAAATGGACCTTCCTGGAGAACATTCAGTGAGTGTAGATGGATGTGACACTTAAGGTACTCAAAGTATAGCGAACAAAGGAAAAACAAATGAGCATTGCTTACATGTTCAGCATTACCTTTAGGAGGTCTACAGAGATTTTGGTCTCTGTTTGCACTAATCTTATGTTAGTGACTGTCATATTACATTAGCAAATTTAATCTTTGTTAATGTGATAGAAAGTTGCTAATACAATGAGACTCATTATATTAACAACTTTTGCATCATGTTAGCAAAAGCAAAATTTGCTAACAGAATGCAAAAATTACCAATATGATGAAGTAATCATCATTATTCTAACGCCTGATTGTATTAAGCAGCTACTAACATTTTTTATATGAAATCACTATTTGCACTGTACTGGGATTTTCTAGGAGAACTTGGGGTGCCTAAATAGGAAAATATGAATATTTTTTAACAAAAGCTTTTTAGAGAGATGGGTTTTCTTTTGTATTGCAATATAACTTAATCAAAGTCATTCTGAAATTAAATTACTTGGCGTAGGAAACTTTTCCATAGAACCTTGAAACATATAATAAGCTATGTTGTGACTAAGCCAGTAAGAAAGTACAAAGATAATGTGGGTCACTGTTGGTCTCGTATCACCTTTTGGCTTTGAAAAGTAATTTCCCATTACAAGTCATATTTTGCAGTATACAAGAACTTACTTATGCAATATTTCATTAAAACATGTTTGTTTCACTGTTACTATTTGTGGGTTTTGTGGCAAGACACATATTTATTGTAGAATATATTTGCATGTCAGATTTATAGTCTTCCCTGCTACCTTATAACTGTCCACTAAAAATGTACCAGGATTAAATTAAAATTATGATAATAATATTTTTAATATACAGAATATAATCTGACAGCAAAACTCTCTGCAACATATAATATGCTGCATCTCTATTATAATTTCTTTGAAAACAGTCTGATTATTATTCTCTGTAAAGTCTTCATTCTTATACAAGCTATGTAAAATCAAATTTTAACTTTAAAAATTAACTGTAAAGATTGAGGAAATGGAGTTCAGCACAGAGTCTTCATGAACAATCCCATAATGGTAATAGGCAAGCTTTGCAAGCTGCTTTCTGCCATGTATGTAGTAGAGTGGGGAAAACATAAAGAACATTTTGAATATATAATGTGCATTCAGCAAAGGCAGACATCTTAGGCCAGCTGGAGGATGGATCTTCTCCTTTATGAAGGGATGTTGCACTTACTGAAGTTCCTGTAATGACTTCAGCTGAAAGTACTTGAATTTTTCAATACTCAAGGAAGAGAACCACTGGCAAGAGGTTCACCACAGATTACCTTAGCTTCAGAATTTATTCCTACCTTAACACAAATAAGCTTTACATTGCTGCTTTTAACTTCTAGAGAAAATGAATCAGAAAGTTCCAATTCAAAGCCGGCAAATGAAGGAAAGAGAAAGTGAAGGAGTTGTGCATTCCTTCTGGAGAGACTCCATTTTTTTCTGTGCTGCTGATTGCTTAGAAACCACTGGAGAATTTTAAACCTGGTGGTGGATGAGTAAACAAGAGAAGCATCTCCTGCTACAGATCTTCATATGGAAGAGGAATTTCTTAGGAACGCAGGAATTCATATAATATATGAGGGAACATTCTCAATCTAGCCCACTAGCTTGTCTTTTAGAGTAGCTGGTACCAAATATTTCCAAACCACATGTAAAATCTACAGAATGGTAACTGTACCATACAAGTTGAAGCATGACACTTGATATCTCATGTAAATTTTATTATACACAGCGTAGCATGGTTATTCTTGTTAGCCTCATAGATATTTAGTCCTCCTTGTGAATTGCATAGATTACATGTTGGGCAGGAAAAATTATTTCTTTTTATGTTTTTGTTTTTATCAGCTCAAAATGTGCTTTCCCTTCAATTTATTGGAAATCTCCTTGTTCCCATATTATCTTCTGTGTATCGTTCATTATTTTATGTACCTTTTGTCACATCACTTCTTATTTATCTGCTCTCAAAGCTAAATATTTATAATCTCATTAAACTCTCTTCAGATGTCCTTCTACTAGTGTTTTTCTGTTTCCTTTATTCTCTTTTTTAATAGAAGATGACCGGAACTGAACACAATACTCAGTGTAAAACTTGGACTATAAATTTCCATAATAGCATTTTAATATTTTCTTTACTAATTTATTAATTTTAGATTCATTTTTATTATGTTCTAAAATCTCATTTATCTTTTTAGTCATAACGGTCTTCATACAGAGCAGATGTTTTCACTGAGATATTTCCATTTCCTTTTATTGCCTTGTTATAGTTATTTAAAACTCCTCAGTATACAGGAGTAGTTTCTTTGAAAGGGTACTACATCTTGCACTTGTTAGCATGAAATTTCATGTGTTACTCTGTTGTTCAATTGTCTGCTCTGGTTGCTATTTAGGTCCCTCTCATGTTCCTCCTGATCTTCTTTTGACATAATAGCTGCATTTTTAAGACTTTCTACACCGATGTTCGCTGTTCAAGTAAAACACATAGCAGATGGGAAGTCTGCGGATGCTTTCCACTGATTTGCTTAGTTTAGGTGTGTATTTAGCATGAACAGGTAAAATGTTAAAACCGTCCCATAAGAAGAGAGGCTAATAACCCAGACAGGCCAAACCCAGATTCCTATGCCTCACTCTTTCCCTCTTTTTCCCAGTACTGCATCTGAGGTAGAACATGGATAACATCTGTGGAGAGGGAAGTTGTCTTTTATTTGTTCATAAGGATATGGTGTCCTGTAACTGTAATGTGAATGGAAATGTCCTAAATATCAGACAATAAAAGAACATAAAATGCTGTAAAAAGAGATAAAAACTAGAAGAGAAGAAGAAATGTAACCTGCTAGAAGTTGGTATCAGAGAGGGAAAGCAGGCATTTGTGTAAACCATGAACCCAGGTATAATTCCTGGGTTTAGGCACAAAGTGAAAAATGTCAATGTAAAAGTAGTTTATATACTTCTGTAAACACAAAAGAATATGTAAACATGGATATACCTATATATGAACATAAAGTCAAAGGTCAGATCCAGCTTTGCTTAAAATTTACCAGTAGTATGGTATGTTTCTTTCTAATTTCTTTTCTTTAGTATAAGCCTGTATTTTTTACTGTCTTGGCACTCTAGTAAAGCAACTAACCTTGTTAAGATACATAATATTTATATCCGTTGGAAGGAATGCATATGAATATGCTTTTCAAATTTCAAACTGAATTCATCTGCAGTACTACTCTTCAAGGACAGAAGGGTTAGCTGGCACACAGGTGGGAGAAGACTTGCTCATTAGGGAAGGTTTGTTATATGGTAACGTATAATTAAGGTAATGGTCACAGCTTGTGTGACAGCAAACACTCTGGCAGTTGTTTGATTGCTGTCTGGGTCAGGAGATCAGCTCTTTCTACAAGATGTAGCCACATTAGTGTGTTAGTGAACAGGTTAGAAAGCAAATTACAGCTGCCTTTCTTAGGCATATTACTATCGGGGCTCATTGTTTTGGGTTTTTTTACTGTACATCAGCAGTAATATGGCTTCTGAAGACTTCATGTGACAGGTTAGGCATTTTATCCTTTGAGTAAACAGTAATCATGGTGTGAAGAAAGTGGGGCATTGGAGATTTTTCCCATTCTTTGAGAATTCCATTCTTCCTTTTTAGTTTGCTCCAAGGGCTCTTTGGGGATACATATATTAAGCCCTTTAAATAGTTCATAATAAATCTTTGTCTCAGGCTGATTCTGACAGTTTTTTAAAGAGTCTTTTAAGAGAGAATCCTCAATCATTTGTTAATCCATGGGGTGATCTTCAGACTTGGAGGAAAAAGAAACAGTGCAAGTTCCAGGGTTGTGAAAATACAATGTAGAAAATTTTTAACTCGGAAAAACTCAGGAAATACTATACCACGGAAATTTCACCAATCATACTGTGTTCTGCCTGTGTCTAAATGATCATTCTCCAAGTTACCGTTTGGAAACACTAGAGAGAGAAAAATGGGCTAACAAAAAAAAGGAAGAACGATTATTATTGATTATCTTATTCCTATTACCTTGGTTTTGGCTTTATTTTGCTTAAAGCTTGAGTTGAAGGGGCATTATGGGAAAAAGAAATCATTGTTCCCATTGTTAAAATAAAGCAAATAATCAGAATTCCTTCTGTTAAGTGTTTACCGTTCAAGCCTTATGATAAATCTGCCAAAATACCTGCACTGTGGGCTGATTTTTAAAATGCTGTTTCCTGCGTAATATGACAGATTCTGACTGTGTCTGTCAAAAACCTTTTTAACTCCACAGTGCAAAATACATAAATAAAGGAGAAAAAATAGAATAAAAGTAAGATGTCCGGTTCATTTGACATTTGTTTTCACCAAATAATTTGAGTTGTATCCTAAGAATAATGCATGGCTGCAGCCCACTGGAACTACTGTTAAGTATTTGTTTTCAGCAGCCTCGGGTCTGTCATTTTTGGAGATACCCATTCTCAACTCTCTTTGAATTTCAATGCCATAATGCTTGTCATTATCCTAGGCTTTTTTGTAAATTCTGCATAAGCAAAGAAATCTATAAATGCTAATTTAGCTGTGTAAGAATTCTTTTGGTGTATCTTAGGAATATTGTTGCCTATTTTAATTTAATATGTTACCCTGAGGAGAAAATACTGTCATGGGAACAAGGAAGGGTACTAATAAGGGACAAAGCTATAGAGAAACTCGGATAGTTGGGCTTCTTACCCCTTCTGCAGCTGGGTACCTGAGTGTTGGGGGTGAAGGCTGCTGCTGGAAGCGCTACCAACTGAGCAGTACATCCCAATAGCGTCAGCTGCCTGCTGTGCCAGCTGTGCTAGCAAGTTCCTCAGCAGCAGCAGGATTAGCAGCCTGCCTGGTTCTGCCTAGCCTGGACTGGGTCGTGGAGTTTCTGTATGACAGATGAGAGGGAACAGTTGCACAGCGAGTCTTGTGATGATGGAAATGGTAATAGCATCCTGAAATAAATTTGGATGCACAGTGCTGAGGACATGAGTATTTTCATGTTTAAGTAATAGTTGTATTCACAGGTTATTTTTAAGTGTTACTTGTTCGGAGCAAGGGATGGGAAAGCCTATTTTTAAAAGTTTTTTCTTTTAAAAATGAGAGTGTTACACTGGTTTTTGACATGGATAAGTAGATTCTGTCTGAGTATGAAATTACATGTTTTCTGACATTTTAAAAGTGTTTCTTGACTGTCTTCTGAACTATGAAGCCATGCAGCTGGAGGAAGTTATTCCTAAGATACATTAGACCAAGACTTTCTACACATCCTGCAAAATCTGCAGCATTTCCCTTTATCCCCCCAAAGAATCTGCATATTGTCATGATGCCTGGCACCATACCTACTGCCACTGACCAGTAATGAAGTTATCTGTAAACCAAACTTTAAACCCTATGGGGAAAATGTTCTTCTTGCCAATTATATTCATTTTCCCTTGACAACATATGGCTTTTAACTCCAGCTCGTGGGTTTTTTTATTATTGAACCATTCTAAATTAGCTAAAAAGTTGTTTCACAAAGAAAATTATTTCTAGCCTTCCATACTTCAAAATATTTATAAAATACCAGTTTGCATTTCATACATGAATACACATCCAGATACGGTTCAAATTTGGAAAAGGGAACAGTTCAGTAGAGTCCATGTGACTGAAATCCAAAGAACAGAATGAAAACCTGTTTGCAGTTTTAAGTAGTTGTTCACTGTAAGCAAAGATGAACGCAGATACTTGCCGTGTTTGAAAAAAATAAGAGGTCAAATGATGCCACGATCTTACCACCCTTCTTTGCCATTTTCAATGCGTGAACAGAAAGTGGTCGGTCAGATGGTCATCTATGTTTATTGCTGCTAAACCAGTAAGAGTTCACCATTAGTAATGATCAGTCTGTGTTTGCACATGTATGCTTGCTTGGTTTAAACATATGCCCAGTAGCTACATACTTTTCTAGAAAGGTTATTCAGCAAGGTTACACAATTTGTGCAAAGTGATTTTTTGGCAGGATTCTATACACATTGATATAGCAATCCAGCAGATACTAGCAACCAGTTACTGCCCCTTGGTTAGGCTGCATGGAAGATTCATGTATATAAAATAGTGTATTTTACTTTAATAAACTTACAAAAGCAAAGAGCAATCATTGCAAATGTAATTTTTTCTTCCTCTTTGGGATTCTAATTTTAAAAGCATTAAAGAAGACAGCTGCTCATGCTGTGATATGCGCTAAACAGCCTGAAGGATGGAAAAAAATATATTTGTAGCTCATAATAACTATTGACCTTTCTGATATACAATGTTCTCTGTGTTAGCTATTCTGTTCTATCAACAGTGAAGATTGAACATGACTTTTTAATAGAAAACATGGGGTTTCAAGCTGCTTTCGCAAAGGTGTTTATGTATTGTTATTTTGTATTGTAGTACAAAGACTAAGTCCTGATGCCCTTTGTCTGACATCATGTTTGTCATAAAAAAGCCCCACTGTTACTGACTGTTTTATATGAGGAATTGGCTCGTAACCGTTTTATAGTCGTGATAAAAGCATTGCTCCACTAGATCCAGAACACAGGTATTGAAAATAGAATTCCCCAAATATCCCAGCAGCACAAAAGGTATTTTCTGAAGAAATAGATTCCTCAAGTGGCTATATTTAAGGGGGTATTCCACTAAGATTTAAAACACTCACTTTTTGCATTCATACTGTGCGTTCCTTGGCATACGCAGGCTGCTGCATAATAGCTTTTGCTGGATGTCATGTGCTCTCAAAGACTATCTTTATGATACTCCATTTTTTTCTCTTGAACTTTCCTACTGCTTAGTTGCTGAGTACAGAAACATCCACTAGCAGCAGCTTGACTTTGACACTTGTGTATGTTTCCCCGGAGTGGGATCATCCAAACATTGACTGAGCAGCATGAGGTAACTCGGCTGTTCTTCTTTCCCTCAGGGAAAAGCTTCACCAAAAAACACCTCCCATTTGGCATATGAAAATCTGGAAAGCAACCTCTTTATTGTGCTTTTTAAGCCCAAGCAGGCTGGCAATGTTAGGCAACATCAGAAGGGACTTTTTAATGTTTGTTGGAGGGGGGCGGATTTATGCCATGTGCTGGGAAGGAACTTTAGTGGGCCATTATTGGCAGCTCTGAACCACAGTTATTTTCACAGCTATGCTCTGGAGTGTCAGTTAATGATTCACAAGTTACTAGGCAAGAGCAGAAAACTAGCAAGAAAGAAAAAATACCCTCAGTTGATCCTTCTAGGGCATGAAAGAGGGGAGACAGCAACAGCATTTAATGGCAGTTTTGTGCTGAAAGAAAATGCGCAAAATTGTTTATAAGAGGTTGCTCAGTAAGGATAATGATCATTTAAGCTGTGGAAACCAGCCACATCTCAAAGGAGATTTAACATCTAGTCCTGTATTCCTTACAAGCCCATAAAGCTCTTGGGGAATTCAGTGAAGTTTTTACCCTCAAAACTAGTCAGGGTCCATTTTTCCTTTGCTGTTTCCTCATTTCCCAGTTTATTTTCTCTGTACCCATTCCCTAACAGAGGATAGATGTGCTGTTACTTATGATCCTCTACTCTCCTAACATCAGGACCTCTGCTAGCCATTGGATGTTTCTGTTTCAAACTTTATTAAATTGCTGCAGTGCAAGTAAACAGTAAGGAAATGATACCGCTGTGCTAATTTTCTTTGGGACTGTCACCGAATCTTAAAAATTTATGAGTTTTGCTGACCTCACATGAAACCAAACCAACAGGTCAGGTCAGATTATTTATTCTGTTGCTTAAAATAAGTTAACTTTAAATGTAAAAACATAGAAGGAAGTTTGAGCATCATGTGCAGTATGGTTTATGTACCACTCACTCACTAGACCATAACGGCTCTTCCAGAGTTGTTCCGGTCTATTGGATGAATGTGGATACATTTGCGAGTGTTTAGATAATGGATTGAAGCCCAGTAGACTGTAACATTTCCAAAGGCTTTTTCAGAGTTACGTTTCCTACTATGATTAGTTCTGTTAATAGCAAACCTTTATTATGTTGTTTTCAAACAGGCAAAAAAAGCTCTATGTATTTCATAGATCACTGACCTACCAAAATTTGTTGTAAAATCTGTCTTGCAACATTATAGGAGTAACAAAAATCTTATTCATAGCTTCATCCTGGCAACACTTTATTTATAGCTCTATCCTAGCACCTAACTCGTTCCATATTTTACCAGATATACAAAGAATTCTGTGGGATAAAGTTTACATGGGAAGTAAATTGCATATGTCAGGAATTAATAGCCTGATAAGACATGTTTCTAGACTAGAAGAAGAAGAAATAGCAGGAGTTGCAGAAGCAGAAGAAAGGAAGTTTTGAGAGGCGTTAAAAAAAAGTAATACTTCTTAGTCCAGTAAAGTTCAGATTACTTTGGTTCCACAAGGATAATAGAACATTCAAAAATTTCTCTGTATAATAACAGGGAAAGCCTATCAATGAGTTTGTACTTTAGTTTGTCCTTCTTATATAACAAATGGGCCTAGTCTGGTTTAAAAAACCAACAGGGTAAGCTCATTATTTGTAACACTACAGGATAGGTTTTCAAGGCATGGCTTATTTCTCTGCAGGTGGTAGTCTTTCAAGTGCCCAAATGTAGTATGGACATAGTAGTGTTTGCACTTGTAAGACCTGCAAACTGAGCGTTAACAATCAATCACAGCCAAATATAGGTTGCACATTAAAGTTGCGTTGTTTGTAAATGTATGATAGTTATGTGAAACTATAACTTATTCTGCCAGTAACTGCATGCAGAGTTTTGCTTATCCATTGATAAATCAGCATTAAGCTCCTTTAGAGAAATCCGGCTTAGTTTTGCCTGTGCTTAATTTTATGTCTGGTGTATTTTGGGGAATAACATAAGTACATTTCCATGGCTGGTGTAACCACATACACCAGAATGAATGTTGGCATGTGCAACCAAAGCCCTAAGCAACAGGCTGCACAGGATGCTAGAAATGATAAAATAATAATCAGGAGCTTAATCCAAGTCTTTTCATAGTATTCCTACTTACTTAAATGGGACCAGGCTTTAGCAGCTTAAGTTTCCCAGAGATAGGGAACTTGTGCTACTTGAGACAGCTGGCATCCATCAGCCACTCCAGAAAGACTTGGGTCTTCTGCAGGTCCCATGTCAAACTGCCACTCCTGTACACATCTCAGACACTGTGGGGCAGCTCACAAGAACGCTGTAGACCTGTGTGTGGGCAACTGAATTAAGCCTTCAGTCACTGTCCTGGTTTCGGCTGGGATAGAGTTAATTTTCTTCTTAGTAGCTGTACAGTGTGTTTTGGATTTAGTGTGAGAAGAATGTTGATAACACACTAACATTTTAGTTGTTGTTAAGTAGTGCTTATCCTAAATTAAGGATTTTTCAGTTTCCCATGCTCTGCCAGCAAGCAGGTGTACAAGAAGCTGGGAGGGAGCACGGCCAGGACAGCTGACCCGAACCGGCCAAAGGGATATTCCATACCATAGAATGTCATGCTCAGTATATAAACGGGGGGGCGAGGGGGGGTTGGCCAGGAGGGTCGGTTCACTGCTTGGGCATCAGTCAGCAGGTGGTGAGCAACTGCATTGTGCATCACTTGTCATCTTCTTGGTTGTTTTTTTAATTATTTTATTTAATTTCTTTTCCTTACAATTATTATTAATATATTTAATATCAGTATTAGTATTACATTGTATTTTACTTTAGTTATTAAAGTGTTCTTATCTCAACACATGAGTTTTACTTTTTTTTTCCCAATTCTCCTCCCCATCCCACTGGGTTGGGAGGAGTGAGTGAGCGAGCGGCTGTGTGGTGCCTAGTTGCTGGCTGGGGTTAAACCACAACAGTCACTTAGAATTCATCCCTGAAATGAAGGAACTGTTCTTCTGTCCTGGTTTCAGCTGGGATAGAGTTAACTGTCTTCCTAGTAGCTGGTACGGTGCTATGTTTTGAGTTCAGTATGAGAAGAATGTTGATAACACACTGATGTTTTCAGTTGGTGCTCAGTATTGTTTAGACTAAAGTCAAGGATTTTTCAGCTTCTCATGCCCAGCCAGGGCACAAGAAGTTGGCACAGGACACAGCCAGGGCACCTGTCCCAAACTGGCCAACGGTGTATTCCATACCATGGGATGCCCCACCTAGTTTAGGAACTGGGAAGTGGGGGGGCAGGGAATCGCCGCTCGGGGACTGGCGGGGTGTCGGTCGGCGGGTGGTGAGCTATTGCCCTGCGCATCATTTGTACATTCCAATCCTTTTATTACTGCTGTTGTCATTTTATTAGTGTTATCATTATCATTATTAGTTTCTTCTTTTCTGTTCTATTAAACCGTTCTTATCTCAACCCAGGAGTTTTACTTCTTTTTTTTCCTGATTTTCTCCCCCATCCCACTGGATGGGGGGGAGTGAGTGAGCGGCTGCGTGGTGCTTAGTTGCTGGCTGGGGTTAAACCACGACATCTTCTTAATGCACTTCTAATAGTTTGGCCCATTAAATTTTGTATAGTTAAGCATTGGGGGTTTCACTACTTCCTTTGGAGGCAATTTTCAACAAATCAAAAAGTCAGGATTAACTTTACAAATTAAAAATATTAACTACACTGTATTGTGGCCAAAGAGTTCACATCAACAGGTTCCTCTGTAATATCCAAGTTCTTGTAAACCCACAGCGTATAAGGCGAATCGAATATTAAACATGTTCTCCCACTTTTCTGGCTGTTGTATCTAAATTCACTGCTACTGCACTGACTTGACTTTTGCCTGAATGCAGGTACTTTTACCACATTAAAAAGATACACTGTATATATCTGAGTTAGTTACTTGTTCTCCCAGTTTCAAACATCTATGCTTAACCTTAACATTATGCACCATCACATGTGGGCCATAGCCCAGTAATTACAGATTTTTATTATTAAAATAGTCATATCTCTCTATATAAATATATATTATATAATTTTCATATTATGAAAAAATATGACATAAATATATATGTAAGTGTTCAGCATCAAATTAATTGTAAAAAATTAAAGATTTTATATAATGACAACCTAACTGAAACAATCTGAGATGCCAGCCCATCTCATCAGTTGTTGGATCTGGAAAATTTGGAGGGATGAGAGAGAAAAAAAACAACTAAACAAACAAACAAAAAGATATTAAAAGAACCAGCTTTCAACAGAAGTCTGATAGGATTTAAAGTTTTTATGCCTTTGAATTTCTAATAGGCTTATAGGTCATGAAAAGTGAATTGTCTTCATATTGGAGGTAGAATGACAAGAAAGAACAGTTTATTATCCTGTCTGAAAACATTACCTAGCAATAAATTCTTTAGAGGAAGTCATCCTTCTTTCCATTTCTTTTGGAAGTGCTGCCCTGAGCCTTCCCCTTTTCAGTGAGGCCTTGGCCAGAACCCAGCATTATTCCCTCTGTGTAAAAGAAAGAAGGGAACTATGTCACCAAAAGCCTGCAGTCCAATTCTTAACTTCTTCAGCTTTTCAGTAAATAGCAAAACAGAAATTTTAAGAGTCTTACCAAGTTAGATAAAAGCACCATGAATTTCAGATCCAAATCTGGTTATTCAGGAATTCAAGTTCCTGCTTATAACTGGGACAGCTCACAGCAAATATACTATTTCTACAGCTCCTTCTAGAGATATTATTGCCTTGGAAGAATGAACTAGCTTCTTCTTTGCCACCCACAATGTTAACTAAATAGTTCAGATCGTCCTTGATTTTGCAAGACCCTGAGCATGCCCGCGAGACCAACAGAGCACCCATAGAAATTGCTACCTCTGTTCTCACCAGTTGATCTCCAGGCAGACTGCCCGTGTGCATAGATATGCCTAAATGGTTCATCCAAATAGTCCAAGAATCTTCAGCACCTTCCTAGAAAAAGCTTTAGCTTCCAGTACTTGCCCATGTTCAGCCTGCAATCAGACTGAACCCACTTAACTTAAAACCATGCATTTGCAGAAGTGCAAAGTATAATTTCATAGTAACTTTCACTTATTGGAAATAATTTGTCTTAACTTGAAGTTTTGAGTTGTATTTGCTGGGCTAGTAGTTAGAAAAATCTCTCTTTCAGCTTATAAAATGATCAAATTTGATCTGTAAGCTACAGGGAGATAATGACCTTGGCAACAGTGCTTTTTTGAGAGTCACTTTTCTGATTAAAAACACACTTTAAGAGGCAATAATATGAGAAAAAACAGGACAGTTAACTACTCAAGGTTAAATTTTCCTAGAAAGTCTTTGAATGCCTGTTTGCAGACAATAAACTGCACAGAGGAAATAGAAACATTTACAAAGATACATCTAGTCCAACTGAAAATGATAGATTTGTATTACCTAATTATTCATCTGAACATAATAATTCTCAGATGCCTGTGCAAAGGATTATAAGACTTTAAGAAAATATGGGAAGAAGTTTGCAAGTGTAGAAGATAACACAAGAAGGGAGCTCCCTTCTTCTTACTATTTTATATGTTCTTTTACTTTGTTTCTCTAAGAGCTGTATAGTTGGTGTTTGAGAATGTCTCTTAAAAGCTGTATAGACACCAGTTTTCAAGGAAGACAAATGAAAGCCAGGTGAAAACTTTGTGAAATGCTATCAAATCCAGAATTTTCTGTACGTTAAACCATAACCTTTTTTCCCACCAACCCCCTCCAATTCCTTGTTGGTGTTTAGTTTTCCCTGTGTAGCTTCTCGTCCTCCTAAGAATGAGAAGCCTGTCTTTTATCTGTTAGGCATGTGAAAATGCATTTTTTTCTCTCAATTATTTTTAATGCATGTGAGGGAAAAAAACCCAGAAGTTGGTGAATATTTATTCAGACTGATTTGGCAGCATTTCGTTATTTAAGACATAAATCAAATTTGGAACTTCCTTTTTCCTGGGGGACAAATTGTTTATCTGAATTTGAATGTGCTTGTGAATCAGTCATGGGGATAGTGCTTGTGCTATTGCTGTGTAATAGCAATTATTTGCATTGGTTTACATTGTTTTGCTCCATAGCATAAGGTAGTCAGGCTGCACACAGATGCACAGTACATCTGATGATCACTGCAGGATCACAGCCATGGACCTCAGTCCTCCAGTTATGTGCATGTTTATCTACA
This sequence comes from Astur gentilis, assembly GCF_929443795.1. Taxonomy (NCBI): domain Eukaryota; kingdom Metazoa; phylum Chordata; class Aves; order Accipitriformes; family Accipitridae; genus Astur; species Astur gentilis. The sequence goes on along the minus strand of NC_064901.1, from coordinate 6,635,393 downwards.
AGTACACATTCCACTAACATCAGAAGAACTCTTCCAGTATGTGAAGTTAAACAGGACGTGACTAGTTTGTGGGGTCTGGGCCCAAGATTATTCCCAAGGCAAAGTCCATTGAAGGATCAGAGCTACAAGGCTTGCTCACAAAGAAATGCTTGGGAGGAGATAACTAAATAATTTTGTGAACTGGCTAGTAGTTCTTACTATCTTCCCATTTGGCTCTATGGCTCTTAGTTAACATTTTAACATTTATGACACTTTTGTATGGGTATACTGGGTTGCAGATTCATGCCCTTTGAAATGGACAATGCATTCCTTGTGTCCAGAAATCTCATCCTGCATTAGCAACTTTGGGAATGGAAAGAGAAGAGGTTTATTCCTTTAGTACTATCTGCTGAAGAAATTTAAGGACACACAAAGGCAAGTGCTTTCCCAACAGAGTACACAGTTATCTGTTTTGCAAAGACAGTCCAGACTTAGTTTTTATACTTCTAAGCCTGACAGTGTGTAGTGCTTTCATTCACACAGAGTGAGCAATGACTTTTATCATATTATTAGCATTCTAAACTCACAGTTTCAGAGGTTTATAACTCAACAGTAGGTTTAGACTCAGTAAATTCAGCCCAGGAGCACTATTTTTCAGTGTAAAAGACATCTTTAGTTACTACAGTATCAAGCCAAGCAGACCTTGCTTATTTCAGGCTTTTTTAAAGGTCTTAGACTGCAAATTAAACCAAAAAAAAAAAAAAAAACACAACCCAAAAAAACCACCACCCGGCCCCCCCCCCCCCCCAAAAAAACAAACCAAAACCAAACCTCAAAAATGAATTGCTACAGAGTTTCATTCTGATGTTCCTCAGATTGCTAGCCTCCTTTGACATAATTGGAAAAAAATTGAAAAGTCTGAGTGATAGGCATTTAAAATCAGCTCCTGAGAACTCATAATGGTCCCTATTCCACATATGCCTGTGCAAATCTCACTGACATCAATGGATGTGTTCTGTACACATCCTACCTTTAAAATCCTGCATGCATAATCACCGTTAGCATTGTTACAGTATCTGCCGTGGGTGGGTGCAACTCTGAATGCAGATTTGTACTAGCAGCCGTAATGGTTCTCTCCTGAGAGAAATTCAGAAAGCTGTTCATAAGCTGTTCTGGACTTTTAGGTAACTAATCCCATCTCACACATACGCTCTCAGGTACTTTTTGTGAAAGAAAATCAAACAATTTAGAATACATATTTATATGACAGACACTGTTGCAGTCTGTTGGATAAATTATATGCATTTTACAATATTCACTTACAGAGACGTATAGGTTTGTATATACTAGAGTAACAGCAAAATAATGTTAAGCTTATGATATAAGGTGAAATGAGCCCAGAAAATGTCAATGAAAAGTGCACTGTACTATATGTCAGATGGTTTCCTTTCTTTCATAGAACTGTGTATAAAAGAGAAATTTTGATTTCAATTGCTTAGGAATGGTACATATGTATTACAGCCTGATCATTTTTCAAGTGCGAGATATTGTGTGTTTAATTAACATTACTTCTGTGTGTTTAGGTAATTACCATTAGAACACATGAGGACATATTGTACTTATTGCCTGTGCTAGAGCATAATGTGCTGGACTACAACAACTACACTTGTTAAGCTGATTTTAGCATTTCTTCACACAGCAGGAAGCACCCATGCTGTGGTTTCTTAATGTTCTCTTTAACTACTGCACTGTTGAGTACTGTACAATAAAACTAATAATTAATTATGATCCTCATCTTACCACTACTGCTGCTATCCAGTGACCCTGCTTGCTGTTTCAGGGTTCCACTATCCTGTACCCTGAAACACATATCTTGCCTTTCAGAGTTTTATTTCTTAGATTATATTGCTGAACAGAGCTGAATTTTTTGAGGACAGGTTTGTTGCATGGATTGTGATGGCTTCACATTTGTTCAGGTCTCCAAGGACCAGCACCAATAAATGTGAAAGAGACAACAGCAGAATGGCATACTTTCCTATTTCCACCAGGATGAAAAAAAATGCTTTAAATTAAGTCTAACCTTAAATGTATAATCTGTCCTTGGGAGCAAAAAAAAAAAAAAAGAAAAAAAAAAAAGAGGATATAGCATCTTCAAGCTCTTGGCATCCCTTACGAGAAAAAATTGGTTCTAAGGGTCTCTGATCTTGTGTTTTAGTAAAATAGAACTGCACGGCTGACTGACAGTTCTGATCTAAAGCATTTACGTTTAAGTTTTGATCTCTCTGCTTTTGATTAAAACTAATGAGCTCATTTAATTCAAAATGGGAATCTCTGATAAGAGAAATAAGGTTGATGTGATTGGATTAGAGGGGCAAATTAAACTCTTAGAGCAGAAGTTTGTGCTTATATAGTGTATTAAAAAGCTGTTGGCGTATTATGGCGTGTTAGATGATGAGAAAAATTTCATAGTAATTCATATTTAATCAGAAGAAATGAAAGTACTAAATATAACATGGCTCTGCTTTTCCCTCGAGTGATAAAGAGCTGTACATTTAAAATGACATCGAATTCATGCTCTCTAAAACAAAAAAATCTTAAAAGAAACACTAAAGAAAGGGGCACTGTTGACAGTTATTTCATCACAATAGAGCTGAAATGTCACAAACACAGGACAACGTGACCATATCAAATCAAGGACAATTCGATATAATCCTTAGCTCACAAACAAGTTCCTGTGTTTCTATTGACTGTATAACAAATGCTTTTTAAATACTCAAATACTTTCTACTAGTAATTTGGTCAATTCTCCAAAATAATAGCAGAATAAATTCAAAGTAACTTATTTATTCAGTGTTAATTACTCACTGAAACTGAAAGTTAGTTAATCTCCAATAATGCTTGCTTATTGTAAACTGCTCCAGAATTTTTCCCATGAACAATATTTTGGGAAGAGGTTGGTTGTCAGGGCTAAAAATAGCAATAATAAAGTTTGTATAAAGAATATCTCAGTGCTGACTTGAGTTGTACCCACTATTTTATCATGGTTTATACTAAGAGTATTTCTTTACTATTTTAAGTGGTTGCAGTTGAGGGAGTGGGAAGCACAGGTGAGAGCTATAGTTTCAAGCAGGAAGAATCTCTTCAGTTGGACTACAGAGATATTTCATTAGTTACTAATTAGTCACCAATAATTAACGATGATGGTGATGATGACAATAATAATAATATGTGTCATTTACTTGAGCATTTTTGCTTTCAGGTTGCTCAGTGCTTTATTGATAATAATTAACCCTCAGTAATGGGGAAATCAAGGCACTCAAAACCAGCAGTGAGTCACCCTATGTATCACTGTAAGTGAGGACTGGAGACTAGGGAATAAAAGCCTGCAGAATTTGCAGCCTATTTCAGCAGTCAGAATCTGAAGATCTCCCCAGTTTTTAAAACAATGTCAAACCCTAACAAAATAACTCCAGTCATAATAAAATTGTGCAAGAAAGAGTTAATGAGGCAAATCTCTGTTAAAAATTCTATGGGGAAAAATAACTTGAAAATGAGACTTATTGAGTATACATATATTTTTCAAAATTTTTTTTTTTGCTAAGTAAACGTTTTCTAAACGAGGTAAATTGATTACAACACTCTTAGCATCCATCAGTCATTTATTTTTAGTGAGTTCAAGGATTGCACCTGAAAAATAGCTTAGAGGGGATGTATAAAATCTAAATTATGTGTATATGTATTTTTTCTGTTCCCTAGTGGAATCTACAAGCCCCAGTTTACTAACCACTGACAACACTCTAGAGCGCTCTTTTTTCATCCGAATGAAATCTACACTGACCAAGCGAGGCGTGCACATCAAATCGTCAGGATACAAGGTAAGGGTTGCACTCTAGCATGAAATATTGACATTTTTAAATTACGTTCATTCATGTTCCAGGGACACATTAACAGACAGAGAAAGGAGCTATTTTGCATTTGCATATGTCTCATTCCTTTTGTTAAAGAATCATTAATGCAATATTTCCAGCCTGAGGTTTGGCTTTGGTACTACACCTCCATTAAATGGATCATTATGATGATAAACATTGATGATAACAGCATGATAGCCTTCAAAAGAGCAACACTTCCAGAGTGAAGGTATATTTCACCAAAGAGGATGAGTCAGAGTAACGTCACTTCTTCCATAGTGGAAAATTACTGCTCATTTTGTTAGACTTTTAGTCATCTTTGGGTTACGTTTTTCCCAGAGAGGTAGGATTTCTTCATGCAGACAATATGCTGGAGCTATTTAATTTCACTCTCATTCTGGCTGAAGGAAACAAGACACAACGTGTACTTTTCCACCATTTTTCTTTCATTGTCTCTCTGAGGGGCATCTGCTGCTGGGGATCGTATTTGCTGGATTTCAGACTCTTTTAAGATATGAAAGTCTCTTGTTCCTTATCAGCAGTAATCTCATTTTTCTTCAGTCATATATCGCTCATAGTGCCGGTAGCTATCAGTGGCTTTGCAGTACACTAAAACTAGAAGGAATAGCACATTTTTAACATTGTCAACTTGCGGAATGAAACATGTCATCCATTAAGTATTATACAAGATAAAAGAGTAGCGCAAGGAAGTCTGAGAATGTGTGTGTATTTAAAGAAGTTGCTTGTCAGTGTTAATTTTAAAACTTTCACAAGCATTTTTTTTTCAGTTTTCAGAGGAAGATTTAGAGGAGCTTTGAATTAAAATTCCCCAGTTCATTTTTCCCCCAAAGTTCTCTGTAAATATAGCATCGAGGTAGTCTACCTGCACAGTAAAAATCTGGTAGAAATGTCTTCTTTGCAAGCAAATGACTGGGAGTCCTTGTGTTGGATGGTTTCTGGGTCAAGATGATTAAAGTAGTTGCTGATGGAAATTTAGGTCCGAATCAGCGGTTCCTTAAGGCACCACAAATTTTGATCTGTGTACTGCTTAATTGTCAACACCTGAAAGAATGCACTCAGTGCTTGTTCATGCTGACCAGTTTACAAGTCTCAGAAGATATCAAGACCAGGAAGTGTACTGGCAGTCTCAGGAGGAGGAAGGCAAATAAATTAATAAATGGGCAGGTCATTGAAGTTATACTAATTTTTATGATCAGGCACGGTCCATCCAGGCTAGGCCAAAGTTAGATTGGCAGAGAACTTGCTTTTGGGGGGATATTTTTCCTCCAATAGTAATGGGAAAAAATAGAGTATTCGTCTCTGGATTTGGTAGTCTGACATTTTTTTTGCCAGAAGTAGATGAGAACAAAAGGAAGACATGTGAAGGACTTTGTCATTCTTTCTTCTTGGACTCCTGACAATCTAATGTTAGTCCAGCACCAGAATAGGACATATCTAGAATGGGCTGGCTTCACAAGGTGGGGTTTTTACTCATTACAATACAGTTTTTGAAATTCACAGTAGATGCTTTACTCAAAAAAACCTCAGTAATGTCTATCATATAAATACTATTTCATTTCTTTTAGACCTGCTAATGCCTCATGGAAACACTGAAAACCATAACTGAGATGTCACAGGTAGAGCAGAATGAATTTTGAAAGATCAGATATCATTTTTTAGCTAGCTTTTCCTAGACACGAAGAATGGATAAAAAGAAAAGGTATAATAGTTGAAAAAACTGTCTGTAAATAAAACATTTGGGTTTTTCCAAATTTTTCCATGAGGCATCAGCAAGTCAGCATGAGTAAAATTGCATACAGTATGTGAGTCCTAAGCAGGTGTAAATATAGAGGTGTAGTTCCTCTGCTTTTTGACGTTTTCAAGGATTTTGTAACTGACAGTGTTTGGCTGAATTCAGTTGTGTCCAGCCATATTAATTGTATTTTGTCAGTTTTTCAAAAGCATGGTTATTGCCATTTTGTGTTCAATGGAAGGAGAATTATCCACAGCCTCAGTGAGACCCAGAAAAATTGTGTATTCATTTTAGAAGAGTTGGATCACGTGAATGTCTTTTTAACTGAATGTTAAGAACTGCTTTGTTTAAATGTCATTCTCAGTTGGTGTATTAGACAAGCATAATAAAACTGAACTGCTATAGTGAATGTTAGGAAAACTTTTAGGAATGTTAGCGATTTATTCATTGATTTCTAAAAGTCCAGTGCCAGAACAAACTTAAGGCTTCTTGAATTCGTTCAGGTATATATTTTATTAAAATTAAGAAAGATCCATGAGCCTTATGGATGTACAGCTATAAAAAATTATCAAAGGAAAGAACAGTTACATAACAATGACAAAGCTCATGGGAAGAGCTGGCTAAGTTCTGCATCAGAGGTCCCTGGAAGACCTCCAGCACTTACTCAGGAAACACTATGCCAGCTGGGGTCATGTGCAGCAGAGTTCCTGTGGGAAATCCTGGTAGAGCAGGCTGACTTGGGAGCCACTGCCTCACACCTTCAGAATACAACAGAGCACTGAATTTTCCCTCTGCAAAAAGCAAGGGTTCCTGGCTAACAGCTTCCCTTGAGCTCTTGTGTCATTGTGAGTGGGTAACCCTCCTGAATCAGCATACAAACATTCATCAGGAGAAGTGTGCTGTGAACTGTGTATCTTATGTGAGTCAGGTTTTACCTCTATCAAAGATATTCAGCTCCCTGTGGATTCAATCCTCCAGCAGTGACAAAATTTTTCATATTTGTGAAACGGCTGTGTCTTGTTCCAAACTCTTACTGAGCTCAGAACCACGTCTCCATTTTTAACTTGCTTTGAGGACTGCTGATGAATGTTTTCTTTAGATAGCAAATGATTGAGGTGGTCCACAAGATGCTTAGCCAATTTTCAGAACGAGTGATCCCTGCCTCAGGAAAATCACATAAACAGTCAGAGAATGAGATTGATTAATCATTTGGGTTGATCTAGTCAGGACTAATTTTCTATCAAAAGAAATGTTGGAACCAAAATCACACTGATAGGCTTACACTTATGTAGACCTCAAAGAGACCTTTCGAGACCATTCTGACATGAGATGAACCCTGTTTATAGCCCTTTCCTGGACTGATTTAATTAGTCCTGAATTATACGTAAAGATGGAGGTAATGGCCTTTTTTCCATGAATTATATTACCTTAAAAGTCTGAAATGGGAAAGTGGTTACATGATTAATCCTCCCTCTCTCCTTCCCTTTCATTGTTCCCTACCACCCTTCTTGAATTGGATTTTCCCATTCTTAATAATCTTAGGCTCAGAGCTTGTAGGAAAAGAGTTTACATATAGTGCTAGAGAGCTATTCAGTTTTCAGTGAGTAAATCTACAATCTTAAAAAAAAAAAGTCAAATAAAATGTAGAAATCTGATAAAACACATTGAAAATAAATAAAAAGAAAAAAATAATTCCATTCTCTGCAAAACTCAGAATGTATTACCATTACAGCTGTTGTCTAAGATACGTAATGCAGAGACTTACTGTTTTTCTTTGCTGAAAATGTATCACATCGTCCTTTTTTCAACTTTTTTCATCAATAAAAGATAGTTTTGTATTTAATTTGGATTTTTGTTGTCTCCATTTTATCTTCTTTTCCATTTGTTTTCCTCCATTTGAGGATCACAGTTCTGTCCACTTAACAATTATCCCACCTTCAATGTTTCTATTGTCAGCCATATCTCAAAGGAAATTTTAACTGAAAACTACTTTGTTCAAGTCCAATGATACTTTTCCTACCCCCCTATAGTATCACGTTATTGTTTTGTCACATTTACTTTCATGTCAGATTGTGCTAGGATTTTTTCTGTTCAAACCTTTAGAGCCTGATACTGGTCTCTTGAACAAAGCATAACTAATGGGATGAAAAAGTAGTCAAAGCATCAAACATCAACAGAGCCAGTAGTTGCCAGTAGTTTCCAGTTCATCAGCTCATCAGATATGTTAGTATATATCCATACATATTCCTCTACTGTTTTATGGAGTAGCTGTTTCATGATAAGCTATTACAGAGGTGGATAAGCAAACATGAAGAGATTGCCTTGTACTTTTACTGTCGCTGGGGCAATCTCTGAATTTGATATAACCAACATCTGTGACCTCTCAGTCTCCCAAGAAGCTGGCAATCAACCTTCATGGCGATCCATCAGCAGACTTAAGGGCATCTTAAAAATCCTTCAGACTGTACCTTCCTACTTGGAGTGGTACTTTCTATCTGCTGTGTTACCTAGATGCCTTGGCCCATTCAGTGTCAACAAGAAACAGTCTCCATGTCATTAAAATATCAAAGTCATTGAGGTCACAAGGCAATGAGTCTACTGCAGGCTCTTCAGTAACTGGAAGTAAATAGAGCAGCTATCATGTGCTGATCAAAATCTTACAACCTTAGACTTTTGAGCCTGTATTATTGAGAAAATAAATATTTGCTAGGTTACTCAGATACTTCTGCCTTGAAGTGAGGCCTTGGTGTCTTTGAAAAGAGTCTTGGGATTATGGAAAAGCACATACATAGTCTTTGGAGATGAATGGAATGGACTTGTTTAAGCTATTTGTATATCACATTCAGGAGTTCTGAAATCCTTTCATGTGGCACAGAAATGTTAGCACTGGATACAGGTGTAAGCCCTGCATTGCTGCTTTACAGAATCACAGCTCTTATCAATGCCAAAAGCAGGTATTTACACCTGTTTTTCTCTCTGGTGTTCTTCATGTGTAAGAGAATTGTGGAAAGTAAGCAAGCTTAAACAAACTGACCAAATTGTAATGAAGGGAGCAAAGTTATCTTCATTACTTACTAAATCACAGAGGACTGTTAAACCTAGCAGCATAATCTGAAGTACTGGTGGACATACTGCATAAAAATAAGTAAATTACTCTATAAAAAATTCGGTTTAGCAAGTTTCGTTTAGAAATTTTGATGTTTTCTTGCACATCTAATGACTGCATTTCAATAATGGAGGATTCAAATTTGGTTAGCTGTGCCTCATACATCAGTTGCTCTATATCAAAATATTTAAAATATTTAAAACCCCATAAAAGTGTTTTCACAAATTAGTCTTTGTAGTCTACATGAATTCAATTTTTTGTTTTGTGCAATGGTACCTTTCTATCAACTTGTTTAAAATTAAACATTTTCTGAGACTGTGCTTTCAGATTTTGCATTTAAAATCATAACGCTAGAATTCTTTAAGTGCCAATTTTGAACATGGAATCTAAATTTCTTGTTGAAATTTTATGTCCATGGCAGTTCTATTATTAGCCTTTTTCACATAATTCCTGCCTTTATTCAGAATTTAAAATTAATATTTTTTTATTATTTCTTTTTTTAGAAGAAATTGAAGAGTTGGGCGAGATTTGTAAATCTCAGTTATGCATTTGAAGTAAGTGCAGGTTTTGGCAGAATTTAGATTCAGTAATCCAAGAGGGCAAGAGAGCCAAAAACTCTGTTAGAGAGACAAAACTATGCCATTGCACTTGCCTTGTGATACCATTTTCTTGATTCAATCCAAAATTGAAATTATTGTTTCCCATCTAAGTGAAAAACTCATCTGGAATTCAGAAAGAAGATGTCCCTATTCCAAAATCAATTTAAGGACCAAATATATCATGGGCTAGTTAAGAACACAGCAGAAAACCACCTTCCATTTCAGGGGAATAGGAAGGATGAAGAAAAAGAAGGCAGCTGGTTTTTTGGATAACAGTGTAATGATTAGTACATTTCTCAGATGTGGGCTATGTTAGAGTCAGATTTAATTCCCTCCTCAGCCTGAGGGAATTCACATACCCCACATTCCAGCTTGGCCTAAATTCTTTTCTCCTCTTCTATTATTTTTCCCCCTTGAAATCTTTTCTGTCAAGCATTTTGCTCTGTCCCAGAAAGGTATCCTGACCTTTCTCTGTCGGAAGAAAGAAAACTGCAGAATTTAGTATTTCATCACATGGCTACTGCCACACCTCCTTAATTGAGTGAAGAAGGAATAAGAAACCAACATCAGGAAGCATTATTTGAAGAGTTTTCTAAATGTCAGCACATGCATTCCCCAGACTTTTCAGCACTGGGAAGACTTAAAGGTAATTTGTCAGAGAGAAAGAACTGATCGAGAATTCACCCATGTAAATCGATGACCTTTTAGTCAAAAGGAAGTCTCTTAGCTAGTAAAGATGCAGCATTACTTATAAAAGAACAAAATACTAATGGGCCAATCTGAGTCTTATGAAGTATCTACTTGTAGATATAAAGATACGGTTCAAGAAAAGATGGTCTGCAACAGGATTATGAAGACTAGAGTTCATTTTATGCCTTGCTATAGAGCTGTGAGATTCTATTAGGAGAGCTGTCTGGAAAAGCTTGATTCACACATAGCATCTAAATACATGAACTGCTTTTTTAAAAGTGTTCAGCAGCTACTAACTCTACCTTCTCAAAAAAACATTTTCAGGGCTGAGCATCTTTTAAGTGGGATTTATAGCACTGTTCTACCATCTGGAGACATAAATGTATGTTAGGCATTCATTTTTGCAGTAGCACTAATGAAACTAACTAGTTAGTATTATATAAAAGGCCTTTTTAATAGCAGTCTTCTTGAAAAGAAAGGCTCAAGCTTTCATCGTTCCTCATGATGACTGCAGCTGTAGTATTCCTGACACCTGTATCAGGATGTCTTTCTCCTCAGATATTGTCTTAAATGGTCATATGGCTTCAGAGTTGTGATTTTGTTGCAGTGTGTTCCAGACTCTGTAAATGGGAAATCACAAACTGCGTTCTGAAAGAGAAGAAAACATAAAATTGAGCAAACACAGATTGCTTTCTGGGAGATGTTCTATTTTCATAAATTCTGTTTTCAAAGAATAAGTGATTTGAAAAGTTAATATCACCAAATTAGCAGCAATTGCCTTTGATTCTGATCTTTAGGCAGTATAATTCTGAAGCTACCTTTCTTAAAAGTCAGTGGATATAACAGTGAAAGAAAATTATGAGATCAAGATTTACTCTGATACATAATAAAATATTAAAAATGGACAGAGATCAGCTCCAAGCCAAATCTGGCATTCTTTCAAGAACCAAGTATTATTGAGTCATAGAGAAACAAAACGTTTGTCTCACTTTCATAAGTAGCACTAATTATCTAGATGAACTAGTAGTGCAGCGTGAGACCCGTTGCAGTGTTAATAAACAGAGATCAGTGAGCGGGATGAGAATAATGAGATCTCACCAGAGTCAGAACCAGAAAATACCTCCTATTACACGCTGCAAGAAAGGTGTCATGCTCCCAAGTGGGAATGCCTACTGAAAATGAGAGATCTTCAGTCCACAGTTTTCTTAAGTTATCCACCAATGTTGTCTGCCATTGCTCATTGTTAATGATTGGGAGTATGCCTTGTGTAGTAGCAAAGAAAACCTCATTGTGAAGAATCACGAGCCAGAATTTGCTCTAGGACAGGCAGATGCTGCTGCCCACATCTCTGCTCCACTTGGCTGTTTTGTAACTGCTGCCAGGGGATATTTTGACCCACCTCCTTTTCATAATGTAAACATTGTCTTAGATGTGCAAATGCAAACACTAATAACCATTTTAATTATCCCTACACTTTCAACAGGTCACAGTTTTTGTCCAAAGTATGCTTAGAAAAGACAATAAACTCATACATTAAAAAAATGTAACTAATATTAAGCTAATGTAGGTGAGTGCATCTTCCTGCTCTTCAGCAGATACTTGCAGAAGCAGGGTCATCCTTCCACTGGTAAAACTGTATTGAGTGTGAAACAGTCAAAAAAATTCAGAACTAAGATGAAACTGAATGGAAGGTTCTTAAACTTGCATTTCAGTGAATTTTGCATTTAAGAAAATCTGTTTCTCATTGTTCCACATTGTCTTGATCTGGTAACGAGATCAATAGCTGTTGAATAGAAAATATAAGTCTTGAATTGATAGTCATAAGGCTATAATCCTGATATCTTATGCAAACACTTTTGTGTATCTAGCTTTTGTAGAAATGTGATGAGTTAACTAGAGGGAGAAGAATATATTTTTGCAAGAGAGTATTTTTCACTGTTGCCTCTGCAAGTAAATATTTTCTTGAAGACTTGCATGAAAATTCTAAACAAGAATACCTTCTAGGAATAAAGTTGTTCCACAAATGTGGAACCTACACACTCAGACATTACTTTCATTACACTGTGATCTGTCACAGGCTGTATTAGTGGGCAAGCAGAAGTTCCTTTGTTCATTCATGTGTAAGTAATGAAGACACCAGGAAAAAGCATAGTTGTTGCACTCAAGGAGGTAAACCTGTGGATTATTGCCCGTCTCCATGTCCACTCCACAAAGGAAAGGCCACCATGCACGTTCCCTTGAACAGCTAAGGTTGTACAGCTCATTTTACATACCAGCTACACAAGTTGGGTCTCATTAATGTTTTACAATCACATCTTCTTTGAAATTTAAAAAACAGTAGAGAAAATATCTTTTACAAACAGCTGAAAAATTTAAAATACTATTTAAGTATTGTCATTATGAATTACTTCCTTGTAATTTTTCCTTCATCATTGATTACTGTATTCAATACATGCTGAAATGTTAGCTGCCCACATTTCATAAGGATCAGGCTGTTCCTTTGTCCTGTTAAAGCCAAATCCTTTTAGAAGTTCCTTTTTTTCCTGCTCCCTACTCTTCACATCTTCTTAGTGATATAATACCTGCATTAATTTATTTGCATTGTGCAACAATGAGATAAACACTGAATTATGATTTGACCTCATCATGAACTTGGAAAAACATCTTTATTTCTCATTTACTTTTTAACCTGTAATTCCCACATGGTTTTTAAATTTTCTTTTACCTTTTGTGCAGGTTCTTACCTGTGTAAAGCATTATGTTTTATTGGCTTTTTCCTGTTGCTTATAATGTCATTTATATTAATGAATGTATTGCAACACTCCTCTGAGGCTGGAAAGTGCTGACATACCAAGAGATCAAGTAACTTGCCAAAGATAACAATGGCTGTTTGTGTCAGAGCCAACTGTGATTACATGCTGTACTTCATCCTCAGCCTTTCTTCCTAGTGCATGAATATTGTCAAATCATCTCTGTGTTCCAGCACATCACACTTCATTTTCTCAGGCTGGTACTTCCTTTGTTTTGATGGTTGCCCTGAACAGGCAAAATGAGATGCTAAATAAAAAAGTACTCAGATCAGATAGTGTGAAATTTAGCAGAACCTTCACAGAAAACCTAGAAAAATATGAACTCCTGCTCTCAGCTGGGCTACCACTAGCTGTAGAAGAGCTACTCCAAAATTCTTTTCCTCAGAAAGAAACAGAAGCGAAGTACTAACAGAAAAACACATTTTTCTGCCACTTGGATTTGGTCCAGGGGAGCTCCCTGAGGCTGCTGTTCCTGCCACCTTGTCGTGGGAGAGGAGCAGAGCTGGTGGTATCCACGTCCTCAGCTGACAGCTCGCTTGGTTCCTTGCAAACTTTGTCTTTCTTATTTCAAAACAAACAAATTTTATATAGATACTTCTTTTTTTTCAATTTGATTAATTTTTTTTCGTATCCACCATAGATTTCTCCACCCTAAAGACCTCCATGCTTTATCAACTAGTGTGAAGCAATACATGTAATAAGCACATGTAAAAATGGTAGGGAATCATTATGCACTGTAGTTTTTTTATATTTGGACCAAAGTGAAAGTATTAGCAAACCAAAATGCCCCATTCATTCACTCAGATAGTACTACTTTGCAGCTGCTCTTCACTGACTTTCTACATGAATAGGTGGTTGGATAAGGTTCCAGGCCCATCATTTACTCAAAACCCACGTTTTTTAGTATAATTTGCTGTCATATGAAGCAAGGTTCCTCTGTACCTGCTTATTTGACAGAATGGGAGAACAAAGGCACAGAGCATTTCAGTGGTGTATCCATCACCAGTATACCACACATGAAGCCGGTAGTCAAACAAGGACCAGCATATGAGGCTTTCATTCCTTGCACTTGTTGACTTAACCTGATGCAATGACTTCTGGATAATGATCTGGACACTGATTTGCAGGTTTTAGCTTCTAGAACAGAAAATTGATCATGAATGTTTCAGGCCATGTTTCCCAGAGAATTCCTATAGTATAAATGTCCTTTTTCTCTATTGTCCAGAGTGCATGTACACCGCTTTATAACCAAACAAGCCACTATGCTTCTGTTCTAAATGTTCAAGCATGCCTCTTGATTTGTCTGTTTAATGCACTGATACTAGCTGAAGAATGGCGTTTGGTTGAGCCCATCTGCTTTACCCTATGGAGAAGGCAGAATATAGATGTTTGGTGGGAATAGTTTCAGTTTCTCCTTTTTACAGCATCATTAGGAAGCCGTCTTTCTAATAATAATAATTCCCATTTGACATCATGGAGGTAAAAAGAAATCACTGCTGACATCAAAAATGAGGTGATATTTCAGCAGTATTATTTCACTGAAGATAAAATGGAAGTCTTTATTACTCCCAATGCTTTTAAAGAAAGCTGAGCAAGGCTTATACTGACCCTGGAGCTTATACACCTTAATGCATCTATAACCAGTATGAAATAAGAAATTTTAATTGTTACTGCTATATTTTTTGGCTGTCCCTCCTTAGAACCAAGAATTTTGTGCTTGCTTAAAGGAAAATCATCAGTATCTGAGAAAAAGCTTGGGAAAGCACAATTATCTTAATTTTCTCCATTACTTAAAATTCCTACAAAAGACCCCCCCAAAAAATGAAAACAGTAAGTGTATTACAAGAAGTGGTAATTTTCTTACAAACTTCATATAGGAGCCTTTACTGGGAATCCATACGGATTGCATAAAGAGGTCTGAGCTCTGAAGAGGTTACCCTGAAGAGGGTTACAAGTTTTATTTCACTTTTTATGGATAGGTATTTTATTCTTTCTGAACTTCTTGTGCACATTGCTGTGTGAATTGCTTGCCATTAAAAGGACATAGCCAAGGTCTGTTTCATCAATTGTAAACAATATATTTTCCACTTTTGTTTGTGATAGCACATTAGAAGCTCCCATACCCCTTTCCTTTGTACAAGACTTATTCAATTATAATTCTAGTCTTTGTATAATTTTCCATCCTAAACCAAACAATATAGCACATCAGTGACTCTATCCAAATATACTTGGAAAAGAGCGTATCTGCCTAGTTTGGCAATATTTCCTAAATTTGAGATCTATTCTTGGTGTACTGCTGGGGTTTTGTTTTGTTTTGTTTTTTATTTAGGGGACATATGAAGAGTAATATAGACTGGAAACAATTAGAGCAACAAAAAAAGCCGGATCAAAATGTTTCATAGTCTTTTCACAATCAAACTTTATGAAAATTTTGCAATTAAATATGTGGTGGAATCATCACATTCTTTTGTTCCAGGCAAATATGTTTATAACAGAGCAGTCACAGCTCATCTGCTGTTGAGTTACTGCTTCTCAGTTATTGTCAGAAATAAGATCTGAATTTGTACAGGCGTGCAAATATTTAATAGTTATAAGCCTTTAAAAAATCAAAATTAGTAGTTAGCAGTTACAGTGAGATGTTTAAATCTGAAATGAACTCTGCACTTTCAATGTAAATGTGTCTCATTCTATGTACAAATAGTTTGGGCATTTTCCCCAAGAATTTGTGCATGCCTGAATGGAGTGCTTAATTTTATTTCATGTGAACTCAATGAGCCCTTTCACTTTTGACATATATTGGAAGGTCCAGGCATGTTTTTTCTCTGAAATATTAGATGAACATTTCTCTTCTTGAAAATCATTACCTTATTAGTCTTTTTATTCATTTCTCTTTGCTCAAGTGCTCAGAAATGTATATTTTTTTCCTAACTAATCAACTGCTTTCAGTTCTTGTGATCCTTCACATTGTTGTATTGTTACAAAGACTATGTTGGTTAGGTCAGTCCACCACTAGACCTAGCACTGTGTTTAAGAGATACCTAGATGCAGAGGTCTGTTTTAATTAGCTCACAGGGCATCGCTGAACAGGGTCTGGCTCTCCCACAGTCACATGCCCAAGGTTAGGAACAGGGCACTGGACACAGTTCTTCCTGAGGAAGCAAGGAGCTGATTCACAATACACAAACATGCATTATGGGTTGTTTTCAGTCACTTTATAGTCATATGCATTCATAAATTTTGATATGGTTGTAAGATGCATACTTTGATGGTACAAAACTCACAGAAGAGCTTTAGATCACTGAAGCAACCACAGATGAAGTTTATGTTGACAATTTATCAGCTCTTCTCCGTCAAGGAAAATTGTTTTTTAGTGCCTGCCTATTAGCAATCACATGCATATTATGAAATCGAGTTTTGGGGAGGACAGCCTGCCATCTGTCTTTTCTGTATTTTTTTCACAATGCATCATGCTAAAGTTAAAACTTTCTGTGCTTCAAAATGGTGTAAAATATGAGATGTCTATAATAGAGACACTTGGAAAGAAAAATAGACTAAGTAGAAATGTAAATCTTTATAAACTTTATAAACAGGCAACTACTGATGCTATACTTCATGTTTTAGCTTCAAGTGCCCTCCACATTTTCCACACACCCACCATGTGCTCTTACTCTAGATTTCAGCGTTGCTAAAATGATAACTAATTAATATATATCTCAAGGAGTGTAAGAATGCTTTCTTCATAAACTCTTTCTGGTTTGGGGGGGCGGAGGGCAGGAATGGAACTGCAAATGCCTGATGTGGAGAATGAAAAAAATATGTTCCGTTTCTTTTCTGTGTTCTGATATGCTAAGATTTTATCAATAATATTGTTTTCCTGTAAAAATATCTGCCTCAGAGAAAATCTGCTGTGTAGCTGTCAGGATTACACCTCTCAGAATATGCCTGTGATGATTCCGTTAAATTGATAAAAACAGAACACTCTGCTATATAGAAGGATTGCTGAAAAGTATATTCCGAGACCCTTTCATGTGTAACAGCACTTGTATGGCAGTATGTTTATTGTGCTATAAATTCCATCACTGATTTTGGCCATTTCAAATTGATTCTGCAGTAACTGTAAGTAATGAACCTTACAGACAGAGCCAAGGAAAAAAAAAAAAAGAAAAAAGAAAAAAGAAAAAACAAGCCAATAAACTTGTGGCTGTAGGAATACAAATTGTAGAGTTCATTTAGCCTCAGTTTTTATCAGATCGTGCAGCCAATACCCCACAAAGCCAGAAAATATATCCACCAACAAAATATACAGTGCCATAGCCCTGGCTTGCTTTAAATTTAGCAGCTAAACTAGACAGTCAATTATTCAAAGCACATGTTTGTACAAAGTGTCCTGTGGATATCACCTGAGATTTAAGGAAGGTGCTCAGCATAAGTGGATGACAAAACAAGAGAAATTACAATAAAGTGACTTAAACAGGATAACGAGCTAAATCCTGAGCTGTTTTACATGGTCTAAGCAATAGAAGGCACCACTGGGTTTCACAGGGGTGTAGATCAATGTGCAGTGGGCTGCTAATGACTCGCCAGGTCAAAATATATAAAAGACTCCAAGATTTACATAGGTTCCTAGCCTATTTCCCTTTCTTTACTGAAAAGTTCTACCAGGTTAATAAGAATGATGTGATATCTTTTTTCCAGGTATCTTTAACGATCTCATAGATTTTAACAGAGAATTTATGTGCTTGCTAAAGATTACCATGAGATGGTTTTAAAACCCATCAAAAAGATACTGTTCTAAGGCTTTTCACATTTGTTTTATAGATTTCTATTACATTCTATAGGAACCCACTGATCTTGATTTGTTAAATATTATCTACATTTCTCACAATCTTATTAGTGGATGCCAAGATCATTTAGACTCTTATTTTGCAAATAGACCATGGATCTAGTCCCACTAAGTCAGTGGGCTTGTCACATGATTAAAGCATATATGAATGTACATGTATGTTCTACCCTTAATTGTTACATAAAGAGCTAACTTCCGATTTTAACTCAAATGCTGAAAAGACTAAAGTTTTCTTCTATATAGTTTTCCCAACATTACAGGAGAGAGAAACAAGGCCATGTTTTGGTTTCTGTGCAAAAATACATAAAAGTCTAGGTTGGGTTCCTGCAAGCCGTACAGCACTTCCATGCATCACAGCTTTTGCATACTCATGTATCTTACAGTCTGCATTGAGTGCTGAATTCATTCTGTGTGTCTTCTTGTACCTAAATCTGCAGATTTATCTGAACATCTGTACTGTGTGTGAGAGATATTAAATCCTTATTTTGAGATCAAAATGCTTGGGTCCATTCTAGCCTTGTATAGGCCACAAAGAGAGTCATTGTCTAAGGCATATTCCTTGCCTCTCTCTATAAAAAAGTCTATTTTATCGATTCGACCAGTTTACAGCAGAAGCCTGAGTGACACACAGAGGAGAAAAGACACAGAAAATGAGGCTTTCAGTTAAACACCAAATATGGTGAAAGTTATAATAAAATAATGAGAGTTGGGAACAGTATTTTTTCTCTCACTCTCTGCTGTTTTGTGTTGCAATGAGGAGCACAGTGAGCGAGTCTGAAGTCTTGTGAATAGGCCCTGGTAACCAAGAGCAAAGAAACCTTGCTCATTATCTCTACTCCTCTTCTGAATAAACATTTCAGCCGTCATAAATGAGTGTGACATGAAGGGCAAATGAATGGCTTTCATTCCAGATGAGAAACAGTTGACAGCTGAGCAACCTGAAGGCTGTTGTGAAGGTGCAGATCCTGGAAGATGGGGCAGGCGTACCATTTATTTCAGTTCGACCTGAGATACATCATACTCTTCAATGAGAGACTCCCAGCCTTGCAGAGGATAAGTCCTAGGTGTTCAACCTGACTTTTGGTTAGGACTGCAGTGAGTGAGAGACAGAGCTGTCCTAATTTTTTCTTGTAATTTTATTAAATTACAGAGAAAAACTTAGTCAAATATAAGGAAAGGTTCAGTGTGGATTGACAGATGGCATACAACACCCCTGCTGTATCTCATTCATAAATATGATTGATGTGGAGGTAATTTCTTGGTAACCTGTTTTTCAAAAAAAAAAACATATTCTAGGTGGTGGGTTAGTAAAAGAAAATTAATCTCTGCATGTTAAACTTGCCAACTTTTGAATTAATTGCATGAGTATGACAATCAATTAATAAATGTTAAGCAAACAACAGAAAATCAGTGAATTAAAAGTAACTAAATTGATTCCAATGCAGATAAAGCAAGAACCTGCCATAATTCTTCAGTGTAGATTCAAGAACACGAATCTTGTCTCATCAGTTCTTGCTCCCCATTTATCCACATCTGGCATTTAAAACAATGCTGGTTTATTATGATTTTTACGAATAAATTGCTATCTATAATCTAGCTTGCTACATTAAGTGGATTATAGAAACAAATCATAAATAGTAGTCCATTTGTAGCTGTCAAGGAGAAGGTCAGAGCTTTGAAAAGACCATTCATCTCCAAGTGGAATAAAAGTTTTTTCTTCAAAGAGAAATCACATACCTTGTTTGGGTGACTTCAGCTAGTAATGACAGGACAGTTTCTTGAAATACCCACAAAAACCCTCCTCTCCACAAAATTAACTTGATTTTGGGTCACCAGTCTTCTGCAAAATTAGGGTGATTTGACATGAAACAGATCACATCACTGAATATTTTATGGGAAAATTTGATTCGATTTGATTGAAAGTATATATTTTCACATTGTTCAAAAGTTTCAGGAGAGGCTTAGGATGTTGCTAGAGGCTTACAGGTCACATGTCTATGGAAAGGAGCTTGAGCCTGAGATCCAAACATTTATGACCTATTGGTGTCACTGCCACTGAATACACAGTCTGTAGGTCTCCATTAATTTATCAGTATTATTTCATTGCATTTCACAGAATTGTGCAGAATATGTCTGTATACTCATTTTTTGCAGAAAGTCATACAGAGATTTGTTTCAGGAAGGACGTCTCCTAGTAGATATGTTCCTCTCGTATACCTTAATTTACAGCGCTTAGTGTAAACAGTAGGCACCACCTTCCTTGTGTCTTAGCACAAGGGAGTTCATAACCTAGAACACTTCTACTGAAACTAAAATAAAAATAGAATTGGTAGACATCTGAGTAAATACAATATGTCAAGGAAAAGTCAAAGACTTTTGCAAAGCTTTCTCAGGCAAGTGTGTCTACAGGGGATTTCCATTTGATACAGAGTAGCTGCATTTCCAGCATGGGAACCAGCACCATCCCTGACCAAAAGTCTGAAAGAAATTAAGCTCCCAGTGGAGGGGGAGGATCCTCTCATGGATTAGTAAATGCTTTAAAAACTAAAACCCAGGAATGGTCAGTTTTCTCAGTTTAAGCAGTCAGTGCTGCTTTTTCACAGAGATTGCTGTTCCTGGGGCTTTTGTTCTCAACACATTCATAAATTAAATGGAAACCAAGGTGAACAGGAAAGTTGCAGTGCTTATTGGATTGTAAAAATGTAAGTCTAACATGAACAGTAGCACAAGAACTTCATGATTCTGCGAGAAGGGGCAATAAAATAGCAGATAAAATTCAGTTCAGGTAAATGTAAAGTAATACACAAAATACAATCCTGGCTGTATATATACAACAAAGAGCTCTGAACCAGCTGTTACTGCTCAGAGGAGGTACCTTGGAGTTGTGATGGGAGGTTTATGAAAAGAACAGCTTAGTGCTCAGTAGTGGTCAGAAAGCAAACAGAGTGCTAAGAAATTATTAGGAAAGAAATTAAAAATCAAACAGAAAATGTCATTATATCATTGTCTAAATCAATGTTTTTCCTATATCTTGAATACTTGTGCACTTGTTATCCCACCTCATCTCAAACTGAAGAGCGTAGAACAGCAAAAAAGTGACAACACTGATCAATGTTGTGGAACAGCTAAAATAATACCTAGGAGATTCAGCTTTGAAGAAAGATAACTATGGAGGCACATGATAGAAAACATCAGTGTATGGAGAAGGTGAATGGGGTATAATTTTCTGCAATCTCTCAATATGTAGCGTGAGGAACAAAATTAAAGTAGTAAATGACAAATTCAGAACAAGCAAAAGGAGGCATTTACCAGTTCCAGATTTCAACAGTGAAACTCATTGCCACAGGGCACTATGAACGCCAAAAGCTTACCAAAGAACATGCCTGTGCCTCAGGAAGTGCTGGGAGAATACACCAGAGAAATGCCATTAGATGCTCGCCTAGTCTGATACTTTCCCTTAGCCAGCCTGAGTGACATGTTGAGGATGCTGATCTAGGCAGGCCTTTGGTTTGACCTGCTACAGCTGCTGTTAAGGACACACAGCTGCTTCTCTGGAAGGGCTGTCATGGTGCACCCTAGCCTTCTGCTACAGCCAGAGTCTCTGTAAAGCCACTTTAGGGCTTGGGGCTTGCAGTTTGAGTGCCAGCTACTTTCTGTATCAGGACCATGTGAGACTGTTTAAAATTGTTCAAATATAATGCTGAGAACAGTCAGAGAACTACTGAGACTAGATGTTGGCAGACATGCCAGAAGACTCTTGCCTCCCATCCTATGATCATTCCTTTTCGCCATCTGGATGTGGAGGCATTACTAGCCACCTGCAGCAGCTTTTCTGAAATTCGCAGTTGTATTTTTCATAAAGTCAGCTCATATACTTTGCTGTATGTTTTCCCCTTGTAAACTGAAAATTTGTAGCTTAGATTCATATAAGTGACATTGATGGGAAGAAGGTGAAAGCATGTTAATAATTATGGAAATTAATCTTTTTCACCCATCTCCACCTTTGCTTCTGTCACAGTTGTGGCATTCTGCAGTAAAGCTCACACATTCTGTTGTCCAACATCTCTCAGTAGAACTTGTGTGTTTGTACACAGCCAGTGGAAATGAGGCCATACTAGGGGAAACCATGCAAGTATTAAAATACACAAAATGCTTGCTTCTCTGTGTAAGAGCCTGTACCAGACACCATTAGCACAAGCAGAGGAACCTTGGTATTAATGACATTCAGATAGTTCTCAGCCTTTTTCATGGTGAGTCCCTGCTCTAGTATGAGAAAAACTCAGATCTTTCCACCCATTTAGCCACAAAATCAGGAAGTCACTCTTCCTTATGACTTCCTCTATGACTTTTCTTGACTAACTTCAGAATGAATTCTGGGGTTGCAACCCCAGGTGAAGAGCTTGAGTAGAACATAAACATTACTGTCTTAATCAAGGCCAGGTTGGGGAAGCCATTTCTGTCTTTACAGACAACAGCATTTTCTACATTTTTTTCTCTGTGTGTGGGGGAAACGCATTAATATCAGATATTTTGTTTTATCTAGTCCTTGCTCACTGTGCAGAGAATCACCTAAGGTAATTGTTGGACTGCTAAGAACTATATCAAATAAAACAGTAGAAAAAAAAAAGAAAAAATAATTAAAACTTTATTTCTCTCTCCAAAGAGAGAAATAAAGACGCTACATCTGAAGATTGCTTATGATTGGTTGTCTTTAGTGCAACAAGATTTGGTTGCCCTGAAATACAGGATTCAGGCTAACTTTTTTTAGAAAACCTTTCCGGACTTTCTGTTGCAGAATGATGTAGCCAGTTTCCACTACCCCCCAATTCTCTCATTGGAACTGATGCAACAAAAGTCCTTTTTGAGGTTTAATTTTTACTGCTGACAGGAGCACGAGAATTCTGGAATATTGAGCTCCGAGAGAGTTTGCTCATGGGCAGGGATGACAATTCCTTTATTAGAACCCTGCACACTTCAATAGCTAAATGCTTTCAACTTTCTTTAAATAGTATTAAGGAAAAAATAACCTCAAGGCATTATTTTTAAAGGGGACTTCAAACATTCCGTGAGGAAAAAAAAATGCAACACATTTGAACACCAAGGGATTTGCAGTGGAAAATCTGTTAAAGTGGAGCTATCTTTTGAGTTTCAGGGTTAAAAAAGTATTGGCCTTAAATCAGGGATGCAGACTACCAAAAATTCTGAGGCATTCCAGATTCCTAGCTTAGACCAGCAGTAGCCAAATTCTATAATAGATCTTTTAGAACTAAGTTAGTTATGTTAGCTAGATTTTAAATTAACTATGTTTCATTTATTCCTCAAAATTCAACATACAAAATCCATTATTACATTTGCTAGAAGTATAAGAAAATCCCAGGTTCTTAATCTTTTTTACTATATAGACTTAATTCTGCAATAACTCAATATTAGATATTTAAGAGTTTATATTTAAAAGCAGCTGTGAAGCAAGCAGATATGCAATGGTAAATCTGCTCATCTTGAATCCTTCTGCAAATGGTCTGCTCTGGAGGTCATATCAAAGAGATTCTTTTTCCAGCTTAAACCTGTCTTTTCTAAATAGATCTCAACCTGATCTCATTTAATGCATTGATGTCTGGTTTCTTAGTCATTATATTTGCTGTATTACATATCAAAAGGACTCTTGAGAAATTCCCCCGAATTGATAATTCTAATTTCTTATGTATAGCTACTCTGTATTCACTCTGAGGACAGCTGCATTGTATGCTAAACCACGAATTGTAAAAATTGATCCTTTTGTATGTAGGTTTGTATTAAATTGAGATACTTTATTTTTTCCTGTTTGTTGCCACACATGGGTTCCTGGTGTCAGTTTGTATTTGGCTGTTTGAGCATATTAAAGTTTTGCTAGTGCTTATGATGTTCTTGCCAAGAGCGCTCTTGCAGCAATCTGCACTAGAACAGTCTTTGTGCCAATTACTTCAAAAAGTATTCTGTTATAAAACCAATTTTTATGGCTACTTTTTCAGGTTGCAGTGTGGTGATTTCATTTAGTTTCTTCTTTTTCCATTTTTTTAATGTTGATCTTCTTCAAATGCTTGTAAGTTTGGGATTATGAAAAAATAATGCAGTGTTGATAGATTGAATTGTTAATAAGACATCTTAAAAAGGAAAAGGGTTCAAAGGTATTAAAATAAAACCTGGCATGTTGAATTACTAACACTGCATATATTTAAAGGATACTACTTAATAGTAGAATGTTTGGAGCTCTTATTGCAGGGACTGATTCTGAAAATGGAAACCTCTGCCGTTGTATAAAGCAAAATAAATGAAAAATTATAATGTGCAATGACTCAGCACAATATTTCTTGAGCTTATATTATGAGAGTGATTTCAGGAGTGTCAGCTCTACAACAGCTTTTATTTAGAGAAAACCAGCTTGCTAATCCATTGCAATTAATAAAAAATCACAACACAGGAAGATATTTTACAGTACAAATATGCTTTTGAATGGAGGGTCTTGATCATGCAACTTTTACTACTGCAATGAATGCCAATGCAAGGCCGGACCTCAGAATTCTGACATGGGAGCCATCATGGTGGTAAAGATATATATGTGTCCGTATACGGTGCAGGACACTGTGCCCTGCCATAGTAAACAATAACTGCTAATCTATTACCCCAAATAATAAAAATGGAAATTCTGTTATGTAACAGAATAAAAATCAGCCATAAATTGAGGGTCTAAAAATGTTGATAGCAACATTAATTTTTATTAATTATTCTTGAGCAACCTCTGGTCTGCTGTTCATTTCCCAGGCTATGAAGATTTTACAACTCTTGAAAACCAACCTATTGTACACTCTTGAAAATGCTGCCTTTTTTTTTTAAAAAATGGCTGCTTTGGGAATTGTTTATCGTACAACAGTCTTCCATTACTCCCATGGAGATGTTGTAGTTTATTCTTTAGATAACCCTAACCTAGCCACATCCAGATCAGGGAGCTTCATATGATAGACATAACATGGGCAATGTCAGGTTCTTGTTTTGTCTTCACTCTTTTGGAGAGTTAGAAAGCTGTCCCCATTCCCTTCCCTTTAGTTTATTATCTAGAGAGAGGCAAGTGGGAGATAAGAGGTTATGCAACCTGAGGTTGAGGAACGAGCGGCTTTTTGCACGAGTGCTCAAAACACTAACTTTTACGCAGAAGAGCAGCTGTTCCCTGTGGTGTACTTGAATGAAAGTGACTGTGGCTATTGTGCTTGCTGATGGTCTCAACATTCCTCATATGCAATAAATAATAGTCTGTTCAGGTCATTTTAGGGATTGAGCAAGAGCTACGAACTGAGCCTGCCAAGCCAGAGTATTTCTCATGTGATGCTTGTCTTTAAGCACCCAATGAGTTTGAGGTCTCATAAGGATACTTTTTTAAAACCCCTTGGGATTAGCCTAAATTCTTCCTCTGACTGTTTTAAGCAGCAAAATAGCTTTTGAATCTTATTATTTGGAGAGAGTGATACCAGAGGAAAGATGGGAAAAGCCTAGAGTGTCTCCAACAACTAGTATTGACTTTTTAACAATAAAATACGTCCAGAGACCAAATATGCTGTTTAAATGTAAATACCATTTCCATTTTCAGACTGCCTTTTGCAGGTGTATTTGAGGGGATTTGAAATGTACTTGTAGATGGAAAAGAGGCTATTGACCTTGAAACTACATATGTGTTAGGAATAATGTTTGCCCTCCTTGAAATCAGACTTGTGTTTTTTGAATGGGTGCTCAAGACCACAACTCTTAACAGTGGTTCAGGTAGCATTCAGAACATAACTGAATTAAGACTGACTGCATTTTACTTACAAAGCTGTTTCTCAGGAGTCATAGGTTACTGCCTAGTCTCTTTTTTTTCTATCCACCATGGTTCAGAATGACCCACTAACAGCTGCGCTAACTACTAGTTTTCTTTGTTCTGGTGCAGGCTTGATATAATAGGACAAGGTTTGTGTGTAGAAGCAATATCTTTTATTAGATGGACTACTATAATCAGAAGAAACACAAAGAAACAGGTTTTTCAGCATACAAGCACTTTTTCAGGGCTAAAGCTGAAGCAGCAAACTTCTGAATCAAATAAGAGTTGAGAACAATTATGGGTGATGTTAACAAGGGAAAGGATGGTTTGATGGTTATTTTATAAATGAAAAGAGATAGTAAATCTGACATTGCTACAACAGGAGCATATATCTACAAACTTTACCTTTCATAATTTCACTGTCTGAGGGGTGATTGATCAGGTTTCCAGACATGCAGGAATCCCCAAGCGTGGCCGCTGGGCATGTGCAAACTACTTTACATGGCTCATGCTGCAAGTCCAATGTGTTCTCTGTGTGTTAAGCTAACTGTACACATGATGGAGAAATGATGTCTGTGTGTACAGCGAGTTGGATGCATGTGGGACACATCAAACTTGGTGCACATGTGGGATGATCCAACATTTTACAGCTGTAGCATCTCACTCCTTTTCAACATGAAAGTGTCATGCTCCATGGGGCCTCCTGTTAGGAATACTGAAGTGTTTCTAAAAATGCAGTAAGTCTGAGAATGGGATATACAAGTATTACTGGAACTGCAAACACAAGGCTGTGCTGGACCTCTCTGATCCCAACTGCTGCTGAATGATAAGTACAGGCAAGTGATCTATTTTCAGAAAGCTTTCCTGAAAACTGGGAGAGCAGGCTTTGGTCTCAGTGTGGATGGGGCTGTGGAACCCCAGAAATAAATGGCTTCTGACCATGAGAAAACATAAGCAAATAGAAATGTTGTAGTGACTACAGTGGGGTACAGGGAGGAAAGAAGAAAACTGTGGTAGATAAAGAAACCTATATGGAAGTTTAGGTTCATAGGCACGGATATATTTTGATGTCAGAAAAAGAGAACCTTTGAGATATCATTGCGTGAACTCAGAAGTGACAGTGGACTCTAGCTAGTGTCACAGGCAGGTTTTGAGTTGCATGTCCAGGTATCTGTGAGTAAAGAAGCACACAACTCTTTGGAAGAAAAATGTAAGAACATGGCTATAATTTGTAAGATATTTCTTCAGCCAATCCTAGCAGTTCAAATTAATTGTGTTTTAAATATCTAGGTCTTGGTTTTCGAAATATAAAATAACATCTTTGAGAGACCAAAACAAATATATATATCCGTGTAATCACAGTTGTTTCTGCAAAGGGGGATAAATGTATGTGTGAGTTGTTCATAAGACAGCTAAATAAATATCTAGGTGCACAAACTAAATTAGGATGTTTTCCTATGTGACTGTCTTCGCAAAATTTGGGTCTAAGAAATAATTTTAAGGCTTCAAATTTAATACCTCATGGAGAGAAATGATGTGGAGGGAGCACTTCTGCCAGTGCTGTGGTTTCAGTCCCATAATAAATTGGCATAGTGATTTACACAGAGAACAAAAGAAATAGTTTAGAAATTTCTTTCTAATGGAAGTTTAAGTTTTGAAGAACACAGAGACATCTGAAAGGTGAAATTCACAGATTTTTCATGCTTGCAGGTTTTTATAGCCTCTGGTAATGCATGTCCTTACTCTGACATCACATGTATGTGAAAAAACAGATGTAATATTTAAAGATGTCTTTTGACAAAGAAAGTATTTACATCTCCAGAGGTGAGATTTAGCTTTAAAGGATGATGAGCAGGTTCCAGATGTGTTTTTCAATTGCTTGGCTTTCCTTTCCTTAAGTATTGACAGAGGAAAGGTTTTATCAAGGTCTTTGTGATGTGCTTGTTTATAATGAGTAGACATTAGTAGACCACATCTAAGGGCTTATCGCTTATTGCTGACTAAAGAGAGCATATGGCAGAGAAAAGAAATATATATTTGTCCAAGCAATGTGGCTTGTTAACACTCCCACCCTCACAAACTGTGTTTACATGTAGTTACAATATTTTGAAAATCCCTTTTCTAATCAGCTAAAAATAAAAGCCAAATAATGATTATTTTTTTTCCAATATTGGAGTGTAAGGCAAAGTTGATTTAGAATTTTTTTAACAAAGCAATTAAACTGTACAGAAGATTTTCATAATATTTGTTTTGCTTCAGCATGCATATGTTATTTTCATTTCACAGTGTTAAAAAATTTATTCTTACAAAATCCTTTTTGGTTCATCCACCTGTCTATCCAAGTATAACTGTTATACAACTAGGTTATGCTACAAGCAAGAACAGAGGTCAGAATGACCTATGTCAAATCCTGGTCTAGATCAGATCACAAGGTTTATTTTGACCATAAGATTTCCCTCTGCTTCTATAGGATGAAAACAACATGCAGGTTACAACACCTGCCAATAAACAGTTTGTAAGCAAAAAAGTCTCTGAACTGTTAACCCAGTCCAGCTCCCATTAGAGTAAAAAAGCAGTCTTGCTACTAATTGCATTTAGGCGGCAGATGGAGAAATGCTGGGGAAATCTGTACAGCTCTTGACATACAAAGCTTCTGATGATGCCTGTGATCAGGTGTACAGCATTCACCCACCTTTTTATGATGGATAGAAAATAGTATTACTGTCTTCTCTTGCTGTGACATCTAAATGTGCCAGTCTATTCATATAGCAGTATTAGAAAGAAAGAAGGCAATTATAGTTTAAAGATGGATTTGGACTGTTGCATACTTTTCAGAAGAAAGCATTTATAAAGAAAACTGCACAGAAGAGCTGCATTTACTTTTGATTTTCAGAATATTCCTAGGAAATTTTTGTTAAATATTTACATCTGGATCCAAGTATTGTCCTTCATAAAACAGTTTATTCTTGCAATTTAGCTTCATTAAAGTCATAATACTGCTTTAGGGTATGATAGACTAGTGCTGTGGGATTGAATTATAAAGAGATTAATTTTAGCTACTGGAGATAATTGACCCTATAATTCCTATCACCCCTAATCCCAGTTCAAATGAACCAGTGTTAAAAGTGGCAATACTCACAGTGTAGACAAGGTCATGACAGCTAGAATTGTTTTTTACTACCAATTAGATTTCCCACTTGGTGCGTTTGACTAATGTTGTCATAGAAAGGGATTTCAGGCATGGAAATACAGTTTCTTTAGAGGCACACAGGCTCTGGAACTGATGGGCAGTCTGCTGTACATGTCCCAGTGTACAGAATCAGAATGCAATTGAGGGCTGACCCCTAAAATTTTAATTCAGATGGGGATTTAGAACATGTTTTGATCCATCATGATAGACCTAGGAACAAGCTAAATAATTTGAATCTGGAAGCAAACTCCCTTAAAATTCAACAGTGTTCAGTGTTAATATAGGGTGGGTCTAGCAGGTTTGGAACTGTTGGTGCAATACTATATCTGGGGTGTATTTCAGATGAGAAATCAGAAAAAAAAGTGAGGTACTGACTGAATAGAGAGTTGTTCAAAAACAAATCATGTTGTTATTTAGCTGCAAATGACATGGTGGTTTCAAAAAATACAAGGAAGAGATAAACGGATTTTAAGTATGATATATCTTAAAAATTCCCTCAAGTGATAGTGCCAACTTCAAACATATTAGCATAAGGACTCTTATGAAAAAACAACAGAACAACAATACTTTTGCATAGCACGTTCAGTATGAGATGATTTTTCACATTATTACTAGTTATCCATCAGCATTTTTCCAAGCATTTACAGATTTGATTTTTTGCAGTAAGCTGAAACTGCATGATAAAAAGAGACAGATAATGATAAAAAGCAGATGTATATGCAAGCCTAGCTAGGAGGAGCAAAATATACTATTACTGCCCCTCTTGTGAAGTTAATCCTATTTCTTTTAGCTATTTCTTCATTAGTTAATGAGGTCTTGAGAAAAAAAAAAAAAAAGAAAGAAAAAAGTGTGTTTGAAATGGTGGGTTTGCATCCTTGCCTTTAGGAACTTTTTCAAATATTCATAGAATAGTTTGCCCTTGGAAGGTGCATTAAGTGTGAGTTTAGGCAATAATTACTAAAGATGTGGGTGGTCAGAAACCTGCAACTGAAATGGACAAACACAGCAGCTAATCACTTTCCTCATTCAGATTCACTACACTGGCTGGAGTCGAAATGTAAAATAATGGAGAAAGGAGGTATTTTAATGATTAGGCAAAGAGAAAAAAAAAAAGAAAAAAAAAAGAAACAAACTTCAAGGCTTAGATCACGGATCTGCTAGCATGAATTAGATTTGAATTTGGATGCACTTTGTGGTTTGCAGTCTTATTAATGAAAGATTTTCTTCTTTCACTTTCTATTAACAATCAATCTCAGATCAGAAGCAAAGTGTTTGGCTGCTGTCTTTGTGCGATGAGTGTCAGTGGACTTATAACAACATCCCATCTCTGTCACCTCCTCCAGTGCACCTGGTACCAACCAACATCTCTGTTGACCTCTGGGTAGTGAGTCGGGGATCACAGTGAAAGGGGCCCCCATCCCCTGGAAGCTTTCTCTTCATGTTGATGTTGTAACACACTCAGGGTGAAAATCTGGTATAGCCCGCAACGGCCAGTTCTTACAGCTCTTTTATCCATGAGTACAGGAACTGTGGTTTCCATTTTCAGTTTGATATCTGTCATCAGTGCTGTATTTATACTCTTTTATTAAAAAAAAAACAACCCTTTCTTTATCCACAGAACTCGTGAAGGAGTAAAACTGGAAGTAGTGGATTGTTCTTTTCCCAGAGTTTCAACTTACTCCATTTCCGGCAGCATTCTTAGAATTTCACTCTCCAGGGGTGCAATCGCATCTCCCAGGCATCTTCTGGTGTTATCTTGTGAATAGGGAAAGAAACCATCTGCCCCCAGAGATCCCCATACATACAGAGTGTACTAGGCAAAGGCATTACGTGTCTATGTTAAAAAAAAAAAAAAAAAAAAAAAAGCTTGCTGTCAATGCAAGAAGACCATCCTGCAGCTGAGCTCATTGATCACTTCTCGGCTGTTCCTTCTCAAATTGCCAACCACAAAGAAGTAATTCAAGGCTGTGAGCAGTCTCTCCATGGTGTAGGTGACTAGCAATTCAATTAAATCCATTCTGGAAAAGTTTTAAAACTGCCGATCTCTTTGTCTCATGTACAATTTCCAAATGTTAAAAAAATTAATATTTTATTAATTTCTACCTTCATTGTTTCAGTTTTATGTCCCTCTCTCTTTTCTTTTGTTGAATTTCTAGCTTGTTTTTCTCTTCTTTCTTTCTGTAACACCCACCACAACAAAAATCAATACCACAAGGAGTTCCGAGGTTTTTATTTGATGAATGTGAAGCTTTTGCCTGTTATGTTCTTGTCTTCTTTTTTGCCATGAGGACATATAGGACATGTTGACAGCCAATATTAATACGCTTAACACTAATACTGGCAGTTACTTAGTACAATTTTTGGCTGTGTTAAGTGGTCAGTAGGGAATAGTAATGCTATCCTTTAAAAGAAACTGATGTCACAGTTGCATCCAGAATTCACTGGGGTTTCTTTTATTGTTTTTATTTTCCAGGTGATTCATATAACAGGCCGGTTACGTCTGAGAGTGTCACTGTCCCACGGACGGACAGTACCCAGCCAAATCATGGGACTTGTTGTCGTTGCTCATGCTTTGCCACCTCCTACAATTAATGAAGTCAGGATTGACTGCCACATGTTTGTCACTCGTGTGAATATGGACCTCAATATCATTTACTGTGAAAATAGGTACAGATTTTAGCTCCTTTTTCCTTTGTTTTAGCTGTGTGTATTCTTTGTTCCATGGGCTTGGCAAAAAGTTTTGAAATTTATGACTCTTGCAATGCCATCCTGGTGTTGTATGAGAGCATTGAATTCACTCTCATCATCATCACCTTCATTTTCATTACATCTTTAGAGGATAAAGGTAAATTAAAAACTAAGGATATCTTGCTGGAATAGAGGAGGATAGACCAGGCAAGATTCCTCTAAGCTTTCCCTGCTTTTTACAATCTCCCACCATCCCTCTCAGAGGCAAGATTTGGGACTAGACAGACGTTGGTCTGACCTGTATGGCCATCCTTATGCTCCCCCATCCTCCCCTCCACAAGTCTTTCTGTCTGAAGTTTTAAAGTTTTCCATTTTTGCACTGATTTGCAGATTACAGCACATCGTGCTTAGTGTTTAATGGAACAGAAGCACAGATGGCCTAGATAGTAGGCTAGAGAGGTGGGATCTGTTGCAGTACGAGGTGGGAAAACCGTAGAATAAAATTGGTTAAGGGCACACTGAGAAAGACAGCAGTGAAATGGGAACAGGTGATGAGGAGCTGGTTGAGGGGGGCTATATTCAATGTGGTAGCAACAAGTGGACTAGGAAAGTGGAAGACAGGATTTAAATTCAGCTGTCTACTCCCTGGGGGGGTGGGTGCCAGTAGCGTGGAGGGCTCCCCATGAGGGTCTGTTGGGGCAAGGCCTGGCAGTCAGGGCCTGTCCCAGCCCCCAGCCAGGAGCAGGGTAGCTGGGGGCACCGGGACAGCCTCAGCCCTGGGCATCGGGCACCTGCCTGGGGACGGGCCGAGGCCAGGCCGGGTGGTGGGCTGGGCCATGCTCAGCAGGCCCCACGGCTGGGCAGGGCCGGGCTGTGGGGAGCTGGAGGCTGGCCCTGCTGTGGTATTGCTGGGGCAGGGGCTGAGGGCCCCGGGGGGCAACGGGGGGTCCTGGGCCATGGGTGGGGGGAGAGGAGCCTGAGGGGTTGAAATGGGATCCTGGGCTGTGGGCAAGGTGTGGGAAGGCCCACGGGGCTGGTCAAGACCATTAAGGCTTATTGGTGCCCTCAGTGCCCTGAAAAATAAAAACAAATTCTAGGGAACAGGTATTTAGAGCAGGGTGAAGATATCTGAGAAGGAAGATATAAGTAACAAAGAAGTTTGGGTCCATTGGTGGAAGTCTGAGGTATGGGGGGAAGGTTGGAAAGGAAGAAAGAAGGTAATGCAGCCAAAAGAAATTTTGTCAAGGGGACCTATCACCAAAAAGTGGAACAAACAAGATGACTAATGCAAGCTTTTCATGTGACAGCAGCTGTGGCATATTATAAGTTAAGAGTGGAAGCTCACTGATAGGAGCAATCATAATTGCTTAATCATAATGGAATACCTATGATCAGGATAGTACATGAGTATAAACTTTTATCAAAAGGGATATACTTAAATGTTTTGTTGAATCAGGGCCTTAAACAATTTAAAATAATCTTGGATTTCAGTTATGAGGTTATCTTTGCTGTCATGTTACTGAACTGCCACAATAGTATTGAAAATAATATTGCTTGGCTATTAGAGAGAACACTTCATCTAAACTTCCAAAGCATTATCTAAGGAGAATATATTATTCTCATTTTTCCACTTGGAAAAACTGCCCCGTGGAAAGTGGCTTGCACAAGGTCACAGAGAAAGCTGGTAACAGTATTAAAGTTTGGGCTGAGATTTTGCCTGTGACTTTACCCAATGAGCATCTAGATTCTGTATAATCTGGCAGCTGGTGAAAGAGCTCTGGGGATTAGCAGTATGATCTAGAAGAAACCTTTTGCCTTAGTCTTTGATTTGACTGTGACCTACCTAGGTAATAAGGGAAAGCTGCTACCACTGCAGAGCTCTTCAATGGCCTCCTTGAAATGAGTTGCTGGTATCTGTCCAGTTCCTAATGAACAGATTTCCTTTTAACAAAATCACCTGCACTTACTGTTACCTTCGTTGGCAACCTCAATAAAAAAGCCAGGAATCAAATGGATGTGAAAAATGAACTATTCCGTCAGGTCAAGTATGATATGAATTTGTGGGCCGTGTTAGAAAGATTTATACTTCCTCTGCCATCAGTTTGGCATTTTTATGAGCCCTAAATTGTATATGTTTTTTTTTAATTAAACACTTTTCTCAAACCTTCCCTTTACATTCATGTAGCAATAAAACTTTCAAATGCCTGAGAAAGGCATCACTGAAAAAAACGTAAAATGCATCAGACGTGGAGCGCCGATTGGTAATAACATAGAAAGAGCTGATAACATAGTAAACTATGGTAAGCCAGCTGACTTATGCAAGAAAGTG
Source organism: Astur gentilis (assembly GCF_929443795.1). Classification (NCBI taxonomy): domain Eukaryota; kingdom Metazoa; phylum Chordata; class Aves; order Accipitriformes; family Accipitridae; genus Astur; species Astur gentilis. Next base: position 6,601,673 of record NC_064901.1, on the reverse strand, counting down.
TTGATCTTACTAATGTTTTTCATTCATTAAGGTAAAGGCAACATTATAAAGAAACTTTTCCTTGTTTGTGATGGACTTTATCTCATATGCTAGGGTAGAATGCATACGATGGTACTTGAGTTTATGTTGCAATAGTTCCATTTTAAGCCCCTGTGCCAGTGTTTAAAATAGTTTATAAAAGAGTTTCAAATAGTAGAAACACTTCTGCTGGGGCTGGGAGGTGAATGTTAGCTCACTGAGGCAGTGGGATTTCCACTGATGGAAAGTGGAGTAAGATCGACAGGACTTGGATTTCACAGCAGGTACAAAGCAGAATATGACTGTAAAAGCTGGAGGAATGGGAAGGACAGAAGAAGGGAAGAAATTAACTGAACAGCTGATTGAAGCTGTCAGATGAATTATCTGGGCATTTGCCAAGGCCATTCTCCAAGTCAGGGAAGTTGGGATCTCTCTTCTGGGACTACAGAAAAGGAGATATGTATCCCATCCTGAATATATGGGCTTGACTCCTGGCACTTGTGGGCAGCTGGGAAATTCTTTGTGGTGCCACAGTAAAGCAAGCACAACATTGATGAAAACAGAGAAAATGGATCCATGCTGAGGAAGCTGTAAGCACTATTTATGGAGCAATGGGGAGTTGCTGGCAGCTGCAGGGAGTATGAAGCAGAAGCCATGCTACTTAACTGAAATGAATGCTCACAGTGGACCATTGGATCAGCAGGGGTGAGATCAATAGTACTCCTAGTTTTCCAAGTGGTTGCCTGCTTGCAACAGCAGGGAGCAGGAGTGACATTACTCAAGTCTTTGGGTGTATCTTGTTACTTCCCTCTGAAAGAAGAGATCTGTATCAGAATCCTGGACTCAGTGCACAAACCAGTCAACAGTTAGCTTCCCTTTGAGACAAGATCTGTTAGCTAGTACACTGGCTATTTCTAGCAATTAATATTTTGTTCTGAGAGTGTTAAATGGGGATGTATAATTTTGTGGCCTAAAATGTGGTATGTTAATCCATGTGTGTTTTCCAAATATGGGATTCATGTCATCTAAACTTCACCATCTAGTCTAAAATACTCTAGAATTTCTTTATTAGTCAGTGGAGTAAGAAAAGCATCTGCAGAGGACAAATCATCTTAGACAATGATAAATAACTAAAAGAAAAATAAAAAGACTGCTGCTAGAGTACAGCATCAGTCTGTATTTTCAGTGTCAACTGTTAGTGATTGGAGACCATCTGAAGAGAGCATATAGCCCAGTTTAATGTGGAGTGCTATAGCCATATCTGCTAATATATGCCCGAAAGGAAATAACCCAGTGAATATGGCATCTTCCAAATGGAAGAACTTTGGCCTGTCGGCCATGACAGTGGTTGCCAATAGTTCCTTCAGATATACAGAAGCAGCCTTGTGTAGAGAGCCTCAAGCCTACAAATGTGTGCACAATTTGGTCCTAATTCAGCAAAGCACTGTACCATATACCTACCTTTGTATTTCAATCTTGTTAACAGTCGTGTAAACCAGTGGAACCACTGATCTGCTGAAACATAAGTCTGTGCTTATGTTTTACAGGATCAGGTCTGTGTATTCAGCAGAACTGAGTTCCTACCCATCAACCTGTTTTATTTTGTCAAAGGACTTGGGAGCCACACGATCTGTCTCCTAAGTAGTGCTCTAAGATATACTGTAATATTTCTTGCTTTTCTTCATGCAAATTATTTATTTTCCATCTTTGGTACCTTTGATATAAGCATGAGTGTCCTATTTGACGTAATTTCTTTTGATTCTGGTTTTGGTGTCATTGCTTGCCAGGGATCATCACTTACATCTGGATATTCTTTCTGTTTCTTCTTCCACTTTTTTTCACTAAAAAAAATCCTACGTCCTTCATATGTCTGTTTGAAACAGCTTTTTCTTTATATTATAGAATCATAGAATCATTTAGGTTGGAAAAGACCTTTAAGATCATCAAGTCCAACTGTAAACCTAAACCTGCCAAGTCCACCACTAAACCAGGTCCCTAAGTGACACATCTACGCATTTTTTAAATATCTCCAGGGATGGTGGCTCAACCACTTCCATGGGCAACCTGTTCCAGTGCTTGATAACCCTTTCAGTGAAGAAGCTTTACCTAATATCCAATCTAAACCTCCCCTGGCACAACCTTAAACTTAAGGGATTGTGAATCTGCTTCCACAATTGCCTTACTGTGTTCATTTTTATCTGTGAAGACTTTACAGAACCACGCTGCTGCAGAGAAACAAAATACAGCTGAGTCAGATTTACCAGAGAGGGAAGCAGAATGATCATCTTCCATGTTAGCCCTGTGAACTGTAACACTCGCAGCCTGGGTACATCACAGGGCCGTGGCCTGCCTCAAGATTGCCCCTTTCAACTGGGCAGGGTGGGATTTCTTCTCCCTGACCTTGAAGCAGAGCCACCTCCTAACAGAAGACACACAGTTCTTGGGCCAGAGAAGAGACAGCAAATTGTGCCAGTGAGGAGAGTGTAGACATGGGAGGGGGAGAGGCTAGAGTTTTGGTTCCTGCTCCATGGACTGTTTATACACTTAGTCTAGTATAAAAAGATAATATACAGTCCAGGGGAGAGAAACCTTTAAATCTCAGACTCCCTCCCTTATGGTGAGGTTCCTTATCACTGGGCAGAGATCCCAAGTCCTTTGTTTCCTAACCCATAATTGACTGCAGCCAAGGTGGAGGAACTCAGCAGGAGGGATAGGAAGTCCCACTGCCACAGTTCCAGGCTTGTCTTTATCTTGGTGAATTGTTTCCTCTCTGAGAAGGTAGGAGAGGTGCTTTTCAACTGTGGTTTGTGATAAGCACTAGACGGGTATCCCCAGCTGGGTATCCCTAGCCAGGTATCCCTCATTTGGTTAAGTGCTATAACTTCTAGGCAGTTGTTTGAAAGTGCACATCCTTCAACATGCTCTGTCATGAAAGTGGGAGAAGGCTGTTGTGTTTTGTGCTAAACTTAATTTGACAATTTTTACTGGCAAATTTGAGCCCACCTGCTTTACCTATGACGTTCTTCGTGTTTCATATTTTTCAATTGGGAGAAACCACGAGTGCTCCTGTGGTGCGGTCTAATGCTTCCATTCTCCTTCAGTCTTTCTGGTCTATGCATTCTTCCTGCCTCAGCCACCCAGACAAACACAGCTCTGCTAGTCAGTGCCTCAGTGGCTGTGTTCACCCCCTCTGCCTGCTGGGAACCCCTCAGACCTATGCAGTTTGGTTTCTGGTTTAGCCTCCCCACTGGCCTCCCTCAGGATCACACTCCGGTTGTTTGAGCTATCTGGTTATATCAAGATGTTTAGTGTTTCTTACAACTCCCTTAAAAGGATGGCAATTATATCTTACAATTGCAAAGTGGGCTTAACCCCAACCATTGCAGCCTATTTCAAGCCCTAAAAAAGTATTCTATTTCTAGCAAACAGACATAGTTTAAAATGCTTGTGTGAGCAAGGCATTTTCCAATTGTTTTGTTATTTTCAGTACTGCATTTAAAGACATTGACATCTTGACACTTCATGACAGAAGTTTACATGTGCACACAGATATAAGCACGCAGACACAGACACACAGACACACACACACACAAAGGTCTGCAGAATAGATTTTAAAGTTTCTATGTGCAATAAACAACAAAGTCCCAGTTGAAAGGGCCCAGAGTGAAAGCTGAGCTCCCAAATGAATTAGACTAAAAAAGATAACACCCTGAGGCATCTGTATGTCTCAGCATTTAAATTATATCCCTTGAAATATCAGTTTGGACTTGGTGCCAAGAAATGGTTGAAGAGCTTTTTCATGAATATACCCAATAGAAGACCAATCTGTTGAAATGAAATGTGTCTCTAATCATTTGGTATAAACATAACATGTTTTTACTTTATTATGTAACCTTGAATCATCTTGGTCTTTTAATGAGGATTTTGGATTGTTGCTAATGCTTTACAATTTCATGGAATTATATTGTCTTGGTATTATGCTAACAGGGACAATATGCACTAGAACTTAACTTTCCACTTATTTAAATGGATAAAATGATTTCAAGGTTTCTTTAAAAAACATTTTCTTTCTTTTTTTTTTTTTTTTTCTTTAAGGCTATGTCTTGTTTGTACAGCTATTCCGTTCAAATTACTATAGTGGTGAAAAAACTTTTTAGCAGATTTTACTTTCTGAGTCATTTGACAGTTCTTGTATTCGTTTCCTTCTTGAATTATCGGCTCTTTTGTTTTTCCTTTTAGGATTAGTGATTACATGGATCTGACCCCTGTAGATATCGTAGGAAAGAGATGTTACCACTTCATTCATGCTGAAGATGTGGAAGGCATCAGACATAGTCACTTAGACTGTAAGTGCTTCCATTTTTGTGAAAATATTCTGGTACAACACTTGATTGTTCCTGAACTATTATTTATATTCCATAACTGGGGTCTTCATCTTGCACCAGCTTTTTTTTGTCATAGGGTTTCATAGAGGGTGGCTCAAATATAACTTTTCGTATTATTTATTTTCAAGTCTTTTTATAGACATATAAGATTGTTCACATATGTGGAAATAAAAAAATTGTATTTGTATTACCAGAGTTTCCAGCAGCTGTTCATTTACACATGCTATGCATTATTTTACTCCTTCAAAGAGGCTTAGGTGAGAAACTCTCTCCCTAGCACAGAAAATGAACTCCTCTCTTTGACTTTTTATTTCCGAGTCATAACGTGGAGGTCAAAAACTGCAGCATATTTGGGATTTCACCAGGTTTCTCGATACAGAACTGAGCTACAGCTCTACCAGTGTTTTAACCACCCTGTACATTAACATCTAAATGCCCCCCCCACTATCTAAGTCCCTGTTATTGCACACAGGTAGTATCTGATCAGAATAAGGAAAACAGAAGTATAAAAATGTTACAAGACACAAACCTTACCAGAGAGCATATGCATATGCCTGTGTATGGGGGAAGGGAGGTTCAGCTTGATTCCTTGTAATTAAACTCTTTGTATTCCTCTTAGTAAAAGCCATAGGGCCTAATTCTTTTCTTGTTGAGATCTGTTGACTTCAGTGATGGTGCTCCTGATTTACCCTGGTGCGAAAAGAGACTTAGGCCCATAATCTCTAATTTATCTCTGCCTGCAGTGAAGCCAGATAAATCTTTGGAAGTTTCAGTGACTGACTGCGTTTATGATTGACGTGTGTTTTTCTTAATGTAAAAGACCATCTGCAAACTGCCTCTTAAATTCAGCGTCCCAGATTTGAACAACTGTGCTCCCCCTGCACCATGTCCTGCTAGCATTTCCTAATAAAAGGGTAGCAACCCAAATACAGCCATGTGTAACTAGTTTTTACAAAATCATATGACTACAATAGAAGGCAATATAAATCTTCAGTCTGAAAGTACCTTGCTTGATCAGCAAGGGGAGGTATGAGGATAACTGCAACTGGAAAGCAGAACAGGGACAGCTTCTATGATAATATACGACAGCCAACAACAGTATCAAGTTCTGTAAAGCTTTCAAATAGTCTCTGAAGTTTCTAGAAGGTAAAGTGCATTTGGCATAAGAAGGTCAGGTTAGATAAATTTCTGTGGAAAAAAATAAAATCAACTATCCAAAATTATAAACAAAGTACTTTTGCATCATTTACATTTTGAGCATTTAATATCCAGGAGAATATGTCAGTTGCTCAGAAATGAAGGAACAAATTCAGAAACTTACTTGGTGCTCTTGAAACTGGAAGTCAAAAATGACAAGTTGCACTTCCACTGCACCATCTGACCGAGGAAATAAAAGATATTTATGACTCAGACTTAACATACCACCTGGCAAAGATGAACATCCCATTTGAAAAAGACCTTAATCTTCTGAATGACCACTTCTCTCTGAAATAGAATATGCTTTATGAAACATTCATCTTCTGAAAACTTAGAGACCTATGCAGACAGTGTGAGTGCAGTGTGGTCCAGTGTATAAGCACTGGACTAGGACTCAGGAGACCCTGGAGACAGGAATGACTTCTAGAAAATCACTTCACCTTACTGTGTTCCTGCTCTCACTGTACGTCCAGTTTAGCTAATTGGACTGCAAGCTTCATAAACTCAAAGACTTTCTCCCATTAACAGCATCCAGTACAGTGGGGTTCCAAACTTGGCTGTGTGGCTATAGCATAATTATTCTTGCTAGGCTAATCTTTTTTTCAGTAGATGAGCCTGGTTACATCTTTTATGTATAGTTGTTCTCTTTGCTTATAGGAACAAGATGTTCACAGAATCATTCAGGTTGGAAGGGACTCTGGGACATCATCTAGTCCCACCTCATGCTCAAAACAGGATCAACGCTGATTCAAAGCAAATTGTGTAGAACTTTGACTAGTTGATCTTGAAAACCTTCAAGGCCAGACTTTCTACAACTTCTCTCAGTGGCCTGTTCCAATTATCCTTAATAAGGGCTTAATTATCCTCACAGTGATTTTTTTTTTTCCTTCTATCCAGTTGGAATTTCCCTGGTTTGGTTGTGCACCTCATGGCTCCATCTTTGCAGTAACCTCATCACAGGTATGCTGTTAGGTCCCCCTGAAGCCACCTTTTCTTCAGGCTGAACAAGCCTGGTCCCAGAGCCTTTACTCACAGGGCAAGTACTCCAGCCCCTGACTGCCTTGACAGACCTCTGCTAAGCTCACTGAAGTTTATCAATATATGCCCTGTGCTGGGAGCCTAAAATTTTATTCCAGATGCAATCTAAAGAGTGATGAAGGGTAATAATGACTTTCTGTGATCTACTGGCTATACACTTTTTTGTGCAGCCCATAGAGCACACTGCTGATTCATGCTTAGCATACTGTCCATCAGAACTGCAGGTCCTTTTCTGCAAAGCAACAACCCAGCAAGCCAGTCCCCAGCCTGTACCATTGCAGGGAATCAGTCCATCGCAGGTACAGGACTTTGCATTTGTCTTTTCATGTTGTTCAAACTCATGCTCTGGATGAAAGATATTCAAGCTTAAATTAGACTTGGGAACAGCTCAGGAAGTATACCTGCCCATTATAAGTCCTGTAAAAGCTGAAGTGGTTCATATCTTTGCCCAGAGAGATGCTTGACTTTTCTAGCATTTGGAAAAAAACTTTGTAGAAAAAATACAAGAGAAAGAAATCACAAAATCCCAAAATACTTTATACCAACTTGTCCATCCTAGAAAATCAAGTTCAAACCAAACTAGAAAGAGAAAATCATTCTGGTTTAGTTAAAATAAAATCAGAGCTAAAATTCAGGAACTTGCAGACACTGGCTGTAGAAGGTAAAACCCAGCAGAACTGCAGTTCCCCAAAATAGACAATTCAGGAAATTTGCCAGTACAGCATACAAAATAATTGCTTGAGATTACAATGGAGGGGGGAAAACCACAACATTATGCAATATTTTGAAGAGGAGCTGGAAGCTAAAGTAATGGTTAGAAAGCCCTATAGAAAAGTAGAAGCAGGACTTGAGAAAGCAGAAAACTGAAAAGGTTGTGTTTTATGGAGGACTGCAGAATGCAGCTAAAAGTCTTGATTGATTTTTACAGGAGAGAAAATAATTTTTAAAGATTAAAACAAGAAGAAACCCAAATTGCAGTAGTAGATCTAAGGGTAAAATAAACACAAATGAAACAGCTACTCTGCCTATTCACTGACAACGTACCAGAAAAAAAATGAAGACCAATACATCCTCTCTTCTCATCCAGGTTATTCAAAGACATCAAAGAGGAAAACAAGCAAAGAAGAAAATGTTGCACTAAATCACACAGAAAAAATCAAGAGGGCTGTTGATGGCTTCAGATCATAGCAGCCCATTAGAAACTGAAAAACAGGCCTTGTTAACACCATCTCAGATAAAAGACAAAAGCAGTTTCAGGAATGTGACCATAACAAGTATAATGGTGAAGAAGGTCTGCAGGACTATAGCAGTGACAACAGTCTTTTGTAAGGGAACTGCTGCCCTAATGAAAGGTCAGTTACAGTCAATAGAACAGCTTTCATTGGCTTCAATGGACATGGGGATTATAACCTAAACCAGCAAATTTATATGGACTAAAATTCTGACCCCAGTGAATTAAATAGCAAAAATTCCATTAGGTTCAGTGGAGTCAAGATTTCTACTTAGAGATTTATGTTACTTATAGCTTGATGCCCTTGTGGATTAATAAAACAACATTCATACTCTAACTCTACATATGCCTGCATTTATTCCAATACAATAATACATGGTGGTGATCCCACAAGTTATTGACTTGTCAATTTTTTTCAAACAGAAATAGAAAGTTCTCCCAGACAACTGTTTGTTGTTACAATTCTACCTTGTTAATCTGTTTCCCGTTTTATAATGCTACATGGTTTCAGAAGTTTGGGAAACTTCTCATTTGTTCATCTTCGCTGTGTTTGTTGAACAAATTGCTTGTAGAATACTGACACATATCACTTATCATAAATCAAGTTTCTCTCACAGAGATTATAGTTAAAATGTTCTCTAATCTAACAGCCTGTACACCATCCAGCATCATGGCTCAGCTCTTGGCTCAGCTGACACACACCAACTGGCTAAGCTGCAACAACTTGTGTTTGAATCTGAGCCCTCAAAAATTACAGGTCTAGCTGTACCCTGGCTCAGATACAGTCCCTAATCCTAGCTATGTGTAACAGAGCTCTTCATTAGGATATGTGGCATGAAAAAGTTGAAGTTGAATGTTCTATGTTTCATAGTTATGCATCTAGAACTAACACCCTAGAAAGACCCCTCATGCCCCCGGTTCTACTTCACCACTTGTAAGAATGGGGAAGGTAAGCAGATCCTCTCTTTTTACTTGCCTCTGCATAGAAACATTGCAGGGCTGAATTGTATGTCAAGCAGAGGGCAGTTCATACACTTTCACCAAGCCATGAGACCCTGTATGGGTAGAATGACAAGAAAATTTCCCTGATCTTAAAGCTAGCAGGATACATTTTATGTCAAATCAATATCAGAAATCAAGCAGATTAATAAAATTACTGTTGCATCAGGTTTTAGCACTGTCTGTAGAGCCAGCAAGGGCAATTGACACTCACTGCTCTCTAGAGTACAATGCTGTGCATATGTGCTTCCATTTGGTTGACACTGTTATCATACAGAGGTCTGCAACATCCCTTTTTGATTTCAGAAATACATTTCTTGCTAAGATTGAATGGATATCATATGCTGTAGGAGTATACCTCTTCCATTTAATTGAAAAAAATTAATGACCTTCATTGAAAATCAAGTACTTGATGTTACTCTTCAATGAAGGTCATTAAGAAAGCAGCAAGGAAGGATGAAAGTCAGGACCTCTGAAGGCAGCCATGAATATACTTTTGGACAAATATAGGACAATGTGCCACCATTTGAAAATTAATATATTGCTTGTGAGAACACTGTCACAAGTATATATTGGTATATAATATGTGCTTTTTCATTTTGGAATCCTAATTGAGGTCTAAATTCAGAAACCTGACACAAAAAACATACTTGTTGTCCTCAGCTATTGCTTAGAAAATATCATCCTGTTTCTTCAGGATTTGATTTACAACTATAAGAAATACAGTTCCTCAGGAACAGTGAGCCAGGGCAGTTCATTTCCCATAAAGCAAAGGTCTCTGATGAGTATGTTTGGTAGCACTCCCTCTGATCTACTTTATCTGGTTTCCAGTGGTTAGAATAATCCAGTCTTTCTGAAAATAAACTATTCCACATTCACCTTTTTCATGGCTCCCCTATTTTTCAAGGGATATTACCCCCTCAGTCTGCTTTTAAATCAGTTATATATTCATGATTTCTTTTATGTATGTTCAGTAGAAAAATTCTATTGCTGTACAAAATATTGCTTAGTGGTTTAGCCTACCAGCTGTAGTTGAACTAACTCTTTTAACTTATGCATATCAGTTATAATTTTTTATTCTCTTAATAACCTCAAACACATGAAAAACAAATAGAATGAGTTGATAATTTCTAACAGTAAAATACACTTCACATATTTTTCTATCATGCTGTGGAATAACTCTGCAATGTCAAGTAGCACACAATTAGTAAAACTGTAGGGGAAAAAAAAGAAGTGTTTTGATCCTGAGGAATTTTTATCCTAATCAGATCGAAATTTCAATGCTCTTGTAGTACTTAATATCTTCAATCACCAAAAAAATCAAACTGATTCCAATGTCAGGTTTTGCATTCTGGGATTGAAATAAAATGCTAAAATATACAAATGAATCTCATGTTTGTACAAGTTTATTATCATCACTAAAAAGCAAGATTGAGTCTAAATTAGGCTGATAGAATGTCTGGTGTTCAGCTAATTCTTAAACTAAGCCCGCCTGGCATCCTGATGAGAGTCTAGTGTATCTTATTTTCAAACTATTGCAGAAGTGTTGCTCTGACCACCTGCACAATCTTCCTCTCTGTCCATACTATGGATCAGCAAGGATTTCTGCATTGGAGACTGGCATCCTTATGTCTTTTTGACTGGAGATAGTGGCGATAGAGCAAGATGAGGGAACAGGAGATAAGAAACCAAAAGAAACAGAAGCACAAAAAGAAAACATTGGTTTGATTCATACAAGGAAAAAAGGAGCACAGACTTTGGGTTTAGGCCGTGCCTAGTGTTTGTTTTTCTGTCCTAATGGATCTTAATTTATGTGCACCTAAGCAAGAGTGTGTATGTTTGGTGTCTTTTAGCCATGCTCTGAAATCCTGTTGTGTTTGCGCCTGCAAGTGCTTCTTTGGATTATGAGAGATGCTGGTCTGTCTAGGTTAGTTTCTTTGTCTGCTTTCTGACTAAAGCCAGTTACTTTAGAAGAAGGGGGAAAAACTCTGCAATATGCAAATATGTACACCTTGCACCCTTGTTTTCTACATAATACACTATTAACTCATGATTGGTTCGTTCCTTGAAAGATGAGATTTATACCACTGCTTGCATTTCTGTTTGTGGAGGATGGTTGTTACTATTGTAATATTTGGTATTCTAATTATCCATATAAATATTCAGATATCATTTTAAATCCCAATAGATTTCTAATCTTCCTGATATTTTGTGGCTGTTTTCCAGGTGCATATCATGTGATATCAGACAAATGTTTTTTGTATGTAAGGTATATAAGAGTTTACCATAAGCATCAGATCTTTTGGATAGTAAACAAACCAGAAAACTCTACAAAGCTAAACCTTTAAGCTACTTAAACCACTAGCTGCTGATCCTAATTGCAGTTCTGCCTTCTGTAGCTTAGCAATATACAGTTATTTTGCAAGATGCCTCAGATAGTTTGTATCAATAACTCTTTAACTTAATTCCTGATGCTATTTCATCTTCAAATTAAATCTAATGCAATACTGATTAGTACGTTCCCATTTCAGTTTGTAGGGTCTCCATTGTAAGTCTTCCACAGCTCACAGTCAGTTGAAATTTACACCTAAACCCTTCTCCTATTTTTACATTAAAAATGCATGTAGTACCAACTGTGTAAGTACAGCTACTGCATTAAGGGGCTATAGAGTGAAGGCTGAGCTCTGACTTCTGCTGGGAACTTCTGGTTTCCCAGTTACTTTCTTAATAATCTTCTTTTTTTAATTTTTTTCCAAGTCTCTTTGTGCTCAAAATTTCCAACCCCAAAGATGAATGTATACTTTGATATTATTCTTGTGATAGATTGCAGAAGCACATGATAAATTGCAAAGCCATGGGAATAAAAGGTTTTACTGTGTACCTCCAGCAGCTTCACCTTCATTCTGTCCAGTAAACTATTTCTGTGGTGACTTTTGCTGCATAAAGTAAATGTATGCTATTTTAAAAATGAAGGGGAAAAGTACTTGAGCCACATATCTTTTCACTTTCATTGCTGAGGTTCCCTCCAAAATTATTGAGACCAAAATTGTTCATCACCTTGTAGTCGCTAAGTCAGAAACAATGTTGCTTCATTGAAAATCCAAGGACAGATTAAGGATTTTGTTTGCAGCTTACTAGGCTGTGAAATATTCCATCCTAAAATGTCACTATGTGAAGGTATGAAGAAATTGTTGCAGACCTTTCCAGAGGTTTAGAAACACATTAGTGCTACTGGGTTTTTTCTTTTCTTTTTACTTTTCAAAGGTCTAGACAGTTGACCTTGTGTCTCTGACGGAGACAGTTTTCAAAGCCAGAAGGACTTGAAAACAGTATTAGTAAAATGTGTAGCATATATCAGATATGTGACGGTGTGGCAATAGGATTTATTAGCAGTTGTTTGAAAGAACCCGCATAAATCACTTGTGGCTTTGCCATCCATGAGTGATGTGGACAGTGGTGGATCAATGTTGGTTTTGGTGTCTGATAACTTATAAAGTGAGTGGGCTGGTGTCCGGGACTTTGGCTCAGTGGGCTTTTGGGAATGCCCTGCCAAACATCTGAAGACTTTGTACCCAATGTCCACAGATTGCTAGGTGTTCGTTCTGAGATCATAAAATGCTTACTTATTCAGAAGTTCTTTTATTTTTATATTACAAGGAAGTTTTTTTGGTTAGTGCTAAGCTATTTTTTTACAGCTTGTGGAGAAAAGTGCAAAGTTTTGGTTTATTTCCTTTTCTTTTCTTTTACAAGTCATTTGGTATAAAGGGACAATTTCCTTTAAAAATGTCTAATGTAGTTTACTGCCAAATGTGATGTGGTGATGAATCTTTGTGGTTGATAGAAGGGTAGTTGAACATTCAGTTGTGCCATGCCACCATGCCACTGTGCTGTGGATCCCTTTCCTCTAGAGATTAGGCTGAGAAAACTACTCATTTCACTCAGTCCAAGTACCCAAACAGGGACTTTTATCCCAGAAATGAAAGCATGTTTAAAGGGATACTGTCCCTTGAAGCAGACCATCTTTAACCTATGAAATTCAAAAATAAAATTAATATTGCTGCCAATCTGCTTCTGTGAAACTTCTATCTCTTTTCCTATTCATAGGAGATATAGTTATGTGTAGTCTGCTGATACATTTGGCATGGAAAGGGTTATGTTCTAAAGTCATTAATCTTACATAGGTTGTCATATGATGGACATTAATATTAGTGGAGAGATGGAGGACAGATTTAAGTTTCTTGAGCAAGCAGGGCCAAATTTCTCCTCTGATGTTGCGTTTTAGTAGCTGAGGGCAAAATTTGGATCTGGGATTTCATTTTCCCCTCCAGTTTGAACAGAGAGAGTTCATTAATGATAATGGAAGTTCTGTCTGAAGTTGGTGTTCAAAGCAGGCTTGGGTTTCTAAACGACCATTTCAATATTAGCAGAAGAAAATCATTTTATGGCAGGATTGAAGTTTTAAAAGTCATGGGGAGACAGACAAATCATGAGGGAAAAGAAAAGTTAAGAAAGAGAGAAGAAAACGTAGAGAATCCTAGGTAGACAAATCTACTGTTCATTTTTCAATCCAGTTTGTCATTAAATAAACTTATTTAGTTAGTTTATTTACATCATTTTTATCTATAGAAACAACAGAGAAGTTTTCTGATATGCATGCTGTAAGCTTCCATGGAAGAGTGCATCTAGTGATACATTGAATTATATATTATATTTCTGTCATTACATTCGATCAATACTTACATAATGTTTTAAAATAAACATCCTACCTAACATTATATGTTCTCATTAATAGTTATTGTTAAGCATAATTATAAAATTGTAATTTTAAACAATGAACCATGTTATAACCACCGTGAAAAGGATGGAGGGGTTGAAAAGTGTCTCTGTTGTTCAAGTAGGAGATGATTTGTGCTTAGTGCTGGGAAATACTTTTTTTTTCTGGTTTTGCTGGGGTTTAATAAATTTGTACTGCTGCTGTGAACTGACATCATGTAAACTGATAACATAGAGTTGATGTTAGACAAAACATCTTCCTGGTCTTTATCTGAGATAAGTTGGATCAAATGAAGGTAGAATCTCTAGCAGAGGCTAGGAATTTTCAGAAGGCTGTAGTACCACTCTCCTGGGATTAGGATAGGTTACAAAATCCATTAATGTTTTTCCAAACTATTTTTACTATTTAGAGTTACTTTTCTTCCCTAGCTTGATATGTAGTATGCAAGACTTTTCTCACTGTATTTGGCAAGTGATGACCTTGAGCTACAACCTTCAATCCTAATATGAATCCACATTTTTTTAACAGTTTGACTCAGACCACTTTTATCGTTTGCTTTTCTTCAAAGTGAGGCAGGAAAAGTATTGCTTCGTTTTTAAAGATTCTTAAGCTTTCCAATTTTTCTAAATGTCAATTAAGGCTTTTTAATTTTTTTCTGCAAGGTTGTTGATCCTTATTTTTGCCTAATTTGCCAGGTATTTATGTATGTAACATCCCCGCACGGGAAGATTAAACAGTATTCCATATTGCAGAAGTAAGCAATGAATCAATTGCCACACTTAGCATTTTTAGAGCGACTGTATATGCTTAAAAGAGTTATCCCAGGTGAATGAAGAAGTTAGGTGGGAATTTGGATACCAGTGAGGTACAGTTTTCTTTCATGAATCTGACCTGCTACTTCCTGCATGACTTTGGAATAGATTAATTTATGTTTAGAAGCCAGCAATTATTACTGTCTAATATTCCTATCACGATAGCAGCCAAGTCTCATTCAGTGTTATTGCATTCTACCCAAACCTAAAAAAAGATGTTCTCTGTCCAGCACTCAGGGCTTTCTCCTGTTATACGGTGTGAGTAAAATGCAGCTTCCTAAAGCCTCAGAGAACCAGTATTTTTCTAAACAGATATCATCTTTCTATGTTTCTTAAGAGAACTCTGTTGAGATACAGTGTCACACAGGGGTGGTAAGCAACTGTCTCCAGTGAGGGGAGGTAGAGCAGCGTGAGCCATGGGGACTTTTGTGATGGGAAGGTGGCATTCTTCCTCAGGCAATCTGCTGTGGAGGCCACGCTTTTGGCCTGGTGGGTAGGGAACACGTTTGCACACTGTCCTGGCTTACATCCCCTCCTCCTCACCCTAGCCCCTGTAGTAGATACAAAATCGAAGTGTTTGTGGAGAATAGCATAGATGGCACACTTTTGCTCACTGAATGTCTACAAGTCTCCTATCACCTAGCTCGTAATTCTGTTTAAGTAACAAACATCATTTAACATTGCTAAATATTGCTCAGTACGTTTTTTTCATTGCTAAAATCCAGTTTGTGGATACCTGCTATTTAAAATATCTAACTCACTAATTGCAAAATCTATAGAAAAGTCCTTACAACATCAAAGACTCACTTGATCCTTGGAGCTGTTATAAATGAAAAACTGTCTCTGTTACAAGCAAATAAGGCACTTAATGCACTCTTTCTGGCTGTGATGCTATTTTTCCTGTGGGTTTTGAAAATGACCTTCCTGTAAGCATCAAGGACTGTAACTTTTCAGATAAAGAAACTTGTTCTTGTTTTAAGTCTATGCCAGGTTCATTCCCCTATAGCCCACAGTTTTCAAAAGCAGAAGAAAAAGTAATCCAGAATTAAAAAAAAATAAAAAACCCCTCTGTTTCCAGAACGAAGTTACCCTGTCAGCTTGCCTTGGGCCTTAGGTGGAGAAGTGGAGATTAAAGAGTCAGTATTCCTTTTCATGTTTCGTCTGCCAGTTTTGTGAATGTAGAAAGAGTACTTGTGGCTGCAGCTAAGTATCCGACTATGGTATTAAGTATGACATTTTCATCCTCATGCAGTAAATTAAAAATATTCTTATAAGTTTATCACAAGGGGAATTCAGTATCAATACCATCCAGTCATTGATAAAGGTATTTCAAGGAGAAGGGTGAATAGCACAGCAGATGTAACCTCAATATTTTCACCAGTTATAAAGAGTCTCTTTGTGAAGCTGTGTGAATATGTAAGATGATCTCATCATTTCCTATTTACTCAATACTTACCTGAATACGCAATATAGTGTAGCTTTTAAATGCATATGCACATGAGTAAAATGTCCTTTTGTAAGAGACTTTGCTAAAAGACTGCTTTTGATACACAATTTCTTCATCTCCTCTTCAAACTGAATTAAGCTACTTCCTTCTTTTAAAACACAACTCACTATTTAGAAGCTTTGGCTTTGATTTCTCAGAACAGCCTTACAGGAAGAAACTATGTTCTTTTTCTTTTTGTAACCATATTTCTGAAGACAAACTTGTACTGATTTATTTTGATTTTCTAACAGAAATAGGTTCCTGCAAAGAACACTGACTGTTTCTTCTTCTCCCCCCTCCTTCACTCCACTGCTACAAGAATATTGCTGTGCGCAAAGCTACCAAGGAAAACTGAAATCCCTCTGTTGGGAACTGTGTACATAGCAATATATTCATACTTTGAAAAATAAGTGAGGGGTTTTTTTTAGTTCTTAGCATGACATACTGTGCATTTCTTGCATGCTAACCACTGAATTCAAATTGAGTAACTAGTTTCAGCAAATTTTAGTCGAGTTTAGCATCCACCATTTTAGGGAATATATCTGTGCAGCTAACATAAAGGTCACTAGTTTTAAAACAATAACCCTCAGTTATTCCCTTTGATTAAAAAGTTTAGATATATATGTGTATATATGTAATTATATAACCCAATCCTGCATAATCCCGTGTAACTTCAGTCACATGAGCCATCCCACTGATGTGGTCACAAGTCTCGCCTTCCCCTACACTACATTGTCTGCCAGACTGAGTACTCCATGTGTAATACAAATAGAAATTTAAAACTCTTTACATTTCTCAGTGTACAAAAATACAGAGCTGAACCCTGATTCTCAATAAGGGATTTGTCTTAAGTACAGTCTGAATAAGTACAGGATGTAGCCCACATGGCATTACTTTTTCAGAAGTTTAAGCTAAGCTGAAACGCGTGGTCTGCTGCTAGTAACAAAACACAACTTCACAAGCAGAGCTTAGGGTAGACTAATTCTTTACTTTCATTTCTTCTCAAAATCAGTAACTTTATTAATGGACTCCCTGTACCTGCAAACTGAAGATTCTCAAAATGAAACTGGGCTTTACTCAGTAACACTAGGTTATCAGTAAACCAGATAGATTCCCCTTCCTGACATGTCCTTCTAGTTGCTTGTTTTCTCAAAATTCTCATCTAATTTCTAAGTTTCAGCTTGGCAATGTCAACAGTTAAAAAATACCGTGAATTAGGAAATATTTCAAATTTTTTTTCATTCATTCTCTTTCATCACATTGAGAAATTTCTTCCCAAGCTATAGTATGAGCTTTCAGAACTGGCTTGGGGGTGCCTGGTGCACTCTCAAAGGATGTAAGAACCAGATTTAGCAGCACAGCACAGCTGGCCTGCCAGAGAATCTCTTTACAGAGAGAATTTTTATATTGAATCGTGGGACTTCCTTCAGAGCGTGGTCCACGAATCTCTCATATGCAATGTGCTTTAGACAGATGCAGGAAGGAAAATCCTGTGTATGTGGTAATACATCTGAGGTGGCCAAACAGAGAGTGGGAATTTGCAGGTAGATTAACTTTATGGAAAGCTCATTTTCAAGACAGTATTTCAGATATTCTGTGGATGTATAGTAATTTGGGAGCCTGAACTCTGACTGTAGATGGTTTGTATGCAACTCTGATGCTCTGAATTCTCTTTCCTGAAAAAGCAATCACCTTTTCCTTCAGAAATAACTTATAAGGTTTTAATTTCCCCCTTTTTTCCATAGTTCTGAAATGAATGCTCTGTATAGCTCATGACATAGACTTTTCCAGTGGTGCAACAATCAATACAAAAGGTACTGAAGGAGGAAGGACTTACCTAGGATGAAATGGACTGAAAGAGCTGGAGGATCTGGGTCCTCGTAGCTATCACTATGCAGAATTGCCGTGCGCTCTTCAGACACTGGCTAGTGGCTCACCTGGTACCTTGACTTTCAAATGTGCTTGTGGGCAATTGTGAGGATTCATCCTTTGGTATTTGTATAGCATGGAAAACTCCTCAGATAAAAACTGTTGTAAAGAAGACAACAGTATAATTAGTAGATACAAGTTCAGATAGATTTTACTGGTTTCTGCACACACCTGTGGGTGTTCAGGTTTCCAGAAAGGAGACGATATCACTCCAGACTTCCAGGCCTATCAGTTTTACTGTCAGCTGTAAGCAGAGTATTTTGAATATCCAATTTTACTGAAATGGAAAAGTCTACAGTAATCAAAACTTTCAGCAGTACTTTTCTTCCCTTATTCTTCATAACTGATAAAGTTGGGCTAATTTATGTGAGATTGTTTTCTAAAGTGGCATACAACATTGGCTTGACAGAAATGCTGGCTAGTCAGTTGTTTATATTTTATCTTTATTCTGCTGTGTAATGAGGTTTTGAAGCCAATGAATTATCATAGCAGAATATTTAGAGCTTGGAATACAAAAGTAAAAATGTAGGAAAACTTATGGATCTCTGCTAGAAACACACCTAATTAACTAGCAGTTGCTGAAAAACAACAGGACCCGGATCACAAATATTTGTTCATATTACAGCTGAACCTAACTTGCACTTTACATTCACTTTACATTGCACTTTTTTACATGCATTTTTTTATTCAGTAGTTGAAAAATTGGAGTGGGGATTGGGGGATCCCTCCAAGATAAGAAAGCATCTGTGTTTGTATCTCTGCCTTTGTAAATATCTTTTTCTGTAGATACCTGTTGTACACGGATTTAGCTATAGGTACATTCATATGTATAATTAGGGATATAGACATTTGGTTAACTTGAAAGCTCCAAAGTGTCATTTGTCACATTTATGGTAGGAACTTTAACTGCCTTAAATACTTATTCTTTCCAAAGTGACTTTTTTCTTTTCCCTCTACAAAAAAAAAAAAATGAAAATGTACTTCATGAAACTATTGTATATGAAGCACTTATTAGCCGTAATTAAATGGACAATATGAATTTACTACGTCTTTAGGACTCTGGCTTGTTCTGGTTTAGAGCAAGATGATTAATGCAAATACATATTACTTGAGATAACCATTTAGCAGCTAATTTAGCCAAATTTATTACAGCAGTTAGAGGTTTTTCATTTTAGCAGACGGAGACAAGGACATGACAAAAGCAGAAGGTGTATATGAATGCACACTGCCCTCTAGTGCACAAAGCTTAATGGATTAGTACGGAATGTAGGGGAGAGTAAGTGCTCTAGTAACAATAGTACCCAGATTTTGTATAGTTTAGGTTTATCTTTGAAACCATGCTGCTCCCTTCCACTGAAAGATCTGCATTTCATCCCCTTCTCCTGTCACTGAAGCATCAGATACAAACCAAATCCGTTTCAACTTTGCAATATTTTGGCTGAAGTATTACTTTAAACATCTGTATTTTTAAGCCTTCTTGCTGTGAGCATTTAATAGCACCGTTTCACATTACTGATTGCTTTTACTTGTTTCTCTGTTTCCTAGCGTATTTCAAACAGCGGAGAGAGCCATCACTCTTTGGCTCTAGCCAAGCCATTCTGTGCCTCCCTTAGGCCTCTTTCACAGTCTGTTGGTGGATTTACTTTGCTCTGGTAGAAAGTAAATTCTCCCAAGACTTTCCCCCCACTGACCAGTGGAGATTTGGTTCATCTGAGAACTGTAAATTCTGTTTGACAAGATCAAAGAAACAGATGTGTAAGTTCAGTGGTTGATATCGCCTGCAATAAGGAGAAATGATCAAAGCAGCAGGGGTAGAGTATCTTCCCAAACCTTTCAAATATCCAGAATCTCAAAGAGGTCTACCTAGGAGCTATGAATAAATCACATATAAATTTGCCTCTTTTTTTTCCTTTTCTTTTTTTGCAGTTTGACATTGAGTGCATTGAAAATGTCCACACAGCAATAAGTATTCTGTGAACCAAAGAGATTTGTAGTTCTTTTTCTTTTCTTCTTCCACTAGAGTTTCCAAAAACAGATTAAAATTATACTTTGAAAACTTCTAAAACATGCAGCTAGTAATACTGAACTTCAGATCCTGTTTGTCATCTCACTGGCGTGCTGCATTAAACCTAAAGGAAGCCAAGGATCTTCTGCTTATACTTGTGGCATGTTGTACAATGACGAACATTTTACCACAGTTCTAACATGCACTATATCTTGCTTCTGTTTTGTTTGTATTTTTTTGCCAGTGCTGAATAAGGGTCAATGTGTAACAAAGTATTACCGCTGGATGCAGAAGAATGGAGGTTATATCTGGATACAGTCTAGTGCAACCATAGCTGTCAATGCCAAGAACGCGAGTGAGAAGAATATCATCTGGGTCAATTACCTTCTTAGGTAGGTTTTCCAGTCACTTCTCTCACTTGAACTGCTGTGTCTGTTCCTTGTCTTTGTTGGTGAGAGTTTTAGGGAAAAAACAGTTACCTACTGGAGAAAGCTAAGGAGAAGAACTTTTCAGATGGTCCACCTCAAAAACAGTGCCATTTGGTTATATTTATTGAGACATCTGTCATGTCTCAGTACACTGAAATATTCTCGAATTATTACGCTGCCTTAGTCTTCAGATAAACCCTCCACCACTTTACTGCATGCCTCCACTGCCCTGAAATCTACTCAACCCGAGCTCAGAGTTAAAAATTATCCGCACCAACATTTAGTAGTTGTGTTATAAAATCTGGTGTGAAGTCCTGGGCACTGGTTTATTTGGTTATTGAAAATGCATGGAAGCAAACTTCTGGAGTGCTACAAAAAAAGGTCTTTCTGAAAGGTGTTTGCCAGTTCACTCGAGAGAGAGGAATTTTCTCAGAGGAAAAGCCTAGAACTAATATGTTGCTCCTGTAACCATCAGTATTCACACTGGAAAATGCAAAATAGGATTTAAAAATAAAAGTGGCAATGAAAACTATTTTAAACTATTTTAAACAGAAATAGCAGTAATATATTGAATGAAAGGCTTCTCCCTGAGAAATTCTGTTTTACCAAAGCCCAGGTATTTTTAAAGGACTGGTTTCTGAGCTCAAGGGAATACCAACAGTCACTGAGAGACAGTGAAATATAAACCTGACAGTTCTCATCTGAAAATACCTTTCAACACATTCTGTTTTGTGAAAATGTTCAGTAAGATTGGGGGATTTTCTGTTTCACTCCAGAGCAGAACAAACAGACAAATAAAATTTGAAACCTTGAGATTGTCGTGAAATGCAATTGTCGTTTTCTGGCCTGTTCTCCTTTTAAGTTGCTTGTCATGGTTTGTTACATTCCTTTGATGCCGTGAGAGTTCAAAGTGATGTCTAGGGGTTAGATTGTGACTTATTATGCCAAGTCCAGCAAGCCCTGAAGAGACTGTGCCTGCCTGAACTCACATGTTGAAATACTTTTGATTCCCGTTTTGGGGAAGAGGAGGAAGCAACCCCTGGCAGGAGAGCATTGAGGGATACTGTGAGAAACCATCCCCAGCAGTGGAGTGTTCATTGCGGTTTGCATGTTTCTGTCCTGCTGTGATTGAGCATGGGCATTTCTGAATATATCCTTATCCTGCTACTTTTTTGTCTCTTTTTGCAAGAGTGAGGCAGAATGCAGCATTTCAAGCGGTCAGCTTGAGCCTGCCAATTCTGAACTGGAAGTACAGCTTCACTGCCTCAGTCCTAAGAGGGCTTCAAAATGCCCAGAAATGTGCTCATATTCTAGCTGGAAAAGTGGTCCATAGGAATTATGAACAGTTGCCACTGTCCCCTTTGCTGCTTTCCAGACAACAGGTGAACCTAGCCCACAAACATCCCACAAAAATATTTTCTCTACCAACAGAATATACCTAACAAAAAAAGAAAAGCAGTGTGGTCTTCCCCAAGTCTTCTCCCAGAACTTGATTTTTCTTCTGCTGCATTCCCCTCACTGGTCTATTAGAGAAAGATTAACTTCTCCGCCGAATTTGTATTTTTAATTTAGATTTCTCCTAGTACTGGAATCCATGAAAGATCCAAATATCTAAATAATATTTTAATGACAGATCAAGGCATAATTAGGTCTACTCTTAGCAGGAGTACTGGTCTGTATACATTTCCATGCATTAGAAAGTATGATTCAGCTGTCTGTAAAAGGATAGACTAATTATAGTGACAGGGAGGATTAATGCTGTTCTTGTTCTAGCAACTTGTTATTCACAGTGTGAAAGCCCTCGAACATCTCGTGCTTGGAGGGGGCAAATTTGGGGACTGCCCTGGGATGCAACAGAATAAAGTCACTTTGTCAGGACAAAACCATAAAAATGATAATCGTAAGAATGGCATTTCAATGTGAACTGTGTGAACTCTGAATTTTCACAGTACAGTGTAATAGGCTGAATATGGGCACACTGTCATTGTGATAGTGTGTCAGTCACCCCCAGTGCTGCCTCATATTGTTCTACGCAGGACTGCGGATTTTCTGCTCTATCACCATGCTGGAATTTGAACTGCATAGAAATGCTCACCTATTCAAACATGCTTAAAGACTTTGTTTGTTTTCAACATTCCTATGCCACGTATGTCTAGCTGTGTCTGTTCCCCTGCCTTGCATGGATTTGGGAAAGGAACACATTTTAAAAGGTACAAGCAGAGAAAAAGCATAGGGTTGGGGTTTGGGGTTTTTTTTCACTTTCTCTGGTAGTGTTGCTTTTTTACATTGCAGTCATGTTCATTGCTAACAAGTCACAGGTGAGCACCACATGAGCAGATGAAGATATGATTATAATGGGTGTGTTGACAGTTCTTTATCCCTAACATATGCATCTTAACATGCACATGTGCATCTGTCATATAGTTAGAGTGGTTGCTTTAGTTTCTTGGTGATGTGGATGCATGTGTGCAGTGTTTAAAAAATATATAACCCTTTTTATCTATTTTTTGGCCAAATTCTTTTGAGCAGTAGTCATTTTCTGTACCCCTAACTGAGCACCTTCTTACTAACTTTATGTATGGTCTGCTTGATTAAAGTGTGGAAAACAGGAATGTTGAGTGAAACAGGTATTGAAAGGGCTCTGGCAAGGTTGATTGAGAACATTGTTACAGAGATAACTCTAATAGACATTGCCGGTGGGAAAGAAACAGATTGGAAAAGTTAAAACACCCTCTCTGTCCTTCCAGGCACAGTAATGGGATCGAATTCGAGATATTTTGTTGTTGGATGATTACACAGTATAGCTTTACTGTTAGATTTCACACAAGCCCTGGTGTCCCAGTTCAGTAAGAATGCTTTGATAGCTCTAAAACTTCACTAGAATCAAACGAGTTTTAGTACCTGGTCAATATAAGTATTTGACAGCAGTATTAAAATAAACCTTCATAAAATCCCTGCTGTGAAGCTCTGAGGAGCCAAAAATGTACGTTTCTGTGTTTTCTCTGCTATTCTTCCTATTTATGTTCTTTGTTCCTGAACTTTGATATGAAAAGAGGGAGAAAACCATGAAACTGCAAATCATCCAATTGTGTTTATATTTGCTGTCTCCTCTTCAGTAACCCAGAATACAAGGACACTCCAATGGATATTGCACAACTTCCTCATCTGCCAGAGAAAACCTCAGAATCCTCAGAGACCTCTGACTCTGAATCGGACTCAAAGGACAACTCAGGTAACACACATGGTGTGCCTTTACACCCACAAAAGGTTCATTTGACAGCCATGTGGTTGGCTTTCCAGTTGCTTTTGCTTTGCAAGGATTGTTCCATTACAACAAAACAAACAAACAAACAAAAATTTCCTGTAAAATTAAATTGAAAAAACACTAGCAAAATCTTTTAATGAACTCAGCAGTTCCACAGTATCTCCATTTCCTCAGTATTTTTCTTCACTCTGTTCATGCATCCTTGCCTATGTTGCACTGAATATTTGATTTCCCAGCTAAGCTTCATGAACAGGTGTTGTGCCTTGTGTAGAGGACTTGGGGTTGTAACTGTTGAATATAGTTCTAGTTCTCGTCTTTCCAGAGTAGGTATACATTCTGAAGATAAATCTCTACTGTCAATCTTTACGACCCTTTTTCCTGTGTAAAATCATTTTTGAGGAGTCTCACTAGGGGGCAGTGAAGATTGCAAAATTTGAGGGTTTTCTTGGGTTAAAATAATTATGTTTTATTAGAAGGTATGGGTTCAAGCACTTGTTTCTAAGCTCTTTAAGTCTGGGACTTCAGCTGTGTTTTAAAAAGCTAAATGTACTTGTCAAACTCAGTATGTAAATTAGTCCTGCAGATGGTCCAATGCACAGATGGTTCACACATTCGCCATTAGTTTTAAAAGTGGTTACCTAGGCACAGGTACAGATCATCTGGCTTTGAAAGGAGCATGGTTTCCTGTGGCCCAAGAACTAAGGATGTTACTCTTCTATAGTATGTGATACATATATCTGATTTTTCTCTCGTGTCTATGATAACAACCAAAAAAAATCTCGAGAAAATGGATCACAGTGACATAAATCAATCAAAAGCAAGGGGAGGATCAGGCCTTAATGTTATATTATATGATATGGCTGTTCTCTTTCATCCTCTGCCTTTATTGGTTCTGCTTTGACGGCTTGGTTTGATGGTTTAAGTCAACATTAGGCACACATAGAGGCTTGTTGCCCACCTTCACTGGGAATCTCTTCATCCGTTCCCGGTGCTTCCTTTATGCTATCTTGTTCCTAAATAGCCAAATAACACACGTGGAGAACAGTTTGCATTTCCCATGTGCATTGTAAGTGTCTCCAGGTGAGAAGTGCATGTGCATTCATGACTCCTAAGGCTGATGCAGAACAAGAGAGCATTCTGCAAAGGTGCACAGATGTATACCTCTCAGAAAGAGATGTCTGGGAGTCTTGGAAGACAGCAGAGGCAGGAGGTTGCTTCCTACAGAACAATTAATAGAAATGCCAAAGGACCTGAAATCACAACAGCACCTTGGATGAAATCAACAAGTTCAGTTCAAGCTGCGATAAAATCCCAGGCAAACTTTGTGCAGCTTTGGACTACCTCACCCTAAGCCCACTCCTGACCAGCTAGAAACCATGGCCCTCAAAGAAAGCATCTTCAAAAAAAAGAAAAAAAAAAAATGTAGAAGAAATTCAGCCCTAGGTGGAACAAAAAGCTGGATGAGATTTAGGGGGTTGTGGCTGTTACTTTGCTTCTGTGGGTTTATTTTTCAAAAGGGAGGGTCTTTCTGCTGCTGGTGACTCAAGCAAAAGTTCCACTAAGTGACTTGTGAAGTGCATTGCCCTGAATCCTCAGGCAGCTTCCCTGTCAAGCCCACCTTCTCCAGCACTTCTGGGAAACTGTTTGGTATTGACATGGCTCCAGGAGTAACCAATTTTTAGAGGAAAACTGGCCCTTTCCCTCTCCCCCTAAAACGAGCATACTGAAAAGGGTAATACTTGGCTCTGATGAGTGAAAAAACATCTTTTATTTCCCAACAAAAGATTTCTGGCTGGTCTGTAAAAGACGAGGTCTCCTGAAGCCTTTCATGATCCTTTCAAACATAGTGTGATAATGGAGCGTATTCAGTCTCAAAGCTGCTTTGGCTATCTGAGTCCAGTGGGCTAGAGTGTTTATTTCATCCGTATTAGAATTAGGTAAAAATCTAAAACACAACTAAATTAATTCAAGCAAGAAGAGTGACAGCTTCTCAGTGCTGTAGCTGGCCTATTTTCAATGGCCCTTAGATGATTTGGATCAATCAAGAATTTAATTCGCTGCCTGAATTTTTTTCTGGGTGGTTTTTTTTTTTTTTTTATTTGTTGCCCTTCAGGGGAATATGAGAAAACAGTCTAGCAGTGTAACAAAATTGTTTTAACTGGTTTATCGATTCAGATTTATACACGTATGGCCTGCTTCTCCTCTCACACAGGAGGAGATCAGCAGTAATTCCACTGAAGTCAGAGACACCATGCCATTTTGAAAGTGGCAATGGTGAGATGAGAGGACTGGAGTCTTCATTAGTAAATAGTGCTACACCTGGATGCCTGCCCACTGTAAGAGAACATAGATGTGAAGGAACAGCCACCAGAACATAACAGTCATGATGGGATTGTTCACTGACTTCACTTTGGATGACACAGCCGCTGTGCTCACAGTTGTCAAAATGATTCTTGTCCAATGACCAGATGAAAAGGCCCCCCTCAATCAAGGTGCAGGCCATGTAGTATAGGCTTTTAGTGCCTTAACAGTCCTGAGTCAGAGAGATTCATGGTGATCAAAACTCTCCCAACACAATGTTGCAAAAAATTGTGGCTCTACAGAAGAGAAAGCCTTTTGCCAAAAGAGTTTACTGCAATCAAACGTCATTGGTAGGTGGAAATCTGGGCTTGCGTTATAATACTATGTTTCTGTTGCTAATGGTTTGTTTCACTTTCCTTTTGCTCCAGAGGACAATGAGAACTCAAAGTCAGATGAGAAAGGAAACCAGTCAGAAAACAGTGAAGACCCTGAATCCGACAGGAAAAAGTCAGGAAATCAGTCGGATAACGAAATGAACTGTAATGATGATGGGAACAGCTCCAGCAACCAGGACAGCAGGGACAGTGATGACAGCTTTGAAAACTCTGACTTCGAGAATCAAAAGGCCCCTGAGGACAGTTTTGGCACTCTTGGCTCTATGCAGATCAAGGTGGAGCGCTATGTTGAGAGTGAGTCAGACTTGCGGTTGCAGAACTGTGAATCACTAACCTCGGACAGTGCCAAGGACTCAGACAGTGCAGGGGAAGTAAATGCCCAGTCTTCCAGCAAACATCAAAAGAGGAAGAAGAGGAGAAAAAAGCAAAAGGGAGGCAGCATGATCCGGAGAAGGCTGTCAAGCACCTCAAGTCCAAATGGACTTGACTCAGCTTTGGTGGACCAGCCCCAGCTGCTCTCGTCACCAAACAGTGCCTCAGTGCTCAAAATTAAAACAGAAATCTCAGAACCTATCAATTTTGATAATGATAGCAGTATTTGGAATTACCCACCCAACAGGGAAATCTCAAGGAATGAATCACCCTACAGTATGACCAAGCCCCCCAGCTCCGAGCACTTCCCTTCCCCCCAAGCCAGCAGTAGTTTACATGTCTCCATTCCAGACTCCGTTCTCACCCCGCCGGGGACTGAAAATACTGCCAGCCGTAAAACTCAGTTCAGCACCTCATCCAACTCGGCCTTGGCTCCTGTGTCCTCTGACCCTTTGTCACCCCCACTTTCAGCATCTCCACGGGACAAACATCCAGGAGGTCCCACAACTTCCAACTCTTTGTTGTACACTGGGGATCTGGAAGCCCTTCAGAGGTTACAAGCAGGCAATGTGGTGCTTCCTTTGGTTCACAGGGTAACGGGAACCCTTGCTGCGACCAGCACTGCTGCTCAGAGGGTCTACACCACTGGCACTATTCGCTATGCTCCAGCTGAAGTTACTTTAGCCATGCAGGGCAACCTCCTCCCCAACACCCATGCTGTTAACTTTGTTGATGTTAACAGCCCCAGCTTTGGGCTGGATCCTAAAACACCGATGGAAATGCTCTACCACCACGTTCACCGACTCAATATGTCGGGACCGTTTGGAAGTGCTGTGAGCGGGGCCAGTCTGACCCAAATGCCTGCAGGGAATGTGTTCACAACTGCCGAAGGACTTTTTTCCACTCTTCCATTTCCTGTGTACAGCAACGGCATTCACACTACACAGACTCTGGAACGGAAAGAGGATTGAAATATGACCACATACTGTGTTCAGTGTTATACTCTGAGGCATAGACTATGTTTTAATTTAGACCTTTAATTCTAGCACTTTGAATTTGAGCAGGTCAGCTTATTCTCTCAATATGATGGTCCCCATTTCATTCCCTTTCTCTTTAACTTGACTTATTCTTTAATGTAAAGATATTTTTTTATTTTTGCCTTCAGAGAGTCGAAGTACCAGTTGCCTGCCATTTTGTCTTCTTCTAAGATGTGTGTTTTTTTCCTTTGCATCTTTATTAAGATGCCTTTAATATGTGTATGCCTCTGCCATAGAATACTCAGTGTTGTGGTAAAGAGATTTTAAAGTGACAACCATTGGTTTTACTTCAAAATGGTCTTGATATGATCAAGATTAAAAGAGACAAGCATAAACAATGTGCCCTGTTTGACTAAGTCAAATGAAAAGGGGGTTTTGTTCCTAATTCCTTTAAAAATAGGGGATAGTATTTTAGAATTTTATGCAGAGTTTAATTCTCTTTTTATGGTTAAGATTTTCTTACTTGCACATAAAATAATTTGGGTTCTTAAAAAGTTAATTTCTGGCCTGTGACTAGAATGTTAAAAAGTTGGACTAAATGTTAATTACTGAAACTTTAACTTAATTTCTAAAACCATGGTGCTATCATTTATTAATCTGTAATGTCTTCATACAATATGCAGCTTGTGGGCTGGGTTTTTTGGAAAGAATGTGTTCCGTACCGGTTTATAGTCGGGTGCTGCAGTCTCCTTGGTTAGTTAAGACAAAAGCCCTCATTAACATTTGCTGCAGGACTTAAAATTTTTTACCTCCAAACTAACAAGCATAGCCTCACATCAAATTTAAATGGGTCAGGAAGCCTTTTTCAAAAAGTGCTTAAAAACAAAAAAATCAATTTAATTGACGCGAGGAGCAGTTTCTTAGGTGCATATTGTTTTGCTTTATTTTTTTCTCAGTGTAACTGAGGCTAATTTTACAACATCAAATAACACTTCAGAGTAAAAAAAAACCAGAAGAACTATTTAACATGTTTTGTTTGTTTTTCATTTAATATTATAGAGGGAAGGTTGTAAATTTCTTTTTTTTCCTTTGATTTGGATATTTTTTGGTTGTTTTTTCCTTATTTCTAGTGTTGAAACCAATATGTTTTAAAACTAAAGAATGGGTTAATAAGCTTGAAATAGATAACTACAACTGAAAACTGCACATTAAGTAAAAGAAAAGAAATCTCCTATTTTGTCTTTGTTGCCAGAAATCACAGTGTAGTGTCAAACACTCCAAATGACTGTCAAATATAAATTCTTCTTCCACTCCATCTTTGGCAGCTGTTTGTTAAGGCATCTAATAACAGATGTGAGAACTGTAATGTGTACAATGTGTAAGTGTCCTTGGCTGTCAGTCCCATTGCAGTTTCAATGTGTGTTACTATATGCAGTATATACTAAGCTAATGTAGTTGTTTTGTCCTTTGTCTTCTCTGTGCTTTATCTCTAGTCCGGAGTGGTAAAGTCCCATTCCTGCAGTCCTAGTGAACCAGTGATTCTTGGGGGTTAGTGGTTTTTGTGTGGTGGCCTTCCTCTGTAATGTCACCTTATGCTGCTTCCACTGTCTGTATACCTTTTAATTTCTGCTGTTGCTTTGCTGTTGTGTATTCTCAAACCTCTCTCTCCCCCTTCCTCTCTCCGGTCCCCTCCACACGTTTCCCCTCTCTCTTTCTCTCGCTCTCTCGTTCTCTCTTCTTCACTCTCAGAGATAAAAGACTCTTAACTAGCTCAAGGTTAATGGAGCCATTTTTCCCACAGAGGAATTCTGGGTATGACTTACTCTTCCAGTGTACCCCACAATGCACTACAGAGTAATGCTCAGAGATATTAAGCAAATTGACGCCATATAGCCTCAGTTGTTAACATTCCCAGAGTCCCTTGTGCTCGAACTGTATGCAGAGGGTGCATTTCTTTGGTTTTCTCCCGGGTAGGCTGGCGGAGTAATACGTAGAGCAATTACAGTGAGATAGGAAATGCTTTCAAAGGTTGTCCAGCATTGTCTAAAAGGAAACTGAGCTTAGAATTGTCATATATATTTGCTTATGTGTGCAATGCTAATATATTAACTCAGCTGTCCTTTGAATTTTTGATCACTCACTGCATTGAGTCGATTCCTGCGGTAGCTTTGAATTTGAGAAGTAGGTCTGAGCCACAGCGGAGTAATAGCAAAAAAGGAATTGGATGCCACAAAATTAATTAATGAGCTTGTTTTTAAAGGTTCCATTGGAAGGATTTAAGTAGGTCTAAAAACGGCGAGAAAGCTGACTGGGAAATTCAAAGTTTAATTTTGGAAGCTCTGCTCTAGCTTTGGAACAATCAAAGGAGTGCACCTATCAGCTACAAAGAACAGCTAGACAGCTGTTGTTGTTTTGGTTTTTTTTTTATAAATGTTTCTGTGTTGTGTCAAAATGATTTCTGGTGATTTAAACTAACAGATAATCACAGCTGCTGTCTAAATCCATAGTGTTTAAAATTACAAAATGAAAAAAAAACTTCATTACCTGTGAAGACTGTGTCTGTGTTTTTAACTATTTCTTGTACAAATATATGAAATCTTTTATGAGGAGACTGGTGCCAAGTAGCTGAATAATGGGGAAAGGGATTCTGTTCGTATAAATCTTAGCAGTGTTACCAACTCTACAATATAAAAAAAAATTAAAATGTTAAAAAGTGACAGCTATGGTACATTTATTTTGTGTTAAGCTAACCGAATCTAACTTCTTGAGTGCCTGGCTTATTTGAAACATTTTTTTCATTGATCATTGATAATGCTGCAAATCAGAAATGTACATACTTCATTTACAACAGGGTTCTTTTTATACTTTTGTAGATTCTCATACATGTCATACATGGTTGTCTTTATGTAACTTAATTTTTTTTCATCCCGCAGGTGCCATTTTCATAATAAACTTCTCTTGGATTTGTTACTATCTGGCATCATTTCTTTTACATATAACCATCCTGACTAATGAATGCTGGTAGTATTTGTTTGAGCAGGTATTTTTTAATTGTTTTGTTTAAAAAAAAAAAAAAAAGAAAAAAAAAAAGAAAAAATAACCAAAAATCAAAGAGGATAAAGCTAGAATTTATTAACACTTGCGAAATGAAGAAAAGAAGCTGCCAAGATGTAGGTTAAGAATGCTAATCCAAATACTACAACAAACTTGCCACCATCCTAAATTCTCAGCTACCCCAACTCATTGTCATATTGAGCATTTTTATGCACATTATCAAAGCTGAATAATGGACCTGCAACATTAACCACTATAGAAAGTGTGCATTTTTTCTTGATTAATGCACACTGGAAGAAGTCAGCTTTTGTACATTAATCATTTAAAATGCACTTTATATTTTCATTTTTGTACTCTACAATGTTACTATGAAACTCTTCAGTCACATTATATCCTACCTAGGCTGCTGATTCTTTTAAATGTGTACTTTCTTTCCCCAGACTGGCAACATCTAAGTTGTTGGTGTCCTGTGGCTAGACTTTCTGCCTTTACAGACTGAGGACAGAAACATTTACCAGTGTAGAAAAGACAAGGCAAAAAGCCTTGACCTCACAACTGAAGTGAAAAAAAAAAAAGTCAAATACAGCTTTGAATATGCAGACATCCACACACTGTGGTTGACCCTAAAAAGGGAACAGCCATTGGTGATTACACCTGCATAAGTTCTGAAAAAAGGCCCAGAGCGAGCGTGTTTGGTCTCTGCTGTGGAAAGCAAGGAGAAGCTATGCTACGGCAGATGCCGCCCCAGGTACCCATCGCTGCGGGCTGACTCTGGCGGTGGCTGCGGCACACGCGAGGAGGGGCTGGCTCGTGGCGGGGGAGTGGAGCGGGACCCGTCTCACCCACGGCTCGCACGGTCTCTGCGTTTCTCCTTCACTCATTGGCTTTCTTTAGAGTCCCTCCCCCACCTGTGGCAAAGATTTCCAGATTCCGTATTTTCTTTTGTTATCGCCGAGTATGCAATCTCTAGGAATGCAAATCTGGGGCACGTAAAGTCAAGATAGTGCTGCCAAAACCTGTAAGCAATTTTGAGTGCCCAAATCTTTTCTCCTCTGTATGTCCACTTACTTAGAAATTAAATCTACTGGGCTAGTCATTCTGTATCAGATTTTGGTTGCCTTATTAATGCTGAGTAAAACTGTCTAATCAGTTGCACAGTTCTCAGCACATCTCTTTACAGCAAAAGATGAACTCAGCTGAAGAGCATGTGAATGTTGCTTGCTGGGCTGATAAAACAACAACAACAACAACAACAAAAACCACAAAAAAGGTATGCACAGTTATAGCTCAGTGAGCCAGCCCCGTAGCTTCATAGCCTGAAGTCTGGCTCTATGAGTTTCCGAGCAGTTCAGGATTCTCGCTTCCCAGGCTCCAAGCATTGAGTTTGATATGTCTCCAGCTTGCAGGGGGTAGAAAGGAGCAGAGGTTAGTGGTGCTGCTGTCTGCTCTGCTCGCATGTTCCAGTTGGCAATGCATCTTGTTTATGAGGTAGCTAAGGGTACGGCTGCCAACCGAGAGGAAAACAGAATTTAAATGGAAATTGGAAGAATGAGCAGAATAAAGCTTAATGGAAGAATAACATGCCTGTTCCAAATAAGTGTTAACCAATATTAACTAAAGCCACTAATTCCAAGAAGGGGCTTGAGGGGGGGCATTTCTGAGTTGTTGTAAAGGCTTTTTAAGTCTCAACCATACTGCCTATACATTGCATCAGAGCACAGAGTCGATGGTCAAGATGAATAGGCTGCTCTAAGACTCCCAGTTGAATGAGAAAGTTTGTGCATTAAAGAAAACGATGGAAAGGCTGTTTCATGGGGCTTTTTTAATAGTGGTGCTGTTTCATTAGTTTAGCTTCGGGGAATGGATTTTGTAAATTATTATTTGTAGCAGCTTTAAGAAACAAAAACAACTGCTTGAAAGGGTTGAATCCTTTGAAAGGGGTTCTTTGGAGTTGGCCTGGTTGCTATTTTTATATTTGAAGAAAAACTGTTTGCCATGCAGGAAGTTGGGCAAACTTTGTCAAGTCATTTCATCAAAGAACATTTCCTAAAACAACTGATAGCAGTAACTGCCATCTCTGGCAAGTCTCTTCCCGAGCCACTTGTTTTGCAAGGTGATATATGCAGGTATCTAAAAGCCACCTGAAGGGTTGCAAGGGGAAAAGGGCTCTTTCAAAGTGCATGACTCTAAAAAGTTACAGTGATAGAAAAATATTTCAGGACTACTTAGATAACCAGCTGTGACAGTTTACACTGGTCCTATTGCAAGGTGGTCATGTCAGTGGAGTAACTGTGATGCCCCTGACAGCACATTTATTGTTCTGATTCTAGGAACTGCATTAGTTTAAATGTGTCAGTGCTTTCAGAACTATTTGCATAGTATTTTTCCTTCTTGCCATTGTAATTTCTTTATTTTTATTTTAGGGCTGGGGTGGGAGGGTGGAAAGGCTGGATGTGCATTGTCAACTAATTTAATGAACTGTCATCTATCCAGCGAGTTTACTGAGGAGCCTCCAGAAATGTGAACAAATGGGATGTCACCAGAGCCACAGATGCTCAGGTAAGATCAAACCATTTATAAAACACGCACATGCATGCAGACAGACATACAGATCTGCTACCTCTGAAAGCCAGTTGGGCTTTCAGACTGGGCAGGGTAGTACCTATGTATATATGCATAATAAAGGTCCTTTCTTCCCCTCTTCCACCTATTCCTTCATCTTTTCATCAGAAGCAGTGAGTACTGGAAGCTGTTTTCATAAAACATATCTAATCACATCAACGCTTTCTTCCACCAAATCAAACAGGATCTTTCTGAAAGCAACAGGACTTGAGATGAGCCAAGGATGCAGAGTTCTGCTTTTAATTGACCCAAATCAAGATGGGTATTCTCCACCACAGTTTTGTTCAGAATCAGAATAGCTGATTTAAAGAATTAAAAGATTAAAAGAATTAAAAGATTAAAAGAACAGCTTTTATTTCCATAATCACCATGAGGTGGGCCTTTTGGCAAAACAAAAGCCCAGAGTAGTTCAGAATTATTTCATATAAATAACCACGTTTCTAGAAGTATCCCATGCTAGAAGTAAAACCAGAGAGCTTAGTGACTCTGGTCCAACGGCATGCAAATGAAGACAATAATTATGAGTTTGATTACATTTGTAGGAAGTTAAAAATCTTTCCCATCTTGTAGGAGTTGTGTAGACTAGATGTAATGCAGAAAATAAGGGATATTTTAATAGACACCAACAGTACAATGAGTACTGACTTAATGCCCAGGCAAAAAGATCATCAGGACCCAATAAAGGCTTATGGGAAGTCAATGGGAGAAGGTTTGCATTGTTTTGCAGGTAGGAGACTTTATTGCCCAGTACTTTGTCTCAAATTACCTTTCACTGACTCTAGAGACTTGGAAAGTATTGAGATTACCTTTCCCATTACAAGTTTTCCTGAGAAAAAGGACCCTGTCTTGTTTGTAATAAAAGCAAATGTAATATTTTCTTGCAAAAGGAAGGGAATCAGGTTTTCCTCTTGCTTTAAAAGCATTCACAGATTTATAGCGGAAATGACAGGAACAGGATGTATTAACCGTATGACCCCAGCAGAATGAGTCTACACCCTTGATTGATTTAAAAGTTTATCTGTGTCCTCTGAATAGCCACAAGGGGTCAAGTCTTGGTCCTGCTCAAATCAATGAGAGCTTGACTAATGACTTTAATGGCTTCAGGAACAGGACCAAAGTTTTGAGCCAATACTCATAAGCAAATAACAAAGCAGAGCCTATAGCACGAACTGCAGACAAACAAGTCGGGCTAATTGGTACAGGGCATCAAGTTTCCTTTCTAA
The DNA here is from genome assembly GCF_929443795.1 of Astur gentilis. Classification (NCBI taxonomy): domain Eukaryota; kingdom Metazoa; phylum Chordata; class Aves; order Accipitriformes; family Accipitridae; genus Astur; species Astur gentilis. The sequence goes on along the minus strand of NC_064901.1, from coordinate 6,567,162 downwards.
TCCTGTACAGCACCACTCACACGCTAAGAGAGCAGCTCTTTTTTGTTTAATTAAAAAGTCTTTCCCAGTCTTCCCAAACTGCAGGGTCTGATCCTTCCAGAGATTCCTGCCTTTAAAGCGGGTGGGGAGTGAGGCAGAGGCACAGGTAGGACTGGGAAGGCTTTGCCTTCTCACGCATGCTCTGTGAGAGTGGCCTTGGCTGCCTGGGTCTTCAATATGAAAGCAAAGGACTCTGAGGTGGAAACTCTGCTGGACGTCGAAGCTTGTATTTTCTGAACTACCAGCATTGCTACCTGACAGCAATATTACCAGTATGGCTCTCCCAGACCCTCTTTGAATATCATCCAAGAGATGGGAAAGTTCAGCACGTTGTAAGGAGGTGAGTATTCACTGAAACCAGTTTCCAATTTCTGTTCAGTACTGTGAATCTCTGAGGCCTCTTGGCATGCTTTGCAGTCTCTCCTGTACCTCAGTTAAAATTTCATTTCTTTCTTCTAGCCAGTTCTCTGCTTTATTACAGCATGTAAGATAGCATCCCGCAGGGTAGTGACAAAAGCTGATTTCAGCTCAAAAAGTCCAGTATCCTTAGATTATAGCAAGTGGAAAGAACTAGGATTCTCCAAAGATTTACTTCAACCTGAAAACACGCCCAAATGCTGTGATTCATCCCCATAGCAAGGACCCAGGGATCTTAGACTTTGCAGGGTAAGATAGTTTCTGAAAACAGGCCTCCCACTTACTGCTCATTGGCACTTTGAACAAGCTCTGATTTTTGCCCTCTTCCCCACTTAAAAGGAAAGCTCCTTGCTGCTCTGTATGCTTTTGCCTCTGTTGCAAGACCTACAGGTGATGGGCCTGGCTTGGCCCCCTTCAGTTCCTAGGTAATTTTCTTCACTGAGCGTTACCAAATTTCCAGTTGCATGTTGGCATGATCATTTGCTTCCCATGAGGCTGTAGCCTTCATGTTTTCTGTATGGCATCATTTTTTATCTTTTTTTTCCACCACCTTTGCTTTTGTCTTTGCCCATCCTTTTTAACTTCACAATGTCTTCAAACACACACCCCTGGGTGCATAGCACTTCCCCAGCGTGATCTATAACCATTACTGCCACTCCCTGGCCCTTGTTACCAAGCCAATTTTATATCCAATCGAGTATTTTACCATCAGTCCCATACTTGCTAACCTTATAAATTAATCTGTTATGTGGCACTGTATTGAGAGCCTTTTCAAGTCCAAGTAAATTATGTCTCCTTCTTCACCCCTGTCCACTCTCATTGTCACTTCCTCAGAGAAATGAATCGAGATTGTTAAGCATGACCTCCCTTTTGTAAATCCATGCTGACTATCTCTAACCAATCTATATTAGATTGATATTAAATCAGGAGACAGACTCAAAGGGGGCTGCTATATAAATGCAACCTAAGGTTGCTTCGTGTGGAGATGAGAGATGGGAATCGCTGATACACTGAAGTTAACAGTACCAGGTCTGATGGCTTGCCAATAACTTATTAGTGGCCAGACCCCTCCCTAGGGTCACAACCAGAACTTCTCTGGAGAAAACAAAAGCTTTTATCTGCATTTGCCTAGCGTGTTTCTATTGCAGACATGAATGTTGTCACTAAGGATGAGGAGAGAACCGGGCTCTGCTTTTATTCATCTATGATTAAGTCAAAATCACAAAGACGTTGCAAAAGCCTCATTTTCAACAGAATGTTGCCCCACAATTTCTGAGAAAAGCTGTATCTGCATTGCCTAAGGCGCATGTCAAAAGGCAGCACGGGCATTTGCTTTTTTGTACAAGTACAGCCACAGGATACCAAGAGAGTCTCCCGCCTTGGCCAAGGTGCTGGAGAGTACTGGTGTTATATCAACTGCAACAATTTTCCCAATAGCCCGTTGTTAAGATTTTTGGGATCTTGCTTCCCCTGAGGCATGTGCCTGTTCTGATTACGTGTCACTACTGACTGATGGCAGAGAAGCAACTTTTTCCATGGAGATTAACAACAGCAAGAGGTGGGCTCAGGGACTGCAAGGTACAGCTGAGTGAATCGCACACCATGTCCCCTTTCTTGCTTGCTGGGGTATGAAGATGGCAGCCTGCACAAGCAGGGAGAGGAAAGAGGCTCTCAGCAGTGAATCCTGGCAACAGTTTAGGTATAAATTAGGTATATTTTGCTAGCTTTTCTACCTCTGTGAATGGAAGTATCTCCCTCAATGTTGTAAGCATAATTGACGTCTCTTTGGTTTGGGCGGGGAAAAAAAATTTGAATTGATCCCAATGGTCTGTCTTGAGCTTGTTTGACAATGTACGCACAAAGCACACCAAGATCCAGAGGAGGTCAAAGACATCCCTTGGGAAACTGACCTTTGGCCCCCTGCCTCATAGCACACCCAAGGTGCCCACGGGGAGCCTTATAATCTACACCCTGTGGAGACTTATGGCTTATATCCTATAAATACACATGTATGGTTCCCTTTGGCCTTCAAATCAGAAATGTAATAGTCCACATATATGGTGGGAGAGATGTTGTTCTGGGAGAGTTCAGCACAGTCAGTGCTGCTGCAGGACTTAGATATTCTGGCAGATATCCACTGAAACAAAGGAAAGAGGCCCCCAAATCAGTTTGGCTTGCTTTCAAGTCCTTGACCCTGTAACAGCCAGTACAGACATGCTCAGAAAAATAACTTGCAAAAACAGTAGGCCAATACAGGGAAGCATAACTTAAAGATAAGAGTTATAAGGATATAAAGAAATAGTTGGAGCATGTCTTCCCTGTTCGGAAGCAAAGATTTCTCATGTGCTTTATGATGAAAGACTTTTAAAGAGGAAGTTAAACTATTATGTATTTCTTAGACAAATAAAAAAGCAGAAAAGCAAAACACCAAGTTGCTAGAGTTATCACATTGCTAGTATCTGCAGCTAAAAAATGTGGCCTTGCCATTGGCATAAAGATACCTCACAGCTATATAGAACCCACAGTCAAAGAAACATGGTTTAATATCAAGCGCGTCATATACAGTTATACATACAAACTAAGTGACCAAACATCTTTAAGGAATCAGCTGTTGGATAGGCATATACCCTAGAAAGTTCCATCAGACAGCAAGTTACATACTGTACCCCTCAAGCAGAAATTGTATAGACATTCTTCTGAACACATCTGATCATGGGTGACAGATCAGATGATGGTGACCTTCTCTTCTGACCGTAAGACCCCATTGAAACAATGACCTTGCTGACGCTAGTAAGAAATCTGCTCTATAAGTGCGCGATTTGTGGAGTTAAGGATTAGACAACCTAGGAACAATAAAAAGTGAAGAAAACATGTGAATCAACAGTAGCAGCAAAATTAATTGTCCTGATTAAAGTTTCTGCCTATGTTTTCCAGCATATTTTTGTGAGCAAATAGTGAAGTTTTGTGAAGGATCGAAAGTGTCTTTTCATTATTGTGTTGGCTCCATGTTCTCCTGCCGCCGGTGAGTTGTACTTACAGGAATCAGCAGTGCACTTCAGAGAAAGCATCCATGGGAGGAGCGGGTGGGAACCGACATTTGAGAGAGATAGGAGATATCCTTTAACTTCAGCATTAAGTGTCTGCAGGGCATCTGCCTTCTCTGCTTCTTTAGTTCACAGCTCAAACATCTCCATACCTCAAAACTGAAACGGCTCCCCACAACGAGCAGGGACTCACACCAGCCGGACGGCTTGAGCACTGTGCGGCAGCCGTGGCAGGGCAGCACGGGCCACGGACTCCACCGCAGGCCTGCCTGGCTGCCAGCCGTCACGCTCTGCACGCTGTCCCTCTATACATTAGTCCTGGCTGGCAGCGTCAGGGGTATACTGACTCGGGCGGGTGTGGGCACAGCACAGAATTTCTAAAGACGCTTGGGGCCAGCTAAACTAAAATCGAGTCGCTTAGAATATTAAAATTCAGATGACTGGAAGTCATACCATGAAAACAGTTTTCCCGAACCTCACAAATATTACCTTCACCAGTAGCTGAATACCAGACTCAAGAAAAAGAATACAAAGCTCAAAAACTTTTCCATTGCTTTAATGACATGGTGCTAGTGTGTGCATCATCTCAAACGTGCGCTACTTCGGCTTCACGGTGCTGCAATGAGACACAGACTTTGTCACCTAGCTATGCATTTATTCCCATTACTTAAACTCATCTTCTGATAGAGACAAGATTTTTTTTCCAAGCTAAATTAAGTTGCTACAATATTCTAGACCCTTACTTAGACCATGAACACAAACCTTCCTTCCTCAAACTCTCTGTTACTGAGCCACTGCTGCAGAGGGAAAGTATCTCCCTGGAGACCACACGTGGCCCTTAAAAGTGGGAAATCCCAAATGCCTCCTCTGAGAGATTCTTGCTTTAGCTCAAAATATCTTCTCCCCTGCTATTTTGGCCAAGTCCAAAAGAAGAAAAAATGTTGGAGAGAGTGAAAAGTAAATGGATCTAAGAAAACAGTCACTTCTAATTAACTAGAAGTGTGTAGTGATACTACTTAGTAGCGCTATTTAGTAATGATACTGCTACTATTAACAGTAGGAGTTGTATTAACATCAGTAGTAGTGGTGGTGTACTGTAGTAGTAGTATCACGTCTACTATCCCATAGTAATGACAGTAGTGAAGATTAAATAGTTGAGGTGTTATCAGGATAAGTCCAAAGTACTGCTGGGTTTCCCTGTGCTTATGAAAGTGTGCTTAACTGGGAACACTTACTTCCAACTTCCTTGACCACGTGCTTGCTTCTACCGTTTTGGGTCACTCATTTTTCCATTTGTGTACAAGATAGCACACTGACAGAGGTTAGCAAAGTAGGCAATTTGGAGGCTTCATTCTGGAATATTATTTGTCAGTTGACCTTGTAATACTATCATTTGATAACTGTATATGACACCAGCATTTAATACTCTGTCTGGGCTGACAGATAAAATTCAAGGCGCAAATCAGTAAATTTCCAAGGACCTGATCACCACTAAGATGGCCTGCCTTTTCATACCATGCCCAGACTAATACTGCCTAAAGAAATCTGCATGAGCAATTAGTAGTTCATCATGGTGGGTCACTGACTCTTAAAATCATTCCCTTCATAATTTGCTACAGTGGGAAATAGACAACCTTGTAAGGAGCATGCAAGAAGCTTTTCTTTAATTGTCTGAAATGGCTGCTAAATGCTGTGGTGTTATGCGTCAGAAATAAAATTTTCTTTGATAATATGGGTGGGTCTGGGGAACTGCAAGGTAATCCTCTGCTCCAAACCATAAGAAGATGTCACAGACCAGGGCTCAAAGAGTACCAAAATGCTGATCACTATCTCAACACAGTTTAATAATAATAATAATAATAATAATAATTAATTGTTCCACAGGTTTATTCATAATTATTAGTTAGAACTGAAATCTGCTTAGATCTTCATACACATCCCATCTGTATACCTGGCAGCCCTCTGCTGAGACATAAAGGTGAGTGGCACTTGCTCAGTGAAGCTGACCCATACAGTGAAATGGTTTATGAGAAATGACGATACATGATGAGAATACAAAACTTGATAATAGGTTTATTTATTGATTGAAAATAAAATTCATGAACTGTGAAGCTGAAAACTGCACCAAAGGGAATTGGTCCAAGAGGACATTGGGGAGGGGAGGGCGGGGGAGAGAGAGAGAGAGTATGTGTGCATGTGTGTATGTATTACACGTAAACTAAGTTAAAGGTTGCCTAAAGGCTTCTGATTCCACAAGCAGAGCCTCTGAGGATAGGATCTGAAAGCCTTTAATGCTACTAAGGCTTTGTCAGTAAGATATTTGCATATTTTGCCTACAACCCCAAAACGCTGTATTAATTAATTTTTATTTACCTTTCTGCCGCTTCCAAAAGAAACCTCGCAGGAAGCCATTAATGACACAGCTTCATGAGAGATAATTTTCAGAGAGGCTTTGCAGGTAGTGACTGAAGGAGGAAAAAAATGTGTGTCAAATTTAGGTTATTAACAACATAATCCTTAAACAGACGGTATCTCAAAGACTAATTCATCTTCAAATTTGACTGTAAAAACTGCATGATCCTTTACTCTGTGTGCATACGAATTTATATTGCATGTCTTTTTTTCGTCATGTTTACTAGAAAGGGAAGCAGGAGAGTTTTGAAGCACGAGGCTGGAGGCTGGAAAACACAATTTCATCTTCATGCTATCACACCTTCCATTCAAATTCTGGTCCTTTCTCCACAGTCCACCAGCAAAACCATCGGGCAAGCAGCTTTCTCTCGCAGCCCATGTGCAAAGTCATTGGGTAGCAACAGGGCCCGTTTCCAACAGTGGCTGCCTGGGGAGGACTATTTGGGCAGCACGGGCCGCTGCAGAGCTCTCTGCAGGACACCCCCAGTCCCCAGCAAGTGACAGCCCAAAAACTTTGCTCACCTGGGGCGTGTTTGCCATCTCTGGCATCATGCATGGGGAATCTGGATTGCCACGACAGCTCACCGCAAGCCAAATCATTTTGGTATCTAAAACATGCCCTGGGTTCCTCCCCACAAAATCGGACCTGGCGTCCCTGATTTGTCCGTGACTCACAGCAGTGGGCAGTTGGGACAAGACTGCTGTATTTTGTTATAAGTAAGATAAATAACACTTTTTGTTCAGTTTAGTGCCAGGTTCTTGGCAGACAAACCTTTGGACAAGCTGAATGAGAAGCAATTGCTCTGAAATCTGTGGCTGCAAGAACGCAGGAGTCCCATTTAATACAATTTTAACAGCATGATTTTTTAATCATGATACAGCAAAAGCAGTCTCAACCTTTTCCCCACTTAAGCACAAAGTACTAAAACCTTTGTGTCTTCCCACACTGAGAGAAGTAAAAACCTTTTTTTATAATATTCAGTACAAGATTCTTTTAAACTTTCCTGTTGTTGGAGGTACATTTTTTCCTCCCTCTACTAGGATCCTTTCAAGATATATAATTTATTAGAGGTTTCCTCTTCCTTCCTGTACTTTTCTGCTCTGGATGCTCTATTTATAGTCTTTGTAATGTCAAAATTAATTCTGAGGAAAAACAGAGAGAGTCATATATGTAGGCAACATAAATGGGCCCCGTTCCACTGCCCAGTCCGGCATCCTTGCATCGCGTTTGTCCTTTAAACAGAGGAAACATTTCTCTTAATTTATTTACATTTGTCTAATTTATTTACTAATTTTTCTACATGTAATCTACGTTTAATCATTTTACCTATATCTAATTTATCTCCATACAGTAGTCCTTTTCTCCCCATGTGATGCATAGACCCAGTCTCCCGTCGCATCCCTTGTTGGGCTGGCACATGTGTTGCATCCCTGTGTACGGGTGAGTGCCATGTCCTGGATAAAATACATCAGTGCCCTCAGTGATGAAACAAAAGGTTATATATGTGAACCATATGAGGTGCCAGGCACCCAGCCCCCCCACTGCGCTGGAGGCTGGGCAGAGAGTGGGGAGAAACACCGTCTTCATTACATGACCACCATCTTTCCACCACCTCCTCTGCCACAGCGCCTGGTTGAAGCCAGTGAGATTTTGTGTAACTAACTGTGAGGCTCCTTGGGGATGGGGCAAGGGAGGAAAAAGTGCCACCTGGTCATGCCCTAGCGCCTCCATCCCCTACTCCCTGATAGCACCAAAGCGTGTCTGCATCCAGACTTTCCTTTTTGGTCAGAAAAAGTCTTGACCCATATTGTCCTGGAGGAGGACAAAATGCCTCTGTTCCTCACAGAGCAGTTATTCCCAGGAGCAATCCCACTGAAATCAGTAACACTCCTCCAACAAGTCCTTGTGCCACAGCACAAGGGTTTCAAAACTTGACCCCACTGCAGTGGATATGCCTGCAGTCCATTACGGGGCCCCTTCTTCCTGTGATGAGCCGCTGAAACGTGTTTAAATGAGAGCCCCGGCCTTTCCAGGCACCTGGAAGCCCGGCACCACGTGGGCGCGGGCAAGCGAGGAGGTGTACGGGGAGGTGCCTGGGAAGGGCAAAAGACGGCAGTGGTGGCGATGACAACTTGCGAGCAGAAAGGCCTTGAAGGTCTAGTGGCGTGTTACATGTGATTTAGGAAGTTTTTTGCGACTCTGTGCCGAAAGGCTGCAGAGCATTGCAGTTATATTTGTTCTTTGCAAGGGCTCTTTTTTTCCCTGGGGTTTTTCTGCATGAAACGAGGAAATGTTGCATCTGCAAAATTGCAAGGTCAGCTCATGCTAGTAGCTATTGCTGGAGAAGCAGCCCTGTGACACCATTAACCAGGCCGCTACCACAGCTAATTAGTAGCAAACCCTGAAGATGTTTCTTAGATCATGACTTAGAGAGTGGAGAAAGTAAGAAAAAGAGATTTCTGGGTAGGGGACTTCAAGCTGGGACATTTCCTAAAGCAATTAATATGGGGCAGGAAAAATACCAGAAAGTTCAGGAACATATGAATGTCAGCCATTTCTTCCTCCAAAGACAAGCGCTTGAGATGATATCTTCGAAAACTAGCAGCAGTGCTGTGTGCCCGCGTCCTTTCCCGCTGTGTGCTGTCCCAGGGACATGACAGGGGAAGGTGCCACAGTGGTGAAACCGGGTGTATGGAAAGGGGGGGTTCTCCAATGCACACGTGTTCACTGAGTGTGCATGAGTAGCGTGCAGCAACGTCTCTTTGAGCTGATATTCATGCCCTGTAATTCTGACAATTATTTTACAGGCCTTTAATATATTTTTAACTCATTTTGAAGTTCAGAGCTGACAGTTGATTAGCCATGTAGCCTAATTATTTCAATGCTTAAGCCTTTTCTAACATACCAAAAAAGAGGGGAGTCTAGGTATTTCACCTTTAATGCCCCATGATAATTTTTTCCCCCTCCTTCAAAAATGGCTGCAAAACAAACAAATTAATAAAGTGAAAGGTTCAGTGCCAGAAACTGTTTCTCTTTGCTGCTCCTCAGACGTCATTACCAAGGTTTAATCCTTACTTGCAGTTCTGTAAGACGAGCAAACCGCAGACAGTGATAGCACAGGGCTTGGGGCCGTGCGTTAGCGTGGGGCTGGTCTGTCTGGTCTAGGTGGGCACTCTCATTGCATGCCTGCACAGCCTCACGGGTGGGAGCAGCTGGCACTGCCAGAGGTGGTTCAAGCCAGGCAAGACGTGGGTTGTGCTCTGGAGGTGTCGATCTCCAGACACCTGGAGAAGTTAGCCTGGAAGACTATTTACTTAATTCAGTCACCATGTAAGTCAGCAGTGGCAAAGCCAATCCTCCAGCCCCTCGTCCCCAGTGGATGGCGTGCATCTCCTTCCAGAGTCCAGCAGGAATGGGATGCGTCTCTGAAGACGACGATCCTGGCACGTGGCACACTGCCTGCCACATCTGTCACCTACTGCCTCGGAAATAACCAGGACTTGTCTTGGCAGCTAGTGGGTTGCCTATTGCTCACGGTCATTTTAATTTGTGTCAGATGCCTCCAAATTTATTCTCACCCCCCCCTATAGCCCTATAATATTTGGTCTGCCATTTTGCTCACCAAAATGTACACACTCTGCTTAACCAAATATACTTGAGATTTTGGGGGTTTTCTTTGTTTTGTTTCTGGCTTTGTCGAAGAGACATAGCACAGTATTCACTAGAGATTTAACACCTTCAGTGCAGGCACTCTTAAGTCCATAAGCAAAAGTAGAAGCAACTAGGAAGCTTCCTGGCCCTTGTAAAGTTTCAATAAAAATAAGAAGATGGTTCTAAATAGTTGTCAAATACCTTGCTTAAATCTGTTCTTTGTCGATCGACAGAGTTTTAGTTGAAGTCATAGAAAGTTGTCAGGTGACTCCGTGTTTAATTTTAACATGGTTTTATGATATTTTCTATTTATGTTTTGATCTCTTCAGTAAGAGAAAGAATTTAATAGAGAAGAAAAAGAGTATATATTCTGCTTATAAATGTAGGTGCAACAGACATGCAACAGATATACAACAGATGTAACCATGTACAAACAACTGTGTCATAAAGATTTGGCCTCTTCCACCTGCAAAACCTCACCGGAAAAATAAAGAAACCCTAATTTTGCTATAACAAGTGTTAATTATTCTTTAAAGGAGTAATAGTAAAAATAAGAACTGGAATAATCACATGCAAATGTAATGGCTAAAGAGCAGACATCATATTGGAAAAGAATTAGCTATTCATAAATGGTCAAGTTACTCTGTATAATGGAGTAGAATATAAGCCATTTCAGGCAAGTTGCCCTGCTCCTGGCAAGACATATTTTAAAAAGATCTGATATCCTAATTATAACCTCTTCCCCCTGGGTAACAATGCTAGGTGTTACTCAGGTTAATATCCCCCTTTACATTTATTTTCTTTCTCTTTATAATGTGAAAAAATAAAATTGAAATGTAGTCACACTCACACTTGTAAGAGCTTTGGAAGTTATGCGGCAAGATTTTTGGAGACCTTTTCTCCTGTCAGGTTTCACTAACACACACATTTGCCAGTTCCCTTCTAGTGGTTCCTTTCAGGAGATCAGCTGCATTAATTTAACTTCTCTGCTGTGATTTGTAGTTAACAGAGACTAAACCTGGGATAAAAGGAGGTTGGTAACTGCTTCTGCCTTTTGCCATCATTTGCTTGGTCTGAAGATAATGGTGGCAAAAACTCAAATTTTAAAAAAAAAAAAAAAAAAAAAAAGAAAGAAAAAAAAAAAAAGAAAAAGAGCAGTACTTCAGGCTTTCACTGTAAGAAACAAAAAGCAATTACCCAAAAACAGAGAGAAAGGGAGAGGCTGTTGAAAGAAAGCTAAGAATCGAAGTCTCCTGAGAAAAGATGTCAGCTTTGAGAAAGCATCTTTCTGACCTAAATCTTTCCTGGTGGCCTCCTATTCCAGGTGTTCAGCTTACCCGTGCGGCCAACCCACCACCACGCTGCCACCACTACATGAGGTCCCACAGTGACTTCCAGCTCTCCAGGCTCCCGCAGCACCCGCACCTTTCCACCCACCAAAGGGCAAGGCCCATTCAGCTGCTGGTTTCGCTGGTGCCGGCAGCCACGCTCCATGGCAGGCAGAGGGGTATGAGAGCTGCAGACCCTTCGCACCCCCAGCACGTGCTGGGATTTAAACGTGCACGCCCAGAGGTGGGATCTGTGTGTGTGTGTGCGCACGTGTGTGCATGTCCCCAAGCCTCTATATCTGTCACTTTGCCTGCTGCTGCCTCGTGCCCCACCTGGCTCTGGGGAGCCCTGTCCCCATGGGAGAAGCACCTCTCAGGAATAATGTTGTGTGCCTCACAACATAAGTCGTAAAGAAGCACCTCAGTCTTGTCTCCACAAAAATTCTCTTTTTCTTTTTTTTTTTTTTTTTTTAATCTAGGCTTTCTAAACCACTGGGAAGCAAAGGGCATTATTCAGCTCCTGCACAGGAAAGAAAAACACGTGGCTAAAGTACAGCGTACTTAGTACTTTGGCTGAAAAACAAAACACCTCAGCACACATGTAAGTGCCATTAAAACCTGTATCAATTTGCAGATGATTTCAAAAGTGTCAAAGTCACTCAGGAGCGGCTGCGCTGGAAATGACAGGGGCTGGCTGGGACATTCCTCAGCCAGTCCTTATGGCCTGGGGGGCTCACCACTCTCTCCGCTCACACATGAGGTTGTGGAGGGAGAGATATGCTACATCCCAACAAGTCACGGAACTGTGTCAAAGACAGCCTGAACTGTCCCATACACCCAGAACACCCTTCAAGTTTGCCTCTCTGCTGCCTGCAGCTCCAGAAGCAGCTAAAAAAAGGCATGTAATACACCCCATGACTGCATGGAGATGGGTGCTAGTATGATCGTTTAACACACAGGAAGTAAAATGCATCGCAAAAAGAAAAAGATAGCTAAAAAAACCAAAACCGAATCTTTTTGTAAATACATCAGGGCATCTCAGATACATCGCTGTGATCTATAAATTATAAGCCATTGCCTAACACAGCTTGTACCACTTGGTGGCAACACTTCCATGTTTGATTTATTGAACCTTTCTCTTAATCTTTCTTCTGATGCTTGAAAGGACAAGTGTAGGCACTGATATGTGCAATTAATTACTGACAGAGAATAAAAATAAAAGTTTTGAATGGCTTTCCTACTACTTTCTGTCCAGGAGTCATACTAAATAGTTTACAAAAGCATGATGCTTTAGGTCCTGAGACGTTTCTAAAAGGAAACTTTCACATGCCACAGAGACATCACTGAGCAGCCTTGTACAGTAATCTCATCTTAAATACCAGCAGAAAACAATTTCTTCCAATGTGCAACCAGACCCATGAAATAAGTGTTGACCAGCTGCTTGCAAAGCATCAGGTGCTCTGGAAAGACAGGGTAGATGGCTACAAATACTCAAGTGTGTTTTAAGGCTGAGGGTGCACATCCGAATGGCTTTCAAGCTATAGTCTTGCACGGTGCCCAAACAACAGCCATGCCATGGCTCTTTCTCACAGTTTAAGTTTGATCTGCAAGACTCATTCTTCAAGCAAAGGTCATTCAGTGTCCCCACCTGCTCAACCCTGGGCCCCCTACTAAACCTGACATGTAATGTCAATAATCTCCCAAATTGCAGGATGTGCAAACCCATTGGCATTGGGCCCATACATGCAGTTTGTGGTGTCCTGTTCTGCCACGTGTCCCTGCAGTAACATGTCACCCCAAGGCTATCGAGGGGCAGGCAGGATAGCTCTGGGAAAAGCAGCCCAGTCACACCGCAGCCCAGGGTTGGTACTGAAAATGGCGATGCTCCTGGGTCTCTGTTCACTGCCGCTGGTAGATTCTGGGTATCAAAGCGGTCCACAGACAACGTAGGTGAGATTCACGCACTGCAATAACCTGTGGGAGTGCTTTCCAGTCCAGACCACCTTAGCTTCAGGCAGAACAGGGACAATGCAAAAGGCACCTGCATTTATCTATTCCTCACCTCTCAGGACACAGAGCACAAATTTAATAGCACAAAGTCCTTGAGGTCAGCAGCTGACACAGCAAATGGAGACAGTGTTTGAGTCTTAAGGCTGGAGGGGAGAAGTCTCCTAGATGTTCCTTTGCCCTTTGTGCCTACTACACGGGGTGATGCTGGTCGAGTGCTGGCATGGGTGCTCTATTCAGAGGGGATGGCAGCGGGGTCCCTCTCCTCCAAAGTGCCGAGCCAGCTTGGAGAGGATGTGCCATCTGCAGAGGCTGCAGAAGGCCCACCTCCTCCAAAATGGCCTCATCTACATCTTCCGTGCTGACAAGGGGAGTGAAAGGAAGCTGAGACTCCAACAATTTTCATGTGCTCCCTCGGCACATTCGCAGAGGCTAAGCAAAGGAAATACACTAACAATAAGGGGGGGAAATGTTTGGCTTATGATATTAACATATTTATAGCAGCAAGAATACTATAGGTCCCAACCTTATATAAAATTCTGACAGACTGCCAGTTTTAAAAGTGAAAGAAAAGTTTGCAAGAACTACCCATGGTATTTAATATTAATAATAAAAGTATCTAGGCTCAAGTACTGATATTCCAAGTGCTTGAATTTATGATCACATTACTTAAATCAAGTTCTTTCAAATGTGTTGAAAGAATTAATGACTCAACTGAGAATTTACTTACAACGTACTCGGAAATCAACACAGCTTTGCAAAGGGAGAAAATGTTCGGTGGAGGTAGTAAATGCTGACTTTCAGCTGGACGTATGCACATTCTCTTTAATCAGGACATGAACTGGGAGAAGGAGCAGACATTCCTGCCTTCAAAACCCCATATGCTCCCAAAGGCTAACTTCTGATACCCCACTGTATATTTCGTCATCATTCCTCTTTTTTTCCCCACTATTATATCCATTTGTCATGAATGATTGAAGATGACCTATAGCTTAATATTTCTCAGAAAACAGAGAGCGCAACCAGCTGCACAACTGCTCTGGGTAGGGCAGGGAAAGCAGGATGTGCTCCCTGCTCTAAATCTGTTCTCAGCTCTACCTTGAGGCTAAATCCAAAGGGGTGTCAGGCTCAGAATTGCAATTCCTGAATTTGAGACAGGAAAAAGAGGAGAATCCACAGCCTTAGGCTCTGGATCAAAAAGTTTGGGCATCAAACAATAGGATAAGTGTGACGTGCATGAACTATCCAACAGGGAGCAGGTACAAAAGGAGCTACTGATACCACATTGCTGTGGAAAATGCGGGTTCAGCTCTTTTCTGCACAGGGAGAAGAGGTGTTGCTCAGCACGAAGCAGTGCCAGGCTGCAGGTGCTCACCATGCCCGACCTGCCGCATGGTGCATGCAGCATGGGTACCTGCAAGTGTATCAGCCCAGAAAGAAGAGGGCAGGGGAGGACAAGCACTCATGGCAGTGTCAGGCTGGATTTCACTCCTCGGGAAGGGCAGCCCTGGCCTAGCGTCGCAACAATGAGTGTTAGTGGTCCCTATAGCCATTCACTGGAATAGGACAACCCCAAACCTCTTCCCTTCCATGGAGTACCTCGACCACTTCAGCTCCAAAATCACGCTAACATTACCATGAGACGGGACATGTCATCTCGTCTGGTCAGTCCCTACTCACTGGTCCAAGAAAAAAAAGTCACTTCTACTTACATTGCTCTTGGCAGACATTTCTCCAACCACGTCTCTGGTAACAGCATCTCCACAGCTTCTTCAGGCACTCCAGTAGTTCAGTGTCCCAGCCGTAAGAAACCTCTCCTTTAGAGCTAACTGGCAACTTCCTTGCTGCAATTTTATCCCAGTATTTGTGTGTTAGCTGTCACAGGTATAGAGAACAAACTATTTCCTTATTGTTTGCAGTAACCTTTCCTACATTTTAAGACTTACTTTGCTTTTACTTCCTCCTTCACTCCTGTCCCCACTTTCCTTATCCCTGGAAGAAACTATCCCAGGTCTTTTAGCTTGTCCTCACAGGTCATGTTTTCTAGATCTCTGATCATACTCATTTTTTTCCAGTGGACTGATAGGAGAACATTTTTCTCCACATCTTTCTTGATGACAGCTGAGCCACAATATGCCAGTTCAGATAAATTTCCTCTTCAATCCATGAAAAAAGTATTTATTCCCTCAGAAATGGAACAGCTTCAGTGGGTTAACCAGAAAGGTCAGGTCACAGTCCCTGACCACAAGGACACGCTGTGTAGCCTAATGCTCAGGATCTTCTCCTGGTGGGGGAATGAAGACAGTTTGAATCTCCTTGGGTAAGCCTGGTATCAGACCTTCGGCACCCTGCCTCCGTGCACTGACAGCTGGACACCAGAGAAGGGCAGGGGGGCGGCTATTCTCCCTCCTGCTATGGTCCACACGGGACCCAGGCCCAGAAGATTCATGTCTGCTCAGCACTGTCAAGACTGAGGCAGCTCTTGACCAACTAGAAGGAAATCTGCTGGTGCTCTGGGACCTTGGCTAAAATAAACGTAGGTGCGTGTGGTGGTAGGCAGGAGGTTGGAAAACTCCAAATGTACGTCTCTGACATGCAGTGTAGCACTTGGGCACCCAGGGCCACATTTATGCCAATTAGTTATTGCAGTTTAATAAGCTGAGCTGCTCAACTGATGGTGCCTCAGAGTCCTCCATCTCCCCAGCCGTGGGAGGGTTTCAGACCCCAAGAACTGCATTCATATGATTGCACCACAGATCACAGCACTGACTTGGGCCTAGCCCTGTCGTGTCCATGCATTGGGACTGCAGCACAGGGAGCTAAAAATAATCAGCCTTTCCCAAATCAAGGAAAAATATTGCAGGTGACGACCAACAGATTGAGAGCTAAGTAGAAGAGGAAATAAAATATTTGAAGAAAAAGAAATCAAAACAACTTTCTGTATTGACACTTGTTTTTAAACTAAAGACATAATTATCCTGTTGCAAGCCTTGGCTACAGAGAAAAACATCTTGTTGGGAACTAATTAAAGAATTAGCCAGTGTTTAGCTTCTCATAGATAAAGGAGCATAAGCCTTGAAACAGAAGTGTTTGCAGTGAGCTTTTGAAAACTCTCTGAAGACAGCCAAGCTTAAGTCTGTTAAGCCTCTTCCTTCACCTATTAAATGTCTGTTCAGATGTCTTTTTTTTTTTTTCTTCCTTTCTTTTTTTCTTCTTATAAGAGAAGTCCCTGGTTCCTCTTAACAACAGGCATTTTCTCCCTTGCTTGGAGCATGGGATGATGTGCTACCACCGTACATCACAGTGACGAACACAGGGCATCCACTGAACCACTATAAAGGTGGACAAGTGCCAAGGCTGGCAGAAAGTACAGTGTCTAGTAAATAAAAAGCAACCTGCTGTCAACTGCGTGCCACAACATCACGCTGAGGTTATGTCCTGACCAGACCTTTCCCAGGCACAGCCACCTTGCCTGGCCCACCTGCATAGGCAGTGTCCCTGACACAACCAACCTCTGGGTGCACTAGGGGATGCCCAGTTCCTTTTAAGAAGCTGACCAACTCCTTGGTCCTGTGTGGGGCAACTTTCATCCAAGTTTCCCTGTCTATGACCTCTTTTTCCCTGCTGGGATATCTTTTATGAGTGAAATTTAAAACTTCCGTTATGTGGGTGAAGAAGGTGAATGTTTTGCAGCCCAGTTCCACCTACTGGTACTTTTCTGACCAGCCTGCTGGGCAATTGGTGAACTTGGCTGTATCCCCTATGCTCCACTGTATGTGCCAGAGAATGGTGGTACTTTTAAAATACGTAGATCCACAAGGCGATCCCGAAATCCCACTGCCGATTGCCCCCTAACCTAACACCATGAGAACCCTTATTTTCTCAGTACTTACTTCAGGCATTTATTTGATCTGCACTTCTCCCAGTGCCTCCACTGCCTATGTCTCGGCAGGGCCCCGCAGCTGACATCCGATTGAGCCCCTGAGCTCATTTGGGCTGCACTGCCTAAGTGGTGCTCCCTTTGAGGGAGACAGACCACCCACCTGCAACCCGCAGGCACCCTCAGTGCAGTCCCAGCTATGCACTCAAGGGTCCTACCAAATGCAGCAGCAGCCACTGCACTGGGTTTGAAACAGCAATGACATTGCCACTTTATCCCCTTTGTATACTGCATATAATCACTTTGTATAATAACTTCCTGCTCTCTGTATGGACTAATCACCAAGACAGAGTGCTTAAATGCAACATGGGAGCTCTAATTCTCTCCTTGCTTTAAGGATCCAGTTTCTCTCCCTGCCAGAAAAATGCCATTAATCTTCTTTTCTTACTTTTCTGGAAGTGTTTTCAATTCAAGTTCAAGAAGAAAACCAAGCCTTGATTAGTTTCTCCTTTATTTCACATGAATATAACATATATTGAAACACGAAGATATTTCCAACATAAAATGTGAATTATTTTTTCTGTCTGAGGGGAAAAAAAATAAAGCACTTTCCTCGCTTTACTGGGGTATCAGCAGTCACTGAGGAGGAAGGCAGGTGTTTCCCACCGGTGGTCAGGAGACTTTACGGTACTGCTACAGGGAAATACCAAACCCTCTTGGGTGCTTTGCGTGTGGTTAGAAATAGCAGTATTGGCAGGTTGATCAAGCCTGAGTTTTCGGCCAAATGTGAAGTGTCAGTCTCTTTTTTCTTATTTTTTCTTTCTTTTTTTTTATTTTTCTTTCTCCTTTCAGATTAAATATAAAGCGTTATGCAGTTTTCCTGGATTTCAGAAGTTTTTACATTTAGTTTTTAGGTTTCCACCCTAATGGTCCTTTCTTACCTCTGCCATTAGGTCTGGCCGACACCTTGGCCATAGGCTCAGAAGGCCCCTCCAGACCCCGAGGTCTCAGAGCAGCTGGGACGCACGCGTGCGGTCATGCAGCGCACTGCCTGAGGCTGCTGAAGCTCATCCCGGGCCATTCCCCTCATCAGGGTAGCGCATGGGGGCTCAGCCCCGACAGCTTAGCAGCCAGTGGTGAGCTAAACAAACCCAGAGATGGCAACGCCACGATACCACCGATTTTATTTCCCACTTTGCATGCTCCTTACTGACATGCAGTAATGCCACGTGGCAAAACAGCTGGCAGAGGACTGGCAGGAGAGCCGGGGACTGCAGCACTGCAGATGAGCCTAAGCCTGCTCCCTCATGAGAAAGGCGCTAGTAAGTTTTAGTTATATCATGAGCAGATGCTATACTTCTATGTTTTTCTAACTGCCTCTCCTTCAGTTTACTTAAGGAAAAAAAAAAGACAACTTCAAAGACGTACCTTTAAGGAACAGTAAATATTTTAACTATAGATCCCTTCCTATGTCAGTTCTGGCAAAGGGAATGAGTCCCTTCTGTACACTGGAAAACACAACATATCTTTTCTCCAGTAACAGTAGCTAGCGAAAGAGCCTGGGAGGTTAGCTGAGCAGTAACAAAGGCTTGATGGTAAAATTACTGCTGTCTAAATTATTCCACTTTCAAAAGATGCACTACGTGGTTTCATTTTGCAGTCCTTTTAGGAAGAACTGATTTATATTACCAACATTAGTTGGTAGCAGAGAAGCGACTTTCACTTTTCACAAATTAATTCCCCCTGGAAGTCAGGTTTCCCTCTGGCTGCACAGGGAAACAAACACACAGACACACACACTCACACACACACACCTGCCAAGACCGGCGGAACCTCGGATGCTTTTATCTTCCCACAGGCAGCGGCTGCCAAGTCTCTGCTACAGCACTGCGGAGATGTAGCTGGTTTCTTGTACTGCTACCGGAGCGAGTGAGAGGGAATGGTGAGAGTAATGTGTCATCTTTCATCAGCTTTAATAGTTCGGCGTCCTCTGCCAGGGAAGGGATGACCCAGCCTGAAGAGCGGGGCCGGCCAGCCTCTGCACAGCTCCCGTGGTGGCGTGTGTGCTCGGCGCTGGGCACTCTCCTCGGGGACAACTGGGGCTTGGCTTCAGAAGCAGCTTTTCTCTGCCCTGAAAGCAGAGGTTGTCTCTGCGGCTGTCCCAGGCAGGGCAGCAGCCACGGCGGCGGTGGTGGAGCTGCAGGGACAGCCTCATTCTGCAGAAAGGAAGGAAAAATAAAACTGGGACAAAACCAGCCATTTGTTGTAGGAAGGTGGGACATGAGTTACAGACAGGGGTGGCCAGTGGGGACTGGGTGGTCGTGTGGTTCACCCTGCGAGGGGTGGCAAGTCTGTCTACACCAGTGGATACCCCTAGGAGTCTTTGTCTCACCCAGTCTTCTGTAAAGCTCACCAGCACTGGCGATGCTATCACCACCCCACGTAGCCAGGTCCAGGATGTGCCTGGGGTCCCAGTGAGCAAGGCACTTGGGCACTCTCCTGGGGGGGGGCAGGAGATGCACGAATGACTGCCCTGTGCCAAGAGGGAACAAGATCCCGCTCTTCCCAGCTCCAGCTGCAAGGGCTGCCATGGAAGGGGAAATGGCTTCTACCAGTTCCCATTTGCACCACCTTCATAATTTTTTTTTATTTTTTTTTTTAATTCTTTTTTTCACTGCTTCCATGCACTGGAGAGATTTGAATCTTTAAGTACTCACAAGATGCAAGCATTACAGTACTGGGTGCTGCAGCACCCACAGGTCGCACCCTCAGGTCCCAGAGCAGTTCCCTCCCTAACACCCACACCTAAGAGACAGGCACTTCTGAATGCTACCTCAGCCAGCAGCCTAGGCATGCAAACACCTCAACCAGGCAACCGCTAATGCTGAAGGTGGGGCAAAATACACCCTTTTTGCACAATTCCAGTTCAATCTGCAGTTCTTCAACAGGTGCTGCTCCGAAACTGAGATTCATTACTTCCCAGGGGCAGGTTTTTTACTGCTGTGCTGCTGGCTCATCCCTCACACTGCTCCCATCCCTACCTGCATAATGCTCCGATCTGAAAGAGAAGCCTGGATGGAGATGGCTCAGCTCCCTCTGCCCAGCATCCTGACAGGAGCTGGGAATTCAACCCCCTCCACCAGCAACAAATGCAAAGCCTGCGGAGGGTCGTCATGGCTCCATGTTGTAACCCCTAAATGCATAAATGCTTGGGCTCCCACACTCAGCTTTCTGCATCAGATCACCCAGATGTTTCCTGGGCTCTTCCACGTTGGCTGGATGATGTGCCTGGTCACGGCACACGCTGGCAGAGAGCAGCTCAGTGCCAGCAGCCACTGATCCCAGGGTGCTGGCCAAACTTGTCCGTCACACTCCAGAGCCCACACCAGTGCCCTGTGGTCAGCTCTTGTGCTAGACCAGGCCTGCTCTCACCTATTGCTGTCATATGTCCTGTTAATAGGTAAGCGTAACAAAACCAGCTTGCCACAGCAGCACCACCAGCTCTATAGGGCAACAGGGACCTCTTCCGAGTAGCGCCATGCCTTCTGCTGCTTCTTTGCTAAATTGGATGATGATTTCTCAGTTGAGAAATATTCTGTGCTGCGTATAGCATTATGGTATTTGAAAGATCATGCAGCAGCAATGCTTCGTAGCTCATGGGGCATGAGGGACCAGGAAAATGCTCTAAGTCACAGTTCTGGAAGTTACTAAATAGTAACAGCTGTGTCAGAGCAGCAAGGCTTGTAAGGGGAGATAGTATTTTTTATTAATCAGACTGACACAGTTGGGGGGAAAAAAAGGACATCTTCAGCCACAGAAACACTTCTGTTTAAATGCATTGGCTCTACTGTTTGGAGATCTCTTTCCCCCTCCAAGTGCTCTAGTTTAAAACTCCATTCTGATTTTGCTACTCTGAGGTGGTTTAGCAGGTATGAGCTGAGAACGTGTCAAAATTAAAGGAACTAAGAACAGCTGCATGTGGTCACAAGTGATCTTCAGATCATTATTAGCTTGGACTACAGGGTTTTTCTTTCCATGCTTCTCACCAGCCACCCATACAGTGGACTTTCAAGAGCCAGCCAGATTAACAGTTCCCCAAATACCTTGGGACTAGGCAGCCACACTCTGACTCCCCTCCTGCTAAATCAGTCTCCAGGGTGTTGGCTAAGATCCGGGACCACAAACTGCCACCTCTATTACCTCTAGCAGGAAGACTTACCACTGTGGATGTCCAGCAAAGGAGCAGACCTGCACCCTGGCACTGACTGGGTTTGCCAGAGAACTGCTGTTGACTGCAGTTGGTCCAGTATAGTTTATTTAGCATCTCCAGCATTGTTTATAATACACACACCTGCAGATGAAATTATCCCCTCTTTCCACAAGACAGTAAAAGAAATAAAAAATTCTATCTATCTAGGCTTTGTGAAAGAGGATAGGGGTCTTACTAACTCTCTGAAGTGGAAGTACTCCACAGAGACAAAATTATGTGGGAAAGGGGAATCGATTTTTACTAACTTCTCTTCCACTGTCACACTACATTGTAATTTTCAGTGCAACCTCTGATATCAGATGCATTTTCAAGAGTCATGGGAATTGTCAGTGCAAGTATATTTAGCCGTATCCCTTCGGGTAGGTGGGGAAGGAAAGAGACCCCTAAATAGCTGTAAGATAACAATTACTGCAAGCATATTTGCTTTGAGAAAGTTTAGTCAGAGTTCAGAAAAAAGACAAGTCCTTGGCAGCTGAATGGCCAATGGCCAACTTCTTCTTGAGCTGTCCCTACAAACCCTTACTTTGTGAGGAGCATGAGCACAAGAGAAAGCCCTCTGCTTTCCTTAGGTCTTCTCCACACACTCTAAGCCCTCCTCATTGTAAAAGAAATGCTTAAGAAAGTGGCAAATTATCCAAAATTCTCTCCCCTCTAACCAAAAAAGGCAAATCCAAGCCCTCCACAATAGAAAGCATCTTTTACATGGCAGGGGGATAATTCCCACTATTCACAATATTGCAAAAGAATCAAAAAAGTTCACAGCACTTCAACAGATGAGTGAAAATGTCCTGGCTTTCAGTCAACTTCAATGTTAGCGGGAGTGAGGAGAAGCCTCCCCCGCAGCTGCAGGAGAAAACTGTGGGACTCGGGCTGGAAAAGTAGCAGGGGGAGGATGTGAACACTGTTAAAAATAAAACTTATCAGATAACAATTGAATCGTGAGAATGTTATCTGGTTTAACAGGAGTGTGAAAACAAATAGGCATTTCAAGAAGAGGGTCACTAGCAAGGTAAATAACTTCAAAATAGCAGGAAGTGATGAAGGAAACGTGCCAAGCTGATGGCAACAGAGCTCTCCCTGACAGCAGAGGACAGCGGCAGCCGTGGATTTCGGTGTCACCTCTGTGCAGTGCTACCACCCTTCATCCTGCTGCACGGCACTTCACCCACCCACCCCAACCCTGGCCATGGTGAGATACAAGATTGAAAAGATTTGCACAGGACAACATTTAACATGACCCAGTGTTTATTGACTCCTGCCACATTTTTTTTTTAAATAGTAACAGGAATACAAAATGTGATGTATGGTAAAATATTACTAGAGGTTTCTATATCAATCTGATGCAAAGTGCCAGCATTGTTGACCAGCATACAACCTGACAAGAGAAGATGTAGCCATAACTCACTCTCAGATAGCTGCTGGGAGTACATCACAGTCAAAGTAGAACTAGTTATTTGCCTGCAAATAGATACATTTTCTTCTAGATGCAAGTGGTGTTAGAGCCAGCTATTTTGCAACAACAACAACAAATACATATATTATATTCCAACATTTTAAAAAACGCAATAGGAAAGGACTAAAACTGTTTAAAAAGAGAAGGAAAAAAAGAGTGGATATTTTTAGACACTACTTTGCAAAGGCTATTCCTCATGGAACCAGAAGTAATCTTAAGAAAATAAGATTTATTAGAGGCTACTTTGCTCAAAAGGCCAGTGGTTACAGGTTTAAGAATAAAAATAGTCTCTTGATTTTCAGTACTGTCTCCTGGCCTTTTTCCTCCCTGCACAACAAAAACCACCTGTCGGAAATTGTGGCTTGGTGGCTCTGCATATTTTTCCAACACAATTGCATTTGGAAAGGCAACCATATTTCTTAAAGAGCCATGAAAAACTTGCATGACATGCACACGTGGCATGTAACATCTTCACAGATATGAATGATGAAGGCACATTACCTAAAGGTTGGAAAAAAAACGCCAAATAACAAAACTTTTGGAGGATTAAAAATTAAATGCCTTGGAGAAAACACTTTTTCACAACTGGGTGACAAGTGCTATTAGCTGTAGGTGTTTCAAATGGTTTGCCATAAAGACAAAACACAAGGAAAGACTCTCTTGAAATGCCCTCCCCACTGCAGCAACCTGCTTCCCCCCACAGTTCTTCAGCCAATTTCACCCACCCCCCCATTTAAACTACAGCATCTGCAAGGAGATCATCCCACTGATCTGAAAACAGGGTAAAGGTCTGGAACAGAGGACTGAGGAATTGGTTTCAAAATTCTGTGCCCTCAACTTCTTTTTCTTAACACCTCTAAGTACAAAGACAATGCTCTCTGCCACAGAATAATTGCTCTCTCTATCTAGATCAGGAAGATATTGGCTAAAAATGAAAATATGTACTTTATTTACAATAAATGCATCTATACTGCTCTATGCTCCATCCACCACACGTGTTGCTGACCACAGCTGAAGCCAGGTGGTAGCAATAGCGATAACTGAAGTACCTTTCTTTTCCAACCTTTATACAAAGCCTTTCCCCTCCCGTCCCATCGTCTTTCCACTGTTATAGGCTCCCATGAGATGTGTACTAACATCTCTTTATAGTGCATTTATTTTTAAGGTTACAGTTTCTAAAAGGCAAAGCAAGACTTGCTCTGCTCTGTTTTAGCTGTCTTTGCCCCTTCTAAATTCAAGTGGGAGTTTCAAATTTACATGTCATTATCAACTTTGCATAGCAATAAAACAGGTTGAGTGCCCCCCCACTTTTTAAATAATAATCCTGTGGGCCTCCCCTTTTTCATCACCTCCCATCTTTCAAAGGGTTACCTCTCATTCTTAGGGAAAAGGCCTAACTCTTTCTCTTCCCACACGAACACTGCAGAATGAGAATTTCAAGTTTTTGTTAAGTTTCCTTCAAGTCTATCTTGTGCTACTTAGAAGCAACTGCAGTGGAATAATGTTTTTCCCAACATTAAAGGACATTTAACAGATTATTTGTCTTTCTCTAGTCTTGAGTTATAAGAATATTTGTCACACATGTTCCCTCATATTCCTCTCTTAAGGTGCACAGTGGTCAGGCTGAACAAAGTCCAGCCCATAAGACCATAGCTGGATCTCTGGGAGAAGCCAGAGAGAACAAGGAGTTTCTTAGCACTACTGTATTTACATTCAGAATTCAAGGACAGGCTGAAGGATGCTCAGCTTTCCCCACCCCCCACCCCCTTTTTTTAAGAGACAGAACTGCTTAAAAAAATACTCCATTTCTATTATCATTTTTTATGTCATTAAATTTATTTCTTTTCTGTCCTATGCAGCTGTTACCCTTCTGTCACTGACATTTAATATTTGCCATTGCACACTACCTTTTCGTTCCCTAGCTCAAGTGCGACAGAGCTGGCCCGCAGACCCATCACTAGCATGACAGCCTGGCACAGCGTGGTGAACTGGTGCAGGAGCCAGCAGTTCAGACAGACCACCTTCACCACTGCGGGCAGGTGGCATGGGAAAATATGGGACACTGAAGAGGGCATCTATTTGGAACATTTAGTAAGGTCTGACATACGCACTGACAACACGAGACAAAAATGAATGCAAGTGAGTGTATTGGGTTGAGAACAATTAGTGTGATTGATAAATACATCCACCACCAGCTCCCAACTTCATTAAGAGCTATTCTGAACTGCATAGTAAGTGCTGGTTGTAGAAGCTTAGGCAGATTGGAGATAGCTCACCACTTATTCATTGAGTCTAACAAGTTTTAAAAAAAAAATGGAGAAAAAAAATATGTGCTTTGCCATTTGACTCATGGCTTGGACACAGCAGAAGTAGTTACCTGGCATAACAGATCAATTGAAACAGAATCACTGTTCATTCAGAGTACTTATGCATGGAAAGTTAAACAAGTGTGTTAACTAAGGATAAGCAGCATAGGAATCAAGTCTAGGTTACCCATTATTTATCATACATTTGTCAGACTGCCAGACATACCTTTTCATTCCAGATTCATATCTGTGTCATACAAAACATAGTAGATGGAGAAGTCATGAAAATAACACTTAACTCTACATATCATTGTCCTTTAGCGCTAATGCATTCTGTGCCATCAGCTTTCCGAGTTTACCAAACTTTTGGGAGAAAACAGTTGCTTTACCAAACCATGAAAACAGAAAATGTACAACCCATTCCATTCAGAACAGAAAGGAAATGGTTTTACAAAGTTGTGGACAGATGCATAACTACTTCCCCCTCAGTCCTGGGACAGAAAGGGCAGCACAACTGCACAGCTAGAACCTGACTCTTGAAAAGCAAACAAAATCCAGGAAATGTGATGACTGTGTAGACAAAAATCTGTTTGGAAAGTCATGCTATCAAAGATCTGATCCAATGTTCTGCCAATGTTCTATGCAGCAAAGTGATGCGCAAAGCAGTACATTGACAGGCCTGTGTGGGACAGACCACAAGACGCTCTACAAAAATCCGGTTTAATTTCACATTTCCAGTATCTCTCCTTACCCATTAGCAATCTGACACAGCTCTTAAACTTGTGAAGCTCCTCCCCATTGAGCTAGATTATTCCACACACCCCCCCACCACCCCTAAAGTGCAAGTAAGACTCAGGTTTTTACCACTAGTTCCAATGATCATTGTCTGGGTTACAAGAGTGTTCAAAAGCCAGGTGGCTGAGCCACTACTACTAGGCTTAGTGATACTCTTTTTTTTTTTTTTTTTAACCCTGGTTACTTTTTCCAGCAAAAGACAAATAGAGAACAAGTGTTCCTTCTGCCAGATGCAGGCATGACAGGAGGCTGCCTTAAGTACCATCAATATAAGATGCACATGCTAGACACAACCAGTGCATTCTTGTACATAACAAGAATTTGCCCTTGTTCGCTGGAAATGGCAGTCATCTTTGGGATCTTATTTCCTCACAAAAGAGTTCAGGAACAGTTGATTAGTCTTCATCAAGAGGTGCTTCTCTCTTCCTTGCATCTACATAGAATAGATGAAAAAAGGAGAGGCAGTTAAGCCAGAGGGTTCTGACAGCGTTCATCTGAAAACTCAGAAACAGAATAAAGTTGGTTTGTTTTCAATGGACAGCACTTTCCATTTCAGATTTATAATATGAATTCACTACATGGACTGAAATGCTGTATGAATCCACAGCATGTTAACGAGATAGTCTGACCAAGGTTTTGTATGTTTGCCCTGTTGAAACTGGAGACTACTCATGCAGTATTTAAGTAGCCCAATAAACTTTCAGACTCCAGATCTGTGATACTCTTCTCCCCAACTCTTGGGCCCTTGCTCATGATCCCTCTTAAGGGTGAAGCCAGGATTTGCTTTGCATACCAGTGACAGAGATGACAACAGTCTGTTCTGAAACGCATTTGACTAATTACAACTTTGCTGGTTCCCAGCTGCATAGCACACATTTTAAAAAAGATGAATGCTGTCCACACTGTATTTCGAGGAACTGCCTGAGGCAGTCCCTGAAGACCAGATCTTAAACTGTTCCAAACACCAAAGCTTTGAGCATGGCCCCAGGTAGGGTGTTGGAGCACATCTGGACAAGTCAGTCTATTACTCATGTGCCAGTAGCATATGAGTACAGTAGCAGGCGGTGTGGCTGCCGTTAGGAAAGCTGGGGTCACTTCTTTCCAGGCTTCTGCAGAAGTGTCTCTGGGCTGACTTTAAGCTATCTGTGAGACCCAGTTGAATGTAGGTATCTCTTGAGGTATACCATGATCACAGCTACACTAGCAACTGCCTGCCAAAAGATGCACTTATATATATTTCTAAACTTAGTTTTTTACCAACTCATAATCTATACATTCCAAGGTCATTATGAATATTCCCACTCAGAAATTACTTGTAAAGACAAATCCCTTTCGCATTATTGCAGGCCCCAAGTGCCCTTCATTAATATAGAAGACAGGCCCTATTTGGCCAGAACATTTAGAGAAGACAATTATGAAACTGCTTGTGTAAGTCTTGTGAGTTCATGCTAAACAAAGTTTGGAGGAGACAAAATATACTTCCCAAATAACAAAAGAATTGTTTAGAGACTCCCAGTGACTGCAGCAGCCACCTGGGGTGGGACAAAAATCTCAGCAGCCATTTGGGAGAGAAATCAGAAACCACCTCTCCCATGTTCCCCCATCACATTCATCAGGGATACTGAGGCCAGGTCTGAATCTTCTTCTGTCACAACTTCTCCACTTCACATAAAATAACTGACTAGTGATTAAAGATGAAAAAGCTTTCTAAAAATGAGTGTCATACCCATCTAGCTACAGAGTTATTTCCAGTCTGTCTCCAACTTAGGAAATATCAAAATGCATTAAATTCTTTTTGGTGAACACTTATAAAAGAATCATACCGGTTAAGTTCCTGAACTTTTTTTTGGCTTCTGCTCTTTCTTCAGCATCAAAATACCACACAGTCATGGCATATCTATAAAAGAAAAGAAAAAAAAGAAAATATTGTGTTTGTTTCAACCTTTGCTATTAAAATAGAGCCCTGGCGTTTTATGCTTATAGAGAAAGCAAAAAACAAAACTGGATTAGTAGATAAAAAAATAGGATGCAAATGGCACGTTTATAGTCAAATATAGACAGCATTTTAAATGTATATTTTATCAAGTAAGACAGAAATATAGGTGAGAATTTCTGCTTGGAGGCACAAGAGAGTGCACAGCCCCTGGTAACAGAGAGCAAAAGTAGCTTCCAGACCTTTGCATGTTTTTCTGTTCTGGGATGTCTGTAGACAGCTTGGGGGTTGCCCTGAGTCACATCAGCTTTTCGTAGCCTGTTGACAGATGGTAGCCCCAAGAATCCCTATAGTGTTATGAGGGCAAAAGTATAACCCAGCATTTCCCAGCTAAATAGCTATGCTTGGCTTGGAAGATTTCTCCTGTCAATGGTAAAAGGGCTTTTTTTCCCATCACACAAAGAATCTTATCATTCAAGCTTGGTTGTCCTTATTTGATGAGAGAATTCCAAGTGACTCGAAACTAGAAAAGCCACTCAAAATCTAGCTATTTTTTCTGCACTTCTGTATTAAACAAACACACGATGGCCATTGGTAGAAGAGATGCTTTGTTTTTTCCTGGCCAAATATCAATACCAAATATGCTACTTACCTGGTTGCGTAAGAAGGCTGGACTTCATGTGGGTTCCTTCGATCTGACCAAAAAAAAAGTAATCGGTCAAAAATCGGCTCAACATCTGCTACATAGGACTTTCCTTCTGGGAATATCCGAAGAATTCCACCATGCAGCTGAAAGAAAAGGAAAGGTTGCTTTTTACACATATAAACACCCACACATTCATGCAAACAATGACTTTATTTCTCCTGCCTCAGTGCACAACAAATGGGGAATAAACATCTAATGATAACCAAGACAGCTATATGACAACACCGGAAAACTGTACGCTGAATCTCTTGGCCACCTTGATTTTCCCAAACAGTTTGTAATGTTTCAGCATAAACATCTGGCTAAAGTAAATGAACCAAGATAAAGACAACACTGGCCCTGTAACAAACACTGGGAAACTTCTGAGCTCCCAGTCACATCTCTAGAACCAGTGAATACCACAAGGCAGGTAAGCTGCTCCACCTGACCAGCCTGAGATCAAACTCTGCTCCCAGCAATTGCTAGATACTGCTTATGGTATTTCAGAGACCACATCTGATCATATAAGAGTTAACTTCTACACCCTGGGAAGAGTGAAGCCTGTTCTATTGTTGGATTTGTAATAACACTTCTCATAAATGCATTATATCTCCCAGACAATCTTTTCCCTACTTATGACACAGCCTGGTTTCTCTTCCACATCATTTCTCTCTTTCCATGTGCCACAAGTTTCGGAGAAAAAGTCTGGTGATCTGCATGTGCTGTAGAAACTTTGAAAGATGCAGATGAACTCTGCCTCCTCCCTGCTGCTGTTGGAGGGCTCTTTGGAGGCTTTTATGTTGTACCACAGAGTGCAGGGAAGATGCTGTCAGCCCAGCACCGACCTGACTTAGTACGTCTTTGTGGAATGCAAACCTCAGTAAAACTATTAGTTAGGTCAGGCTTAAGGCAACATGGTTGCTTTCAAAGGCCAGCATGGTTATATTGCATCTCCTCCAGCATACATTTGCATAAAATTACTATTACACCCACATAATCTTCTCTACCAGTGTACTGGATTTCAGTTAGGTTGCTTAGTGTCCACTTGGGTGCTTCCTCACTATTAGAATAAAAGAGTGCAGTGCACAAAATAAATTGGATATTTGCATTTCCTCCCACATGTCCTCCTTCATTTTATTCCATTGAGATGTTTCATTATCATACCCTCTGTAAAGGAATGCGTTTTTCTTTAACAGTGCATTTTTCAGTGGCATTGTCTCTAAATCTGAGCTCACTTTTGGGGGTTCATAGTATTTACATGTGCTTAAAGAACATCCACCTCAAGTGGCCAAGACAGGTTAGAGAGATTAAAAAAAACATTGGGCAATTTTCAATAGATAATCCATGTGAATGGTTTGTGCTACATTATGCAACAGAAGTGTAGAGACATCCTGCAATTTGACATACCCTTATCTTGTTTCTAACTTAAAGGTATGGTAAATTCAAGGCTAACTTTACTGCCTTATAGTATTACAGGCAGAAACAAGAGCACCACCCTGTCAGGAGACCCACTGGTGGAGTTAAAGATGGAGAGGGCAAACCAAGCTATGTACTCATGCTTCTTACTAAGTCCCATCACTCATTAAGTAAGAAAACCACAAAGGCAACTGCCTGAAGATCTTCTGCAGGTTAGGCTGAAGGAACAGTATCAAGAACACTGAAGTCCCAAATTTGGGCTGTCATCTTATTCTGCTCCCAGAATGCACTTATTCTTTAGTGGATTATGTTTTTCTTTCTAGTGCTTCATTGCTCTTTCTTCTAAACAAAGTGCAAGAGCCAGCAGCCCAGTACTTAGAAGCTTTATTCTAGAGCAACAAAACAGTATGTGTGTGGGACAGGAGAGAGAATAAGGAAACAGTTCAGATTCTTATTTCCAACGGGTTGCCATAAACACCAAGAAAATAAATGTAGAGATGAAGAACGGACCAGCTGTTCAAAAGTTCACCAGAGTTCACAGAAGCAACCAACAGCTCCAACGCTCTGTTTCTGAACTATTTTTTCCTTCATGTTCTGCCTCAACCCCATGGCTTACTCACCTTGGAGTCCCAGTTCTTATTCAGGTAATAAATACAGGTGATGCAGCGCCCGTCACCGTTTGGATTGTCCACATGACGAACATACCCAGTTCCATTTCCAGGATAGCAAGCAACCATAGCCTGAATGAAAGATAAAGATTGTAAAAAAAAAAAAATTCTAAAAGATACTCACCTTCAGTTTTTCTTTGCTAAGCATCCTCCCACTACCAGTTTGCCTCAGTACTTTTCAGATGATCAATCCAAAACCTAAAGCAGACACTACCGGAAGGTATCTTTGCACAAGCTTCTTTCACTGGATGAGTCAGCCAGTGTGAAATTGCAAACTGGAAATAAATACCCTTCATATTTCACAAAATATACACTAAAGTAGGAGGAAAAAAAAGGAATTAAACTAAAACACTGGTATGTATGGTACAAGCTTATTGTTCTGTATACAAGGTACATGACTTTGAGGCAGTTTCAGCTAAAGTTTGCTTGGGTTTCTAAAAGATGAGCAGTCATTGCAAAACTGATTTGTTAGTCATTACAAAAGTAGAAAGTAATCCCAGGATGCCATGCCTTACTACCACCATCCTCCTCCATTCATATCTTCCAATCCCTGTCATACACACCCGTATGGTCCAACACAAAGTGAGGGTCCCCAGGAGGTGTGGGTAA
The DNA here is from genome assembly GCF_929443795.1 of Astur gentilis. NCBI lineage: Eukaryota > Metazoa > Chordata > Aves > Accipitriformes > Accipitridae > Astur > Astur gentilis. Next base: position 6,536,248 of record NC_064901.1, on the reverse strand, counting down.
AAGTCCACAGAACAAAGTCTGCAAAAATCTGAACTCCTTTGTGCTGTGTTTGCACAGGGCAGTGCATGTTTGCTTTCATGGACTAAGCCACAGAACTAACCAAACAGCTTTCAGAAGCATACTTCTCTCTTTGATCATCTCTGGACTTGCTGATACAATCACTTAATTCACAGTTTGTTTAAATTTCACCTTGAGTGACGAGATAAGCCTAACAGGAATTACTCCAAACCACATGGCAGTCAACAGGTCTTAAAAGGGTTTTTTACAGCCAAAATGTATTCAACTTGAGTTGACACCATTAGCGGTCTAAGCAGGATGCAGGGAACAGCAGGTGAGACTGCTGGTAGGCTACCAGATCTTTGTCTCAGAGTCACTTCTTCACTATTGGGACTACTTGAGGCACCTTCTGTGGAGTTTACTAAAGATGTGGCAATAGAAGTCTTGCTCCCGCTCTTCTGACATCTCCTTTCATTGCTTGCCAGTATTAGCACCAAGAGCGATGGGAGATGATGCAATAAGTTTGGTTGGAAAACTGGACACAGTATCCAGATGTGGTTTCCCCAGGGCCAAGTAGAGGGGGATAATCACTCTCCTCAGTCTACTGGCTGTGCTCCTGTGAGTATTGCCCTGGATGCTGTTGGGCAGGGGCACGCTGCAGGCTCACGTTCAGCTCACTGCCCACCAAGACCACCCGCTCCCCTGGGGACCAGAGCTGCTCCCCAGCCTGGCAGCCCCCAGCCTGTACTGCTGCAAGGGGCTCTTCCTTCTCAGGGGCAGGACTTTGCATTTGTCTTTGTTGAATTTTGTAATGTTCCCGTTGGCCTGTTCCTCCAGCCCATCTGGCTCCCTTTTGGGAGTCATGTCCACACTTGATGAGAGTGCACTCTGCCGTCTGCTTCGGGTTACTGATAATGGTAGTTAACAGCTCAGGTCCCGTGAGAGATCCCTGTGGTGCTCCATTTGTTACCAGCCTCTGGGTATAGTACGACTGACTGATTAACCATCACCCTCCAAACCCAACCATCCAGCCATTTTGCCTATTTGTTTTTTACCCATCTACTTTTCCATTCATCCAGGCCGTAACATCCTAACTTTGGATACAAGAGTATTATACACGCCTGTCCCACAGAATGAGGATGTGATTGTACACCACTTGCACGACCTGCCCCAAATAATCTGCCAAGCACAGCTGATAGCACTGAAGACTGACAGTATAGGCTTTAGTAAGAGCAATTAAAATTTTTATCTAGGAACCCCAGAGGTCTTGTTTTCTGCTTCCAAGCACATGCTAAAGCCATGGTGTTCTCATGGGACACATGACCAGCTAGAGCATAGCACACGCTGCTTTAATCACAAAGGTTATTTTACTGTGCCAACAAACACTGGCACAGAAGTTACTGCCAGCCAGCACAGTGGATCCCTTTGACCTTCTACCACCAAGAACGAAACCTGTCCACAGGAGTTGCCCAGTTCGGACAGCTGTACACACAGAGCTGCAAAAACACTGCTCTGCATTTCAAGTCATATACGAATTGACTTTCCTTCCTCCCCACAAGCACCAGCAGAGCAGCACCGGCAGGCAGCAGTAAGTCACCAGAGCCCACTCCTCACCCTGACACCTCGGGCCCCGGCTGCTGGGGGGCTGGTGGCCTGCAGAATCAGGAGATTATGCTGCACAAGAGTGAGTACCTTTAATTCCAAGTAGTAAGCCCTCTTCCATCACACCTGGCAGTTGGCTAGATGCCTTGCCGTAGGTCCTGTCTGCTCTGTTGTCATTCTGCTGTTACAAACGGCTCCACGGCCGAACTTAACATTTCACTATCAGCCTGATAACAGCAGTAAGGACCAGCCTACAGCTTAGCGCCAGAAACGAGTTTGTTAGGGGCATAAGCCTGGTGGAAATCACAGGTCAGCTGTACCTGCAATGTAGAAATGGTCAGAGGGAGCCGTACCCTCACTGGCCAGGATAAGCCCCCTCATGCATTCCCCCCCCCCCCCCAGCTGCTAGCACAGCAGCTCACGCGGGTGCACCTTCACCCATCCCATGCACACAGCGAGCCGGATTAGGTCGAACCATTAAAATAGTAACCCTTTGCTAAACCTGATCCTCGTACGCTGGGGAACGTGTCCCTGGGAGCTGAGAGCGCAGAGGAGAGGGGGCAGCGATTCCAGCAGACGAGGACAGAGGAGCGCTGTGCCAGGAGAGCGGGGGGAGCAGGGTGCTCATCTATGCAGCGAGCACAGCTGCTGCCAAGAGGATGCACGTCTACACCGCCAGCACGATGCCTGGCTCAGCACAGCTCTGCTAATCATACCAGAGGGATGATGCACAGTGGGAATAAAACTTTGTTGACTGATAATACCTCGTTTTTAAGTCAATGTACAACACAAAATCTCTCTTTGGAGAGCAGACATTACTCCAAGATTACTGAACTGCCTGAAAATCAATCCAATATTAGTACTATTTTTTAATGCCACAATCAAAAAGCTGTGGAAGAATAATAAACTGCAGGCCAGATCCTTAAAGATATTTAGGTGCTTTACTTACTACTGAAATCTGGGCAGAAGGCCAGAGTTTTCCCCGGCCTCCCCCACGTAATATGTTCTCTTAGCAAAACATGTGCTTTGACTCCAAGACATTGATGCATTATTTATTTATTTACAGTGTGCACCTTTTGCAACCACAACGCACAGAGTCCCTGGGGATGAAGAAGTAGAACAATTCCCACAGAATCCAAATGCACTGGCCACACTCTAGCTTAATTTTAAGAAAAGAGAAAAAAAGTTTTCTAGTAGCAGCAGCGAAGGGAGAAACGCAGAAGTGAAAAATCCTTTTTCCTGGCATGGCGATTATTTGAATGAAACCTCAAACAATGAGGGGAAATCATTCTGGTCCTCCTAGAGCCTGTTGAAATGATATCAAGCTTTATCAGAGCACCGGCTGGAGCAGCTCCAGAGCAGATCAAGCTGGCCACAGCAGGGATTCCAGCTGTTAGCACTACCTTTGGATTCATTCAAAGCAAACAAGAAAGAAGAGATGAGATGCGTGACCCAGACTTAATTTGAGTAATTGGTGAACACTGGTATTTGCCAGTTTAGTGCACAGGCTAGCTACAAAAGCCAGAGGCTGGATCATAATAATCAAACCATTTACCAGGTGAGCAAGTGAGGCATCAGTAAAAAATGTTTTCTATAATTTTGGCTATTGTGTCCACAAGAGCACACTGTTTTTGGAAGCACCTCCCTTCATTAACCAACTCCAAAGCTAAACTAACTATAGCAGGCAGTAATGAGCAGGAATGTACCTAACTTTTTTTTTTTTTGGCAATAGAATCCATTACAATGGCTGTTAGTTGGCTTAACTTCCCAGTGTAAGCACTCAGAGCAAATTTCAGCAAGACACCACCCGCCTTATTTTAAGTTAAAATAGATGAGTTTGTCTTAAACAGCTGAAGAGTTAAAAACTCTGATATACAGATGCATGCCTTTGCAGTTGCACACACACACACACCATAGTTTGAAGACCAATGCTCTGGTGGTCTAGTCAACAGTCATAAATTAAAGCCTACAAAACTTGGAAATGAAAAGGAAATCGTCAAAAATGCAGTTTCTGCACTGTCATTTTCAGAGATGTTAGGTTTCCCAAGAGGGTGCAAATCAACCACCAGTTAAACAAGCAGTAATTACCAGCTTTACTAAGGAGCCAGGAATCGTCAGTAAACTCTGTGTTGCACAGAAGCTTGCAAAAATAAGTTATTCATCATTCAGTTTAAGTATTACACTTAAGTCAGCCAGATAAATCTGCAAGTCAAACTGCAATACACCAAAGTTTGGAGGCAGATAAAAAACAACGGTTGCATAGAGAGGATTATTCCCTGTCCCCCAATGCTTTTAGCAAGGAGAAAAACAAATTCTCTTAGCTGATAGCCAGGACCATGCTGTGAGGCATCATTCTGCTACATTTCATAAAATAAGCAGTGCTGGAGTGGACTGATAGTTGAAACAAAATGCTTCAGATAATACCTCAGCTCGAAGATACTCCTAAGTAGAAATGAACACTGCTTAATAGGAAGGAGTGATGACAGCAGGTCAAAAGGAGATGCTCTCTGTGCCTGCTAGCACTAAGCCAGGGCCCCAGTGTACTCCTAGTGCAGACTGTATAGGTGGTATTGTAACCCTATACTGATCCCATATTTTTCTCTCAGAACTAGTATGACCTTTGCAACCACCAGAGAAAATTCTGACCTGTGTAACTCTATCCTGCCAACACCAACCACTCTTGCAGATTACGGTAAAGACTCCACAATATGCTTTTCCATTTTCTGTACCAGATTTGTCCTGTATATTATTGAGCAGCTACTTTTGATCCCTAGTGTAGCTCATCTCTGCATACAGCTTATACATCAAATAGTTAAATTCAGAAATCACTGGTAAGCCTGTTAGATGAAAGGTACTATATAGACACAGAGCAATACTGATCTACAATATCGCTGTGATGGTTGTCTAGAAAACCAAGGTATTAACAAGAATTAACGGTGCTATAGACACTGGAATGTTCAGAATAATTTTTCTTTGGCTGCACACTTCCAAGTTTCCAAAATTTCAGTCCAATATGTGGTTCTCAGTCCTGAACTCAAGTGCAAACAAAAAATCACTTGACCAGACTTTAGGAAATGAGGACTACCAGGATTCGCCTAATTGACTTAGGTCTGAGTGCATATTGTACTCAGCTTGATTTTAGTTTGTAGATGCACACAGTCTGTACAGCCAGAAAGGGAATGGCACACAGCATGCTCTACATTAAGAGAACATGAGTAGTCTGACATTTCATGATCAAAGACAAGAGATTCTCAGTTGAGGCTTGTCTGACACACAGGCACAACGGGGTGTTTCTTAAGTACTTTCTTGTTGCACCCAATTGCACCCAAGTGTTTTCTACCGTGTAGCTTATAATGGTTAAGTATAAAATATTCATGAACTTATTAAATATTTGTTTGTTTGAATTATGAAAGTTAAAACACTCAACTGCTATACTGAAGCATGAACTAGGAAAATTGGTCTAATTTAATACTCTGTAGAGATGGGAGGGAACAGAGGGAAGAAAATCATGTTAAAACACCAAAAAAATCAGAGACATCAGCTTTGTGCCTGTTGGAAAGGGAATCACCAATTCCAAAGGGGGACAAAACCCTGCTGGCTTCAGTCATGCAAAACATGAAATGGGCTTCAGTGGCAGTAGTTCATGAGAAACCAGTACCTCATTTCCTCACCCATAACTTAATAATCAGTCTTCAGTCAAACAGCTGTTGGATTTACAAAGTTAAACCTAGCCACCTCCTCTTTGATCAGCTTCTTGCTCAGAGGTGGAAACAAGAGAGGGGAAAAGATATGTGAGGAAGGAGCCTGGTTTTAGAAATTAAGAAACACCGGGGAAAGTGCTGGAATTTGGCAGGGCAAGACACCTGCACCTTTTCACTTCCAACTTTCATCTTCCTATGGAGGCCTGAACTGAAGCCATATAGAAGACATCATAAAAGCAAAAAAGCCAACAGTAATAACAACAAAAACCCTGGGGCATTTACCTTCTTTCATGAAACACAAAGCAGATCAAACTCCACAAACTCAGCTACAAGCACAGTTTGCTGAATGCTTCATTAGCTTGCAGAAGTAGTCCTACCCAGCAAAGGTGCCTTGGGTGCAGGTGACAAGTGTCTACTGAAGGGCCAAATGAGCCATGGCAAACGAGATACGAAAGACTGATAGGAGGACCCTGTACCAGTAGATGACTCATCTCTGGAGCACTATATCTTGGACAGATTGACATGATCACAGCTACTTTTGCTCCTTGCTCTTCTATTCTATCAGCAACCCTGACAATTTTTAGAGGAAAGGAGAAGACATTTCTATGGACAGAGATGCAGCCACACAAGTGAAAATACATTCATTCTCAAAATTTCTCATCTCAGGAGCACAATGTGGTTTTCATGATGCCCAACAGCACTTTTTTTTTTTTTTTTACATAATACTTTCCTGCTGGCCAAGTACCTATAACTGTACAAAAATCCTGTTTCCATGCACAGCATTTTAGCCAGGTGGTCTAGTACTTGCTTCTCCCTGCATGTATGTGACCTTGGTCATCAGATTCAGATCTTCCAAGAACTGGAAACCTCATCTCTCCCTTTTTATTCTCTTTGGTCTTTTGTATGCACCATTGTAGCTCGAGTATTATTTCCAGGTGCTTGGGGGCACATTTTGGAGAATTTTTTGAGGAACAGCCTGAGAGTGAGAATTGTGGGAAAGACTACTGCTCTCATCTGTAGGAAAAAGATCCAGATATACTGGTTTACCTTTGCTTACCAACAAAAGGCTATTACTACCTGATGTTATTCTAATTACCATAAGATGGAAAACTGTTTCTGCTTATTAAATTTCTTCTAGAACTAAGGGTAGAAACAAAGAACTACCCATGAAAGCTCCGGTCATGGATTATCTCCATGCCACACAGCTGTTGATGACTGGCATGTTGTCTAGTGGTAGCTTAAGGAGCCTGTAATAAGCTTTCAAATCTTATGGAATCTGTCTGTAAGGAAGCTAGATCACAGATTGATGCTGCTTTAAAAATGAGCTCCCTATTAAATGAATCTGTGATGGGGCTTAGGAAGCTTTTCTAATGATTGGCAACAAAATTTAATTCTTCATGGCCTGAAGAGTCCTATTAACGTGAAGGACAGCTTCAGCTTGCAACTATTTTTTATTTCTTTTCTTAGTAGAACACCCACTTAGAGATAAATTTGGATGCCCTTCAAGTTCAAGCTGGCTGCCAGGGCAGTGCCGCTGTGAAGTGGGAAGGCATGGAACAGCTATGCCTCGTGTCAGCAGTGGCTGTCTGCAACTGCCAAGAGAATAGGGAGCATTTGCAAACCAAGCTTTGGAGACAGTGGTGAGTTTTGTTGAGCTGTCCCCATTGCTGGATACTCCCTGAGATCCCAAAGTGAAGAGGCAATTCAGGAAACTGTGAAAGGACCCGACCGCAGGAGAAGTTCTCCAGGCTTCGGAGGAGAGAAATCTGACTTGTGGTTTCCTGAGCAAAAGAGTCCCAGGCATTCATCTTCTTCTATATATGGTCTACATTGCTTGTTTTGTTTTGTTTTTAAAGCCAAGTAAAATAACACCTCTTGCTTTCAGACCACCACCCAAATTCTGCGCTCAGCCTCTGGGCATGGCCAGGAGAAAACAAGATACTGAAATTAAAGGAAACAAATCTAAAATTGCCATAGGATCACAACTGTCCTTGCAGTGAGCATCTTTGTCTCTTCTAATAGCTAAAAGGATTAACCTCCTTCCTTGTACGTTCAATTAATCCCCATATTTCTCCGCATATGTCAATTACCACTTTTCTCCTGTTCCCCAGTGCTTGTCTCATCTTCTGCAATGGTAAAATCGGGTAAGATTTTTATTTTACATCCTCCTCTGACCTAAAGCTACATTTTAGGCTGCAACGTGACTCAGACGTTGTGCCTTGCATGCACACAGAGACAATACAGTCTCAGAAGAGATCAGCGTGCTGTGAAGACCAGGCATACCGTCACGGCAGGACCTGAAATTTAAAAGGCTATTGCCAGTAAATTAGTTGAGTCGAGGATATTCAGATGAAGTCTCCAATTAGCAGCTGTAAACATGCGCAGTGCATCAATGTATCAATAAAGGCTGTTTCAGTTTAGAAAGGCCTCCCGCCCCTGCGCTGCTGAGCCCTGGCTTCAGGCCAGTGAGATGATGGCTTAACGACAGGGCTACGTGCGGAGCGTGAGGCGATCGGCGATCAAACGCAAACTTTACTCCAGAGTACACTTCACAGAGACGCTGTGGAGGGAAGAGGGGGAAACCCACGCTTGCAGCACACAGACGCTCAAGGCGCTTCTCTGTTCTGGTTCTTACTGGTCTCCCTCCCCCTCCTGCTGCACACGCAGGCTTATTTCCCACACTTCAAAAAAAACCACTCTGTTTAATTAAATTTTAGGATTATTTTTTGCCTGTTCTTGAAGCCCTCTTTCATCACCCAGAAAACTCTTTCAGTACCCTCGTCTCCCCAAGAGCCAAACCTGGACGAGCTGCACTAACGAGAAAGCATCCCAAGCAATCAATGCAGATAGAGAAAGCATCCCCTGTAATGAGTCCCGGGGGACACGGTGACAAGTGCCACCCCCGCAGGAAAGCAAATTCATAAGTAAGTGCAGGCTCATTAAGGAGATCTGTAAGGACCCTCCCTGTACGTTCAGGTTCTCAGCGGGGAGCAAAGACACGGTAACCAGCACAGACATCCTCTGCAGAATATCCTCGTTTGTGTGGTAGAAAGATAAGTTCATAGTTCCTTAAATATTCCAGCCTTTCATTCTTTGTCAGCACTTAAGACCTTTTCGGTTCTGCTACTAATCACCCAGAGGATTACACGGCTTTTTTTTTTTTCCTGCAACATTTAAAGAACTCTACCTATTTTGATGCTCTTGTGGGTGCGTTAATAATGGTCAGGGAAGACAGGCACAACACAGGCAAGCTGCGTTTTGCTGGTGTCAGAGCTGCCCGAGCTGGCCATCATCCCTTTTTTACTTTTATTCATTTATTTTTAGCCTGTGGGCCCAGGGCGAGCCAGCAATGCTGCCCACAAGACTTTTATCAGCTCACGCATGGTACGCAGCACCCCTAAGGCTCCCCGTGAACGTTTTGCTTCGGAGGGTCCCAGGAGCAGCCTGGGTGCCCACAGGCAGAGGAGGCGACCCGCCACCGCCTTCGAAGCAGAGTTGCCAACCGGACGGGACGGGGAAGCCGCAGCCGCAGCCATGGTCCCCCCGTGGGCCCACCGGCCGGGACACCTCTGGCAGCCTCGCACGCTCCTGAGGCAGCGCCGCACCTGGGAGATGTTTTTCTTTGTCTCCTTTGGCTCAGCAAAAGTCTCTCTCCGCTGCCAGAGAGGAAGGCAGGGTTCAGACTAGCACCGTCACACTTGGCAGGTACCCCGAATGTGCCCCAAGGGTCCTCCCAAAAGTGTCAGAGCCGTCTGGGCTTCTGAGGCTGCTAAGACATTCCTGGGCTACATAAACGGAGAGATGAACGGTCCTCAAGTGTTTGTTATCACAGCAGTGGCACCAAATTAAGGCTAATTGATGAGACCAGTTATCTCCTATGTTGACTTCAGAAGGAAGCCATCTCACTCACCCCCCCATCTGTCTTTTGCTCCCCCCCCACCTTTTCAGAGGACCTTGCCTAGCTAGCAGTATATTTATTCCTGCAGAGGATTTTGTGGAAATGAATATTTATGGATAAAACTCATTAAAATTACCTATAATAAATTACCATGAGAAATAATTTCTTCTATGCTGAAACAACATGCGTAGTCTTTACCTCTAAGGCTTTGCCTGCACATAAAGTTGTACTGCTCTGACTACACATGTACATTACAACAGCACACCTCTCTAGTGTGGGTGCAATTAAAGGGGATGAATGTGTATACAGTGACACAGCATCTTTCCACAGAGGAAGGGAAACAAGCTATTCGGATTCAAGGCAATTTTGTAATAATATAGCTATACACCTGTTCTAAGGTTAGGCAATAAAATGTATTGGTTGAAAAAAACCAAAATCCTTCAAAGGGTTGTAGTGCCTGCCCTCCCCACCACCTACACAGCTGGTACTTGCACCAGTAAGATTTGTGTAGGCAGAAACTAGGCAACTCTGAACAAAGAAAGCACGCATGAACGCAGACATGCACGCACACACACAACGAATTGAGCTCCAGCCTTACATTTGCACATCCTAAAGCTATTCACAAAAGCTCTCAACTCATAGGCAAGGAAGCCTGGTCCTAAACCCCAGCTGCAGGGCAACATCAGACTCCGGATTTGAACTGCTGAATTCCCACTTCTCTTTTCCCACCGGTCAAGCCTCTGCCACGGATTTATGCTGCCACCACCTGACAGAAGAGACCGACCCTACAGGCTGGCTGCGCTGCGGCCGCTGCCACGGGCTTCGGCCCCGCCGGCTGGGACAGTGGCCCTGCACGGGGACACAGCCACGCCGGACGGGTTCCCTCCCCAGCCTCCCCGCCGGCCCCTGCTGCCCTGCTTCGCTGCAGTCCCCTCTGGAGCCTTACCAAGCCATTCCCACCGCAACTCACTGAAGCAACAGCCCTTGGGAGGTTTCTCGAAACCCACTTCAGGACCGGGCCTTAAAGTAATAATGTTCTTCGGCATTTAAGGTAGTTTTTGCAGGAAGCACAGCGACTGTTGAGCAGGGAGGTGGTGTCTCTGGTGTGGGTTCAGGATGTTTCCTGAGGATGCAGAAAGCCTGGAGTGGTCTTTCTGGCTCTGTTCCCTCCTTTTTCCTCTTCCTCTCCAAAACCTTTCCTCTCTGGCAGCCAGAGCAGCATGTACTCGGAGCCACCGCAGGGGCGGCTGGGGGTGAGCCAAGCTGGAGATTGGACGGGTGCTGCTCTCCCAGGATGCCAGCTGGTTGGGCAGCCAGGGGAAGCAGCCCTCATCCCTGACTCTTCTCTTCCCTAGGATGGAGTTGAGATGGCGGCTGCACAGGCATGACAGGCTGCGGTAGGAGTGGGGGTAAGAAACCCCTTGGTGAGGGGCTGCAGCTGGCTTTGCTAGAGGCGTGGAGCACAAGTGCTTCTCTGCGGTGGGAAACACAGAGGGGGAAGGCAGGACCGGTCTGCAGTGGCAAGTCAGGGCTACAGGGGTATATATGCATATTTAGGTGTGGGGGTGAAGTAGGTCACCATTGGCACAACCGGTGCCTTTCCTAACTGCAGCCGAGACACTGTACTAATACAGCTCATAATTAGCAGCAATAGCTTCTATGGATGGCAAGCGGTAAAACAGGCTTTGAACCAAGTGCCAGCAAAAGACAAAAGTAAACCAAGAAAGAAAGAAAATTGTATTTGTTTCAGTTGCAGACATCTTATCTAAGTGTATCAAACAAACAGAAAACAAGTCAACTACATTTTCATCCTTGCCAAGAAATTATCACTGTGAGTGTCAGACTGGCACTGAGCCTTCAGGCCACCAATTAGACATCAAGTTATGCACTGAGAAATATAATGGTAAAATGCACAACTTTGACACTTCAGCCTTTGACCAACATCAAATGTTGAATTATAATAAATTTGCCAACGGGGACCGGCATTCGCAAATCCTCTCGTTGCTCCTCTGTGAAAAGGAAGTCTGTAAAACAGTTAACCAGGCAGTGACCCTTCCTGTTGGCCTGCTTCAGAGACACCACGCACATGCTCCACAGACAACGAAAGACAGAAGACAAGTTAATTTAGGGAAGTGGAAACATTGGTGAACACTGTAAAGAACAGAGGTATCGATACATCCTGGGGGACTCTGTTCTATTTGTGCACATCTAGTCACATGCCATGGTTTATATGCCTTAACAGCAGGACATGCTACAGCATTTACAGTGAAGTTTCTCTTTTTTCTACTTCTCAAACCACTTCTACCAGATTCCCTATGGGAAATCAGAAGGGGAAAGTACAGTTAGACATAGTCTTCAACACAACACCCTAAGACTGTTAACAACCTAGGAACAGGCAAGTTGAGGAATAATTGACACTTCCCCCCGCCCCCCCCTTTTTTTTTTTTTTTTAAATATCTGCTCTCCCAAATTCCCCTGGTTCTGCATTTTTTTTCCCCACCCACATGGTCCAGTGAGAGGCTGTGTGCAAGAGATTTTCATCACTCCCTGGAGCCTCAGGGCAGTCAGGAGCCTCCAAGCCAGCATCCACTGCCTCAGAGCCTGCTGTCCAATGGTGCCTCGCACCCCAGGCTTTTCCCGTTCAGGGTGGCATTCCCCAGCTTGCACTGACTAGCACCTATCTCCCTGTATGCATTACTGGAATAACTGCTCCTGTTAATGGTATAAGACAGGTTTGCCTCAAGACAGTCAATTGCAAAGGTCATATTAACTGCTGCCTATAACTTCCATGAAGTAAGGCTTCTTGCCCCCTCCCAAGATACCATGTAAAGGGTGGGCCATATTTCCAATCTAAGACAAAGTGTAGACAAAGACCAGGGACAGCACAAGAACCACTGCAACTTTTCCTAAAGTTTTCTAACCATATTCTAGCACAGTCTAAGCCAAGCACCAAAGGATGTGTTTCAGTCCAATTGATCTGAAATAGCCTTTAAAAAAAAAGTACTTAAGTGAATTGCTGAACTGGGGCCAAAACTTTAAAAACATTTGCCTTATCAATTTGTACAAAAAAATTACAGTGCAAGAAGACATAAGCAATGATTAATTATTATTATGACTTACAGACAAGAAAAATGCAAACATATTTCTTGTTTGGATTTTCAGGTCCAAAAAGAAAACACAGAAAAGAGTCTATTGTGACCAAAGGATTCATATTATCTAGATATACAGGAGACTCAAAATGGTTATCTTTTTGCTACAAAGTAGGATGCAATTCCCTGATGTTTGGCAAAAGACATGGCTACCCTGCCATTTCCAGCTGACAAAGCTTTGGACAAACAGTTTCCAGTCTGTGCAGATGGTGTGCTATGCTGTACTCCTGCAGTTTATACTATTCATTTTAAATTGGGTGGCTGGTGGCATGAACACTTAGTAAGCCTCTATGGAATCCGTATGGTCAGCAAAATCTCTTGCACTACTTTATTTGTGAAAAATCAGAGCAACAAGTAGCTTGTTTAATCAACTGCTTTCTATTAAGTGCTTTGCATGGTGGCACGAAGTTTCTTTGTCTACTAATCTTATCAAAACACAATGACAAGAGAAAAATGACTGTAGGGAAAAGCTCCTTTCTGTCACTGAGAGATACTAGATGCAGATGTGTGAGTGAGTGATGGAGAGGAAATGGGGCTTACAGCTCTCCAAACCACTCACAGGAACGGTCAGGAGTGGTGTGTGCTGACGGAATGACATGCCTGTGAATAGTTTAAACAGTCGTAGATAGATAGTCTACTTGGCATGAGCTTCCATCATCTGTTTTCTTCTTCCACCTCACTGCCTGAACAGCTATAGACCTTCTTGGTTTTCTGACCAACTCCCTGTCATCTCTTTTCAAAGCAATAAAAGGTCTAAAACAAATTGCTATATAATGTTATGCATCAATCAAAATCTTTTGTCTAGCCCCCCCACCACGCTCTGTGCCAATGCATCGGTTATTTACCCTGGAGCTCACCACAGAGGCCATCAGCTGCCCTAGGCATAGGTACCAGAAGTAGTTCCCAAAACACCTCTACCTGAGAGCTCCTCTACTAATCCAATAAAACCTTTTCACAGAAGCTTAGTGAGTCTTGTGTTGCTGGCAGCTTTCTAACAACGTTGTTTCAGTCTTCAGCTTTGTGACAGAAGGATTACAGTCATGATAAATCCAGCCCAGGGCTTCAAATTCCCTCGAGTTGGTATGCACACATCCTCCTCCATAAATCTAAAACCAGCAACACTTATTCACAGGCTTCCCTTCCTGACCTCCTCATTCTCACAAGCCATCCACTGCAAGATGGATGAGTGCTGTGTGGCCTGCTGGTGCCAAAGGACCACTTGCCCCTGACCTATTACACAATGGGAGAAGGGAATCCAACTGAAACAGGAGCAGAGGAAAACTTTTTCAAAAGTTAATACCACCCCAAAAAGTAAGGGGGGGGAGGTACTTTGACTTTGTACGAGTCATCTTGAAACATTTGATAAAAGTATTGATCTCTTCCAAGTGTGTCAAGTCTGTTCTGCAAACATCAAGATTTCACCCGATTAAAAATCCATTCATGTCCGGGTCATTGTGGTTTTATCTTCTCCCTCTATACCACCCCTTCCACATACGGAAAGGAATTGCTGAGGGAGTACAGATACTGTTGAACATCCCCACCACCACCCCCCCAGGGAAAAAAAAAAAAAAAAAAAAAAAAAATCTGTGTAACACAGGAGGAAGAAGAGAAGATGCTTCCGAGTACTAAATCAAGCAAATTGCTCAGGAAGCAACATGCAAGGTAAGGCTGTATTACATTGAGCCCCCATCCAGATAAGTTTGGAAGTCAAAGAAAGAATAGTTTACTTTGAAATCAAATAAAGACACTGGGATTAACACAGACAGCTGGAATCCTTAATGCAAAGAAACAAGTTCACTTTTATCATGTACATGCTGCTCTGCATCAGTGTTATGAGCATCAATGCATGTCCATTTAAATGTATACTGTTATTAACAGTGAGCTGTAATGAACTGAATTATTCATTAATAATTACCTTGGGAAAAGGCTGTGTACAAATATTAATAGCAAGGACCAGCTCCTCTCCCTCCCAAAATGCAAGCTCAGCGGGAGGGGGCACTGAACTCTGAATCTTGCCATTTTCCCCAGCGGCTCTCCCAAGGATACTGTGCCTTGCAATGCTGTATACACACACCCTCCCCCCCCCAGTCCAAAGGACAAACACTCCCCTTACCCAGAAGCATTAATGCCACCTGTATTACAGTGTCCCTCCCCACACAGGTGTGGAAGGTTTACACTGACATTTAATGAGCGGTGAGCCCTCACACAAAAACAAACTGAGAGGCACATATTTACTTAGGGCTTGCAAGTAATAGGGATATAGGCAGGCACACCAGCAGGGCTACCACTGCAAGCCACTGGCTTTAAGAGCTGACGCAGCAGTGCTGGGAAGGACTGGTACCAGAGCAGTCATGGCAATGGATAAGAAGGTACTGAGGAAAATGCACCACCAGTATGGGACAGATTGTGGAAAACTTCACTCCTTTGCCATCATTGTGTAACTCCAGAGTCTAATAAGACTCGTTAAGCACTGCTTGACTGCAAAACTACAGACGATATAAAACAAGACAAGTAATCTGCCCTGATACCATAAACACATGCACAAACTCAGGATAAACAGACCACTCTGCTCTCTACATTGCCTGAGAGCTCAGACTTATGTCCCTTCTCTTACAGGATTAGCCACCTTCTGCCTCCCTCTGCGACTATGACTGTAAAGCACATGGACAGGCTCCTAACACAGTGTAAGCAAGGTTGCTGGGTGGTTACAGACTTCTCCTGCACGAGAGGATAAGGAAGACCAACAGCAGCCACCTGACTGCCAAAGGCTCTGGTGTAATGCACACCGAAGATGGCACCTTTTTTCCACTGCCTACCATGGAATAAGTCTACCAGTGCACTACAGTCAGGTTCTTAAGAGTCATGATACATAACAGGTACCAAATTCAAGCTGCTTGTAACTTCAACACCCAAGTATGAGCTCAAACACCATTCCATAGAGGTCACCCACACTTCTCAACCCACTTACAGATACGTGCATCGCTCTCTGTAAAATATTGACCCGTTTCTCCAATGCCCTGTCCCTGCTGAGTGAAGAAGCAATCTGAAAGATTCTCTGAATGCCTCTTTCCGAGAAGAAGTGTCTTGCAAGTTTCAAAAAGTCATTGAGAATAATTTGACGAAGAACAAAAACAAGAGCTAATATGCCCAGGTTTATACTCATTTAATGCTCTGATTGTCAAGTAAAAATTATACATTCCTGTGTATAATTAACCAGGCTAACTAATCTTGCTTGACAAACACAGATATAAACATCAGCTTTGACACCGAGCCAAAGCAACCACTCTAGGATCTGTGCCAATGCTGAATTCCTCAGTCTGATATCATAAAACGACTTGTCTGTTGTATTTACAGTTCCAGTGGCTCTGGACTCTGCCGGCAGCCGGCCAGAAGAACAGATTTGAACTCACCCATTATGCCAGAACATGTGCATTTGATTAGAAGAAAGAGAAATTATGCATATTTCTTCTGGATGGTGGTATTCATCAGACCTCCCATTGTAAACTAATTGCAAGGCATGCTGCTACACAAGTATCAAAAATCCTTTGTAACATAGAAAAAAACCCAGTATATTTCTATAGGCAGTATTGCTCTTCAGCTCTATAGCCAGTTTTCTGCTGTCCTGCTCCTTACATGCACGCCTTAAATCAGAAAACGCAGCATTTCACTCTGTGTTTTAGTTGCAAGAGACAGAATTTGAATGCTATAGAACAGAACTTTCTTCATACATAAGTGTAAATATATCTCCTCATTACCCGAGTTATGAGGGACTTGGGAAGACCACTCAACCCAAGCCTCTGACATTTCATGCATGTCTTCAATCTTCAGGAACAGGAATCTTGGTAAAAACTTGCTAAAGAGACCATGTTTCAAAACCTAGCTAAGAACACCCCATCATGTGGTAGGCAGGAGGACCCACTCTGGTTTTCAGCAAACACTCATTAGCCATGAAGGGCCACCACAGAAGACCTGCTTCTCCTGCGACAGTCAGAGAGGGCCCACCAGGATGGGTTGAGCAGGGAGGTGTTGTGGCTACAAGCAGAAGAGGCAGAAAACATCCCATTAAAAAAGTGAAAGGCCCACACAGAGATTTTGAAGTAAGTTTTCAAGAGGGTTCACATCCCACAGGGACTTCTAAATTAACTAATCACATATTGAAAACTTTTTTTTTTTTAACTTCAGGCCATATACTTGACACTGAACGGGAACAGTTGGGTTCCGAGCTAACAACATCAGTCATGGGCTTCCTTCAGCGCAGGTCAGCTCTTAGGATTATGACTTCTTGCTTCATTTTCTAGCCAGTGGGGCTCACTGCTGTCCAGCAGGCGCAAGATGAGCTCAGGGTCCCCAAAGGCAGCCCTGACATGGATTTCAACCCATGATGGCACCCAAGAGGGTACTAGTGACTCATAGCAGGACACGCCACCATCAGGACCAGCGTGCAGATTCCACATAAAGCGCACACATGCCGATTCAAAGTACCTTCCACCCCTTGCCCGTGAGGACCAACGCAGCTGGCTGGCAGCACGTCAAGCGCTGACTCGGCCGAGGTGGCCCAGGGCAGCAGGCGCTGATGGCATCACTCTGGGACCCTGCCTGACCACGGGGAGAGCTGCCCTTCCCCAGCAGAGACAAAATGTGAAAGGGGGAATAGCCACAGCCTCCCAACAGCAGATGAGCTACCCTGCAATCCTGCTACAAACACGGCTTTTACATTTCCGCAGACCAGCCAGCAGACCCGGTTCCTGCCAGCCCTCCTCCCCTGCCTCCCTGCAGGAGGGACTGCCAGGGCTCAGGGCTCCCCAGGCTCTGCAGCATCTGAGGCTGCCAAAGGGATGGATATCCTAAACTCCACAGCACCTGGCACATCTGCAGCTTCCAAATTTTAAAAAAAAAAAAAATAAAAAAAAAAATTCTCATGTCTTGAAGGAAAAATTTCTGAAATGCCTTCTCTTCTGGAATATTTTTCTGCCTTTTTTTTTTTTTTTAATAATGTTGTTGCTTTTAATTGTTTATTTAGAATACAGGGATTTTTCTACAGGGAACCCCCTCAAGCCCCTGCAAATGCCAATTAACCCCAGGAAGGAACTTTGGGACCTGAGGGGTCAGAAGCTGCAGCCCATCACCTTTTCACCCACCATCCCCAGAGCACCACCTGACCCGAGGGCACTCCAGGTGACTGGCCTCACAGACCAAGCTGCAGCTTTGCTTCCTGGCCCCAACCATCCACCAGCTTTTCTCCAACAAGCATCGAAGCTCCAGCAGAGTGGAGACAGGTCCTCAAAATCAGTGACCTCTGCCCTTAGGCCAGAGTGTCCTTCTGTACAAGGATGCGAATATTCTCACTCTGAGGAGAAGACTGAACCTGGGTCAACAATGCCGCAGTGATCTCGTTAGCCATTTATCTGCTAGAAAAGGGGAACCATTGTATTATTTTACTAGAAAATGGCAACTCTAGTTGAGGAGAATGCAGAAGCCAACAAGTGGTGCACTGGGTCTGTCAACAGAAGAGTCCTTTGGAAGAATGTTACCTGGTTATTTCGATCATTTAACCATGTCAGCTAGTATTTTAAAATATGACTTACTCCAAAGATAGATTTGGATCACTGGTCTGCAAAGATGAAAGGTTACATTTCATTATCAGCCCTCAAATGTCAACCAACAGCTCTTAAAAGTATCCAGCACCCTTGTAAAGTTTTACTTCTGTCCATTCTCTTTGGTGCACTCTTAACTTTCTTGTAATGCTGTTGAAATTCATTTGGAAACAGCAAAATCCTGACTGACTCATTTCTCTCATGTAGGTACGAGGAAAGCCTCCTTTATTGGACAAAAGTTGTTATTGTCTTCCTATGTTTGTGTAGCTACAAAACCAACATGAAGCACATCACACTAAGCAGACAGTAAGCTGACGGAAGTTCCTTTACTAAGCAAAACTCTCCCCCTTTTCCAACACTTAGGCTGAAGATTAAAGTCATACTATTGGTTTAAAAGCAGAAACCTCTAAATAATGAGGAGGCTGATACCACATAGATTCATTTCCATGACAAGAGGAGTTACCATGTAGCCAAAGGCTTACACTTTAAACAAATTGCTCTGGACCCTTAGCTCCATCTAATACCTATATCCCAAAACAATAAATTATAATAGCACATGTCCAGCTAAGAAGTTCTGGTCCAGTTGCTCAGAAACACCCCACGTCCCTCCAAGTTTCTGGGCATCCATTTATGTGTATAATCTAGAGGTTAAAATAAAAATACACTGAATTTAAATTTGGGATTTTTGCGTATGCATTCACAAGACTTGAGAAGATAAGCAAAATGGGCACGTTTAATGGTGGAAGGGAAAGGTCTATAGGTGACGTGGGAACCTGCATGCACTGTAGTAGTCAGTTGGTTAGTCACAGGAATAATCTTCCTGCTGAAGGCGTCCCACATCTCACTTACAGATGGCAGCTGCTATTCCAGGGCCACACGTATCCATGGTACTTATTATTATAATAAGGGGATTGGTTACTATTAATTTCTGATGGAAATCCCTCCACATTTAGTTTTACAAACAATACTGAGTCCCTTTCAGTCTTAAGACTGTCGTGTAGCACTTCCATGGGCTGTTTCCAGTCTGACATCTTCCATGGTAAAGCACAAGGGCCAAAAGTCTGTCTTTATAGCAAGTAGCTTGGTATCTACTTATAAAACAAGTTCCGTCCTGTCTGTTATGACTATTTGTACAAAAATGACTGCAACAACACCACAGCTCAGTTTTAAAATAATCTCTACAACCCAAGGTCACTCCCCAAAAGACCCTTCTCCCCAGCGAGTGCCAACAGCCTGCACACATCCAGTTGACTCTTTCCCCAAATACCTTGTAAGAATGCTGGACAACCTCCTTTCACTCCAGCCCAACTTTAAAGTAAGTCCCTGTTCCACCCCTCCCCTGCCAGGTAGCCAATGCGGTGCAGCAATGCACTTTCAGCAGTAATCAGGCAAACAGAAGGCACCCAGAGAAAGAACTAGGATGACCTCAAAGGCACACCAAAGCAGAACGGTTATTTATACCTCCTTACACCAGGAATAAGTGAAATCCAGTCTCCTCACATTTTAAGCCAAATCTACCCAAGCTTTAACTGAATTGATCAGTAGTCCAGTGGAGGTAAGCACGGGAACAACGTTTCAACCTTTTATTACTCCTACCACTGCGTGGAAAGGTGCAGCGGGGTGCCTGCATAGGTTTTAAGGTATTCCCAAGCAACTGGTAAACATCGCCATATAGTTTTCTTGGTTTTCTGGGAAAGATTAAAAAAAAAAAAAAAAATCTCAGTACCACTCACACATCCCCTTAGTTCAGTGCCAAGTTAGGACCAAAAGAAATGCCCAACTTTTCACTTTTGTAATTTTCTAAGAGTTTCATCGTTCTATTTCTGGCATATCTCTAAAACTGGATGTTTCGAAAACGTTCTATGTATTGTAGAATTCAAGTATATTTCAGAAGTAAAGAAACGGGGACGTTTCCAGCATTCGGGACAATGAAGCAAACTTAGTTTCAAGCCAGTCCGCCACAGCAAAGCGGACAAGGAAAGAAAAGCCAAGTTATCCCAAACTGAAGTAATGGCATTGCAAGTGCAAATAAACTTCGTTGGGAAAGAAAACTACAAGTGTCCTCCCCGTTTCTGAGAAAGAAAGCCTAGAAAAAACACCTCTCCTCTTAAAAGAAAAGAGAAGGTTGCTGTGCTCGAACTGAGCATCCCGTATTTTGTGCCACATAGCCAATGCAGTAACGACAACCTCTTCAGCTGTAGGACGCCGGCACGAGTCGGACCATCGAAACTACTTTGGATAACACTCTCACACGGGCGCAAACAACCGAAGAAGCGGGTCCGAGCCCCGTACGCGCACAAGGCGGGGGGGGGGAGGGAGCTTCTGCCTCCACCTGAAACAATCCTCCGAAGGAAAGTCACGGCCAAAGGCTCGACCGTGTCGCGTTGCCCGTCCGCGCTCTCCCCCGCCCCACCTCCGGGAAGCGGCGTGCCGCCCGCAGCCCCCGGGACGGCTGCCAAGAGACCCCCGGTGGCACGCGGGGCTACAGTCGAGGGCCCTGCCGGGCTCCGGCGATACCGAGGAACCCTGCGAAGACCCAGCGCCGGGCAGCGCCGCCGGCACCGGCGGGGCGAGGGACCCGCAGCGGGCAGCCCCGCTGCCGCCGCCGCGTTTCCAGCAAGACCTCCGCGGCCGGCCGCCGCCGGCACGGGCAGGAGCGCGGCTGCCCGCCGCGGGCGTCCCCTGGGCAGCGCTCGGCGCCTCCGCCACCCGCAGCGGGGCGGCCCGAGCCACGGACGCCCCGCGGACGCGACACGGAGGGGGGGGGGGGGGGTCGCGGGGAGCCGGGGGAACCTTTCCGCCAGGTGCTACCGGCGGCCGCGAGGCGGGCCGGGCCGGGCCGGGCCGGCCGGGGGCCCCTTACCTTGGACCGCTCCTTCACGTAGTACTTGCCGAGCCGGCTCCCGCAGTACATCACCAGCCGGTCTATCAGCGTGAGGAGGAAGTTGATGGCCTCGCAGCCCTCCTCCGTGCCCCCGATCCACTTGATCTGGTCGCCGCGGAGGTGCCGCTTAGCGACGCCGCGGCTGGGGCCGGCCAGCTGCCCGTCGGCCAGCTCCCCGTCGCGGTGCATCCGCTTCACCCGCTCGAGCACGCAGTCCCCCACCACCTCCCCCAGGAAGTTGTCCAGGTAGCAGAAGCCGATGTCGTGCAAGCAGGGCACGACGTACTCCAGGGCGATCCTCTCCAGGTCGAGCCTCATGATGTGCCCCAGCGGCATGGCGCGGCGGGGACGGCCGCGCCGCTGACCTGCCGGCGCCCGCCTCGGGAGGCGATGCCCGCCGGGCCGCCGCCGGCTCCAGGCCGGCCCGGGCAGGGGCTCCGCCGCCGCGCGGGGCCGGGCGAAACTTTCGCCGCGGCCGGCTGGGCTGGGCTGGGCTGCGCTCCGCGGCCCGGCGGTGCGGCCGGAGCCCCGCGCTGCCGCCCGAGCGGCGTGCGGGACCCACACCCCCGCGCCCCGAGGCCGCGCGGGAACGGCGCCCGGCAGCCCCCGCCCGATTTATGGACCGAGGCGGCAGATGGCCCCGCGCTGATTAATACGCCGGCTACGTGCGGGATGTGTGCTCGCCCCGCCGCCCGCTCGCGCGGCGCCGCCGCACGTGGGTGGAGCCCGCCCGGCACGGCGCGGCGCGGCTCGCCCCGCCCGCTCCCCGCCCGCCACGGCCCAGACAGCCAATGAGCTGTCGCGGGGCGTGGCCAGCCCTCGGGGAACGAGCGGCGGAGGCTTCCACACGTGCGCGTGGAGGGCGGGGCCGGCGGGGCCGCCGGCCCCGCCCTACCCGGGGAGTGGGCGTGGCCAGCGCCATTGAGGAATTCCCCCCTCGCATGTCGGCGGCGCTGCCGCCCCCCGCCCCGGGCCGTCCCGCAGCCGGGCCGGGGGCACCGGGGCTCTTGCACTAGTCCAAGTGAGGCTTGCGAGCGCCCCCGCGGAGTTCTCCTGCCGCCTCTTACATCCGCCTCCCCGCCGTGGCAGTTTCAGCACCAGGCGGAAATATTTCATGAGGCGGCAGGTACAGATTTTCTGGGTGAGGAATGCGCTGTTTTTTAAAAGGTTTAGATACTAAAATACTATTTCCCTGAATTATTACCCCACAGGGCCCCCAGGCCGTTTGGCAGGTAACACCTCCCGAACTTGGGGCGACTTCGCGCCGAGACAGCTTGCGTCAAACCGTGACGAACTACCTGCCTTCCTCGCCTCCAAACGAAAACGCGCCTTTCCCCGGCGCCACCGTTTTTCGGTAAGACTGTCCCCGCCACCGGCCGGCCACGAAATACGATCCCGCTGCCGCTCTTCAGTCTGTCCCCGAGTGAACAGCATGCGTTCGATTAAAAAATGCCTCGTGGAAAGCAAAAAGTAACTAACTACTCGGCTCCGCTCACAACGCAACGCGAAGTGCCCACGATCTGCTAAACGAGCAAACGAAGCCTCCGCAGAAACCAAAACTAAAGCAAAGGCACATGACGGACAAACCGGGGCTGGAAGCCCTGCGGGACACGGGGTCACTGAAGTTACCGGCCATCGCGCACTCCCCGCTCCGATTCTGCCACCCCGCTGGCGCCGGGGATCCCCGCAAGGACGCGGGGTGCGTGTGTCCGGGCGGGGACCGGACGACGAGCCCCGCGGGAGGCCGCTCCTCCGCCGGCGGAGCCCCCCCCCACCCTCCTCGCCCCGCGGGGGCTGCGCGGAGGGCGGCCGGGCCGTGCGACGGGTCCCCGCTGCGGCAGGGCGGCAGGCCACGGCACGGGAGTTACAGGCGTTTCAGCTGGAACCCGGCACGCTGCACCCCCCCCCCCAAAAAAGGCAAAGTCCACGCTGGTTATTTTCTCCCCCTTCAAGTCGCGAATCCTGCCTGGAACTGCAGCAGCCCGTGCTGCCGACGCTGCTTGGGCTGCAGACTCCAGGCCCCGACACACACGCACGAGCGGGTCACGTATCCCACGTTTGTTCTCCTTGAATCCAGCAGTACCTACCCCCCCAGTGCACAACACTAAGCACAGGTCTCCTCCGCTGGAGTTAGTCCCTGACCGCTCCATCGAGAGCCAAGCAATACTTTTCCAGCAGATAAATTCATGTGCGGTGAGATACACATTGTCAAAGGACTTCATTTGATTTAGGTACACACTTCACATGAAAGTGTGGTTGTAATTAATAAGATGCAATTCTGAATCCTATTAATCCCTTAATGCTTATCTGAAAAATCAGTCAGGCATGGTAAGCTAAGAGCAGCTGTAATAATCAGCAAGGGATACAAGATTAATTCAACTGCAAAGTGTCAATGTTATGAAATTTGGATACATTAGGAAACATTATTGTTGCATTGTTGTACTGTTCACGCATTTTTGTCGTGTAAAAGCCAAGATGTGCCAAAATCTTGGATTTTTCTTGGATTTCCCCCCCTCTTTCTTGTTTACATGTACATGCATACACACGGTCCTGTGCCAGAATCAAGTATTTGTAGACCCTGAACATCTAGCCTTTTTACCAAGTGTAATGCTGCCACGTTGACAAGTCGAGGGCTGACAGGGATATCTTCTGGCTGTAGCTGAAGTTGGTCATTACAGCTCCATTTTTCTCCTTTTGAGAGTTTGGCATTATGAGTTAGGCAGATCTGCATCAGAAAAAGCCACCTTAGAGAGTTAGAGATGTGTCTTAGAAAGCTAAGTCCCCAGCCCCACTTGCAGAGTGATTTTCACAGAGTTGTAAATACTTCTATTCCACAAGCATCAAAAGTCATGTCTTCCTCAGGAGGGCATCCACTGCCCTTTGTTGGCAAATCAGGTTTTTTGACAGACGGTGTGCTTGTTACCTTGAAGCATGATGCGGTTTTCACACCTAGCATTTGCGTTAGCAGTGAGCATTACTTTTCCACGTGAAGGTAAAACACCAGGAGAAACAAGCCCCAAGAATAGTGATTTAATTTATTTTTATTTACTGGTGCTATTTTACTCCATGTTTGTCCCCGACTTTTGTGGGAAGCGTGGTGATGATGAAGGTGTGCGATAGAGATTGTGATTGCTTAGGTTAGAAACTCTTTCCCCCATGCATACAGGTTGCACCCAGCAACAGTCTCCATATCATTACACTGGAACAAGTTTGTAACCTAAGCAGTCACAATCTCTATCACACGCTTTCACCATCACCAAGAAAGGGCAAATTCCTGCCTAGCCCACAGGCGCTCTGCCAGAGCTTTCTCATTCCCTTTAGGGGTACCAAAGCTGAGTGGAGAGATGCTGGGCTGCAATTGCAGTAACTCCCAAGCTAAGCCATGAACTTGCCAATAAAGAGGCAAAGCAGTCCTCAATGTATACTCTCCTGCACAAGGACCACCCAGAGGAATAGTGAACCACAGCAGCACCAGACATTGAACCTTCCCCAGCACTTCTTTCGACCAATCCACAGCTCCCCAAACAAAGCTATCACGTAGCACGTACAATAGAAGACTGTTGCAGAGGTCACAAATAAAGGCATGAGGGTGTGAAATAAGGCAATTTTCAATGTCACCTGCACCTTTGGACATGCACAAAGTTTGTTTACTGTGCTGTGTATCACAGGCATGAAAGGCGTCACCACACTTTAATTAAAAATCCTACATCATTCAATTATATATGAGCTATCCCTCTGCCATGTAAAGCTCTGTTTATCCTTACGCTGTAGAAACTTTTATTTTCCCTTCTAAAATTAATTCTATATTTTCTTATTTCCCATTACAGAATCTCATATTCAAGACTTTTGAGTCCTGCATATCTGTTGCTTACACCTGCCTCCATGGTGCATATTAATAGAGTTCGGTAGACTAAAAGAGGAGATTATCATGCTGGCAGAATGATTTTAAGATTTGTTTTAGAGGACGAGAATAATTGGTAAGTGTCAGTAAAGCCTGGATAGCTTGTTAAACACCAATGCATTTTTTTTTTGACAGCAGAGTTTACAGATGAACCGCTTCACACTTTTTTAGGGCAGAGAGTTTTAAACATTTTGAGCCTTGTTTTCAGATTCTTCCTTTCGCAGAGGCAGTCCACTTCGGTGCCAAGAGCCGAACTGCAAAGGCCCCAGCAAGAGAAAGGGAAGAGGGGAAGAGTATTCTTTACATCAGTGAGACACTGAAAAATAGTATTTTTAATACCTTGCAGTGTGATTTGTAGAGCTGATGTCTCGCGATCTAGTAAGACAATAATTGAAGCCCTGCCTACAGAAGGAAGTTTTCTGACGACGTTGGTATGGTTATACAACCCCTTTCGCCGAGGGGCAGGCAGTATTTGTACGGGGATGACACCCAGTGCTAGCACACCTTGCCAGGACTGCTTGAGAGGTGGGTAACCCCACCTGCCCTTCCTACCCCTCTGCCGCAGGTTTCGACCTCTCCTCCACAGGGCTGACACAAGGGAACATCTGGTTTTGCCTCAGCCACTTCAAAAGTGCAACGTCCAGAGCCTTAAGGCCACCTTTGCTGGGGGCTTAGTTTTACACAGAAGCAGCTGAGGCGTCGGTCGGTACCTGTGCCATTTCTCTGCCTGCTGTGCGGGTAGCAGCTCCCGGCAGAGCAGCCATGTTTTGGTGTGGTGTCTCCTCTGACTACAACGGTGAGACGTGCCGGAGCTCCTTTGTCAGCACCCTTAATATTATGTCATACTGAAAGCAGGTGTGAAGGCAAAGGTACGTGTCACGGCTTGAGCCGATCTAGCAACTCGTTCAGCGCCTTTTCCCCCACACCCCTCTTTTTGCACTTTGCTTTGGCACACTTTGGACTCCTCCACAGCTGATCCCATTTGCTAAGGTGGCAGAAAAGCAATCCTGAGCAAAACAATAAAGGAAGAGTCATCGTCTGCCAGGTCCGGAGTTGAATTATCTCAGGTCAGGCCCTGTGAGATAGGGACCATCGGCACTGACCCCTTTGGGCAGGGGTGAACTCTTTGATAGCTCAGCCCTCACTGGTATCTTTCCTTCACTGCCACAGTCACGTGGCCTGCACTAGGGTTCAGAGTTAGTTAACGTGCAAGAAAACTTCAGGATAAGCTTTGACTCAGCTTAACATCTGCTAAAGATTGCCTTGTTTGTACTAGGCTGTGAACACGTGTAACTGATGCACCAGTAAGCATCTTCCAAATCCTAGTCCTGGGAAAAACCAAAGCTATAAATGTCATTAGCACTGAAGGAGCTCAGCTAGCATCACTAACAATTGAGTGTTTTCTCAAAGTTTTTCTAAAGCTTTCTAGGTGTAAAAATGGCCCTTTGGGAAGTAAGATTCCCAGCTTCCTGATGGGATTAAGTGCCTGTATCTTGTTCCAGCAGTCCCTGAGATATGCCAAACCTTAAACTTGCAGCTTTTAACTGGCCTGTCCTGCATCTCTTCTGGAGGACCGTTTGTGGCATGCTGTCAGCTGTTTGAAGAGCCATGGGTTGTTCAAAACTGTCCTGCTGGGCGTTAGCAAGGGAGCAGAATGCAAGTGGAGCAGTCAAAGTTGCATAGTAAATGCAATTAATGCACGGTCTGACAATAGAGCACTTGGCACTTAATGTTATGGCTATCGACTATCATACTATCAAGAACTTGGAAGGAAGTATGGCTATGAGGAAAAAAAGGCAACTATTGAGACTTTCATTATGCAAACAGAGAAGTTCCATGTTGTTAAGAAAGAAGCACAAACAAGGGAAAGCAGTAAACTTTGCTAGTATAATTTTGTAAAACAAAGATTCAATGACTTTTAAAAGGAATCTGACTGTACAGACATCCATATATATATTTCCATGTTTTAGAGAGGTCTTACCTTTTTGATTTGGAGTGATAAGTTAAGAACTACATCTAGGGCTAGCAGTTACATTTGAAATTAAATAGAAAATTACCACAGATAACATTATGATTACCTTAAAACTGATTTCCTCCCCAGAAACCATATCCTTTGCTACCAGGTGTATCTCAGTGCTACTGTGATTAAACAGTAAATCCTGATGACAGAGAAATAAGTCTGTCCCAAATGGTGCATTGTAATAAAATAGAGAATCTGTCCAGGAAAGCAATAATCCACCGACCAGAAGGCTGGAGCCATAGCTGAGTTAGCTTCATTGCCAAGGATTTCAAGTCAAAGAGCCCTTAGAAACATAATTTTTGACAGACCAGAAATCAAAGTTCTCAACATTAAAGAGATTTCATTACTGAAAGGAACAGGCTTTGAAATCTTTCCTATGTCTTGTCTTTCTCAAAGACATTAACTGGTCATTTAACATCAATATAGGTGAAGAAGAAGAAAGCCAGAAATGTTTAAAGTGTTTAAAATACCTTCACTGCTTGTTTACAGTTGTTGAGTTTTCACATTTCTAGTTCTTCCACAACTTCCAAGGAAAACAAGAAATAAGTATATGATGTAAACAAAAATCCTTTTCCTCAAAAAAAAAAAAAAAAAAAAAAAGTGAAAAAAAAAGAAAGCGAATCTTTAGGGATGGACAATTTTAGGGATTAGACTTTCCACTTTTCCATTTCTATTAGTCAATCAACGAGCAGTAGTTTATTATCTGGATTTTATTACTAAAGCCTCCGCTGTGCAATTGTCAGTACAAGCAAACTTCATTTCTGGGAAATCTCTAGCTGGCAATGAAAACTACAGTTGGCTTTCAGCAGTTACTGTTCTGATGAAATGCCAGTAAGATAGTAGAGTTGTCTGGGTTGGTTTGTTGTTGGGTTTTTTCTTTGTTGTTTTGGAGTTTTTTTACTTTGCTGAAACAGAGAACAGTGAAAGACCTTACAAGGGAAGAAAATCAGAACTCTGGTTCTTCTTACATTTTTCTGATCGATATGGCTACAAAAACATTGTCTTCAGTATGGGTGAGTGGTGATACTGCTTTCTCTTATTTCATCTCCTTGCCACTTTATTTAGGAAGTCCCTATCTTCTACTGGAAAATTTTTGAGCGGCTCAGTGACTATACAGTTTAACTCTCATGCCTTATCTCTCAAGAATTATGGTCCTCTACTTTGTCTTTAAAATGCAGTATGATCCAAGTTAAACAAAAAAAAAAAAACAACCAAAAAACAGAAAACAAGATTTTCTTAAAACTGCCTAGGTGAGAGGTCAAAATATCTTCCTCTAGATTACTTAAGATAATTAAAGCAGTGTATTTCTGCCCTTTCTTTTCTATCCTACAAGTACTGGTACATTTATATACCTGCAAAGGTGCTTTATACTAGTATATAAACTTTTTTTGCATCAGAAAGGGAATAAATCCTATAAAATATAAGGCACATTCATATTGCTGTGATTATATCCATACCAGTAGTTGTACCAATACAATTATTCTGTGAAAAAAATAATATTAATAAATACTGATTATACGTGTCATGTATAGCCAGGCCATGAATAATGTGGTTCCTCTGCCTACCTAAATGCTTATCTGTATCATAAAGAATTTTTTGGTTATGTTAATAAAAATATGGCATATATTTTGCTGGTTGGGGTTTTTTTAAATTATTTTATTAAGAATGGAGTTGACATTTTTTGCATAAAGAGCACAATAAAATATTTTGGATTTGGGTTTCCGTGATAAAAAATGAACACAAATGTAAGCTTTTTCTATGTTCTGAGTCTGATGATTAGGAACAGATGTTCATGGACTTGGACATCTTATTGTATATATAATTACTAGAGCTGTCCTCCTAATCATAGCATGCAGAATTCATCACTTACCATATCTAGTTAAAGTAATTTTTCCTCCTAATGCAGAACCATGAAAGTACTGTTCTCTAAATTCTCTTCTGAATGGCTTGCTAATAAAACTTATCCCAAAGAATTGTTTTCCTCTGTTAAATTAATGTTTCTAACAAAATTCATCTATTTGGTAGGATGTTTGCCAGATGTTATTCTGAGCAAATACTGCCTAAGTATTACTTTGGCTGCATAAAATGTAAAATACATGTTCATATCAAGTCATAAAATTAATAATTTACACACATAAATAGTTGTAGTGCCAGCCTTAAAACAAAACTGGAGTCAGTTTGTCCTGTACAGTTCCAAACACCCTCATGGCAGGACATATGCTTTATTCAATTTAAAATATTACTTGCTTTTTTTTGGTAATTAAAGTTTAATTAAGATCTTGACACTCATGCACTTCTGAGGATCTTGTTGTGGCTACCGCTTGTCCACACATTTGATTTTCTGATAAGCAATTTTTTTCTTCTTTTAATTTTTTTCTGCCTCTAGAGCTGATAGCAAGCTATCCAGCCACATAATAGCAACAAATATCAATGTCATTAAGTGATTATCCTAAGTTAAAAGTTAACACCAGAATTCACAGTAGCTATCAATCACACTTGCACATCTTTCAGTTCATGCTGGGCAAATGCTACACTATTCCTCTTAAACCTCAAAGTCCTTGTCCTGGTGTTTGAATAGGGTGGACACAGCTTTACCACCCCTCACACAGGGCTCCCAATCTCTTTGCTGGCCAAATGACATCACTTTTCACAAACCACATGCAGCTCAGCAAAAAAACACTATTGTAATTAAAACCTACCTTTTCAAACATACTTTACTGTTTCCAACTAGCCAGTAGTATCTTTCCCCAGCGAACCTTTCAGAAGGCAATACAGAAAAGAAAATCCAAAACTCCATGTAGTGTGTAGAAAAAGCAGACTCTTTGTGGAAAAAGAGATACTGTTGAAATCTTTTCTCATAAGTGTTGAAATTATTTTTTTATTGTGGGTTACAATGTCCTATGGGAAAACTGAAGAAGAATCTGTGTGTTGCAGGTACAATATGGTGACTTAACTGATAGATAAGGGGGTTTAATGGAGAAAGACCTTGTGGCATGACTGTCTTGCCTGATTATATATAAAAGCAAAAGGGGTGAAAAACATTATACTAAAGGAGGTCACCATTTATTTAAAATGCTGATTTTTTAATTATTATTATTATTATTATTTAATCATATACACTTAAAGCATTAATTTGGTAGACAAACCAATGTTCCTACAACTCATCTTGTGGCCAAAGCAAGGTTCCAGTTACTCCTAATTCATTGTCACAATGGATTAATTGACCTTAATTCATGTTTTTCATCATCTGTCCATAGAGGCCGATGTTAAATTCTTTCTTTCACTGTCTGTTTGACTATGAAATGTTAGCATGTCAGGATGCTGATATGTCCAAATAAAACCCCTAGACTTGGTGACCATAATCTGCTTTTGAAGAGGGACATTTTTGTCCCACAACATAAATTTTTTTTCCATAAGGGACCTTTCGAGCTGCCTTTCTTGCACAGAAATTGCAGTAATTAGGCTCAGTTCAAAATGTCATTCTTACTAAATAAACAGATCAATCTCACTTTGCAGTTCCTCCATTGCCTTTCTGGGGATTTATGAGTCAGAGGGTAAGTAGCTATGTACTGCCAAAAACCCAGTGGAGGTTCAATGGCAACCTCAAGGGAGGTCAAGCTTGGAGATCACAGAGCAACACCACTTCTGGGAATGTGGGTGCCCAAACCAGATGGGAGCAGCTAATATCTTCAGTGAAGACTTACCCTGAGTTAAGATAATTTGAGCAGATACCAGGTAATTGCCATATACAGACATTGGAGCAGCTAGGCACATGTTCAAGGCTTTATGACTATGGTAAGTGAGCCTCTACATGATTAATTCTTTAGCAATTTTCAGAGAAAATTATCTTTTTTTTTTTTTTCTGGGTGTACAGAAGGAATAGAAAAACCCTCTGAGAACACCCATGACTAAGCTTGTCTCCCCATTGTGTGGTAGTGAATGGAAACTTCATCTGGGCTCTTATCTGCACTGCTGTGCTCTAAATGATCTGACATTGTGACATGAATAAGAAAAAAACCAGCCTTAAATTGTTCCTTTTCTCTCTTCCCTGAGGAAGAAAAACTTGTTTATGTTTTGCAAACAAAGATTTTAGCAAATGACCACACCCTCACTTAACTAGGAATTATTACATGATTATGCCTTCTGGCTTGAGGATGGGGAATCACCTGAAGAGATCTGTGCAACATTGAAAGGTTGATTACACTGGGGTTTTTAGGCTTGCTTTAGGTACGAGTCTATCCTGGGGGCCCAGGAGTCTTTCCTTAAGGCCATGTTATATCCCAGGAGCTACTATGCCTTTTAAATGTAAAAACAAACTGCCTGATGAAAAGCCCATTGAAATCTTGCATGTGACCTCAGTAAAGTCTCAGGAAAAACATGTATATTTCTTCCAGCAGTTATTGCTTTTCTAGAGGCCAGAATCTCAATAGATTATAATACATTGAACATAGAGTGAATTGATTCATGTTAATTTTTTTCTTGACGTTTCTATTAAAAAAATCCTATGCCTTCTCCATGAAATATAGAAAAGATAAATCTACATTTTAAAAATCATCTTATAAGTAAGGTGCTGTTTCAGCAACAGGCTGTCTGAGGGTATGTGTATTATTAAATATGTGACCAGGAGTACTTGCAGCATCAATGATGAGGATAGGCTGATTTTACAGAGAAAAGTGGATCATCCCATTAATCTGTCTCGTATCAACAACACACATTTTAGTGCAGATGGAAGTAAACTTATGCACTAAGAAGCAAAGAACATAGAGAAGATCGGGGTCTCTGTGTGCATGTATATTCAGACATATAATATCTAAACTACATATTATTTTGTGCTTTGGGATCCACAGTGATTTTCTAAAGGCCTTAAACATCAGGGAAAATAAGTTTGCTCTGCAGGGTCACGGCTGAGAAAGTGGTGCAGTCACAACAGACATATTGATCTAAGCACAGGAATTACGCCCTGAGAATTTACTTTGCTCTAGTTGAGACGTGTGGCCTATGTCCATATCTACCTGGCACTGACACATCCAGCTGATAATTTGGTATCCTCCTTTCTAGTAGTGCAAATCCTTCCAAGTGGGCCACATCAAAGCAGTGGAAATGGTGACTTTCACTGATACAGCTATCTGAATGCAGGTCTCACATTCAACAGTCAAGTAAGTGTCTGGTAAAGTTTTTCAATGCTGCTGTCCATAATTCAAAGTCCCAGTGATATTAAAAGGCTTTTTATACTGTGAGCTGCTAGACTCCCACTTTTTTACCTGTCAATGAACACGAACTACGTGGTCAGTAAGGTGCAGAGAGGAAGCTATGGATTGTTTTGGATGGAGATGCAAAGAAGTAGTACAATGAATTGTCTGAAAGCCCAGCATTGGTTCAGGTCCAGCCCTAACACAGAGATGGAGCCCAAAATCTCATTCAGATGCCTGAACTTTTATTACTCCACAATAAACAAAACTCAGCTAAACATTTGATACTCACACTAATCTCTGTCAAATTCCTGAACAATAACCTTGAATTCAAAGTAATGCTTACTGTACTTAAATTTTAAGTGAGCATCTCTGGCCCCTACCTTCCCAGCTGATGAAAACAACTATGAGTGAAAATGTGGGGATCCTGTCCTTCCTCCAGCTCATTCACATGCTTCCAAATCATCTTCCATTTCCTCTCTGGCAAGCTTTTTTTCTGATTCTCCACTACCTAAAAAAAAACAAAACAAAACAAAAAAACAACCAACCAAGCAAAAAAAACCACCAAAACCCCAAACCAACTGAAACGGTTTCCTGAAAATGGATCATAAAGTTCCTCAAACTCACTAAAATCCTCTTTTAAAGCTGTTCAGTAATTTCCAGCAAGTGGCCTCCTCTATCCTCACATAACGCCAAAAGGCACCTTTATTATTGCCAAAAGCATAGGATGAATGCAAGAGGAAAAGACAGTGCTTGGGGATGGCAGCATTTTCACATCAGTGATATAGTACAAGGTAATTTGTTGATCTTTCTAAAGCATGGGATTCAATCCATTAATGAAACATATTTAAACCATGTGAAGTGTATTATGCAGTATTTGTGTGGCAAAACTAATTTACTGTAATGACATTATATAGAAAAGTAGAGGAGTAAATTATATGATAGGTACACAGAAAACACACTTACTGATTATGTTACATGAATGAATGTGTGGTATGAAATGTGATATACACATATAAGCAACCAAGGGAAAACACACCTAAGATAGCTTACAGAAATTAAATTACATTATTTCCCAGTTAATTTATGTGGGTTTGAACTAGAAGAGGATTTTTTTTTCTGCTATGAACTCAGTCACAGATCCGTAAATTTGCCTTGTGTATGTATCAGAAACCCACCTTTTTTTGTTCAGACACAGACTTGAGCAGTGGATTGTACCATGCAGATTTTGGGTTATGCTCTGCCTATGTTGCCATGTGTTAGAAGAAGACTTATAAGGGCAGTATTTATTTAGGGCTTGGGAAGCAGCAGTAACATCTACACTGTAATGTTACGGTGCTCTAAGGAGCTTGCCATGGCCACCGAGGGTCTTGTCTGATCTCCCAGGGCACACACACGGTGATGAGCCACCACTGGAGAGGCAGAGGAGGGGAGGGAGCCAGAAAGGTCACTTGGCAGAAGCCTATAAAAATTCACTGGAGGTAGCCACACTGAGCCCTGTGGCTTATAGCCATAGAAACCTGTTAGCATTCATGTATTTAAAAGCAGTATTTTACAGGATACTTAACACTTTGCCAGCACAGCACAGAGGAAGAAACTGAATGTGGCAAGAAAGGAAAACGGTCCTCTTATTATTCCACCAGCCCTTCTCAGAACGCTGTAAAAGATACTGGCTGCATATTTTCCCAGCTTGTCTCCTGCCACTTAGGGATTCCTCTTGAAAGATATTCCCTCAAGGATTCTGCCTGGAATAGTTTAACATCCTTCATTAAATACTTCCTCTGCTTACTACCCCTTTACTTCAGTATTCCCAGGAGAAGTTTTACAAGATGCTGATCTTGCACAGTAGGGAAAAAAATACTCAGCACCCAAGGCCTTAAATGGAGTGTTTGCTTCAAGACTCTAATTAAGGTTTAAATATATGTTTTTAAGTGGGGAAATAAAAGGACCAGGAACAATTATCTGTTCTTTGTTTCTTCAGTTCACCTGTGACCTCAGGGAGTAAATTTCTGCAATATCTTTCTACACCGCTGCAAAATTTCTGGTGAATTGAACCATAGGAAAAAAAAAGTGGTGAGTGTGTATTGTGTGAGCTTATGTCCAGAGGCCAACAATACACCAACAGAAGCAGGAAATCCTATGGTGTTGGTGTTGACTGTGGCAAGTTAGGATGGTATACCCAGCAAAACATACCTCCAGAAAAGTCTTATTATTATAGACTTTCCTGAAGCATCTACTGCTGCCACAAGGAGGATGGTAAGTAACTGGACTTCTGCTCAAATCTAGTATGGCCATCCTTCTGGGAATGGGAAAGAAGTACTGAAAGACATGCAGTTGGGTGCAATCCAGACAATGAAACACAAGACAGAACTATTGGAAACAATAGTAGGGAATACGGTAGCAACCACAGGAAATATAACCCCAGAACTACAGAGGCACGCAAGCCATTGCCAGTGGCCCATAGCTACATCACACTCCATCAAGTCACCTCTTCCTCCTATGGAGCTCTCAATTGACTTCATTATCCCACAACAATACCTTGTTAATAAAGTTCAAGTGTTTTGTAAATCAATGTCCTTTTATTGTAAGTGATAGCCACAACAATAGACAGGAGATGAAAAATAGACACAGTAGAGATAAGCACCAGGGTGCAGCCTTACAATCACCTGCACAAGGAAATACTGTATCATGACCACCTACTCTCACAATAAGTTAGTATTGCATTCCCCACCCCTACCCAAAATGGCAGTACGCCCACATGCTAAAAGTGAACTTCACAAATTTTGTGTACCAAAAACCAAATAGGAGAGGTAGTCTAGTGCATTTTTCTTGTTGAGCTTAAGCCATGTTATGAGACGCCTCGACTTGCCTGTCAGCTTCCACAGACCTACTCCACACCCTCTGTGACTACCTGTCACTTGTTGCCTCCTTTAGCAGGAAGAAAGCACTGCATTTCATCAGCCTGGAAAAGACAAGACAGTCTGGTACAGCTAATATCTTGATTAGCATCATGAAGATCAACTAGGTGATTGGGGAAGGGAGAAGTCCTTACTAACAGCTTTGCCAAATGTTTCCTGAATTGCCTAATGTTCTTCTCCAGCCCGAGCTGATGGCACTTAGGCGTTCCCAGTGACCTGCTACAACATGGGAGTTACTAACTCCCAGTTATCTCCCTGGCAGGTGGATGCGGATGACAAAAATAGCACCCACAATCAATTAAGAACTTGGAATGAGTACATATGGGGACTATAGTCTCCCTGTACATTTTCTTGCTGAAAATCCACAGCTCCAAGGGCATGATGTGCCCTGAGGTTTTAGTTTCATTGCTGGCCAATGTAACAACCACATTCACCAAATTGTACGTCTGCCCTGCAAACACAGCATTCACAAGCTTAATTCCTCTCACGCATGTTCTCCACCCTTGGGCACAGGGATTTACAGCATCCTTCCCATTGCAGAGGGGTATATCCTGACCTAACAATGGGAAAAGGCATAATTACTCAGTCCTCACCCAGGCAGGTGACGATAGGCTCAGGAATGAGGTGGCCAAATAAATTAATAGATTAAACAAAGCAAAAGTCAGCGTTTGAACCTCAGCTCCCACTATTATGATGAGAGCTGGCATGCTGCCAGGGCCCCGAGAGCATCCCTGCTCCCGGAGACCTGGCTGGGAGTTCAGGGTCCCTTCGGTGGCTGCGGGAAGAGGCTGCCAGGCAGCACTGCTGGGGGCCTCAGCAAGGGCTGACGCCCCTTCCCCTGGGAGCTGCTTTGAGCTAAGCCTCTACCATTTGCCTCCCACCTGAGCTTGACCATCCCAGGGCTGTCTAAACCCGGTTCCCCTCACTAGGCCTCATCCTGGCCCCCATCTGCAGGCTGACATCTCAGCCTGGCCATATCCCCGTCCCAGTGCTCCCCAGCCTGCCCTGGTCCCGGGCTGGGGGCAGTGGGCTGGTCCTGTCCAGGAAGCCCTGTCCGGCCTGTTCTGGGGGAACTCCGGCCGCTCGCAGCACCCTGATGCGCGGCGTGGTCACACTGCTGACGTTTCTAATGAGGCACGGCTGCAGGGAGTAAGACGGAGGACATCGGTTATCCATGTGCGGTGTGCTTCCACACTGACGCGCAGAGAGCTGGGACACAACAAGGGGGCTCAGCGTCAGCCAGCCCACCAACATTTTGGGGGTGAGCAAAATCTTGTGCCTCAGCAGTTGTATTTTAGCTAACTTCTGGGTAGATTTGGAAAGACAGAAGCATTGGGTTGCGGCTCGTGCTAGTACAGGTATATTTGATGCCACCACACACAACAGCAGACAGACCATGACTGGAATAGTACAGCCCAGTGTCCACATTTCAAAGGAATAAAACTGCAAGGTTCTTAAAGAGAATGATAGGAATGGCAGAAAACCTGCTTTACAGGGAGCCTGAGGAGACTGTATTACTTCACAGGGAGAGAAGTCTTTAATTTGGTATACAAACATAAACAACAATACAATGTCTAGAAGCCAAAGCTTCAATGTTAGATGACCAATAAGGGGCACAGCAAAAGGAATAACTTACCAAATGCAGAAACATATTTTCCACCATTTGAAGTACATAAATGAGCATTAGAGAGTTTCCAGTGTCCTCTGTCTTGACCCAAGCTAGGGACTAAACTACGAAGTGCCACTGTGAAAGTTCAATGGTTTCTGCTACACCTGTGGGCAGAGAAGATACTTCCAGTGGGCTGCTCCAGATGTCAATCTACAGCTATTAAATCATTTTTTCTCCAGGAGTTTGACAATAAAATGTTATTTTATTTTTATGTAAGAGTAAATATCTTTTACCAAATTGGGGTAAAGATGTCAGAAAGTACAATGCCCTTGATCCTACTTTAAGAAAAAAACAGAAGAGAAAGGCAATGTGAGGTGATCCTTCTCCTCTACTCAGCACTGATGAGGCCACACTTGGAGTACTGCCTGCAGTTTTGGGATCCCCAGTACAAGAGAGGCATGGACATACTGAAGACAGTCCAACAAAGGGCCATGAAGACATTGAAGGGACAGGAGCATCTCTCCTATGAGGAAAGACTGAGAGAGCTGGGGCTGTTTATCCTGAAGGAGATAAGGCCTGGCGGGGATCTCATCAATGTGCACAAATACCTGAAGGGAGGGTGCAGAGAGGACAGAGCCAGGCTCTTTTCAGTGGTGCCCAGTGACAGGACCAGAGGCCGTGGGCACAAACTGAAACACAGGAGGGTTCATCTGAACATCAGGAAACGCTTTTTTTACTGTGAGGGTGACTGAGCACTGGCACAGGTTGTCCATAGACGTTGTGGAGTCTCCATCCTTGGAGATGTTCAAGAGCCGTCTGCGGACACAGTCCTGGGCAACCAGCTCTAGGTGGCCCTGCTTGAGCAGGGGGTTGGACAAGATGACCTCCAGAGGTCCCTTCCAACCTCAACTGTTCTGTGGTTCTGTGATTCTGAGAACAGACAAGACTGAGTGGGTCATGGAGCAGTGAAACAAACTTGTGGTAGCCACCAGGACTTCTTGTATATGTTTTTGAAAATGATATTGCATGACTATTTTTTACATGTATCACAGATTTTTTTTTCCCTCAGGTCTGTGGAGCTAGACTTTGCTCTGAGTTTTATCAGTAGACTCTGAAGCCAGATCACTCCAAAGAACCTGTGATCTGGTGTCCTTCTGCTAATCAAAGAGCCACCTTTTGATACAGCTGCATTTGGCCCTGGGGACAGAATGAAATGGAGCCTATGTGAAATGTCCAGCCAGTCTCTGCCAAACCTCTTTCCAGGGGAAAAGTACTAACACCTTGAAATGGGTGAAAACATTTAGCGTAAAACATCAGACCCTGTTGTAACACTAAAAGGGTTAAGCCTTCTATTCTGTTAAATTAACAAACGTGCTGTTACTATTTCCTCCTTGTTTGCCAGTGTGGTTTCCTCTGCAGTAACATCTGTGATGCCACAGCATTTTTCAAGACCTAATTAGTGATGTTAGAAGAGAACGTTAGTTCACCAGGCAGTTTGGGGAATAATGTAATTTTTGTATATATATGTTTGTTAAGCATCTTGAATCTTCCTCACATCCCCATGAATCTTGTGTGGTAGCATCCCTGGAATGCAAAAATCATCTAGGGAATTCCTCATCGCTAAGTTTAGCACTAAAGAGCTAATGGCTTCAGTATGTTGTATTGTATAGATGTGAGGTTAAATTCAGAGATCAGACTAGGTTTCTTTTCTGGAAAACCAGTCTATATACAGTTAGGGTGTGTAAGTTCCACTTTTGACTACCCTGCATTGGACCCTGGTGGCAGGACCCTGGAAAGTGCAGAACAATCTGTTTAGCAGAGCAGTAGCTTTCTTAAAAGAAAAAGGCATTAACTCAGTTTTTAATTTCTAATTCTCCAATCACTAAAATATTATCTGTCACCAGAAGAAGGAGCAGTGTTAAAAAGTATCACTTGCTTTAAGGGAAAGTACACTCACTGAATTCTTCAGAAAAACAGAGCTTACATGTAAGTTTAATTCCCACATCTTCAAAGGAGCCAGTTTATGTAAACTGGCTTATATAAATCAAAAGGTGCAAAGGATCTAGATCATTGTAGTTCCCTAAAAACAAATATGTCCCACTTTAGTTTTATAAATTGTTATATCTAGAATTTACTTTCCATGTTAATGGCTCTCTGCCTTTCTTCAAAACTTTTTAATCTCCTGTCCTATTTTCAATGGATAAGAAATTGCCTTTTGGTTATATTCCCACATCACTGAAGTGACTGCTGAGTTTGGCCAGAATTCTAGCCTTTAGAATACAAGAGCTGAAATCTGCTGCTAATGGCTACAGCTATGCCTAGAAAGACTATGAAGTAAAGCCAGAGTTGTGCAATCTGCTAGACTTAAAAAAAAATTAAGTACTGTCACTGGAAATAGCTAGCTACCACTGGGAAACAGAACATAAAAATAATTATTTTAGCTGTATTTATGCAACCAGGGAAAAAGACAGTTAAATCAATAATAAAGAAAAAAGATTACTCAAATACAGTCTTCTATGACCTGTGCCAGATTCCAGTAATGAAAACAGTTCATCAACAAATATGGTAAAATCAGCAAAAAAGACAAACCCATATCTCCGTCTGCTTTCTTTTATCCAGCCTTGGTAAACTCACCAAAATAGTCTAATATGATGATGTGAAGATAATCTGGGAGTTATAGAAAGGGGTTCCCATAATAAACCAGCACCAATTACTCCACACGTTTGCCAGACCAGCTGATATTTTAGATGTCTTCTCTTGGGTAATCTGAGAAGGTTCACTAAACCTATAGTACAGAATACCATTTTCTGATCTCTCTTGCAAGGCCTTGCGATGCCTTATATGTACTTAGCATAACCTTTGAATATGCTAATAAACACTGACGCGAGGGGGTAGCACTTTCAAAAATAGCATTGTGTCCTCTGAACTCCAGACAGATGGCTAGCCATAACATCCTCCTCCCTCCTGCTGGCTGCTACCTGGCAATAGTCTCCTCTGTACAAAAAACAGACAACAGTGTCAGCCAAACCACTTAAATATTGGAGCCACTGAGGCTAATGCAGATCTTGCCTTCTTGTTTTACCCCAGCTCCTTAGAGGAGGAGGGAGGGAGCTACTGCATCCTCTGGTTTGAGGTAACTGTAGTGCAGTGCTCCAGCACACACAGCACCTGTTTTGGGCAATGGAAGGCGTGCTCCTTATGCATCTGCTCCGTCACTATCCTCCGCTCCTGCCATAGCCCCTGCAGCCAAGGGCAGGCCCTGCAGGTCCCAGGGCTGGGATCCAGATTGACTCGCCATCCATCTGGACTGGGATGTAAATGGACAAGGGATTTTTCTCCCATATCTCAAGTCCTGTACTGAGCGCGCAGCTAGGGCTAAGAATTGGGCTAACAGATACCGTTAATAGCTGCAGATTTTGAAAAAGTTGAAGCAAAACATCAATTGATTTAAAAATTCTTACATAACATTTCTCCATGCTAAACAAAAGGGACTGTACAGTAGAGAGAATTTTCAAGACGATTCGATAGTAGATCATAAGCTTTCCACAAGCTATGTTTTTGAAGCCGGTGGTATGTTTGTAAAAGTTGTATAGCATGGATTTAATAATATACATAGAATGAAAAATCAGTATATACGAGAAGGACAAGTTTTCCTACCTATGCTATTTAATTTATGCTGAGAATGGTTACAGTTAAGTAACGAAGATGAGAAGAAAATAATGTAGGTCTCCCAATGTAATACACCTGCCTTATCATTCCTTTCTCTAAGTAGATTTAGATAGACGTAGTGCAGAACATGAACCCTTATTGACAGATAGGCAGTAGTATAATATGGCAGTGAAACTGGGAACTTAAGCATTTCTAAAGAGATTACCTACTGTTTAATGCAGGATACTTTTAACAATCAAAGAAAAATCTATGCAAATTCATTTTGCTAAAGATACTGTCATTTTCTACTAGGAAGACATACTGCATTTTGCTATTTTATGGCCACTGGTTCTATTCTATCATTCTGTAGAAAAAAATAATCTACAGAATTGTCCATTTATTTTTGTGGTAACAACAAAATAAGCTTTCCACACTAAATTAAGCTAGATTAAGATTGTATATTTTAAAAAAAGCATTCCCTTCTGATGCTATCTGAAAACAGCAGCAGGCTGCACCAACCATTACCATTTTCTTTACATTTAAAATATCATATGTATAGCAATGGTAGCTGACAATAGTAGTTTAAATCAGTTATGTTACATACTGAAATGGGAAGTCAGAAGTACATAAAGGAATAGAAAACCAAAAAAAAATAAAAATCCATAAACTGCATTCTAATGTGACAAGAAAAGATTAGGCTTTGTGATGACAAAGACCAAGCAGAATATGAATTTTTTAGTAAATGTGCACTATGAATGCAGAGCTTTGGGCGTAACACAAAAGTTGCTTTGTAATGACAAAATTTCTTTCACCCCTAGGTGAATTTGGTGCTGAAATACATTTCTGTGAAGAATACTGTGCTTCTTGTAAAAACTGAGATAATCGTACTGACTCTTTAATTATTAGCTGAGATTTACAACAAAACATGTCTGCACCCAGTGTTGCTAATAGCACCCAGTTGATGTAGGTCTTTGTTCCTTCCACACAGCTCAAGTCACATGAGGATAACATTGACCTTATTTCAAGGAAGAATTATTCATGTCACTTCTTTTAGTTATAGAGGTTGTTCACCCAGTCATGCCTGACTGAAATAGAAAGGATGGATTTACAAATTCAGTGCCAGACACACCAAGTCGACAAAGTACTTTATTTAATCTGTAAAATTAGTTCCAGAGCTACAAATGGCAGAGGAGGAGACAGATCCAGCATGCCTGCTGGAAGAACCCTAATATAATTTAGGACCTCAAGCAGTCACCTGTCAACTTCTATAGTCTCTTCTTCTCTGCAGACTTTTTCTTTCTACCCCTAATACAGTCCAAACACTTGTTGAGACACACTGCTCCATTAGCAATTTTTTTTCTTTCCACTATCATCTCTGCACTACCATCTCTCATACAGCCTGGTCTTTCAGCTCTCTCAGGTCCTTTTTTTAATACCCCAACAGAACCTCTGAAAACCTGACATTCTTGAAGATGCCTTCATAGGATTGCTCTCTGAAAACTACACTTAATCGCTACCTCCCAGTCACCAATCCTTCTCTTTGCTTTAAACTCCAAGGAAAGGAGACGGAAACTCTGATGTGTTGAGGTGACAAAGGAAAGCTATGTTTAAGCAGAGAATTAAATTCAGGATATCTACAGTCTTCACAAGAGGACATCCTTCATGTCTTTCAAGTCCCCTTCCCCTCTTCCTTAAATCCATTTGTAACTGCTACTTGGAATTTAGCCAGGGCAAGTACTTGTAAAAAAAATGGTCCAAATTATAAGAAGTCCAAATCTTTTCAGTCCTAAGTGTTAAATGAAAGATATCCCTGTCTAGCAGGTAATGCTCCTTACACTTGGGACACAGGCCTTGGTGATAACTCAAGCTATACACTCCTAAATCCCTGCTTGAATCTAACCCTAAGAGAAGAAATTATATTAACCTACTTTCATTCTGAGTAAGAGTATCCATGCAGGAGGATAAATAATGTTCAACCACTGCACTTTGGAGCATCATCCAGATTAGTCAAATATTCCTATATACAGGAGCTTTAATGGATTTTCCATGCAGGTACTAGTCCAGTCAAGCCCTCTTCAGCATTAAAGGTGTCCCCTATATCATAAGATATTTTGCAGATATATTTTCTGCGCTGTCCACTTTCAGTAAGGTATGCTATGGGGCATAGCACTGGGTGCCAGTCGTCTTAATGTTTATTAAGTGACTCATAAAGGTTAGCAAATGACAAGAATTGCTTGTTATGTCATACACCATTACTTGTATGGACATTACAGTAGCCAGTGCTTCTGCTCACATTTTA
Organism: Astur gentilis; assembly: GCF_929443795.1. NCBI lineage: Eukaryota > Metazoa > Chordata > Aves > Accipitriformes > Accipitridae > Astur > Astur gentilis. The sequence continues at coordinate 6,493,839 of NC_064901.1, read as the reverse complement.
GTCCAATGAGTGCAGTTTTCTGCAATGATACATAAGCAGTAATAGGTAATAACAACCTCATGACAAGCTTATTTTGTAGAGCCTGAGAACCCAAGCAATGAGGGAAATAGCAGTGCTGCTTTTATAGTACATGTTCATATGGGTATGGTAAGTAGCTAAACTGACAAAACAGCAGTATTTCACTTAAGTACCTTTCTATTTTTCGCCTTTTATGTAAGTGCATCCATTTCCATGTTTATTCCATTATCATTCACTAATACAGGAAATAATTGTGAGACTGAGATTTTCTTTCAAATAGAGCTCTGCATCATTGACTTTATTTTAGCTTTGCTGTAGTTATGCTAACAAAAACCAGTATGTGAGCTATGAATGGTCTTGTCACAGCCATTATCTTTCTCCTGATGGCTTTTTGAGTTTAGCACAGACTATTTACATGTAGCTTTTGGAATCACAGAAATAAGGGCAGGAAAGGACCTCAGGAGGTCACCCATTGCCTCTCCCTGCTGCAGGACAGAGCTAAACACCTAAACCACAGCTAAACAGATCTGAATTTTCCCTAGCTGTTAACATCTAACCTATGTTGACACAATAGCCACTGGTGACTGTCTACCTCAGCTTCAAGATCTGATCTATTTATAGATGCTGTGACTTTTAATAGATGACGTGATCCATACTGTGCATTGGATGTATAGGTCTCTTCATTCCATGCTCTTACTGTCTCATTTCACAATACTTTGTGTCCTCTGTAGGTCTGAAAATCTACATGTTGCAGTATAGAGTACATTTCCACTGTCCCTCTACCAAACGCTATGATCTGCAAATGGTTTCCATTAGCCTCTGTATTCTCTGATAAATCCTCTGCTTTCACAATCCTGAGCAGTTATAAATAGCAACACATGATATTGCATCTTGAAAAAGCCACAAAACTTCCCAAGAAACTGATTGCCCAACTGAAAATGCAGGAAAAAGGGCAAAACTAAACATAATGTACCAGGTAAGCAAAATGTCTGAGACTTTGTTCCCTGCTTTCTTTCATTTGCAAAGCACTCAGACGCAGCTGTCATTTCTAAAATGATGAAGTTTGCGGAGGCTGCACAGAGCTTTCCATGAAAATCCTTTTGGAACTCCACTGGGAGAATGTGGCTTGGATAATGAAGTGGTCTTAAAGCTGGTGGTCTGTGTTCTAGCAATATATTACTTATCCATATGTTGGGGTGTTTTTTTTCCTGAGGCATTCATCATCTTCATATTGCCAGATATTGTTAAAATTGCTATGGAAAGGCATGTATGTAATTGTAGGAACTTGTGTGCAAATATACAGAATTTATCCACAGCAAAACGTGCAGTACAGGTGCAAAATTCTACTCACTGAGCAGGAATTTTGCCAGCAAGTCTGGGATTTCATACTCGAGACTGCTCCTCCCTCCAGAGTTACGGATGAGGTAAAAAAGTATTACTAGCTTCGCTTCAGAAGGGGAACATCAGACAATGAGCAAACTGCTCTATCACTGTTGCTGAGTGAGTCTCAGTAATAACCCCAGCTCATTTCCCTAGAAACCTTGTCCTTGTCCCTTTTCTGATAGGATAGCATTAGCAAATTCTACACTTTAAAACCCTGGGGAGGGGGGGAGGTCCCTCTCGGTGGGAGTTACCTGGTACAATATGCTTACACAATATAATCAACAGTGAACTCTAACTAGGGTAATCCCAGAGAGAAGAGCCTGATGGTGTAGAACAGATTTAGAACAACCAGAAAGGGCACAGATCTGAAGTGTAATGACATATTTCAAGTGCTCCAAATGCACAGGGTCTTTTAACCTATTAGAAGTTATGAGCTTCAACCCACTGTGTAGTAAGAAAAATTAAACCACAGAATCATAGAATCATTTAGGTTGGAAAAGACCTTTAAGATCACCAAGTCCAACTGTAGACCTAACACTGTCAAGTCCACCACTAAGCCATACTAACCCTACTGCCTGCTCATAAAGTCATAGCCACCTTGACAGAACTTGCACCCAAGTGCCCTCAAACTTGTACAGCCTTGCTCTGTATAGAACACGCCTCACAACAAATGTCAGGGGCTAAGAATGAGCAGGAGGATTTAATTTACCCTATAGAAATAGAAACTTAGAAAAAATCAATGACCAAGATATTAATTTATAGATGTAAGTCCCAGGCAAAAATTCCATAACTAGAGTCCATTCCTACCTCAGGATGGTGCCCTATGATATGCTGTATTGTAATATTGCCCAGGGTAGGACAGCATAGGAGATTCACTGGAGAAAAAGTTTCATTCCCATCTGGGTCTGAAAAACCTAGGGCCTGATCTCAGAAATAGTGACTGAAATACCTGACTTGCACATCTATAAAAAAGTTGCTCCTATGAGCAAAGTTGCTCCATGTTTTTAGCACCAAGTCTAAAACTTGACGTGTCAAAGACAAAAATGCACTGGATGATATACTGGAAACAGTTGATTCTCAGCACCCCAACTCTAAAGAGTTAAGTCATGCTAAAAATATTTCCAGGGATACTCACAGATGGCAGACACAAATCTAATTGCCTGTTACTGTAAGGACATGCAGAGGAGCATGTTTCCAGCTCTTCATCATCAGAAAGTGATTGAGACATTGTCCTAAATTCCAGTGATACAACTGTAATGGATGCAAATGTGGGACCCAATGCATACGAATCATCCCACCAGCCAAATCCTGACTCTTCACTTGTTTTTTTCAGTTCCTTTTCAGGCAAAGTCTCCATTTATATTAATGTGACTACTTTCACAAGGGAAGGTCATAAGCACAAGAATCATTGCACGGCTCCTAAAGATAGATCATGGCCCTTAAGTACACATTTATCAGAAAGCTGATAGGTAACAGATGACGTAACACAGCTGATTGAAGAAGACACTTTTTCACAAAAGAAATTAAATGCAGTGAATTAACTTTATGGATCAAAACCCAGTAAAACACAGGAGGCCTAGTGAAGAATGGATGTTTTCATTATTGAATGCTTCTGCTAACAAAAATGTAACATACAACCTGCACAAGAACAAGCTAAATTCTCTGTTACTCAGAGATCAATTAACTTCATTGGGATTGCTTCTAAGAATGGCAATTTTAGATTATTTAGAAAAGTTTAGCTGAAACCAAAAAACTCTCCTTAGATTTTAAGGACCAGAAGAGTTATGTATAGCAATCCTGAGGAGGAGTACCTAAAATAGCTAGGTAAACCATCTATAACAAATGCATACTGTCAAAGTAAAAGCAACCAGGAAATCTGGCCACATCATGGATATTCAAGTCTCAAGCTTGGGAAGGTGGAGACACCAAGGAGCTATTTGCCCAGCTAAGCATATGTAGTGTGGCTTCCAGAAGAGGCTAACACCAAAAGGGAATGGAACTTGCTGGAATTATGTTCAACAAGAACTGTGATTTTAACTGCTGTTAGTGGAAGTCTTAATCGGTGCTGTTCTTCCTTGTTCTGCAGCTATTTACCTACGTGCAGGTATGTATATACTTGTCACAGCAGAACTGCTTTTAGGAAGGGAGACTAAAGCAATGGTTCCAGAGTTTCAGAGTCTGGTAAAAACTAAGATTTGTGCAGAAAGGGATTTGTGATGTTTCAGAAAGAAAGGAGGTGACAGCACAATATTTGCAGAGGATGCTCAGCTTTGGAATTATATGGCAGAAAGGACTATGAGTATGCAATTTGGCTGAGGGTATACAGTATGATGGACCAAGATTATACTTCCTTCCTTGGCTGTACCTGTCTTCCAGGTTGCAAACATCTCCAATACCAGGGTTTCTAACCTTGCTCTGAGCAGGTCTCATCAATAACGATTTGAAACTGCCTACAGCATCCAGTGACTCATCTTGTATAATGACTCAGTGTTGCAAGCTGATGGAGCTTAGCCAGACTGAGCAACAGTGGAAAGTTTTCAAGATATATTTTTTCTACAGACAAGATTTTTGAGACTACCATCTACCCCTCTGCTCACAGATCCCTGTTCAGAGCCCACTGACCAGCCCTTTCACAGATCTCATTGCAGGGTGCTTAAGTTTTGAAAACTGCAGTTCCCGCAGCGATTCTGTTCCTAGCATGTGAACTACATAGTTACAGCATTCTTCCTGGGGGGACGTCCTGCAGAGAATTTAATGTTTTAAAGCAAAGTTGGAGACCTGAGAACCACAATCAAATGATCAGGTGTGAACCTACAAGATTGTCCTTAGGGGGAAGTATGATGCAGGAAAGCAAGTTGCTGATTTTAGAACCCTAACATTTATTATATTTGTGTTGCAAGGCAAAACTCTGCATAACCAGACATTGGGTAATGTAGGTTCAGTAGAAGCTGTGCTATCCATGTCTAACTATTTACCTCCGTATTACACTGCAACAATCGTGTCACCCAGGGACAGGCCTCCTGGAAGTACAGGCAGGCTTTGTGTGATAGATTGCTAATATTCATGCAGAAAAGCAAGACCACCAAACCTTTGCACTTGTCAATATTTGTACTCCAGCAGTTGGTGACTAATGGCTTAACACGCTGCTTCTTGTTGCCACCCTCCCCCTGTCTTCCAGGAAAAATAAGATTCAGTTTCCCAACTCAGGGGATTAGAAAAAAATCAAAAAATGCAGCCCAGCCCCAGCCTCCAAAGTAAATATTCTTTATTCCCCAAAAGTCCTTTACATCCAGATAGACCCCTGGCTTTTATTAAAAACAAAACCAAAAAAACCCCAAGCACTACCAGCAACAAAACCAGCAAGGACAGTTATGTCTATTTTGGAGGCAAAGCCTTAGTGTTTTGCCTGATTTCACCCAGGAGGTTTCTACTTGACCTGGAAGCAGAGCCCAAGACTTCCAGATTCGCATCTCAGTACACTGTCAGTTGGGTCAGTACAACCTACCTAGTACTTCCTCACCCAACTCTTGCCTGCAGGTGTTTGCATCCAACCTGCGGCCATTTGTTGGCAGGGGTGGGGAGGGAAGGTTCAAGCAGCATGCTTAGTAGCAAAGTATCCCCTCCTGCATCTCTGAATAGCATTGCATCAACCTAGAGGAGCTGCCTCTCACCACTTCCACTTAAGGATAAAGTAAACACAAACCAAAGTCATCCTGTGTATGATCATGGTCAGCACAGGCATACTTCTGCAAAACAGTCTGCAAAGGGTCAAAGACCTGGAGTTCAACTCCTTTGACTGCCAAGATCAGGCCTGCTGGTCTTCTCACCCACTGAGATTAGCATATATCACTACAGATCATTTTACTCCTCCTGTTTATGAAAATGGCTGGTTTTATTAAGTAGGAACTCTCATCTTGGCAAAACCAAACAGACCTGTATTGCATTAAGCAGGCAGTCACATTTCATGCTATGCCAGGGTGGAACTCGCCAATAATTAAATTCTGATTTCTTTAACGAATCTCTGAAAGTATGCAGTTTCAGTTTCATATTTTATAGCTCTCTGAAAAGCAAAAAAATAGAGATGGGAAGGGGAAAACAAGCAAGGCCCAAGGAATCATTAAATTGTCTTGTGCTGTGAGTTTTCTGCCAAGGCTTTCCACAGAAATAGAAGCAAAGGAAGGACGTTGATAGCAAAGTGGTGCTTCTGCCGATGCTCCATTTAAAAAAAATGGCTCTGCCAAGAAGTCTTAGCACAATTCTTAGTTTATGGCAAGATTACAGCAAGAATACTCTGTGTCTCTTCAGCTCAAGGCTCCCATTTCTTAGGCCTGGTACTGCCAAGAGATCCTGGGTGAAACCTCTTTCCCCAGCCCCGACACAGTCCCAGAGGTGGCTGATGCATTTCACATAACAAAAGTCCAGGTAAAATCCACAGATGTTAGAAGCCAGAACTGGAACTCAGAACAACCATCTTCCTCAAGAGTATCTTCAGCTTTGGTCTTCAGCAGGACAGATTTTCAGCCTACTTTTATTTGTTTATATGCAATCACTTGCTTACTGAATTGTCTTTACAATTTACCTTTACAAATGCACTTACACAAGCATAAACCAAAAAGCCTACTCACTTTTTTTAATGAAAACTTTTCTACAATAAAAAATTGATATTGCAACAGGAATGTGTTTTTTCTTTTCTTTTTTTCTTTGTGGCAAACAAAGAATTTCTCAATGAAAAGATTTGCCATTTCTTGCTGGAAATAATTTTTCCAAGTTCAGGTGAAATAAATTTACAAATCAGCATTTTGGCTCAAAACTTACCCAAATCTGAGGGTTTGGGGAAGATCATTTTACAGAAAACTACCTGAATAGATAGTATTGTGGCTTCTTTCCTTTTCCTATTATTTTTAAAATGTTTTCCACAGAAATCACTTCCAGATTTGCCAGAAAGATAATGCCTGTGAGTATATCAGCCACATCCCTCAGTGGACCACAAAGACATTACTCTTCCTAACACTAGGGGCTGGAACTAGATGATCTTTAAGGTCCCTTCCAGCTCAAACCATTCTATGATTCCAGTGCTAGATTTATGGCTTTTAAGACAGACACCTTAAACTAGAAACAGCAACATTTAGCTAAAAGTCCTCTGCATGAACTACAAAAATTTGGTCAGGTAGCAGAGTGAAACAACTAAGTTATGTGAAGTGGCAGAAAGCTGTCGGTCAGGCTCCCAGATAATAGGGTGCTTCAGTTAAAAAACAAAATACCTGACCACTTGAGCTGTTACAAGATATTGCCAAAATAAACCACAATTATTTATTCAGATGATGTTCCTTGGCTTTCCTTTCAGGAAAACTGCCAGAAAATAAATTAAGTATTCACTGAATCAACAACCCAGAAAAGACACTTAAAGAAAGGTCTGAAGTCAGAATATGTAGCATGCTTCATTTAACTAAGCAATATAGTTAGATAAAGACTTGTTTTTCTTTAGCTTACTGGGATTGCTTTTTACTATTTAAAATTTAACAGGTTTATTTAGAATGAAAACAATTAAATAGTGCAGTGAATTATGCTACCAACAAGAAAAGGCACCCAAAATAATCTTTTTATCTCCATTTATGAGAACTATTTTCCTCTTCAGTTTCTCTCTTTCTTATCAGTGCTACTCAGCCAGTTTATCCTTTGGTGATTTTGCCACATGATTTATTATACACAGGGGACAACGAAGTCACTCGTTATCTTTTAACTGTCTGGGTTTTTTTCATTAAACACGTACCTAAGAGTCTGGGTTATGGGCACAATAAATGTGAATAGGGGACAGTGGTTTGGAGTTCATCAGCCACCATCGGTGTGGAAACACACAATGTCAAAAGCCAGGCAGCTCAAGGAATGAGCTCTGGGCGCTAACAACCACTGCCTTGCACGGGAAATGTATGGGAATACTCTAAGACTGACTTGTCTTGGGCCACCTTCTGGGAGATTGGCACCAGTGGAAACCAGTTCTCTCATCCTTTGCTGTCAGGATCCATTGGCTTTGTCGGAATTCAGGCAAGAAGTACAGGGCAGGCTGTAGGAAGGGTGGAATAGTGGCAGTGACAACCATGAGGAGCCGAGTGGGGAGGGTCACTTAAAGAAAGGCACACAGTATCTCAGGATAAGACCTGAGAGGCCATGGCATGCCTGCTTTTAAGTGCCATGTGTGTGTTGCTGTATGCTTGAAGTAAAACAGTCACTGAAACAGAAAGGTAATATGCCCAGCTGCTGTAACTGCTGTAGTGTTAGAATACTTTCTGGCTAAAATCATTTAACTGATACATCTGACAGGACAACCTGTTTCTTAATGCCTAAAGCCTGACTAATGCAAACCGTATGAAGACAAGTTAAATTACAGTGTACCCTGCCCACAGTTTATGTGTTAGTTGAGTAGATTAGCTCATACCTACAAAAATAGTGACATAACTCTCACCCCCTACCTTTTTCCTGAGGAGATATATAACTTTGGCACAATTGATATAACCCCGTACATGATTTTCAGTAACTGTCTGGTGTCAAATGAAACTCACAAAATTGTCTCATTAAACCTGACTAACATTTGGGTCTAAAGCACTCCAAATGAAGTGTGAGCCAATTTCTCTGTAAAAGACCTATTAACAATGAGAGAAAACATGAATAGAGAAGTTTTGAAGAACCCTAACTTGCTTTCTGTTGCTAAGGGATACACTTCCTTGGTAGACCCCTATGTTCTCAGCAAGTCTGACTCACAAGAAGTCTGGCTGTCTGTAAATAATGAAAGCCCTGCACTGCTGAAAACAATGTAAGAAGGGTTAAAAATAAAATCAAATCAATAACATGCAAATGAAATATTACTTTACACACTCAGTTCCAGACACTAGGTAGGGTGCTTTATTATGGAAGTGCTCTCTACAAGCTACATAATGCACCTGGAAAATGGATGCTGACAGACTGGACGTTGTTCCATTTGGAAAGTGATGTTTTTACCACTCTGCTCCCCATTCGATTGAGCCCAAACAGCTCCTTGCTATTTTTGTCCCTTTTTTTCTTATTTTCTTTTTCTCTGCAGCAAATGCCACTGCCAAATATCTTTCTCCCACGATATCTCCCTGTCCCTCTCACTTTTCATAACCTCTACTTGTTACATGGAACGGTTTCAGAGACACAGAGGTTAAGGCCAGAACTTACCCAAGTGACTTCCACTTTTGGATGTCTCCATACGTGCCTGAAACTAGTGACATCTTGGGGATGGAGTTTTAGTTCCCATGAAGTTCAGAGAAAGCTATTGGTGGTCATAACTTCTAAAATTAGGAATTACTTCTGAAAATTTTCACTAATCCGCTTTACCCTAAAGGTCACTGTGGGAAGCAAATCCAAAGTCCTCATGCTGATTTTGGCATTTGCTGGATAGATTACAGAGGAAAACCATAACCTCCTTCTTCCTCCAGATATGTTTACATATATACTTACCTATTTTGTGCCCACAGTTGCAAGATCCTCTCCCTCACTCTGTTATGCTCCCACCAGCATGACCACTGGAATGACTGTCTCTGGATTTCCTGTGGTATTTCGCTGAAACTATTCACAAGTGAAGATATTCACAAGTTCAGAGACTGACCTTAACGAACCTGTTCAAAATAACTTCAATTATGGAGGCTATGTCCTCCAAAATGCACAAAATGTCTGCATTTTAAAACCAATATAGAACATATGACTATATTATTACCTATATTATTATCTGTATAACTCCATAGATTAGTAATCGAAATATACAACTTGAAGATCTGAGACAATTATAGAAGAGAAGCAATCCATTGTAATAAATGTGGAAAAAATACCGAGTAAGATTTTCACCATTTGTTCACCTGAAAAGCAGGTTAAGGGAAATTTTTCCACTATTTTCAGGAGGTCATATGCAGAGCTATTAATTCTCTGACTCACAAGTCAGTAAAAGGTCAGTGGTCTTTTCATGTATACACACTAACAATTATATTATAACAAAGTTAAAAGAAAATCCCCATTGGGACAGGATAATAAAAAACGGAAAAGAAATGTGAGTAATAAGGGAAGAAGAAAAAATTTAAAGGAGCTAACTTTAAAATGCAACATTGTTTTTTATTTTGATTACTACAACACAGGTGTTACAAGAGGAAAAAAAGGTAAAAAAATAACTGGGATAATTTTTTATGCAAACACAGGAACTTTCTGACAAATCCCCTATCTGAACTTATTTCCCCTTTGTTTGCCATTACACTTACTATTAAACTTCCCACTAAAATAAATAATTGCTATGCAATCCTGTGTACTAAATCCTGTAGTTCTTGTCCAAGCAAAAATTCCCACTGACTTAAGTGGAAGTTGCATTTCAGCTTGGCTTTAATCTAACTTATTTTATATTCCAGCTTGCTGTAAGTGGAGCAGCAGGAAACTGTATCAATCAGATGGAAATTTGAGTTTAAAAGCAGTCCTTCTATAATCTGCTCCTCCTAATGCCCTTCACATCTGGCGGGATACCCATGCTAACCAGCATTTTGTTCATTCAAGTCAAAATATCTCTGAAGTTAGGAGTCTTCATACATCTTCTTTGCTGCTGTATGCAGTCAAGTAGAAAGAGATATGGGTTTAGAGAACATTTTACATTACGTGTACTTATCAAGTTTACAGATGCTAAACACTGGAGTCTTTAATGTAAAAAGAATGCCAGTGACTTTAGGAAAATTATGTGTGACATGTTTCTCTCTACCTTGAATTCTATCTGAAACTACAGCAATGTATCAGTATTGTTGGACTGGATCCTGCTTCGGCTTTCAGAACGGAATGAAGCGTTCTTCTTTTTAAAGCCCCCAGGTCTAATATTGTCTTACGTTTCCTACCTAGACAAGCCACATTGGTACCTTCCATCCTAAACCAAGAAAAGCAGTATTATAAGAAACAGAGATGACTCTTAATACTTTACATGAAAAAACTGACCCCTGGATTAAAAGGACTAAGGTTAATCGATATTTTGCTTTTGGCTCTAAATAGGGTCATCAGTTGACCTAGAAGCATTTGCTCCAGTTTCAGAAAGCTGAATCTAATGGTTCCTTATCTCTACATGGAGCTTGTACAGTGCTGTTGCATTATTGGGTAGACACCAGAGTAGGTCATCAATAATACCAGTAATCTGTTCCCTATTTTGAGGTAAACGATTCCCACATTCAAAAGCTGTTGTTACAGTAGCACATAAAGGCGGGGAAAATTTAAGAAATTCACATCTTCTCAGTAAGCTGTGCTACTAAATTTAAAAACTCTGCTTTGTGCCAAAGAAATATGCTGAACTATATGCACACTACTAGGAAAAAGGCTGAGACATATATAAACTATGTAAGACTTTGCCCTTTCTGAGTGACTTCCATGTATGTGAAGGTCTATCTTTAGATCTCAGATGTTTCATAAATCAGAAAGAGGGTGATTAATCACTGGCATTATCTTTTTCCAGAAAGATCATGAGCAGCTCCTTCCATCCTAAAACAGAGAGTCTGAGTAACTAATCATTGTCCCATTTAACTCTAAAGTTATGGGGGCTCTCTGCTGCTCAAAGTAAGGTTTAAGGCCACGTGGTTGTGAAATCTCTCATGTATCTTTCTTCCAACCAATGAGCTTTTCTTAGCCCTTGTAGTCTGAGCAATTTCCTGTGCACTTCATTATACTTTGTACACCCACACTTCAATGTGTGCTGTTTCTCACCACCTACTGCTTCTATCACCTACCATGAAATTACAGCAGTACTATCCTTCCCAAATCCTGAAGCGTACTGTCCTACACTGAACCTCAGTGGCTGACATTATAGCTTGAAGATTTCGCTTGCAACTCAGTGGGACAAAAGGCTTCATATAGTAGCACAATGACATCTTACTACCATGACATTCAACTGGGAAAAGGTGCACACAGAGAAAACGTTCACCTGGACACTTGATACAACTAGCAAAGAACCCAAGAGGGTATACAATTTCTAAATACTTAAAATTAGGAGATTTACTACCATTCAGAGAGCACTGCAGCTCTGTTGTCACAGTAACAAGTAGCAGCAACACCACTGCTGAACCAAATCACATTCGCAGTCTCTCAGCATTGTATTCAACAGACTATATCTGAATGCTTTCCATTTGCTAGCACAAGAAAGAAGGATGTTAACTTAAATGAGAAGTAGGGACACAGGATTATGGTCTCATCTCTTATTTAATATGAAAGCAACATAGTGGGGAAATCATGAATGCACTTTTTGAAATATAATACACAGAATATTTTCTAATGTTCTCCTGCAATTCAAGGCAATTCAGCCTTAATCAAACTTCAGAAGCCTGGTCATTCCTTTGCAAATGTTAAGGGGTTTTGTTGCTTTAAAAAAAAAAAAAAAAAAAAGAAAAAAGAAATTTAATATAATTGATATAATAATGACTATTGATATAATTAAGAACTATACAGAAGGTTCTTATGGGAAACTTTTTTTCAGCTAACCCAATACCTTTACAGAGATTTCCATTACTTAATGCTTCATTGGAAGTAGAAGATAAGTCTTATATTTAAGAATATGCATGGGTGGCCTTTTTAAGATAGACAAAATATTTGTCCTCATTAAAAAAAAAAAAAAATCGCAAAAAAACCTTTAAACTGTCTTCTATCTTGGCTTTACAGAAAGAAAAAAAAAGTTAACTTCCTCTTACATTTATCAGGTACTTGCAGGGAAAAGAAAAGTAATAAGAATACTAAAGGAGGAAGAATCCCAGTCCATATAGAGTGAGGGTCTGATTCATTTCTTCTCTTTGCTTGTGTCATTTCATTTTGATTGGTTGTTAGAAACACTCATCTCAGAGGAGGAGCGTTCCCTGCCTGTCACTGGTTTTCATGCTGAGTCATTGCACCATCTAATTTGGAGATCTAAAACCAAGTGTGTTCACTTTGTAGCCTGATCTACAGGAAGCAATGGAACTGAGTTTGAAAATATGTTTCCTCAAACAGGTACTGAAAGTGGCTCGATGCAGAAAACCCCCTAAAAAGTTTTCCATGCAGTTTCAGAAAGAGCTTAGGGAACTTTCTTTACTTTAGAGAAATTTATCTTTTTAACAACCGTTCCTTCTAGCATGCTCGTAAAATACCTTGCAGCAGCACACAACAGTGCTCTGAACTGTGTATGTGCTTGTGAAATACTGTTTAGATAAGACTTGCTCCAGCCAACCGCACTGTTTTAATGTAAATGTGGATGAATGTCACTGACAGAGCACCACCTAGACCTGCCCCAGCTGTTCCTAGCTGCAGAAATCTCCCCAAATCCTGCCCGTCCAAAGTGAAAACTATGTCCCAAGGGAATAGAAATCTCTAGAGCGGCCTCAGGTAGGCGAGGATTCAGCAGTCCAGACAAGAAAGCAGAGAGCTAGTGTGGCCACAGCTACTGGGCCAGACCAGTACAGCCTAAATGCCACTTCAGTTCCCATATCTAAAGTTCCCTGTTAGCTGGAGCGAAGTTTACAGGCACTTTCTAGGCTATTCACACTTAGATCAATTCTTCTCAGGGGTCAAAAATGAAAGTAGAAAATATCACACTGATTACTCCCCATATGAACTGCCTGCTTGTTTTCACCAACGGTATTTCAGTCAGTTCCTTTCAATGTTAATTAATCACAATAACCCAGAACATGTTACAAAACTTATTTAAGATTAATTGTCATGTTTGGGGCCATGCAGATCTGATGATTTTTATTATTTGCCATGCTTAATCACTCATCTTTCTAGGGTATTTCACCTCTTTGGTTTCTCCATATTCTCGCACTGGGCTTCAGCAAGATGTAATTCCCTTTTCTGTCACCTTCCCCTCCCAAGTCACCTATTTGGTGTTAAAAACACCCCATATCAGTTGGTAGCGAGGAATATGCACCACTGTACGGCCATCTCAGCAACACTGAAGATGTATTCAGTGCTGCTGCAACATTGCCATGGTTTAAGCCCAGCAGCAACTAGGCACCATGCAGCCACTTGCTCACTCCCCCTCACCCAGTGGGATGGGGAGGAGAATCAGGAAAAAAAAGTAAAACTCGTGGGTTGAGATAAGAACGATTTAATAACTAAAGTAAAATAAAATGTAATACTAACAACAATAATACTAAAATATAATAATAATACTTTTAATTTAAAGGAATATAGTAAAATAAAATAATAATTAAAAAAAACCACCAACAACAAAAAAAAACAACAAAAAACAACAAGATGATGGCAAGTGATGCACAATACAATTGCTCACTACCCACTGACCTATGCCCAAGCAGCAAACTGCCCCTTCTGCGCCCTCCCCCCCAGTTTATATACTGAGCATGACATTCTATGGTATGGAGTATCCCTTTGGCCAGTTTGGGTCAGCTGTCCTGGCTATGCTCCCTCCCAGCCTCTTGTATGCCTGCTTGCTAGCAGAACATGGGAAGCTGAAAAATCCTTAACGTAGGATAAGTGCTACTTAGCAACAACTAAAACATCAGTGTGTTATCAACATTATTCTCACACTAAATCCAAAACACACTATACCAGCTACTAAGAAGAAAATTTACTCTATCCCAGCCGAAACCAGGACACAACAGCAGTTCCAGCTGCAAACAAGTTTGTCATAATTTAGGTAAGGAATAGTCAACCAATTTACCATTTTCATGGATATAAAGGACAGAAAAGTTTTGCACAGTGTGGTTTCATATCACATACAATTAGCCTGAGATTTCAATCTTGCCTATAATCTCAAGGTCAATCTTAGCTGATGCTTTCAAACAGGACTCTCGAAGAGGTGACTTGCAAAGAACTGTTGTTCAAATATCACATTCAGTGCTTGCTAAGTAGTTCAGCCCAACTATGCAAGAGTTAAAAACAAAGTCCTAATCATACAGAGAGAAAAAAAAAAAAGAATCCAAAGTCCATTGTTAGCAGGGAGAGGCAAGCACAAACAGCAGTTAGCAAATGCTAAATAGGACATGCAAAAAGACTTCCATCACGTAAACACAGATAATTATAGGGTTACAGAAAATTCCCACAGAGTAGCAGACAAATTTGAAAAGTCATATTGCTAATAAGGACAACTACTGACAGAAGACCTCTTCTCGTGCAAGAACAGAAAGGTGGACAAGAACAGAAATGACATGTCAACTGACTTTTTAAAAGAGTGCAACAAACATGCAGTAGTATTGCAAGGATGATGAGAGATGGAGCTAAACAAATTCTAGTCTGTGTTTAAAATTAGGATATCACCAGAACCAGTAAAAGCAATATTTCTGGCCTTGTTTTCCAAGGCCCCATGAGGACAGTAACCATGAGGACTGACTTTTGGACACTCCAGTATTAACCCTAACACACCTACCAAGCTTATCAGGTAGTCTTTCCTATTGTGTCTGTCCACCCCTTTCTTCTGCTTCTTTTTTTATTACCAGGGACTTTTTAACTCTCCACCATTAATTGTTAGACTCACAACAAGACAGAGAAGAGTTCAAAGTCAAGTGCTAGAACGCAGACAGGGCAAAGGCATAACTGTAAAGACAGAAGAAGATGCTATAAAGATGATTTTTAAAAGAGTAAAGAAAAGAGAAGTAGGAAGAAATGCTGGAGCTTTGAAGCAATAATAAGTGGGAAAGGAAATGCTGTGTATTGGTATGTATTTTGATAGGCTTATTCTCTCTATAGCTATGTAATGTTGTAACTCTTAATAGAGCAACACAGAAAAGGGAAGTATGGGATGTAATTGCTCGGGCAGAGTTATGAGGTATGCAGGCATACGTGAGCTCTTGCACACAGACCAGAACAAACACGAACACTTATTGTTGATTTGATAAAGAAATACAGCATATTTTGTGGTGCGCGCCAGCCAGCTGCCAACTCACTGCTAAATTGAATGCGCCTACAGTCTCTACTGAGTGGTCTTGCTGCCCCACACAGTGTCTGAATTGCTCATTACTGGCTTTCCCAGAGAATAAAGGAGATCACCGTGACTAGTGAACAGTAAATGATCTTGCTAATCTGTTTAAGCATTCCTAGTTCACCCCTAATGAGAACATCTAGGTGCTCAGGGTATGATTAAGGGTCACATACCAATAAGCTGTTTGAGCCTCTGCCTTCTCTCCCTTGACTTTAGGAACCCTCACTTGATTATTAGTGGCTCTTTGTAATTCTCATGAAGAATTCACAATTTTGGAAGAAGGCCAGCAATACCGATCATGACACTTGCATGGGCAATTTCATAGATCTTTCTTTGCAACTCCACTCCTTCACCATGGAATCTTCCTTGGAAATGGGCTTTAGGAAAACAGGATCACTAGTGCGGCTGCTATAAAGTGGCAGTGTTTATTTCCACCAGACCTACACAGACATATACCAACTATTTAATGCCAATATTAAGCACGGAATATTGCTAGTTGTCTATTCTTCTTGGAAAACATGGGCATATCCACATATAAGCAAGTAACGGCAAGGTCCCAGAAGCAGCCAACCTTGTAGCTACAGGCCTGTGTTGCTGAGGAGGCTCCTAGGCCAATTCAGGGGTGGTCTGATAGCTCCAACTGTGTTTGTACTCTGAAAACCGTGGTTTGTTCTCACAGGCAGTGTTGGACTGAAATTCAGAACTGGGTGTCTGCCCTTGCTGAGAGAAAGTAGGAGGGAGAATCCCGAAGGGAGCGTTTGCAAGCAAAGCCCCTGCATTTCCCAGTGCTGTGCAAGCACGTGCCTTCTCTGGCTTCTGGCATCACACCATTTCAATTTCCTGTTGCATTCAGGCAAGAATATTTCTGTTGATCACTTTTCAATGAGCAGTCTCATTAGCTTTAGTGCTTAAGGTCTTTGAAACTGCAAAGAAGAGAAGGCAGGTGGGTCAATATGGAAGGCATTATGAGAGAGCAGCAAGTTTAAAGTATTTCTGTTTAAAGTCGACCTGCTCTAAGGAGGAGATTAGACCAGATGACTGACCCAAATTTTCTGTGATTCTATGAATTGTGTTTTCGAACCAGATCCTCTCAAGTTTACTCTCAACCATTGAGGTTTGTTGGAGTAAAAAGGAAGGAAATGGTATTAAACAGCAGAGTGATCCTATATATATGTTTGCTTTAGTCTCTTCTTAGTAAGAGGACATTTAATTCATTAGCCGACTTCTACTCTTTTTGCCTCATCAGAATAAAGGGTTTAGGATAAAATAAAAGTATTTCTCCATGGACCAGGATATAGTTAGTAACTTACATTGTAAAAGTAATCTGTAAAAACCTTTCATGCTGTCTTTCAAAATTGTGCCAACCCTTTTCACAGCCAGAATACAAAAGATTATGTGAGGTCACTGGCAACTAAGAGTAAAATATGTGCACATTAAGGATGTTTTACCTAGATATATAAGAAAATATAAGAGAGAAAGAACAGAAAACCCTATAGTGGGACAAATTCAGTTAATGAAAAACAGTCTAAAGCCCCCAGAAGACTGCTGTCATTTGGCCATCAGACCAAAATGTATCTCCTTCTGCAGCAAGCCCCCAGGACAATTAGCTGCTTTTGTCCTTTGTGAGCCACCTTTAAATTTTTTTCAGGTATTCATAATCATCTTTAAAAAACTGTGTAAATTGTGAGGGTTTTTGTTGTTGTTTTAGCTAGTTTCTGGACAGAGTCCAGAACTTGTCTCTCTGCCTCTAAACTATGAGTCTCATCACATAGCACAGTGAAAATAAATCATGATTTGCATTTCTCAATACCCTTCAAATAACTACATGGAGTAAAGCCAAACCCAGCCTCTTCATTGAAACAAACAGCTTGCATTTTCACATACCAAGATTGCTTCTCCTTCATGTAAAGAGTAATTTCTGCCTCCCGATTTCCACATGGCCCACTGTGCAACTTAATACAGCCACATTTTCTCCCCGGTAGCTCACGTAGTAAGTGCTTTGAGTCAGCACGTTCAACCACAACAGCAAACTTTGATAGGATTTCCTTCAACGACTGAAACATTTAGGCACGTATTCAGCTTATGACTCAGGGTGCTTATCTGTGAAGTGAAACTCCCTCTGGGATGCGAAGCTCCATCATCTCAATCACTTCTCTTTTTCCTCTGAAAAAACAAACAAACATTCAGCACACTTCTGAGTCTAGGTCCTTCCTTCTTTCCCATCCCTCACCCATCCCTGGCCAGAGGCAAGCTCTGGAAAACACGAAGAACACAGGCACAATTGTTCTCAGCTTCTACCTTGTGCTCATTATATTGGCAAAGTTTGAAACCATTTGCTTCTGCCATTGTACTTTTAAACACTGTAGCTCCAGAATATCAGCAAAATCGTAGCACCATTCTTCACAATAGGTTCCTGCCTCCCATTTTGGCACGCTATCATTCACCAAACTTATCACCATGTTCTCATATTTATCTGGCAGATTATTGGACATTCAGCCCTTCAGTCTTCAGCCCCACAGTCTTCAAAAGGGAAAGTTCTTTTTTTTTCCCCAGCTTTCTTTTTTTACTGTATGCTCGATTTTTTTGAATGTAGAGGAGTCTGTCCAACTTAGCGTGAAGTAGACAGAAAGGAAACACATGCTAGAGACTTGAAAAGAGCTGCCCATGGTTAAGCTACAGAATTTAACAGGGAAAAAGAACCAAAGAAGGGATGGATTTCTGTCTGAAGAATGACATATGCTCCTTTACTTTGGGGTTTTTTTTTCTGACAAGCAACCCAGATAAAGGACACACAAATGTTAAATTGTGCTACCTGTTCTGGGACAGTTGAAACAACACCCCAGTGTAGCTACTCCCATGCAGGCAGAGAACAAAACAAGAGTGGTGTAGGGCATGTAAATGAACAGTCAATTTTACTGGCTTAGATGTTTTGATGAAAACCTCAATGTTTCAGCTGAAATAGTTACTCTAGTACCAAGACATGCAGTCCATAACTTTAGTAAGAGATTCGGAGGGAGTAGGAATCCTGAACCATTGTAGTTCTCTGAATGTATTATCTTCAACAACCTCTTCCACCTGTATTCTTTCCTTTATAAAAAGCTACCCACCAAATGTAATTCCAGAGGAATTCCAGATTTTGCGGCCATGGCTGTATTTGTTAAAACACAGATTAAAGACTTCCTTGTAAAGGTTTAGCTTTGCTAGTCAACAGAGTAGCTTGGCTATTTTTTCTAAGACTGCTGGCCAAAGAAAAGAAAGAAATGAAAGAAGCTGTCAGGAAGAAAGCCTGGGCAGAAAGCAGGGACAGGCAGGGGCAGAGACAGAGATGCAGAGAGATGCAGTGTGGATAAGGAAGTAGAGAAGTTTGAACTGCAGAGGAAGCTGAGGATAAACCTTGTGAGAGCAGTAAGAAAGGAAGTTTCTATACGTGCCTAGGATTGCACCTGCTAATCTACACAATGCAAACCCACAGGAAGTGACTCAGTGGTCGGAGCCTGACACACAAAAGGAAGCATCCTATATTCCAGGAAAAGGTATTTGGCTTATGTGTGGACATAATGTTTTTGTTCAGGTCTTGAACCGCAACAGCATTTGGTTGTGTTTCTCATATGCAGCAGTTGCCCGGTTCTAACTTACTATTTTTAACTCAAGCCCATCAAAGTAGGAAGAGCAATTTTTGAGGAGGATTGCAGTACTTTATCTGCATTTATATGAAAGGAGGACTGGAGACATAGTGCTCTGAGCCCCTGACCTAGCCCAGTTTCTCTGTGTGTCTTCATCCATAACATGGCAGTAAATAAAAACAAATACAAATGAAGAAAAACTCACTTATTTGATGTTCCAGGCCAGGCATAAAGTGGGAAAACTATACTGCTTACACTAAAAGTAGTTTGTGTCATTATTTTTTTTTTTACCCTGATTAATGCAACATCACAGTATAGTGCTGTCATACCAGATTTACAAATCCCAAGGACAAAGCAGCAGTTGGGCATCATGGCTACTGAATCGCGCTAACTCACACAGCAAACCAAAGGGATTTCAGTGCCTAATTCTCTTCAGTTCCTCTATCTACAATGGCTTTAAAGGAGAAGAGACAGGACGAATTAGCTGAAGTAGCTCCTGGTTATCAATGTTAATGCAAAGTTGTACAGGCTGCCATTGTCATTTGCAGACAGGACATGCATAACTGGAATTTTCCTCCAGCCCACTGCTCCCCTATTACCCTAGAGTCCCTGAACGCACCACCAGGAAGTCCTTGCCCTGGGGTCTGGCTAGACCAATGTCCCATGGACGCAAGGCATAGGAGGAGCAGCAATTAGCAGAAGGCCAGCTTGATGCTGCCCTGCAGACTTGCTCCAAATGCCACTTGGCAGAGCCATAGCATGTGACCCTCGAGGTTTTGTAGTAAAAGGCAGAAAGTTTCCAGTTCCTTTTTGACTGATATGGCAGAAGCTTAAGGTGAAAACATACCAATCACGTCTTATCCAATTGCGTTTTCTCTCTGGAAAGAGTAAATACAGCCTCTGAGAAGCCTAGCATACTGTACAAAACAATTAAAGGCTCCTGTAAAGGCTCACTGAACTGTATTTTGAGCTGGTGTTAGCCCTGAGGATGATAACAAGTCACTGTTCTTGTGAGACGTGCAAAATGTCAGGGGAATATAAAGAAGTGTTGTGTTCAGGAAGTGTGTGATGTGACTAATAGAGGATGACAAGGGGTGTGGTTATCATGAGATATTCACCTCCCTTCAGCGCCTTCATGAGACGTGAGAAAATAAGTATCTCCCTCCTCTCCCTCTCTTTCATGGGCATGTTTATCCACTTAGATAATCCAAAAGTTATCATACTGCTCTTATTAAAAGCCTTTTTGGGGCAGTTACTCAGGAAGGAAGTTTATTAGAGAGATTCTGAATTGCTGTTCCAGCTGAGTAATGCTGGACACAGAACTTGGTTGACTTCACAGCAAACGGTTTATGAAAAAGCTAAGTAATTTCTTGACCAGAACAATGTATTTGAAGCAAGCTTAAAATTTCTTTGGTGTTTGAATACGAGGTCCACAAGTAGCATGGGCTACTCCCATCTCTGATTCTCTCAGGGGACCACCTAGGGCCCTGTCTCTCAGTCTTGGTGTGAAATCTCAAGGCGGGTAGGAAGAAGTGTATAACCAAGAAAGCAACCGACATCTGCATGTAAAAAATTTTTTCTGGATGCAAAGGCAAGGGAAGGAACATAATGCTGTGAAGAAAACAGAGATGAAAGAAAGAATGGGGGAAGTGGTGTTGCAAATATTCTGATAAAGAAATCAAAATTTAATCACATAAAAGAGTTAGGTTTGATTAAGAAGTAAAATTGTGAAGTATAATGTATAGGATGGTTAAGTTTTAAATGTAGCCATAGAAACTTTAGGAACTGTGTTATGTGTGACTATAGGAACCTTAATATTATTGAAGTCTGAAATAGCCAACCGTGGAAACCTCACCAGGAAGTTACTGGGTTTTCTATGTTTTGTTTCAAGAAACTAAGGAAACCGTCATGGACACCAGTTATGCTGCTTTGAAACCCCTTACCTTTCCCATCATGATTTGAGTATCAAAGATTCCAATCAGTGGAGCTAAGTGAAATTGACCAATGATTGTTTTTAAATAAGAATACTGATAAGGTTATATAATCAAAGGCCCAATCATTATAAAGGTTAAATTTAAGAGCAAGCATAGTATGCATTTTTATGTAAAGAGTTTATGTAACAATGACCGGACAGAAAAAGTCTATAAAAACTGATGGATTTTGATACTAAGTTGGACATATCTTTGGAGGAGCAATCCCCCATGTCCCCAGTGCTGCAATAAACGAAGTGCCTGCTTCTTAACTTCACATTGGTGTTAAGGAGTTTTATTCCAGATTTCAGTAACTGAGGAGAAGAGCACTGGAGGGGTGTTAGGTATTAGAGCAAGGGCATGAAAGATAAGTGTTGGCTAGAACAGGAAATTTAATTGAAAGACAGAGCAGTAGTAAAGGAGAGAGCAAGATAGAGAGAGAAAGAAGAATGAGATGGACTTTGGGAATGGAAGAGTGGGAGCCCAGAGCCTGGAGGAGGAAGTTCTACTGTGAGAGAATTGATGAATAACTTCAGTAAGAAAGAGAAAATCAATGAAATTAAATGAATGGAAATTGACAAACTGGGTCCGACAAAAAAGGAAGAGAAGGGGGAAAGAAAGAGAAAAAAGATAATCAACAGTTGGAAGAAAAAAGGAACAAGAAGTAGACAAAGCATTTTATTCTTTTGGGGTTTTTTTTGGTCTTGGATGTCTCCTAGAACATCTCATGGTGAAATGCATGGAAATTTATTTCCCAAGGAAAACAGCTATTTAAAAAAGAAAAAGTGTTGTGTACAGAACCCAGATGCTACCCTTCAACCCCATCCCCAACCCCATGAGTGACCCTTCATTTCCACTAAATATTCACCATGCAGACTCTGGTCTAGACAGATTTACACCTGTAGGCATCTCAAACCACAAAGTACAGCTCAGCTCTTCAGAACAATAAAGCCAGCAAATTCATTCATTCCCAGCATTCCCTGTAGATTTTGCATAATGATTCTGCAGAACTGAAAATCAATTTGTGGTTTTTTTTCTCATTGCAACATCAGGAGACACTTACAACATGTGACAAAACCAGGAAGCAGTTGGTGGTAACAGGCAATCCCATCTGAATCTCTCTCCCTCTCACACCTTGCGACAGAATAATTCTCACCACTATCATCACCACCCATATTTTCACATTCATGTTAAAAAACCCCAGACACATCTGTATAACATACCCAACTGTTGTTAAAAACGCAGACACAACAGCCAAAGGGTTGGGCTTCAGGGCCTCAGGCTTATGAACGTGAGAACCACCTGCAAGATTAAAACATAAGTTGTCCTCAGGTGTATAACCATGACTTCAAAACTCTGATAATTGTCACCTTCTTCAGGTTAGAGACTGCACTTGTGGGGGAGATCATGGGAAGTTCCAGACTGATGGAAGACCCGGGGACAGGCAGCCTCACAATTACAAAGGCAGAGCCTCTCTCTGCTTTGTTCCTGCAGGAAGCATGGCCAGCAGCAGACCAGGCTTTTGGGATGTCTCTGCTTAGCTGCAGCAAGAACATCCCATAACAAACAGGGTATGTATTTTGAGCATGCCCAGGTGATAGCATTAAGGTAAAAGAAAAGCTAATTTTGTGTCAGAATATTGTGCTAAAACCTGCACCAGCAAGACTGCTTACACAGTCAGTAGTATCCCAGCACTTTCTTCCATACAATATTAGCAAAGCACTCCAGGAAAGTTTAAATAACCACAGACTGAGGCTAACTACTTCCCACCTGAATAGTTTCTCAAAATAAAGTCTGGTCTGCCTTCACTGGAGCAGAAACCAGACAGGAACAATGTTGGAACCATATCCACCACAGGAGATGAACTGCTAGTGTGAGGCATGATGAGATTTCTAAATGTTCCTCAGTATGGGAACAGACCAAAACTGGGTCAGAGAGTAGAAGCCAATACAAGGACATCAGATGAACAAGAAGCATGAACAGATACATGTTAAACACTTACAAGCCATCCATATTCACACAGAAAGCACAAAGAACTTAACTTGTAATAGCAAATTAAAAAAGGAAAGATGCACTTGTTAAAAAAAAATCAAATGAGAAATCTTCTTTCCCTGTTTTTTTATGAAATACAACAAGCCATTTCTATCAGACTTATTCTTGGGATCTGTATTTAGAGCACTGAGAAATAAATCACTAAAACATTGGCTGTTAAGGAGAATTAACTCAATGCCAGGGCAGATGCAAACTGTAATGGTTTAGTGATAGAAACCCTTCTTACAGAACTGCCCTGCACAAGACTGATTAATCACATATTCAGCTATCTAAATACAATGTGGCATTATCATATTATCTGGAAACTCTCATTGGCTCAATAGACTCGTGGGACAGGGCCTAGTTACCTGGTTAGATTGTAATCCTTCAATGAAATATGGTGAGGCAGAGTTATGCATGTGTGTAGAGAGCCATAGACTTCAGAAAGAGGGATTGGACCCGAGTGATGATTTAATGATTGTGATGTGTGCTTCAGCTTGAAAGACAGGGGGTTTTAACTCTTCTTTAACCAGGCAGTTGACTTATCAGGAAATGAAATGCCATGGTATTGAGGGCACATAACACATAGGTAATACACAGGCTTCCTATCATATTTCTACATGTGTAATGACATGGAGCTCTATAAGCAGCACAACAGGTTGAGTTTGGCTCCCAGTGGTGCAGATGCTTCTGGCTGGAGTTTCTTGTGTCTAATATTGTGCAGCCTTGGCCTTCAGTTTTTGCCTTAGCTAAGTACTTATCAAATCCTCCATATAGATGGATTCTTTGGTGTATGTCCTGGTTTCAACTGGGATAGAGTTAATTGTCTTTCTAGTAGCTGGTATAGTGTTATGTTTTGAGTTCAGTACGAGAAGAATGTTGATAACACACTGATGTTTTCAGTTGTTGCTAAGTAGTGTTCAGTTAGAGGGGCACAAGTTGGGAAGGGACACAGCCAGGGCAGCTGACCCAAACTGGCCAAAGGGGTATTCCATACCGTGTGACGTCCCGTCTAGTATAGGAACTGGGGGGAGTGGGGGCAGGGGGATCGCTGCTCGGGGACTAACTGGGCATCGATCGGCAGGTGGTGAGCAATTGCCCTGCACATCATTTGTACATTCCAATCCTTTTATTATTACTGCTGTCATTTTATTAGTGTTATCATTATCATGATTAGTTTCTTCTTTTCTGTTCTATTAAACCATTCTTATCTCAACCCACGAGTTTTACTTCTTTTCCCAATTCTCTCCCCCATCCCACTGGGTGCAGGGGGAAGCGAGTGAGCAGCTGCATGATGCTTAGTTGCTGGCTGGGGTTAAACCATGACAGTATATAATACTGTTAAGCTCACACTGCAATCCTTTCTTCTGAAGGGTTAACGATAGACTCACTTGGACTCTAATAATCTTAAAGTTCTGCACTCCTCCATTAAAACCAGCTAGCCAGTTCAAAACCTACTGTGAGTACTCTCCTGTTAGAAAACTAGGCTAATTCTATTTTAAAAATTGTCAAATTAAGCTGTTAATTCCTGAAGGGATTCCCCTCCGTAAATTCTAAGATACTATGAGAGAGAGCTATTTCCTTACACATGATATATTGTAGAGTTAGGGCCCTGGTAATCCATATTATCAATATCCCCATCTAAATAATCCAGTCTTCTTGAGAAATGTCTTGTAAAGAGGACCTAATTTTCAACAGGGCCAGGATGGCTTCTACTGACTGGAGACAAGGCATCATGTATTTTTAAAAAGCACTGCCAAAACCTGCTCTCAGAAACATTAGGCATGGACAGAAATGAAAGTTATGTGCCTTGTCCACAGCTTAGAGTTGACAGAGAAGTGAAACAGAATGGTTTACAGAGAGCAAGCAAGACAGCACACAAGCTGTGGTTTCAAATAGTAGACACTGAGGGTGGAAACTCGGCTCCACTGAAGCTGACAGGATTTTCTGACCCTATGTATCTCCAGTTCCTGGAAAGTCCCACCAACAAACAGTAAGAACACATTCCCTCTGATAAGATTCTGTAGCGTAGCAAATATTTATCTTTGTGACCAACAGTTTCTGCTGTTTGTTTTATGATGTTATAGAATACTTGGCTCTGCACCTGAACTGGGGCAAGGTGAGCAGCCCTACTACCTGAGCACTAACACACTCTCATTGCAACACATACCCCCCCCAGTTCTCCTCCATTTGAGCTGAGATCCCACTGAAGCTACTGCCAACACATGGAGGGGTTGGCAGCAGTGCTGAGGGTAAAGGTTGAAGATATCTTTCACAATATCACCAGTGTGTTCATCAAGAATAATGCAGGGAAAAGACTGTTTCTTAAGGTACCTTTTGTAACAACTTCACTTATTACAGCATTCATTACGACTGTAAGCTGAACTTCAGTACCATCGTGGGAAGCTCTGGAAGGAATCCACTATAAGAAGGATTGAAACAAATAGTCAAAACTGGATTTTATTTATTATTTTTTTTTCTCCACCAGAAAGAGCTTTTGACTAGTTGAATGAACTGGAGATACATATTTTGATGTCAAAATCTCTTGAGAAATGGACTGAGTTTGTAGCAGCTCTTTCCTGCATATACTACAGGAAAGTCTGACTGCACACCCCATTGCAAGGCACAGCAGTTGTCTACTCTCAGGGTAAGGAGGTATTCACACAATTTGCAACACTGCCATCTCTACAGAGTCAGTGAAACAGTTCAGTAACACAGAGAACAAACTACATAACTATTAATTGATTGCTTTTAGAAATGTTCTTCTATGCGTGCCTTTTCTTTACCTAGGTAAAGGTGCAAGAAGCAGAAGCCTGAGGTAATGTCATGTTTTAACAGGCTAAATTCCCACCACAAAGTCACAGCCATGATTCTCATTTAAGGTATGCAGTTCCATGCATACCTTAAAGCTTTGGCTTAGTTTGTGTTAAAAGATTAGATTTCTTCAGGCTGCATTGTGCAGAGAAAAACAGCTTCAATCAATAGTTACATTGCTTGAATTGGGTCAATAAAACAAAGGGTTGATGGATTGACCCACCTTCCCTTTATTCATGTAACATTGAATGAAATGAGGAACATCCCTTAAAATAAGTGAGAACTGGCCACTCTGTTCCCCTCAGTCTTAGTACTTCTCATTTCTGGGCTAGAAGAAACAAAATGGTTTGGTTTATTTCCCATTTTAAACTCTGAAAACTTGTAAAATCTATTGCCTTCACAGTAACTGTATCAGGACTTACCAGAATTTCAAAGACTCAAGCACCTCTGGTGTTCTAGATTTAGCCCCTGTGAAGAAGAAATCATTCCACTCTGGAATGAAGCCAGCTGGAAGTCATTCCCCCATAATGGCATCTCTGCCACTTCCTCAAGGACTCTTCTCCGGGTCATTGATTAGCCTTTCTGGCTGGGTTTCTCTGACAAAATCTTTGATGTAATAATACCCAATCAGGCAAGAGAACATCATAACATTAACATGAAGAGTGCATGATCTTTACAAAAGAACGCAACAAAACTGTCTCCTTTTTCACTTTTCAAAACGATCACCATTTCACTTTCATCCTAACAATTCTCATGACTTTTTTTAGGTTAGACAAAGTTACAGTGTAATTCAGTCCATTACAAAAAATCAGAGACTGAAAGAGAAATAGTTCATTGGTCCACTATGCTTTCTTAGTACAGTTATCATTCCAAATAATTTAAAAACTCCTTTTCTGCAACACCTGCAGACAAACATAGGGAAATTAATATTTAAAATGACATTAAATTATGACAAAGAAATCCCAAATTATGCAAAACTAATCTGACTGCTACAAATGTAGGAGTGAAGACCAAATTTGCCCTAAACCCCGAGGTCCAGCTTTCCTCTGAATCCTAAAATTTTTGTATGACCTTATATAATAGTAGAAGTAACAGAAAGTGAGGGAGGGATGGATGCACACTTTGGACTCAGAAATCACCCAATTATTTGGGTATTTCTACAATTTTTCCACTTCTTTGTCATGCCCAGTTCCCTCATTGGAGAGCATTTGAGGTCAGTCATGTCTCGTGGTTGAATAAACACCTTTCCTGTTAGCTATTTTGCCCAGGTTAATATTTGGCATCAGAATGAGCCCCATTCTAAGTTGTTTATCACAATGACTGTGATAACATTACTTTGGCAGTACCTATGGGTTATCATTTGCTTTTCCAATGCACACAACAGTCTGCATATAGTTTGTTGAAGGGGAGGCATGTGGGTTCCGTTTTAAAATTCAACACAGGAGCTTTGTTTTAGCAAAAAGTAATAAAAAGTTCAGTGTGGGTAATGAGCACAAGTAGGTCTGAGTCTATCTGCTTATCTGATTATGCACAAAAAATTTGCTCTTTCAAACACTCTCCTGCATGCTCTGTAATCAAACCAGTCCACAAATAAGTCAGTGTTGTCCTTGATTGTTTTTGTCCTCTCTGCTGCCAGATATGTACCCTTCACAGGGACCTGAGAGTGGTATGGCCACTGATTTCAGTGGGGCCCAGATTTCAATCTTGATCTTCTCTAGTCCAAAGGAAAGAGCTGAGAGTGTCTTCAGGGACCCAGGTACTCACAGAGAAATTCAAAACACTTAAAGACACTGTGGCAGTACACAGGGTTGTCAAAGTAGCAGAGAGCCTTCCATATTGATTAGTTCCATGTTTAATGTATACGATACTCTTGCAGTGTTTGCAAATAACCTTTTTTGTATGAAAACAGCAATGGCTTAGTCAAAGCCAGATCAAAGAGGCACGCATGATTCACATCCACTAAATAAACACTGATGCCTGATGGCAGTAATACAGCTATTTATATTCATTGCTTGATTTAACCAGTGGCATTCCTTTAATATGATAATAAGCACAGGCTGTTTGCTATGGAAAAAAAGAGACTTGAGTGCTAAACTTGCTCTTAACACCGAATGAAAGTGATATTGGTGCGCAAGTTGAGATGTGCTAATTAACTTCCACTACAGACAAAATCAGAAGTTTAATTTTAGATTATACTTTGGAATTTCATACGAACAAATAAGCAGGCAACTTCAGTGACAGTTAAGCACCTGAATGCATTGGAGGGTCTGGTAGCCAGGTCCCATCAGTGACCTCTGTGTTTCATTGGAATCGCAATCCTGCAAATCAATTTCTTCATCTCCTTTGTAGTAACTGATGTTGCAAAAATGAGGGCAGAGCACTCTTAAATAGCGTTATCATCAGCTCTAACACCACAAAAGCCAGCACTACACTGGTCTGCAACCAGCAAGTAGCTCTCAGGAGCAACAAGTATCAGGAAGGCAGAAGACAGACAGCCCCCTCTGCAGAAAGGGAACCTGAGCTGGCCTTGTGCCGCAGATACTCTCGGGTGACCTGCACTCAGCAAAACTGCAAAAGCCTTCCAGATCCTGCTGTTCCACAGCCACTGCTGGCTACTGTCATTTTGCAGGCAATCCTTTGCTTTTGTTCATCATCCATATTACTTGACCAAAAGAAGAAAGAATGTATCAGTATGGAAACACTTCACAACTGTCAAGGTTTAACCCCAGCCAGCAACTAAGCACCAGGAAGCCACTCACTCAATCCCCCCACCCCCACCCCCCCCCCAGTGGGATGGGGGAGAAAATCAGGAAAAGAAGTAAAACTCAACTTGTGCCCCTCCAGCTTTCTTGCTGGCTGGGCATGAGAACCTGAAAAATCCTTGACTTTAGACTAAACACTACTTAGCAACAACTGAAAACATCAGTGTGTTATCAACATTCTTCTCATACTGAACTCAAAACATAGCACTGTACCAGCTACTAGGAAGACAATTAACTCTATCCCAGCTGAAACCAGGACAGCAATGCACAAAATAATCTGGAAGAACATGCTGAAAAACTGTCATTGTATTCTTTCCCTGTTCTTCTACTTTTCCCTTGACATAACTATCAGGTCACTGCTGGGAAAAGAATACTTTGTTGGAAGGACCTTTGATGTGGCCCACTATGACGTTCCCCCCACTTCATCTCTTATGGTATTCACATGGCACAATACTGACCACTGTAAAGCAGTTTCAGTTTTATCCAAAATCATCCATGCTGCAAGAGTATGCATTCTTCACCCTGTTTATAGTAATAACTATCTGATTTGCAGTGGTCAGTTGTGTCCTTAGGCAACATGAAAATGGTGGTGAAATCAGTATCAGAGGAATCACAGGATCTTTTGAATTTGACCACAAGACTCATAAATACAGCAGGTTCTAGTAGAAAACCAACAATGAAAAAAATCCCAGAATGCAAAATCTGATGGACATTGCACCCACAATGGTATGCAATTATTTTGAGAAAGTCCAGAACTCTATGGATCTCTGTTTTCCTCACTGAGATCTAACCCAGAGTGGACAGACTCTCTAAATCTACTAGCATCATCACAGGAATAAATGGGCTAAAATTAAAAAAAAAATACAAAAACCCCACATTCCATGTAGACAGGGCTTCAGACTTTTCTTGAAGAACATCACTTATCACTGTTTTCTTTCATTATTCCACTTTAATAAGAAGAATACTTTCTCTCCTATGAATACCTGAGGATTTGTAAACACTGTTTCCATTTGAGTTATAGAGGAATGTTGTAGATTTGTTTTCATTCAGTTCCTTTGGCAAATTTCTTTTTGAAACTGTGACATGTCATTGCAGAGGCGCGTTAGATTTGAAATCTGGGACTTTTTCCTCCACCTTCATGTACGTTTACCTTTCTCCATAATTTACTATTAGTTGAACTATTGGTAAAACTTATCTGATTTGGATAAAGACTGTTCTTTGATGGCCCCGTGTGCCATAAAATAGCAGTAGAATTCTATTTCCTGTATTGCAGATAAGGCTGCTTCAGTTTTAGAGTTGTGCTTTGACTTATTTGCTGATTTGCTTGATAAACAGAATGGCT
The DNA here is from genome assembly GCF_929443795.1 of Astur gentilis. Lineage (NCBI taxonomy): Eukaryota > Metazoa > Chordata > Aves > Accipitriformes > Accipitridae > Astur > Astur gentilis. The sequence continues at coordinate 6,463,969 of NC_064901.1, read as the reverse complement.
TAAAGCCTTGAAGGAAGATGAATACATGTTGTGTCAGAATAACACAGGAATAACTGGGCTGCTAGTACTTTAAAGACAGCTTATACTTCCTTGTTAAAGAGCTGCAAGAGAAGTGAATTCATTATTTCCCCAATAATTAATAAAGAAACTAGCTATTACTGTAACCAGCAATTTTGAAAGTGATTTCAAATCCTTATGTGTGTCCAACATGCTGATAAAAAACAGCATTAATTGCAACTTGAAGGAAACACCAATCTCTTAAGAGATTTTTGCTTGGATAATTGAGAGTGCTTGAACTAAGATGCTCCTTATAACTCTTATATCCTCAGCCACATCTAATGACTCAGACCTGCTTCTTCAGAGGTGGATTTGACACTGTCCCACAACCCCAAACACACAGATGTAACAGTGCACTTGCAGACCACAAACTGTTGCCTGACTCATAGCCACATTATCTCTTGCACAGATACCTTGAAATTACATCTGTTTCTGTGGCTTCTGTCAACTGGTTGGCACCAGGGAGATCCCCCATTGTCTCAGACAGCTGCATTCCTCATTCATTAGGAAACCATTATTAGTTTCAGGTAATTACTTTCATTTCCTCCAATCCCTTCTGTGAGGTTTAGGATCAATCACAGATTCTTTACAGACCTAATGTTGAGCTGGACTGCAAATTAATTTTAGGGTACTTAACATTTAGAGTTTGGAAGGAAGGTAGTCATATAAATGAATTTTATTTAGTTATTCCCCCAACCTTTGAAGGGATTGCATACTGGTGTTTCTCTATAAATGCCTGAAGACTGTTCTCATGGCCTTTATGAAGTTGTTCAAATTGAAAAATGTCTATAGGCAGTAAATGCCCTTCAGCGTAACTTTGAAAATACATTATATTCTCCAGGAGTCTGGCTTTTATTTGTCTTTTGTAGTATTTGTGTGCTGTTTTCCAGCTTCTATCTAGCACTACTTTAAGATGGATGATTATTTTACTGAAAATGGTTTACTCGCCTCTTCCAACAAACCTCTGTAAAAGTGATCCTAATTGTTAATGTAAACTTGAGCTGCCCCCCTGATACAAGAAGACTCAGGCTGAGTTGTTTGCTTTGATGGGAATACAGCATTTCTTAGAAGTGGTTGGAAATGCAAAGCTCTCCATGAGTATGAGGACTTCCTGGGAGTCTGCAGCAGGTTCTCTGCATCTATGAAAAAGTGTTGCATCACAACTGCTGCCAGCGTAGGCTGTATTCAGTTCCCACAAAAGAAACCTCACGATCAACTGCCTTAAATTGTTGTGACAGAGATAAAAAGTGGAAGCCGGATTTTACTGGCAACACTCAGCCTTACCACGCTCAAGTAAGAAAAGAGACCAAGTAACACTTAGAGTGGATAGAATGTTTAGAGCTAAGCCAAAGTGAATATTGCAAACCTACTTCTTCTAGAAGAAAAGATGTAACATGTGGAAATGAATAAAAAGCAATCCATTACAGGCTGCAGCTGTTCAGCATGCTGGGAAAAAACACTGCCTACCTACGGGAAGGCAGTCCTAGACTAGTCTCATGGATAATACTCAGTTTCTATTGCTTAACTTCTCAAAAGGACGTTGCAAAGACACAGATATGACTATTCAGAGTTTACAGATTAAGAAATTTAGGAATAAGGAAACTGAGGCAATTGGCCCAAGGCAAATCAATGACAGAGTTGTGAAGAGGCCTTCATTACCCCACTCTTATTCTAATCACTAATCAGCACAGCCTCCAGTCCTAAAGGAGGAGGGTATTTTGGCACCAACAGCCTAGTACTCCCTCATACAGCTAGAGAATACAGAACATGGGTGAGGGCCTTATCTCTCTTCTGGCACTCTTCCATCTGCTAAAAATGTCCTACAAGCCCTAGTTCCTGCCAAGGCAGGTCTCCTTGCTTTAAGCAGCACTGGAGAAAGTCCTAAGGCTCCTTGCTGAGGACCCCCCTACCTCTCCAGTTTTGGCTCCCAACAGAAATACAGTCTTCCACTTTCCAACAAGACTGTCTGGAGGAGAGTCCAGCTGGAACAACAGAGCCAAATCATGGAAATCACCAGGAAAATGCAGGCTACATTTCTGAATGTATTACCTAAGAGTGACCTCCTGTGTCTGTACCAAGTGTTCTCATCTCTTTAGGGACAACAGCTATGAGAATATGAAGCAGCAAAAAACATATTAAAAAAATAAAATAAAAGGAGAACTCTAAGGAAATTAACATTTTTTTAAATGAAAACCCAACACACACAAGTCTTAGTGCCTTAAAATTTTATCTGTACTGCACAACATATTCAACAGTAAACAGGCAAGTAATAAGTTCTAATAATGGCTCCTGCTATAAATTTCTCTCTTGCAATCTTGTAGCACTATGTGAAAGCAGGAAAAAAGTCTATGACATGCACGAATACTGAGGACTCACTGCACACCTGTATTGGACTGAGAACTCCATTTTTTAACTTGGCTTCAGCTGTTTCTCTGCTGCATTACCTCCCTCCGAGATAAAACACAGAAGAGGAATGGCAAGAATTCTTGCAGATGTCACATGCAAAATAATAACTCAAAAAACCAACACTGAAATGCCTTGTGTGTGTGCTCCTTCTGAATGGATAATCATCAACACTATGCTACCTTCTAGATCAAAACAGTTTTCTACCTGCAGGCCAGAAATGGGGATCATTTGGATTCTGCTGGCATCCAAATACAGCAGCCAGATGAATGCCCACTTGCAAAGGCCCTCCAAGGGCAGAGCGGCACTCTGTTATATACTGGGTCTCTCTCCTGTCAAGGCACTATTACCATAACACAAGGTCTTATAACAGCAAATTTCCTTGCTGTAAGATACAAGACTTCTTAAGTCTGCTGGACTTAAAATCAAAGAAAAGCACTGGAAAGCTTTGATAACTGAGGGCATATGTTATCTGTCAAACAGAACTTGGGACTGGTGCACATTCACAACAGCTATAAACAGCTGCTTCCTAGACAGACTTCTCCGCTTTGACAGTTTTTCCCATCATGAACTTGAGCCAAAAACCTCAGTGTTCTGCTCTTCAGTAAATTCACACAAGAATGGGATTGTGGGTTAGACACTCCTACTGGTTTCAGAGGTTGAGCATGTAGTAAAATTGACCACACAGGCAATTCTGTAGACCAGTAGGGACTGGCAGCTCCCAGCTCCCAGTTCTAGAGTTACATTGGTGAGCTGGGGTCAGCACTTTCTCGGATTCCCAGCTCACCATGACAGACATCCCTCTCTTTCACAACTCTCCCTTTGATTCACCCAAAGCACAGCAAACCAGAAGGCTCTAAACCAAATGCTTCCTGCTCAGTTCTTTGTTTCTTGGGAAATCTTTTGGCCCAATCTCCTCTCCTACTGCTTGTACCTCTGTACTTGGCACCTTCCATTCCAACCCCGCCTTGGGATGCAGTGTTAAGACCTAGAAATAACAGTGCAGATGGCAGCCTATGTCCTTAGCCATGTGACAGCTCACGCTATTGCTTTTCTTCAGCTTATTGGCAAAGCAGGGAGGGGACGGAGGGGCCAAAAGTCCTTTGTTATTGCTCTGTGCAGCCTGGGAGCCAGAATTGAATCGAGTTGGGTTCCTCCAATGCCACCATGGCTGGATCATGCCCCGGGGACTCCAGGCAGAAGCTGCAGTGGGGACAGTCAGGGCTTAGCCTTCCAACACTGCGTTGGTTAATGAAGCAGAGGACCCTGCAAAGCTTGTAAGAGTGGGACCCAGAGGAGTCACGCCAGATAACTTTTTATTTTCTGATTTTCCTTTTTCAATTAAATTTGACATTTTCAAAAGTGAGCTTGGTTACAGACTATTAATCTGTGGCTGAGAGCCAAGGAAGGAAAACACTTCAGTGAGAAGAACTGAACACTGAAAAGCTTTGTCTGTAGTACAGCATGCTAAGATGATTTTAGTGAGTTTTGAGAAACTCAGACAGTGGCAGTTCACTCTTGTGTAACAAAGACAAGTTCATACAGTGCTTTCAGAAAAGAAAATGGCGACATTTTCAAGACCATTTTCTTCCTTTCTTTTACATTCAAAAGGCACATCAGCTAGTGAAAGTTGAGCACTAAGTGATATTTGCCACCAGCTGGGCAAAACTGTTGCAATCAACCTAAAGTGAAAGGCTTGCAACACTTTGCAACAGACTGAGAACATCTAACTGGACCTTTGGAAGGAGCTGAATTTCCAATTTCAAGCATACCAGGATCAGATAACAGATTCAGAGAATAAACGTGAGAAGTGCCATGATTTTTATCTGAAACCTGATTATCTACAGCAGCTATAAAAGATTTGCATTTGAAAACCAGTTCATACCGGATTCTTTGAGGCATAAAGCAAAAAAGAGGAAGCAAACAAAAAAAATTTTATTATGAAGTGAAACTACCACTTAGTTGTACTGCATACTTTTGAAGCCATGGTTTTGACACCTATTCCTTAGGGTCCTTATTCACTTGTTACTCAGGAATATAAAATTCCATTTCAGCAATGGAATAAAGCAAAACATTGAGTTGCAAGTTCTGGAAAGATCCAAGATCTGGATTTGAACATTATGTCTTGGATACAGCCCTTAAAACAAATAAACAAAAGGAAACTAAAACCACATGTGGTGTAAGTTAAACAGGCACCTGTAATCCCAGAATGAACAAGTGTCAAATGAATGTTTCCCCTGGAAGTTTTGGGAGCAGTTTTTCTATCATGTGTCTCCCGCATGCAGGAAGAAGCCCTGGAAAAGATTTCCAGTCAAATAGGAAATGGAAAGTATTCAGTACCAGATGGAGGGGATCTTTGCAAAAAAATTTCATTGCGTGTTAAGGCTTTGATCATGATCAGGCAGTAATGGAATACAAATTGCTATTAAAACAACTTATCAGTGTGAGAACTATAGAGCAAAATGAAGGCAAAAAAAGTGACCTCACTGGTAGAGATTATAATCCCCCTTCAATGCCAGTCCATTAATGATAGTAGTTGTTACAGCTTTTGATCACAGTGTCTTAACCCTTTAGCTTAAGCTATAATTGCTCATTCTTGCTGGAAGTCATTCATGTGCCAGCGAGGAAGGGCTGAAGGAGTCCTTTTATATCACTGAGCCAGTTTGTAGAAGGCTTCTGTTTAATTGCCGCTCAGTGAATCATGGTTACGTATGTTAAGATAATTATGAATGGTTTGTTTAACAAAACAAGAAATAGAGGGGTTTTAAGCATTTAACCACTGCTGAAAGCTCTAAAATCAGAAGTCCACCAAGCTTGTTTCCCCTATACCTATTCTCTGTCCCTGCCTGTCCTGCATGTTGGCAAGCAAAAAGAAAGCTTGCAGCAAAAGTCACTTTTTTTTCTGTGCAAGACTCATAAGCACAAGCTCATAATGCATTGCAAATACGATCAAAGAGTACAGATGTAGCACATAAAAACCAATGGGGAAATTATACCCAGCTGATGTATTCAAGCACTGCCATTGAAGAAAACCTCCTGAACTTTAATGCATTACAGGAGTGAAAGCACTGCCAGTACAATGGGGCTGTTTACTGTGGAAAGCACTACTCACCTGAAGACCTGTTCCTTAAGCAGGTGCATTTTTAACTGCTCCAAGAATAATTACTAAACAGTTTTAAAGAGCGGTCTCATCTACAAAGAGAATTACAACGGTGCAGTTCCAAGGGCACAGGCTCCAATCCATGCTGTTCACCAGCTGGGTATTTTCATACATGTTCTAGATTCGGTTTTACAACAGTGAGTGAAGGGGAAGCAGGGTGAGCCTCATCTCAAATGCAAATGAGGGCATGGAGATTCTGAAAAGAATCTAATGATTTTTGTGCCCAGGTAGACATCGTGGCAGCAATGCTTTCCAGAGAGCTTACTGTCATACAGGACTTCATCTGTTCAGAAAGCACTGGTCCCACTGTCTTGAAATACAGTTGTAAATGTCAGCACACATGTACATTGGGACAAAAGCATAACAGAAGGCACAAAGACAATTAGGAAAAGAGAGGGAGTGGTCATTTATGGAAAGTCTTGTTCATGACAGTTTCTATGACATCATATGTATCTCTGTGGCAGTAGCAGGAAGAAAAGACTCACTTCTTCTGGACATCCTCCAGTTATCTTAACCATGAAACTACACTGTAACTCTGCATCCCAACACCCAATTCAGTACAAAGTTCCAATTCATGCACAGAGCAACTCCACATTGTAAAGTATGCAAGCAGCATTTCACAGGAGAAAGAAAAAAAACGTATGGACCACATAGCTAAAGACTAAGCCACATGCATGTACCGAAAAGGAACAACTTCAATCCTATAAACAACCTGATTTCAGACTTCTCTAACTTTCAATTCTATAACCTTTCATGAGTTTTTCTACCCAGACTCAGGAAGCTGAAGGAGAAAGGAACATGATGAGCACATCATAAGATTGTATAGGTGTAGCAATTTGAAGATTCAGAATGCTACAATAGTCAGAAAAGACACACACATCCTGAATTACTCTGAAGCTTGTAATTTTAAGTAAAATTTTGGTCAAATATTACATTTAGCTGCATACAGGGAGAGCAGTTAAAGCCACAAAGAGGAATCAACAGCTACAGTGACTAATCGTCAGGTATAGATTAGATAATTTTCAGGATGTGAAGAGAACTTTCTGTCTGCACTCTTCAAAGCAGAGTAAACTGACTTAGATGACCACAACCCTCCCACGGATTGCTTTCCCACATGGGCCAATACAAACATTACCTCCATTGCACCTCTCTCCCTTGAGTAGCACCCATTGCCAGGCTCCCCACCCCGACTTGCTGCCATATAAAGTAGGCAACAGGACTTGTGATTGGGACAGGCTGGGAAGAAGGAAAAGGGCACAAAGGAAGACAAATGGAGGGGAGAAGGAGAGCAAAACTGAGCTAAGAAGGACCAGTGCTGCTCTGCTGTAATGAGGGAAGGAGAGAGGCCCAGTTTTGAGGGGAGAAGGAGTTTTTTGGAAGTTTGGGCAGCATTTGCAGTACCAGCTGTGAGTATTTCATGGGCTGGATTTCATGGAGGCATTGCACTGAGTCACTGAAAAACATACTACCATAAGTGTGGTTAGATGGAGTGCTTTTTCATTAAAAGCCATAGGAATCAACAAAGGCCTCTGCTTGCTTGCTTTCCTCTTTAATTGAAAAGTTTCTCACTTTGTTCTAATTCCCAACAGGTTTTCATTGCATTCATAGGACAATTAGAGGCTCCCTCCTCTGGCTATGTTTAATACCTATAAATTCCCATCAAAATTTTGCAGGATAGTAACAAAAAAAATCTGCTTTATATTATTAAGCAGGGACTTGAATCCTGCAGGAATTGTACTTTCATGACGAATTGTTCGTATTTTTTTCTTTCGGTGTCAAATCAACTAGTACATTTTCAGCACCTAATTGAGTGTCACAGTTGTAACTCAAAGGAAGCAAGATAAAGGGTATCAAGAAAAGAACAGGAAGCAAAAGAATTCTCATTCTCTTCACTTTTTTTTTTAAAGATCAAAAACTATAATAAGATAAGCCTGAATTTCATGAAATTTGGGATGTCTATAAGCTAGGGAAATCATTTTGTTTGGACGTCGTGGTTCTTATGTTTAGTTTTAGAATAACATACTTCTAAGTCCCTTACAACATTAAATACAGGCTTCTATAACTGGAGCTTCTTTCTCACTGATATTTCCATGACATTGTGTCCAAACCCTGATTATACTTCATTTAATTTGTTAATAGCTTTTACCACAGATTGGAGTTTTTGCACGTGAGTTTCCGAACCTAGATGAATCTTATTGCTGTATCACTCTGAGCTCAGGAAAATACACCAAATTCTGACGGCTAAACAACACAAATCGCATTTATAGGACTGCATTGGCCCAATTTCACTTTATATTTCAAATACACAGTACCCGTCCAAATGCTGTATTCAAGTAAGCGTGCCTAGGAAGATCACACAAGCAGACTCAACATCCGTCACGGAGCTGAGGGCACAAACCAGCCTGACTGTCCCTGCCCAGCCCCTGGGCTCCCCCCACCCATGGCCCAGGACCCCCCGTTGCCCCCCGGGGCCCTCAGCCCCTGCCCCAGCAATACCACAGCAGGGCCAGCCTCCAGCTCCCCACAGCCCGGCCCTGCCCAGCCGTGGGCCCTGCTGAGCATGGCCCAGCCCACCACCCGGCCTGGCCTCGGCCCGTCCCCAGGCAGGTGCCCAGTGCCTGGGACCGGGGCTGCCCTGCTCCCAGCTGGGGCAGCGGGACAGGCCCTGCCTGCCAGGCCCTGCCCTGCCACCCCACCATGGTGAGCCCCCACCACTCCTGGCCCCGCAGCACCCTGACATTTTTGTATCATTTCGGGCCTACTCAGCTCAAAAAACCTTGACATTTATTTCACTGGGTATTGGACTGAGTCTTTATTTATGTAAGATAAAAATCTGCCCTTTTGCAGAAAGAAGGCCTTTGTGAAAATTTATGCACCACAGCAACATATATATCAAAACTGCATTTCAGCACGTTACTCAAGAAACCTTCCTCTAGTCATTCCCAAGCTCTTTGGGTAGGGATTGCTTCTTTTTCCTCCTGTGTCTTCACATGTCCTCCTGGACAGTGCCAAGTGCTCTGTCGTGGTTTAACCCCAGCCGGCAACCAAGCACCACACAGCCGCTCGCTCACCAGCAGGATGGGGGGAGGAGAATTGGAAGGGTAAAAGTGAGAAAACTCATGGGTTGAGATAAGAACAGTTTCATAATAGTTTAACTTTGATTCTAGCAGCCTAGTCCACCTGCTCATTGTTTCAATGTTCTTCAATGGCACAACTCTACATGAGCATCTGTGTGACGTACTTTTACAAGCACGTTATCTACCTGAGCGGCAATATCTTGCCATAATTCAACAGCCCAGATGAGTTTACCTCTGCACTGCCAGCTGGTGTGCTTCCATTGCTGTAGCCACCCCCACAGAGCATTTGCCACCATCCATGAGTCAGTATAAAGTATTGGCCATTTTTCTCCTTCAGCAATATCTAAAGCCAGCTGGATGGCTTTCACCTCTGCAAACTGACTCAATTCACCTTGTCCTTCAGCAGTTTCTGCCACTTATCATGTAGGACTCTACACAGCAGCTTTCCACCTTCGATATTTTCCCACAATATGACAGGATCGCCCTGTAAACAGGCATATTGCTTTTCATTTTCTGGTAATTTATTATACAGAGGGACCTCTTCAGCACTAGTCACCTCCTTTGGTGACACTCTGAAGTTTTGGCCCTCTGGTCAGACCATGATCAATTCCAGTTTTCCCAGGCAGTCGTGGTTTCCCATTTGAGCCCATTGCATTACCATTGCGACCCACTTATTCCATGTAGCATCAGTTGCACAATGCATAGAGGGGACCCTCCCTTTAAACATCCAGCCCAGCACAGACAACTGAGGTGCCACAAGGAGCTGTGCTTCAGTACCAACTACTTCTGAAGCAGCTCAAATTCCTTCATATGCTGCTAATATTTCTTTTTCAGTTGGAGTGTAACAGGCTTCAGATCCCCTATATCCCTGACTCCAAAACCCTCAAGGTTGACTTTGAGTCTCTCCAGGCACTTTCTGCCAGAGGCTCCAGGTTGGGCCATTATCCCTGGCTGAGGTGTAAAGCACATTTTTCACATCTTGTCTTGTCCAGGCTCACTCAAGTGCTACTGCATAAACTATCTCTGGTTTAATTTGTTCAAAGGCTTGCTGCTGCTCAGGGCCCCATTCAAAGCCATTCTTCTTCCAGGTCACTCAACAGAAAGGGCTTACAATCAGACTATAACCTGGAATACACATTCTCCAAGAAAGCCTGTTTCTTTTTTGTTAGTTGGTGGAGACATAGCTGTTGTTTTATTGATCACATCCTTTGGGATATGATGATGCTCATCTTGGCATTTTATTCCTAAAAACTGGATTTCCTGTGTGGGTCCTTTGACCTCACTTTGTTATATAGCAAAACCAGCTTTCAAAAGAATCCAGATTATTTTTCTCCCCTTCTCAAACAGTTCCTCTGCTGTGTTGCCCCACACAATGATGTCATCAATGTATTGCAGGTGTTCAGGAGCTTCACCTTGTTCCAGTACAGTCTGGATCAGTCCATGACAAATGGTAGAACTGTGTTTCCACCCCTGGGGCAGTTGATTCCAGGTGTACTGGATACCCCTTCATGTGAAAGCAAACTGTGGCCTGCACTCTGCTGCCAGAGGGATCAAGAAAAACACCTTGGCAATATCAATTGTTGCATACCATTTGGCAGCCTTTGACTCCAGTTCATATTGGAGTCCTAGCATGTCTGGTATGGCGCACTCAGCAGTGGTGTGACTTCATTCAGGCCTTGATAGTCCACTGTCAGCCTCCACTCTCCGTTAGATTTTTGCACTGGGCATATGGGACTATTAAAGGGTAAATTAATATTATTGGTCACTCCTTGAGTCTCCAGTAGCAAATCAACTTATGGATGGGAACCAGGGATCTCGATTGGTGTGATATTGTCACTGGTGCACTGTCATGGTAGCAATTGGCACCTGCTGTTCTTTAACTCACAGCAACGCCACCACAGACAGATCCTCTGAGAGATGAGGCAAGCTAGACAGCTGTTTAAATTTATCCTTACTCAAGGCAGCTATACCAAAAGCCCACCAGTACCCTTTTGGGTCTTAGAAGTACCCTCTCCTGAGGGTACTTAAACATTCTATCACTTCATCAGGATCCTACAGTTGTTCAGGAATGAAGTTCCAGACCATTGGAGGTGAGAAGTTCTTTAGATACCTGCCCATATTTTCCACATGCCATGCCACCCATGACTATACTCTCACAGAGCCTGGGTCAGATTCCTAAATTGCTTGTTAACCTTAGACAAAACCGAAGCAATATTCCTAAGAAATACCAATAGAAGTATTTTAACTACCTAAGGATGTTCAAGATACTGAGAAGTTATTGTAACAAGGCAGAAAACATCACAGAAGAAGGTGGCGAAGGTACCATTCTGTATTTCCTCCACAAAAAACATCTCAGAGGAAGAAGTATAGTTAACTGTCTCCATGAGATAGTACCCGACATACAGTAATGGCTTCAGTACAGAGCCCAAATACTAGATTAAGCTCAAGGTCAGTTTTTTAATAACAAAACTCCAAGGCAAAACATCACTAATCACTACAGAGCACAGAAAACTGAAAAAGCCAACACCAATCTTTAACATGTACAGCAAAAAAAAAAAAAAAGAGCATGGCGTAGATCAGATAAACTAATAACGAGAACAGATGAATCAATAACATGACCCGCAACTGTTAACAGATATAAATCCCTGCTAATACACTCTGGTCAACCTGTTATTATCTCAAACCCTTTGAGCCCCACATCGGGTGCCAAAGAGCACTGTTGTGCTTTAACCCCAGCTGGCAACTAAGCACCACATAGCTGCTTGCTCACTCCCCACCCCCAGCAGGACTGGGGGAAGAGAACTGGAAGGCTAAAAGTGAGAAAACTCGTGGGTTGAGATAAGCACAGCTTAATAATTGGAACTTATTATTATTATTAAATTGTAATTAAAAGGAAAATAACAGAGAAATAAAACCCAAGAAAGATAAGTAATGCAAATGAAAACAATTGCTTACCAGCAACTGATCAATGCCCAGCCAGTCCCCAAGCAGTGGCCCCCCAGCCAACTTTTGCCATAGTTTTATTGCTGTGCATGACATCATATGGTATGGAATATCCCTTTGGTCAGCTGCGGTCAGCTGTCCCAGCTGTGTCTCCTCCCAACTTTTTGTGCACCCCCAGCCTACCAGATGGTAGGGTGAGGAGCAGAAAAGGACTTGACTGTGTAAGCACTGCTCAGCAATAACTAAAACATCCCTGAATTATCAAGACTGTTTCCAGCACAAATCCAAAATCCATACTAACAACTATGAAGAAAATTAACTCTACCCCAGCCAAACGCAGCACATCCTCTTAGGCAACAGACATAATAAACAAGGACCTTACACTCAAAATTAACTTATTGTTAATTATGAGGCTTGGATGGGGGTGCAAATAAGCTAATTGGAACTGAGCAGGAAATTGTCTTATCCTGGGAAAACATCACCATTTCATAAAATCTTCAAAGTCCCAAGCTGGAGCAAGACAGATCAAGGCCAGTTAAAACCTTTTGTACCTAAACTTGATCAGATAGCCCTAGGATTGTCCTGTCTTTCTTCATCCTGTTGCCTCCATTCCCACAATGACTAGTCCATCAAGCTTGCTTTAGCCAAGATTTAAGAAAAAATCATGCCTTTTATTTTTCTCCCTTTCTTGGCTGGTTTTACATCAAAATTCAGGATTCAGCTACCTGAGAAATTATTTGAATGTATGGTGAACTAGCATATAAATAGTAACAAATCTACCAAGGAAATCAAGTTGATTAAGAGCAAAAACTTTCTTTTTCCTTATTGTTTAAGAGTTGAGGATTTGGGGCTACATTTGATACTAGGAAAAAAAAGTAAATCCTGTTTATTATGCTTTCCTCCTCTTTATCTCTTCAACAACATGCTGGAGAACACTCTCAAAATAACTATAAGCCATGCAAAGAATCCTCCAAAAACTCAGGAAAGGGAAGGCAAACCCTCAACAGGTTACCACTTCCAACACAACATCCAGGCAGATAAAACCCAGTAATCTGACATGGCATCTTTTTAACCAGAAACAAACAACAGCTCCTTTGACACCATGGTCTTTCTTCTGCCAAGCATTTTAAAAGGTAAAACCTGAAAGTTAAAGAAGTCAAAACCTTACAGGAATAATTCTGTTAGCAATTTTGTAAGAAGTCAAACAGAATTAGACTGTGCATGGACATTCTAAAAGGTAGCATTGTAATGCTCAGGCATATAAATAAAAAGAAAGTACAGGCAGGCACTGAAATCGTGGTGGAGTAGGCTAGAGATTAAAGATAACCACAGTTTAGAGCAAAACCCAACTGCTTTTATGTCAGTTATATCAACTATGGTGGAAATACTGAGTGAGGATGTAAAGGAAGAGTGACTAAACAGATCAAAAATAGGAACTGAAGGTACTGTGTTAGAGCAGAAAGAGGCTGAAGACCTCCATGCATTCCAACTTGCAGGAGGCTGTGTTACTTCCAAGCCCCAAGAACAAATGGCTTCTAAAGTTGCAGGTCCACTCCATAGAATTCATTAACAAATATTCCAAGAGGTCATACAGCCAGAGGACAGCAAAGGAGGAAGAAACATAATGTGGTTAAATAGAAGATAATTAGTATGACACAACTTTTTGTGTATGTACACAACTTTTTAGAGCAACTTTGATGGAAAGCCTAATTAAAGACATGGAAGGAAGTGGAAAGAAACACTGCACAGATTTACTAAAAGTAGAACATGCAAGACTAAACAAGTAAGTAATTATTAAGGCTGAGGAGAGACATATGATTCAATCTACCTGGACACTGGTACAATACTTACTATGATGAGGCATGAGAGAGGAATCATTAAGTCACAAACTAGAGATTAATATAATATTAGATTACAAATTAGGAGAAGAACTGGCTAAAGGTGAGATTACAGGGAAACTAGAAGCCTAGAGGTAAAGGATAATTAATAGGCTGCTTCTCAGTACTATGTCTTAGAATAAGCTTGATTCATATTTTCTTTAATGAATCTGTTAAAAAAAAAAGTGATTGCACCATAAAAACTTGCTGTTGTCTCAGAACATAAAGGCATCAATATAGAGGAATATTGTTACTGAAAATGAGTTGAACGACCTTGAAAACTGGAGTGAGACATGGGATGAAAGTAATTTGTACCAAGTGCAAGGTCATGCACGCAAGTCAAGCGTTCTTGCTATAAATACATCTATTGGAAATAACCAGAGAGGGAGGAAACCTGAGGGGGGTGGAGACTCCTTGATGATGATGAACTACCAATATAATTCAGATATGAGAGAGTCAGATTGTACACCAGGATTTTATCAGGCAAGATATTTTGAGAAGATGCAAAAAACTATTAAAATTACTTACAAAGCACTAGTAAGATCTAGCCGATCCGTCCCACGTCTGAAGAACATGAACTCCAGATAGAGCAGGTGCTATTTACTAGTCTCCCCATCCCCTTATCATTCAATCTGTTGAAAGAAACTTAAGTTATATCTGTATTGCAGGATCTTAAAGTATGTACCATCTTTAGATTGTGACCTGTTCCCCATCATGTCCCAGTTCCACATCAGGACAAGCCTATGTTATGCCTTGCTTCCCTCTTTTTCCCTTACATCCTAGTTTCCATGGGAAGGTAACTTAGATGTCTGGGACAGAAGGAAGCCATGACATACTGCAACGGGTTCCCCAATTTGAACAGGAGAGGGAAATGTACAGCAGATATCCCATGGAGCAGTGTACATATTACCTAGAGATACAACTTTTTTTTTTGCCTAACAGCTTAATGACTGAGAGATATGCTGTCTATAAAAACATAGTCAGTGAGCACTAGGAAAAGAAAAAAGATAAAGGAAAAGGAGCCATCAAAAAAAGAAAATATTAGCACAAGAACAAGCTGCATAAGCTAACAATAAATTTCAAAAGAACACATAAGAGAGGGCAGCTGGGATAGAGGATCATCCCTCTAGCCTTGAAAGCAGTAAGGCCCTGGCATAGCCTTGCAGTAGGAATAAAAACTATAAAGGAAAGCTGAATTCAAACAAAGCTCGATCAGCTGTTGAGGAGTTTATGTGCTCTGGTTGTCTGGCTGTAGCATTCCCAGTGATGCAGGAGTTCCCCTCCAGAGCTACATTCCTAATTATAAGGTTAATATTTGTCTAATTTTATCACACTGTAAATTCTTTTTAAACAGAGCTGGACTTCCAGAAGTAGGTAGTCCACAGACAGGATGTCTTCTACAGCTCTTGCTCTGCAGTGTTGCTGAAGAAATTCTTGTAGTGCAAGTGAATTCTTTCTACCTCTAACGCACAAAAAATATTTCCCATGAAATAAAATGGAGACCATTCTCTTGATCCTAAAGAAAAGTACATCTGCTACACAGTGGGAAACTGTAGAGGGAAGATGGAAACACTGAAAGCAGTTTGGAAAAGAGTCAAGGACTCCCTCATTTCAAATTGTCACTTTTGACTTTGTTTTAGTAATTTCTCAAATATTATCCCTGTTCCTCCTTTTACAGCATCTCCAAAGCAATCAAAGAACACAATACAACTATAACAGTGCTCAGGAGTCCTTTCAGAGGCTATATTGAATTTTATCAGCTACAGATTTTGTAATAAGGGACAGAAAGCCTGGAATGATAAAATATGGAGTGGGAATGAAGATTTCTGACCCTGCTGCCAGAGAGCAGCAGACTATTTTAATAATTCAATGAAGGCTGCAATTTTGTGTGTGGTTCATGTTCCACTTTCTTTGAAGAGGATCCCCATAGAGGGTCAGGGGCTTTTTCCACTGTAAGAAATAAGCAAGGCAGACAGCACAACTGCATTTCAAAATAACTGTTTTACTATTTGTCTTTGAAGAAGCTGTAAGTTTCTGTAAGCTGCAGCCCTACCAACTTTCCAGGAAACTCCATATTATTTAAAAGGCTGTTATGAAAATTGGCAATCATCTTCAAATGTATTAGAAGGGGAAGGCAATGAGAAAATAATAGGTACATTGTTATAACTTAGCATACCGTACAACCCAGCATTATCAATAATGTGCTCCTTTAGAGAAAGAAAAAAATTGAAAGTAGTGGTAAAACTGTCCATTCACAAATTAGTATTTGTCAAACACGCACACTTCAGGAGACCATAACGTAGCCTGTGATGATATGTCAAACATTTTCTGAGATAACTGAAACTTGGTGCCCTGCTATTTAGCTTGAAATCATTCTGCCCTGTGCTAGCTGGACAGATGTTTGGATGTCAGGAACTCTTCTGAAATTGATAAGGAAGGAAGGAAGAACAGTACTCTTCAGGTTTACAGCAACAGGCAAGCATGATGTAGTTTCTCAGGGTAAGATTTCTATATAACAAAATGCTCCAGTTTTCATTCCCATGCAAGTGGTCAAGGTAAACTACAGTAGGGATTGCCCACAGCCAAATAAAACAAGGAAAACTGAGTATTTTTGTGTCCTGTGAGATTTTATGTCAAGATTCTTATCTCAATGTAAAAAAAAAAAAAAAAAAAAAGTACAGTTTTTCTACAGGAAAACTGAAGTCTAAGATGGTTATTCACTGCAGCAAAAATAAATTGCAGTAGATCAGATAAAATAATAGAGATCTTAACAGAAGCTAAAGGATTGCAACTGCTAACGAGGTACTTGTGAGACCAGTAACCTTTTCTGTCTCAGATCCGAGGTACAGAATACTCATTTCTCTTTATGTGGGCTCTGCTGCTCTGTTAATGAGTGAAGGAGACCCATTATCTGGCTTCCCTCAGGCCTGCTCTTATAATCCTGCTTGAAATGATCTGATCTGTCTCAGGCTGGGCAGCTGTAATGTCTGGTCAGAAGCCCTGTGTAAGTAAGTGAGCTGCTGAGCTGCAGACAGTTTGGGACAGTTCTGTAACAGGTTGCCCTTATTCTAGAAGACCAACATCACTTCTAGGCTTACACCCACTATTTCTTCTGAGTCTGAATCCTCTGCCATTTCAAGAGCAGTAGCCAAGAACTTAGCTATAAGCTACCCAGGTGTGTAGTAGCCTATGGGAAATTCCATTACTGCTTCTAAGGCAGGAGGCAGCTCAGGGGCACAAGCACGTATAACTGAAGTGAACTTCAGTAATTGCGTTGGACAAGTGGACTGTTGTTACCTCTTTGCAGAGAGATGAAGGCTTACACGAGGCACACATAATGTTCTTGTCAGAATACACATGAACACAGATGTGAGGTTTGTCTCATGGAATAGAAGCTACAAAATATCTAATAAAATGAGACAAATTTTAGAGTGAGTGGGATTAGAATAGAGAGTTCAAATCTCAAGAGAAAAGGAATCTGTAATGCAAGGGTCTTTTCTTACTGACCATGCTGTTGGGCTGGAAGATACTTGGAGGTAACTTGCCAGTTGCCAGTGGTTGATCTACCATTCCCCAGCCTTCTTTCCCCAGACTTCAGAAAGGACTTGTTATACCAAGTTTTAATATGCCATTCCAAGGTAATTCACCTTGTTGCTTTAACTGCAGTCTTAATATGAATTTAGATGACTAATTTATGCTGGAATACACCATAGTTGTTTTCTTAATTACCTATGCCATCAATACAACATTAGACAACCTTTTCCCCTTTGACCACAGTGCCAGGTAAAAGGATCATGGCTGACGTGTTCCTGGTGTAGCCTTACTTTCTTCTTTCTGAGCTGCAATTGCAGTCACCATTCCCACAGGATGGCAGCAATTGCAAGAAGAGGTGTGTGCTCCTCAGAATAAGGGCTAAAAAAAAAATAAATATGCAAGTAGTAGGTTGGTGTCCAACTATTTTGGGATACTTTTTCCACTTAGGGAACTGAATGAAAAATAAACACAATCAAAAGCATGATAAGTCTGCATGAGGAGCAGTTCTGACTACAAGTGAGAACAAGATGGCTGCAGAGTCACCTGTCATGTCAGATTAGATAAAATATGGTCTGACTGCAGCACATGAAACGCACTTCACTCTGTTGAGGAAGTAAGATCACCCAAGTGTCATTGTTATCTGAGTTTAAGGGAAACCTTAAGTCAAACAAGGAGTATTATCTGAAACGTGAACCAGCCAGGGACTGAGAGGATTGTCCTGTCCCACCTCAGGATGTTGCACAATGTTATAGAATCATAGAATCGTTTAGGTTGGAAAAGACCTTTAAGATCATTGAGTCCAACCATTAACCTAACACTACTAAGTCCACTACTAAACCATGTCCCTGAGCGCCACATCTACATGTCCTTTAAATACCTCCAGAGATGGTGACTCAATCACTTCCCTGGGGAGCCTGTTCCAATGTTTGACAACCTTTTCGGTGAAGAAATTTTCCTAATACCCAATCTAAACCTCCCCTGGTGCAACTTGAGGCCGTTTCCTCTTGTCCTATCACTTGTTACTTGGGAAAAGAGGCTAAGCCCCACCTTGCTACAACCTCCTTTCAGGTAGTTGTAGAGAGAGATAAGGTCTCCCCTCAGCCTCCTTTTCTCCAGGCTAGACAACCCCAGTTCCCTCAGCCGCTCCTCATAAGACTTGCTCTCTAAACCCTTCACCAGCTTCGTTGCCCTTCTCTGGACACGCTCCAGCACCTCAATGTCTTTCTCGTAGTGAGGGGGTGTGACGGTCTGACAAATTATAGTCCACGTCTCAAACATTCGTTGAAGAACTTTGGTGAATAAAACAGCCTCTGTGAAAACGCTGGAGTTTTGTGAACAGGACAATGTGGCCGAAGAAGAGGGCCCCCCAGAGGGTGGGACCGCGATTCTCCAAAGCCGCAAGTCCTTATCTTAAGTGACCAGGAGAAGGAGCACAGCAGCGCCTGGAGGAGGAGGCCCCACGGAGAATGGGACTGCGCTTCTATCTTAAGTGGTCATGCCAGCAGAAAAAGAGAGGCAAACTCTGTAATGAACCCCCCCCGCAAAGCTCACTGACCGATTCCAGAGAACCACGGGAATGGGACTGCGCATGTCGAGACCATCGACTGACACACTATAAAAGAAGGGAGAGCGAGTCCTTGGCGCGCGCCCTCCGGAACTGGATCTCTACGCTGGCTGGACCAACGCTGGACCCAGGACTGGTGAAACCCTTCTCTTCTCTCTTTCTTTCTTTCTCTCACTCTCTCTCTCCCTCTTTTCCTTCTCTCTTTTCCACAGTCCCTACACCTCATCCTTTGAAACATAAACCATTGACCAAGTCTGAGACTAGGAGTGGATCTAGCCGCCCCTGAGCTCCTCTCTGAGAAGGAGTCCAGAAAGCAAGGGGGTCTGCTCTGAACCTCATGACTCAACGGGAGGGCTCTCCTTCTGATACATTTCATGTTCCTTTTTCCATTTCATTTTTCTATACTTCCCTCCTCTTCTCAAACAGCAGCTTAATGACATGTTGCAAGGTTCATATTAACAAGTTCATGTGTACTTGGACAAAGTTAGCTAGGTTGAATAAATGTTGATTGTTGTTTGAACTCCCCTGGTGTCGTTTCACCTTAATTCTGACAAAGGAAATCCACAAACCTGAGTCGCTCCAACTTTGGCACGCAACAGGGGGCCAAAACTGGACACAGTATTCAAGGTGCGGCCTCACCAGTGCCAAGTACAGGGGGAAAATCACTTGCCCGCTCCTGCTGGCCACACTATTTCTGATACAAGCCAGGATGCTATTGGCCTTCTTGGCCACCTGGACACACCGCCAGCTCATATTCAGCCGGCTGTCAACCACCAGCCCCAGGTCCTTTTCTGCCAGGCAGTTTTCCAGCCGCTTTTCCCCAAGCCTGTACCACTGCATGGGGTTGTTGTGACCCAAGTGCAGGACCTGTCACTTGGCCTTGTTGAACCTCATACAACTGGCCTCGGTCCATCGATCCAGCCTGTCCAGATCCCTCTGTAGAGCCTTCCTACCCTCAAGCAGATCAACACTCCCACCCAGCTTGGTGTCATCTGCGAGCTTACTGAGGGTGCATTTGATCCCCTCATCCAGATAGGTTGTTGATAAACAGAACTGGCCCCAAAACTGAGCCCTGGAGAACACCACTCGTGACTGGCCACCAACTGGATTTAATTCCATTCACCAAAACTCTTTGGGCCCAGTCACCCAGCCAGTTTTTTACCCAGCGAAGTACATGCCTATCCAAGCCATGAGCAGCCAGTTTCTCCAGGAGAATGCTGTGTCAAAGGCTTTACTAAAGTCCAGGCAGACAAAATCCACAGCCTTTCCCTCATCCACTAAGTGGGTCATCTTGTCACAGAAGGAGATCAGGTTAGTCAAGCAGGACCTGCCTTTCATAAACCCATGCTGACTGGGCCTGATCACCAGGTTGTCCTGTACGTGCCATGTGATGGCACAAGATGATCTCCTCCATAACCTTCCCTGGCACTGAGGTCAGACTGACAGGCCTGTAGTTCCCCAGATCCTCCTTCCAGCCTTTCTTGTAGGTGGGCATCACATTTGCTAACCTCCAGTCAACTGGGATCTCCCCGGTTAGCCAGGAATGCTGATAAACAATGGAAAGTGGCTTGGGGAGCACTTCTGCCAGCTCCCTCAAGTACCCTTGGGTGGATCCCATCCAGCCCCATAGACTTGTGTGCATCTAAGTGGTGTAGCAGGTCACTAACCATTTCCCCTTTGATTATGGGGGCTTCGTTCTGCTCCCCATCCCTGCCTTCCAGCTCAGAGGGCTGGGTACCCAGAGAACAACTGGTCTTATAATTAAAGACTGAGCCAAAGGCGGCATCAAGTACCTCAAGCCTTTTCATCATCCTTTGTCACTATGTTTCTCCCTGCATCCACTAAAGAATGGAGATTCTCCTTAGCCCTCCTTTTGTTGCTAATGTATTTACAGAAATAGTTTTTATTATCTTTTATGGCAGTAGCCAGATTAAGTTCTAATTGGGCTTTGGCCCTTCTAATTTTCTCCCTGCATAGCCTCACAACATCCCTGTCATCCTCCCGAGTTTCCTGCCCCTTTTTCCAAAGGTCATAAAACTCTCCTTTTTTTTCCTGAGTTTCAGCCAAAGCTCTGTGTTCAGCTAGGACAGCCTTCTTCCCTACCGGATCATCTTTCAGCACATGGGGATGGCCTGCTCCTTTAAGATTTCCTTCCTGAAGAATGTCCAGCCTTCCTGGACTCCTTTGCCCTTCAGGACTTCCTCCCAAAGGACCCTGTCAACCAGTCTCCTAAGCAGGCCAGAGTCTGCCCTCTGGAAGTCCAAGGTGGCAGTTCTGCTGACCCATCTCCTTACTTTTCCAAGAATTGAAAATGCTATCATTTTGTGATCGCGATGCCCAAGATGACCCCCAGGTATCACATCACCCACAAGTCCTTCTCCGTTAGTGAACAACAGGTCCAGCGGGTGCCTTCCCTAGTTGGCTCACTCACCAGCTGTGTCAGGAAGTTATCTTCCACACACTAAAGGAACCTCCTAGACTGTTTTCTCTCTGCGGTATTGTATTTCCAGAAGACATCTGGTAAGTATTTCGTGTCCCATGTTCATCCAGGTCCACCATGATGCTTAACAAACAGGAAGGTATGTAACTTCTATTGAGGCAAGAGACATACAACTGCCCCCATTGCTATATTAAAACTATGGGCATAGACAGGGGAAATACCACCCTCCTTCCTGTCTCTGGATTGCACTCCAGACTGAACCTGTGTCACCAAGGAGTGGTTTCACTTGATCAAATGCAGCTCTTTCTATACAGTACAGACACCCACATCTGAGCTTCTTAAGTAAATTCCTCTTATGGCTAATGGAAAACACATACATTTCTAGTGTACAAATCATCCTAAAGTAGATTTCTCAAGTAGAACAAATTATGAAGGGAGCCTGGACAAATTTAGATACTGTAGTTTGTGATGCTGCAAATGCCTACAGTGACATGAAATTACTTCAACAATTAAAATTGGCCTTTTATTCACTCATTCTTCCAGCAGAAATATAAAAATCAAACTCCGTCTATGTCTACAAGATTAGACATAGGCTAGGCTAATGGTGCATCACACCCAGAAGAACCAAGTTCCCCTATGTTGAGAGCAAATTTTAAAAAGGTGAAGTGAATCACTTTTTCTTGTGTACTATTGTGCAGCCAGTCAGAAACTCACGTAGGCAGAAGCTCTTCAAAAATATATGTTGCCTTCTACTACCCTTGATCATTGCCCTTGTCACAGGCCTCCTCCCCCTTGTCTACAAGGCTAAGAACACCCTGTCATACAATGACTGTGAGCTGTGATTGACAATCACCACAAGAGAGATTTTCAACAAAAAATTGGGGGCATGAAAAAATAGTGGCAAAGCTTGCCTCTCTTCTGTCCTCCCTTGTGGGTGGCCACAGTCACTAGCTCCAGCACTCACTTTCTCTCTTACCAGATCACCTCATCGTCTGGAAAAAACATCCAGAGCTGTTAGAAGAATTGCTCTTCCCAAGTGTCTCAGCTTTCTCCAGGAGGGAGCCATTCAACAGCAGCAAGAGGCAGCCACTTTTATTTATTTTAACTCAAGGGAAAAATCAACAGGAATAAATGAAGGTCACATCATCGTGAGTGACTTATCTGTAGCAGTTTCAGCAGTCCAAAGCAGACCAAACCCCATTTGTAGAGGTGTTTTCTCTGTCAGACAGAGAAGAGCTATACAGACTGCAGTGCCTGGCCATCTGCCTGCCTGGCAGCCCAGCTCAGACAAGCATATTGTACAGAGCATTTACAGCTTACTGACGTCTAAGTCTTTAGAGAACAATTAGACTGTCTAATCTGGCCTCTTGTCCCCCACGCAGCTTAATATTTCACACACATACCCTGTAGTAACCCCAAAAACCTTAGTTAAACCTAATCATTTTACTCCTCACCAGCTTAGCTCTCACGTGCTACAAGTAAAGCAAAAAAAACCCCACCAAACCTGGCTCCAAAAACATGTGGCAACTCGCAAGGAACTGCTTAGGTAACATGGTCAATGATACGACAGGTAAATCATCCAACATGTAGCAGAATAGGGAGAAAATCCAAAGCCATACATAATCCAGCTTATGGAAAAATTCCCTAAGTCTGACACTTGGTATGACCCTGAACATGTGAACTAGACAAGGCAGGCAGCCGTGAGGCCCCACTTCCACCATCTACTGCATAAGCGCTCACCAGAGTCCAGGCAATCTCTAATAATTCAAAGAAAGGAAGGAACTTTGCTCCAGAGTATATCCAAGCCGATTGCACATAAGGAGGAAGAGCAAGAGCAAGCTGATCTCCTTTCCCTTTCCCCAGACCTAGGCAGGCGATGTGTAAAAGTCTGAATGGTAAGATCTGATGATAGTTGTACTGTAAAAGTACAAGCGTTGATAGATGTTGTGAGAAATGCAGATGGTTCTTCCTCCTCATCTCCTTCTCAGACTGCCAGAAACAATTTCAGAGACCCCCGGGCCAGAGTGGTCAACTTTGCCTGTGCAGGTATTCAGCTCACATCCATGCAGGGAGGCTGCAGGATGTCTGCCAGAACCTGAATTAAAGCCTGTGTAGTCCAATTTAAAAATAGTAAAGCTTAGTGACTCCAGACTTCCTTTGGACAGCAGTTCAACTATTTCGTTACCTTTCCAGCTAAAGAAGCACTTCTAATTTAAATGCTGAATCTGTTTAACTTCAACTTCCAGCCACTGGATCTTGTTACTTGCATCAGCAAAGTTGAAAAGCTCCAGACATCTTTTCCTAGCAAAAATATGTATACACAATCATTGAGTTACCTTCTCTTTGATTATTTTAATAGTGCCTAGATCAAGCCATGATTTTTTTATTAGTTGTAGTAGTTCCACTTCTCCCTTATTCCTTTCTTTATTGAAAGCTGGCTGACTGATGGGGAAGGGAAAATGTGAGCAAAAATAAACAAATTTAAAAAATTAATCTGCACAATAAGCCCTTCTGGTTTTAGACTGGTTAGATTATTTATTCATTTTTATTACTTCTGTACTAGTCTGGGAGATTTTTCTGGTATTAGAATCCCTCAATTGAGATACTTTTTTTTTTATTACTATTGTTTACTGATAAACTCATTGTTCAACCAGAGTGAAGTGGACACTTTCCCTGATAAAGGAATGAATATAACCTATTGGTATGGCTTGAAAAGTTACTTGTGAATTCTACAAGTTTTCAGGCTCATGTAGCAGCCCTGCACAGATAAATTCAGAAAGATTTTCAAAGGCTGACCAGTTGCAAATTTTATTATAAGGAGTCAAGAACACACATTATCCATACACTCTGTCCTCTGTGCCTAAAGAAAGATCTTGTCTTGTGCTAGAAAGAGAATCATATTTCCCTTAGCACAAAATCTCCAAGTATGTTAGACGACTACCTTATTTATTGAGTCTATTTACTGCTGTTGATGGATTGTATACTAACACAATAAACAGTGTCTTGAGGGAATGAAAAGTATTTCTGCTTTCATTAGGGCTCTAACTTTTCTTTTTCTGGAAACATTTTCCTTCTAGGGTCCTCAAGGTGAAAGCAGACACCATTTGGTGCCTTGCTTTAATAAAGTAAATATTTTCTTTTCCTAATCATATTGACCTTGTGATCTATCGCCACTGGAATTTATATTCCTGGGAAACTCTGAGAAGTTATAGTTTCTCTCTCCAGGAATACAGATATCTTTCTGAGCTCTACCTGATTCAGAGCTAGTTTAAAATGAATGGAGGATTTTCCTGGTATCAGATTCTGTTTCAAGAATGAAAAGGGTGAAATTAATAAAATGTCGGGGATAATTGATATCATATCCCAGAAGTGTTATTAAACTGTCAAGCTTCTGACGAATTCATATAAACAGACTTAAAACCAGGCTGAACATTCCTCCTTTAAGTTAGATGCCAGCTTTATTTATTATTTGGGCACAGAAGAAACTACTGGGAGAAGCTACGAGACATTCCTATGCTGTCCAGCAAGAGGTCTCACACCAGTCATGGAGGGACAGACTCACAGTCAGGTGAGAGAACAAAGTCCACTGGGGAACAGCTCAGTAGGAAAAACATTGCTTTCAAGAGGTTAGTGTTAAAAGAAGAGAATTAGCTAGCTATGAAGTCAGATAGAGCTGTGCTCCAGTATGTACCCAGAGAGTCTCAGGACCCTGGGGTCATCTGTTCAGTCTTCCCACAGGCACTCTCCCCATCTGTTTTCCCATGCCATTCTTACACCCCTTCCTGTCAGCCTCTGCGCAGAAGGAGATGAAAGCAGATCAGATTTTAACCTCTCATTCACTGGGAAGTAGGTCTTACACTGTGTCCTGCACAGGGCTTGGAGGAAAGCTAATGAGGCATTGAAAACATGAGGCGGTTTAAGTAAGTGTCAGGTACTGGATGATCAAGATTCATAAACTCTCTGTGGAGACTGGAGTACAGTGAGCCAGCTTATCAACAAGGGCCCCTAATGCCTGATAGTCAGTCATTAGTATCTATAATAATGGGTCATCAGTGTCAATGCGAATTTCCTGTACAGGAGCCTCCAACATCACTGCAAGGCATTTCATTCATAGAACAAAGAAACATAACAACAGTGGGAAGTCATTACTTCAGAGGTTTTCTAAACTCTTTGGATTGCCTAAAATAAATATTCAAAAGAAATCATAGATGCAGTTTGATCTGTACTGAAGTTGCAGAGAAGTCCATCAAGGATCCCTCACAGGCACAAGGAAGGACAGCATTACCTTTACATCCAGAGCTGTAAACACACTTGTTCCTGTTTCAGAGCCTAACCTTATGTTTTCTGAAGCCTGGAACACTTGGTGGCAGACAAATCCCTATTATTGCCTGTAGGCATCCCTCAAAATATATCAATTATCCTATCCAGTTGCATTTCAAATGAATTATTCTCTGGTTACCAAGGCAACCAAATATGTATAACGAGAAAGAACTGTATTTTTTTGTTCATGCATACCTGGGCTGCCAGAGCAACCTTAGAAAATGGATCACCCGAGCAATGTGCATGCAGTCTCAAGAGGACACCGTTCTTACCAGCTTTGGGATGTCTGCCTGCACAGCCAGAAACATCACCTCCCACCCCAGCCTGCATAGTGGTGTTTGCAGCACTGGAAAGACCCAAGGGCTTTGGAGACCATTACACTTCCCAAACAGCATGAGAGGAGGTAGAAGGCAAGCACTCATGGGAAAAGCAGACTATCCTCAAATGTCTGCAGTGAGAAAACAAAGCTTGTAAAGTCTGTACTAAGAAATCTCTGGTTTTAACTGTATTTCAGCCACAATTCCTGTAAGGAGTAGAAGATGATTCATCCTGGTTGACACTTGCAGACAAGTTATGTTCATTATCAGCTCAACTGCATACATTGCTCACAGGCCATCAGCAGTAATTTTCTTTGTATAGGCAAGACTTCAAAGCTAAGAGGAAAGATCAATCTATAAGCAGACTTAACACCAAAATACTTCTAATGCTCTTGGTATCAGCTTGTGTGTAGACTAGTCTTACGTGATAAGAGAAAGAAATGAAGAAAATGAATTTAAAAGCTTCTCGAAATAATCTTTTATTCTTAAAGCCAGGAAAAAACCAACATTAAAATGGTGACCTGAATGGTGACCTGCAGGCAATACATTTATTGTGAACATCACTTGCCTATCTCTACGGTAATACTTCCTTTGCTGGATTTTAATGTTTATTCAGTAAGAAAGAAATTCAATAAATAATAAAACCTTTCCTGTGACAGTACACTACAACAGTGTGGAACACCAGCTCTCTAGACCCATAAATGAAGGAATATTATTCAGGATCCCAAGTTACAATGCTGTTGAATAGTTTTACACAAAAAACCCTATAATATATAATGTCTGGGCATTCTACATTTCAAAGAGGTTTCTGTTTTCCAAAACAGCCGCAGCTTAGAAACAAAATCAGCAGGGAATAAAGGTAAGAAGCAGATACATTTCTGCTTGATATAGGCAGAAGGGTAGGGCTCAAAACTCTCACTTAGGAGGGAGTTTAAAACCTCCAGCTTCAGGTATACTGTTGAGCTGTGGCAGGTGCCACAACGACATCCCAACCATACAGCCACTGAGTATTTCTTAAAGACAGAAGCAGCTGTATTAAACATGAGTCTATGATGTGTTAATAGCAGTATGTCATGGAGTATGTAGTCCTGACTACAACTCAGTTCAGCCACAGAAGCATTAGAAATAGGTACTCTGACAGCCTGCCATACGTCACATGCAGGATGGGAGGTGAGGGCAGACAGGGAGCCCTGTCCTTTTCCCATCCCCACAAGCTTTGAGCCAAGTTGCAATATAGAAGCTGATATAATCATGCTGCAAACCAGTGGGTCATCACACCTACTGCATAAACAAGAGAACTCTAAACAGTTTATAATCCAAGAACAGTAATAGAAAAGCAGGGGCTACAGGGTAGAAATGGGAGAGTCTAGAAAAGGGTTAAGATTTGGGTTTAAGATGGGCCAACGGTCTAATATTAATTACTAGAGGAATAAAAAGCATGATCAGCTTCTCCTTACAGCAAAATGCTAATTTACATTACATATAGTTATCAGCCAGGAGAGTCTACCTGGCCTGCAAACTGTGAAGAGAGTAACAATAACTTTATATGTCTTGCACAACCCTGAAGGTTAAAACACCATCTCTATCCAGTTGTGGGTAAAGGAAAAGGACAAAGAAACACACTAACAAAGCATAGGGAACAATGTAATACAGCATCATGGGAAAATAGCAAGTGCCGCAGGTACTTCACAAATTGCTAAGCAGAAAATGACCCTCTCTTTTGCAATAATTTTCAAGCTTTTTTCCCCACCCCCACCCCCTCCTCAATGGAAAAAATTAAAACCTAACAGTCTTTTGCAGAAACAGAAAGTATTTTGATGTGCTTTTTCAGCCAGAGGAAACCCCCAGAGAAAGATACTTGCTTAGGGCACCAGCTTGTAAGGTTGCTAAGCCAAGTTCATGTCTCTAAGCAGCTCGTTCCCCATAAATGGTCTCTCACATCTCAGGCCAGTGGCTTCATTACACTATGGTAAAACACTAGAAAGAAAAGTAAAAGTTTTC
This sequence comes from Astur gentilis, assembly GCF_929443795.1. NCBI lineage: Eukaryota > Metazoa > Chordata > Aves > Accipitriformes > Accipitridae > Astur > Astur gentilis. Next base: position 6,436,276 of record NC_064901.1, on the reverse strand, counting down.
CTCTCTCCAACCTTACTAAAACTAAAGCACTTCTGAATATACTGCATTTGACAAAATAGCATACTGCTTTGAAAATATCCTCGTAAGGTCTACCTGGTCATATCACAAACAACAGGAAAACTCTTCAACAGCATCAGCTGAAGCCAGAATCAGCCACAAAAGTGAGTAGCTAGCTAGAGAAGTGCTGTATTTTGCTATTACTGTGAATTTAGCTAGGGACCAGAAGGTTTCTTAAAAAGATGCCCACCTGCTACATGAAAACACTTCTAAAAGGTGACCCCCTGAATATGTACATTTTCCACGTCACTAACATTTACGAGCAATTGATTTGTTTGCAATTCTTAAAGCCCCTCCAGTAAAGACATAGATTGATCTTTGCTGCAGTCACCTCTTGAAACCAACCATCTGCCACAGGCTGTCACTTTGAGCAGCATTTGTTATTCTTCTGAAGGAAAGTGTTAAAGATGCTCTTTGACTTGGAAACACATCTGTGGTACAATCAGGAAAGCCGATTGACTCTGTTGCTTTTGCTGTAGTAGCAACAGCAGTGGCAATGACATGAACACCAGGTATAAATTACAGCCCCATTCCCAGCCAGGAGCTTCTTAAGGGGACACTTAGTCCAGACCCTTTCCTTTGTTCCAGCATGATCAGTTCATTTCACTATGGGACTCTAAAGCTGTTCTTAAAACCCCCAGTGACAGGGACCACACAGAATCCGTTCCAATACTTGATTATCTCATCGCTTGAAAAATAGCGTTAGTGTCTAGTACAAAAAACCCTTGCTGTGCTTTAGCCACACTGCTGCAGCAGACACAGACATGTGCTGGTCCTTCCACTCCACACTTATACCATGTTAAACTTACCTGAAACCTGTTACTCATTTTTTTCTACATTAGACAGCCTCAGTTCTTCCAGGCTTTCCACACAGATCACAGTTTATAAACCTCTGAAAGTTCTTGCTATCCTTCTCTAGTCACTGTTGATCATTGTGGTAGGTTGACCCTGGCTGGATGCAAGGTGCCCACCAAAGCCACACTATCACTCTCCTTCTCAACTGGACAGGGGAGAGAGAATATAACAAAAGGCTCATGGGTCAAGATAAGGACAGGCAGATCACTCACCAATTACCATCATGGGCAAAACAGACTCAACTTGGGGAAATCAGTTTCATTTATTACCAATCAAATGAGAGCAGGACAATGAGAAATAAAACCAAATTGTAAAAACACCTTCCCACCACCCCTCCCTTCTTCCCGGGTACAGCTTCACTCCCAATGTTTCTCTACCTAACCCCCACAGCAGCAAAGGGGGACAGGGAACAGGGGTTACGATCAGTTCATCACACGTTGTCTCTGTCAATCCTTCCTCCTCAATGGGGCAGGACTCCTCGCACTCTTCCCCTGCTCCAGCGTGGGGTCCCTTCCATGGGAGTTAGTCCTCCACGAACTTCTCCAATGCAAGTCCTTCCCATGGGCTGCAGTCCTTCACAAACTGCTCCAGCATGGGTCCCTTCCATGGGGTGTGGTCCTTCAGGAACAGACTGCTCCAGCGTGGGTCCCCCACAGGGTCACAAGTCCTGCCAGAAAACCTGTTCCAGCGTGGGCTCCTCTCTCCACAGATCCGCAGGTCCTGCCAGGAACCTGCTTCAGCTTGGGCTTCCCATGGGGTCACAGCCTCCTTCAGGCATCCACCTGCTCTGGCGTGGGGTCCTCCCTGGGCTGCAGGTGGAGATCTGCTCCACCGTGGACCTCCCTGGGCTGCAGGGGGACAGCCTGCCTCACCAGGGTCTTCCTCACCACGGGCTGCAGGGGAATCTCTGCTCCAGCGCCTGGAGCATCTCCTCCCCCTCCTTCTTCACTGACCTGGGGTCTGCAGGGTTGTTTCACATGTTCTCACTCCTCTCTCCAGCTGCAGTTGCGCAGGTTTTTTTCCCCCCTTCTTAAGAATGTTATCATAGACGTTTTACCACCGTCGCTGATGGGCTCAGCCTTGGCCAGTGGCGAGTCCGTCTTGGAGCCAGCTGGCATTGGCTTTATCAGACATTGAGGAAGCTTTTAGCAGCTTCTCACAGAAGCCACCACTGTAGCCCCCCTGCTACTAAAACCTTGCCACGCAAACCCAATGCAATCTTCCCCCAAATGTTGGTTGTTTACCACATATAGGGACAGACTCTGCTTACAAGATCTTCTGTTATCAGCTACTGTTCATGAATGCTTACTTCTTATCTACTTCCCCATCTAGAATTTTCAGGGTTTAGAAATGAGTGGTCTGAGCCTGGAGGCCGCAGAGAGATCTGATCATGCCTTTTCTATGATATCCGATATACTCCACAGTTAAATGAGAATCTTGTTAATTGAAGTGATTCTTATCTACTGTATTAAGCATAAGAGTCTTGGTCTACAACAGGTCTCTTTGCAGGGATCTGTACACACTGATCTACTGTGCCTATCCTATACTACTCAGGAATCTTAAGACAGTAAGCCCATACACATAGATTTATGTCTATGTGTGCAAGGAACTGTTTTTAAGATAATAATGCAGGCTACTTAGGAGGACACAATGCTTCTTTTTAGATTTCTCCCTTCCCAAGAAATTAGCATTTTCGCAACCACAAATTAGACAGAAATCAGCACATCTTAGCTGTAGGATAGAACAGTTACTTCCCCACACTTAAAGATTAAACTATACATAAAGCTGCTGGGAAAGCATCTAATGCCATTGTTTAACGTGTGAGGAGGAGGAGGCAGCAGCGGCAGCAGTGCAGAGGGAACAGTGCAAATGAAAGGGGTCCAGTTGCATTTGCTTCCTAAAGCACGCACTAGACAAGCAAGCACAGCATGTTTCATTAGAAACAATGAAATCTCCTTTTCAGCTAGCTGGCATTTTGGCAAGGTTGCTGATAGATCAGAAACTCAGAGCACAATTTGTTTGCCATGCTGTAGCCTACTTTTGTTTAATCAGACAGCCACTGTTGAATGTGTTCCTGCTGTCAACAACAAACCTCCAGACCCGCATTCACACGTCAGAGTGTGTGTGTGTTGTGTGCATGTGTATACGTGTGTACGTGAGCTCTTGCTCATTCTGTGATTAAAAATGTAAGCACCTACTATTTTCAGCCTGAAAGGCAGCCAAAACCTTTTTGTTCAAGTTGGCACAGGGAAGTCTCCCCGTGCCCGTTCCACCGTATTAGCAGCGCTCCATAAAATGGCAAAGAAGGATGGATAATTTTTAAACTTTTTGTGCCTGGAATTTGATGGTCTCACTTGCGGCTTTGAAGTAAAGGCAAAGCTCGCCTTTCTGCGGGATGCATTTGTGACGTAATTGCAAACTCTTTACAGGCAACTGGTCTCCTTAGCACTGAAAAGGCTCAAAGCTTTTAATTAAGGGCCTGATCTACCTCCTGCTAAATAAACTGAATCAGACCCTTCCAAACGTCCTTCTCAGTAAGGTCCAAAGGTTCCACGACAGCTCTGGTAGGAGCATAAATAAGTCTATCATTGGGCATTTAAAACAATCAGTTTCCATCTTTCAGAAAATATTCTCAGTGGTAGGCTGAAAATTAACACTTGCAAACTTAAAGGAGGTGATGTGGAAACATTGCCTCAGTGGTCAATTCAAATACTTCCTTGTCCCCTTAATCTTTTGTGTACTGGAGTCCCTGATAAGTCTGTTTTCTGTGGTCTTCCCTGTTAACTGGGCTGACAGCACATTCCACTTGGAGACTCTCAGACCACAGTACATCAAGAGCTGCAGATGAGAGGAGGCACTGACTTACAGAGGAGGACAACACAGAAGTTCAGGTACCGCATAAGACAACACAGCAATATTTCTAGTTTTTTGGAGAAAAAAAAAAAAGTTCTCAGTCTGTTGAATTTTAAAAAAGCCAACACTTTTCCACAGAAAACAGTGCTAGGTTTTTTTAACCAGACCTGTAGGAAACCACTCTTTACATTTAAAAGAACACTTGACCGGCTTCACTCAATTCTTACATATCTCAAGAAATTTCAGCTGAAGAAAAGATGATCTATCTATCCAGTAATTTTTCTATAGGAACTACATAATAGTGCCTTTTTTCCCCCCAGTTTTGCCCTTAGAAAGACCTGTGAGACTGTCTAGATGCAGAATGTAGTATCAGAACTACTTCAGCAAATGTTGACATGTCTTAATAAATATGACGTTCATGCAAAAATATGCATACATTCAAGTATCTTCTGTGCACTGTATTCAGTAAATGCATATAAAAATACTTGTACTTGTGAAAGCAACCTAAATATCACAATATAAAAATGGCAGCATCACAGCAGAAACACATCCTGTGTAACTAGGAATTGAAAAAGACTCTTGAAGACAGTTTATAGACTCCTCCCTTGATGTTACTCTCAGTTTCTTCTACTCCACTAACACATTAAAGAAAAAAAAAAGTATTAAAGTAATATAAATTATCAAAACAAACCCGAACTAATACCATGTTTAAGAGAGATGTGAACTGGCTTTGTTGCCAGAGGTTTCTTAGATCACAGTTCATAAGTTTTGCAGATGCCTGTGCCTCAATTGCAGGAGTTTGTACCATTTGAACTTCAGTTTCTGCATGTTCAACCACTTCCCAATAACTATAACCAGTTCCCTATAACTATATCCTGTTAGGAAAATAAGTGCAGAGATTTGGGGTTATGTTCTGTGCATGTGTGTAAATGAGGCAGGGGACTGGGAGAAGAGGGGGAAGGAGGCAAAAAAGCAAAACTTTTTGGAGAGGAAGGGAACAATAAATATAAGGGGAAACACTAATGTTTTAATAATTACCGTTGTCAGCTGTGATAGGGTTAATTTTCACAAGAAGCTGGGAGGGTGCACAGCCAGAAGAGCTGACCCAAACTACCCAAGGAGCTATTCCATACCCCACTGATGTCATGCTCAGTATATAAACTGGGGGAGCTGGCCAGAGGAGGAGGGATTTTGGATGGGCAACAGGCTGAGTATCGAGTTTGGAGTGGTGAGCAATTGCATTGTGCATCACTCGCTTTATATATTCTTTTATTAGTATTATTGGTATTATTATTTCTTCTCTCCTTGTGTTGTCCTATTAAACTCTTCTTATCTCAATCCATGAGGTTTTACCTTTTTCTTCCGACTCTCCTCCCCATCCCAGCAGGGGTGGGAGGAGTGAGCGAGCAGCTGCATGGTGCTTTGTTGCTGGCTGGGCTTAAATCACAACAACTATAAATAATATGACTGCAATAATAATACCCAGAGATGTGAAGACATCCAACCTCACTAATTACAGAGGCCTGTAACAGGTTGCAGAAACCTCTGCAGGAAGTGACTTTGGTGATTTCATTGGTCCAAGCAAGCCCAGGATCCCAATGGATACCACCCAGTGCAGACGAAAGCCTCAAATTTCACACGAACCATTTGAAACTTTAAATGAAACAAAAAGATGCAGAACAAAAGCTATGAACTTCCAACTACTTATAGCCAGGTCCCAGTAACTCTATTGGACTTTTTTCCCCCCCCATGCACTCATGATATAATCCCTTATAATTTAGGCGTGTTCTGTTTGGAGTAATAGGTATTATTTTCTGCCTCTCTAAATTGCCCTTGAACTTCAGCCGAGTAGCATGTTCTGCTTCCCCTCCTGATTAGGACTGTTTAGAATTGCCGTGTCCTGTCAAGCAGCTGGCCTGTTTCCCCTCATAGCAAGCAAATTGTTCTCCTTCCAATACTAGTTATTTTTAGAAACAAGAGCTTTTGGATTAAAAAAGAAATGTTGCATATCACAAGACATCACCCTTTGCTCTCAAGGTTTATTTTTTTTAACCCTTGTGGTGAATCTGAATCATTTACCTTTTCGCTACCTTCACCTCTCCCTTTCACCTCCCACCACTACTTCGGTCACACTAGGCCTGTCTTAAAAACAGCTCTAACCTTGTGTAAGGAGGAAGATTAGAAAATAGACAAAGGTGGGTTTGTCAACTGTATTAAAGTCAGGGGTGTTTGGATGTACTGTTACAACTCAGCATATTATATCAATCAGTTTTCACCCTGAGAACACCAGAGAATTGTGTTTTAAATCTTAAGGTTACATAAGGTCCTAGTATTTAACTTTACAGGAGATCAGACTCTTAACATGTGATTTGTGGAGAGCTTGAGGTCTGTGGACTACTACTAAGGAATTTGCACAATAGGTAAGAAAAATAACATTCTCCTTTTAAGTTGAAATATGCACAGCTACTAGAGAGCAGTGAGGCACCCACAAGCTGGAAAAGACCACCAATGGGACTGTGACTGCAGCTTACCTACTGGAGAATCACTGCCATGTGGCAAGATCAGATTTACAAAAGTGGTTTTGCACCAGCACCTCCCTAAAGGTTACATTTCAATCATATGCTCTTAGACAATTTTTTCAGTTCTCCTTCCATTAACACTAGAGCAAAAGCAGCCTCGGATGGAAGGAGACAGAAACAAAAAGACAAAGCATTAACAGGAGAAAAACGTAGCCCAGTTGCTCCCAGCTCTTTCCATTGACTGGAAGTGAGGAAGCGCTATTAAGAGCTGCAGTTTAAAGTGGGCTGTGCATTTGTTAAGATGAAGTTCTGATGTGCATTTTGCATCCTGTGTTACAGATTTGAATCCAGGAATGGAGCCAGAGCTGGGCAATCTTAGCACTCTGTGGAGCATGTATTAAAATGGTCCCAAAAGTAATTAGATAAATTGAATGAAATCTGACTTGACAAGCAGGGGTCATCCTACTCTGTGAAGGCTCAGGATGGAGACCAAGGGGCCAAACAACTAGTGATTGAAGGGCACAGCTAATTAAAGTGCCTGCTATATTAATATTTATGTTAAAGTTTCCAGTAGCTCTGGCCTTGACCTGGCAGTTGGGTATACAATGTGTGTCCTTCATTTTAATAGTTTTCAACATTATTTCTCATAAGGCTATGAAAGTACTTTAAAGAGGATGCTATACTTGCTTCCTCCACGCTCAGAATAAAATGGTTGAGAAGAGTAAAAAAGGCTGGAAAAAAAGTTAGGTAACAGTAAGTTTGAAAACAAGCCCATCTGATTTAGTTAGGCCGAAAAATAAAGGTAGGAAGCACTGCCATTTTTCAGTGCTTTCTAACCAAAGCTGTCAAAAATGCCTTTCCATCTTTATGAGACTTTATCTTAATTTTATGGCTAGGGAAACTGAGGAACAGCTGCGAAGGTTCACTGTGCGATGCATTCACTGATCATTTGAGAATCACTACAGCCTGGGATACCTACACACCGGTACTCCAGAGGCGCGGGCCACTCCAGCTGAAAGCAAGTGGAGCTGCGAATGCTTCGTATTTATGTACAGAGGATTACTTTGTAAGTTCATCAAGTAAGTGTGTGAAAGAGGGAGAGCAGGGGAGAAATTGCCATGTATCAAGCCACAAAAATAAACACCGTGGGGGGAAAAAACCCAAAACCAAACACCAAAAAAACACCCCAACACACTTTTCTTGCTAAAACAAAAAAAAAAACCAAAAACTGGGGGGTTGAATTTAGCTTTTCATTCACTCCAAAATGAAGAATACTAGATGCACTTGAAATAACACAACAGAAACAGCCACATTCAGACAGGAAGGGAAGAGAGGAGGCCAGTGGGGCTGTGAAGAAATGAGGCTACCCCTCCCTCCGCTAACCACCCCACGCGCTTGGAATGACATGGGTGGACACGACCCCTTCCTGACCACGGCCCCCTGTCTTCTTGCTCCTCAGAGCTCTCCTCTCCTGCAGACACCCAACTTTGTCCGCCAGCCCCCGCACACACTCAGCCACGTGCAGAGGGATCTTGTCACCCTCTGGTCAAACACACAGATGTATACTTAAGTGGCCACATATTTGAGTGGCCCAGAGGAGCAACAGTCCAGAGGGCCAGGGCTGCCCCTTACTGAAGCCACTGCCATAATGCTGCCAGCCGTGACATCTGCCAGCTTTTTCTGCTGGAAAGCAGGCCTTGTGCCCGCCTCATGTGAAAGCCCCACCACAGTGCGTCCTCCTCCCATCGCTCCCAAACAAAAACAGAGATTTAAAGGCTGGGCCAGGAATGGAGCCCGGGGCTTCCCTTCCTGCCCAAGGCTGAAACTGCTGAACGGCTGCAAGTGAAAACTCATTTCTCTCACCCCGCATCCTCCCCTTCCAGAAAAATTTAATTAAATTGGAATTAAAATTTGGCAACTTCAACCTGGATCTATAATGACCAAGACATTAACTTTCAGAGAATGAACTTTCACCAAAAAAAAAAAAAAAAAAAAAAAAGCAAGCAAGAAAGAAAAATCAATTAATTTAAGTCACCTCAAACTTTTCTTTGCAGAGGGGGAAAGAAAGACTAGAGAACGTCAAAACTGCTGCTTGTTCCACAACCCTAGTGCTGTCAGCAAGACTGTAGACACCCCTGGCTGGACAATTAACTTTGAAATATCCACATCTATCAGGAACATTGACTTAAACAATTTGCCTATATTAAGACAGGCTTGGGAATTGTGTCCTGGTCCTCCTTACCTTGATTTGTTTCTAATGTTGAGGTTTTGCAGCACAAAGGGCTAACCAAGGGGGAGGATGACTTTTCCAAGATTCACATGAGAAGCGTGGCTAAATCCAGGTTCCATTTAAAATTATGCATATAAAGGTTTTCCTACCTGGATGATTTCACTGCCAAATTTCAATAAAATTTTTAATTACATTATTGTACTTCTATTTTAGATAACAAGAGGGTATCTGGTATTTTATGTACAGTCTGTAGAACTAGGTGCAACCACTGGCTTTCTGGCACTTTGCCTCTGTGCCAGAGAGAGTTATAAAGCTTGGGTAGCCATGCCAGCATGCACCATTGTTTGTACCTGCTGCAATTCAGTTGTTACAGCAGCAGTTGTAGCAATTTAGCAAGTAGAATACCCATTTTACTGTCTGCTTTATTACCAAGACAGATAAAATTTGTACAAGTAGCGCTCAGGGAACTAGCATATAACAGTATATCTGAATTAAAAACTGAAGTATTATCTAGCTGAACTCATTGGCATTTACAGGAATGGCTAAACAGATTTGTTTCTCCCATCCATTGTGTTGCTCCCTGCACAACAGCCATTTCTTCTGAGCCTCTTTTAGCAACTTACTAGAAGAAAACAAACAGACAAAATGGCAGTGCTGACTGGATGAACAGCTCATGGAAAACAACACTAATATCCCTACAGAACATGCAAGAATACTATAAGATTTGTCTACCGTATACCTTCCAACAGTTAGCTCAGCAGATTTGATGCTTCATGCACCACAGTGCTTCCAATGCTTTGCTAACAGAACACAGGAAAATGGCTTTTCAGTCTGAGACCCAAAATGAGACTTTGGCATCCCTAACTCCCACCCTCAGGTGTCACGCATCTCCTACGTTTCTCAGTTTCCAACTTACTTTTTTTTTTTCTTTTTCTTTTTTTTTTTCTGAAGATCCGCCTCAGGAAGTCATGAAAGTTTTGAGCACCTCAAGCATATTTCTTCCCAGATCAGAGACATAGCAGTTGTGTCCACCTCTTGCTTGGGGTGCTGTTCTCATCCTGCACCTCTAGCTTCTTGCAAGGCATAGTCCTTCTACGGACACACGTAGGACTACAGCGGGTAGTGCCATAGCATGAGGAAAGCATCACTTCCCAAATCTCCTCAGGTGACAACTCAGCAAGAACAGCACTCCAGCCAAAAAGGGGGCTCAGCAGCTTAGGGGTGGCTAGAAATCTAGAGCCAAGGAAGGGACCCAAACAAGTCTAGTTAAGCATAGACTACGTAGGAGTTCAGGTCAGTTCAGAAACAGTGGAGAAGGAACTGAGAGTTGATAAATAGATTTTACATAACTGGATATTGAATAATATTCTGTGTAAATATTACCACTTCTTCATGTGCCTCCCGGCTGCAATGCAGGCCAAAGTTCTGGCTTTCAAGAACCACTTGGGGTGTTTTCCCTCAAGTTAGAATTCAAAACTGTTGCATATAACACACAGGTAAGGAAGTGTTTCTGCTTCTCAGTACACTTTAAAGCCCCCTGCTTCTTATTAAACACTGTACAACATAGCGAGTAGTATTTGGAATGCTACGGGCAACTTTTAAACTGAAATTTTTTGTCAATAGGAATTCCTCATATTGACTCTTTTGTTAGTACTATATTCTCACATAAATGTTTAAAATTTTTTTTGTGCTAAAACAGAGTTACATTATTGTTACAAGCTCATTAGAGATGCCTCCCTCTTTTTAGTCATGATCCAATATGTAAACCATGCCATTGTGCTGCTTGGCACCCGAGGAAAATGGCATCTCAGCCATTTCAACTACTTTGCAAACTTTTCCAGCAAAAGCCCTTTTTAGATGAAAAATGAATATGAAAGTCCTTGGGACAGCAACTGGCAGTTCCCAGTGACTACAGAGACAGACCTGCAGTCTGTACCTACACACAATGGTGCCAGCACTGGGGTACAGCAAGGACACCTCAGTTCTGCCTAAATCAGTAGCAAAGTCAGGTTTGGTTTTCAAAATCTTTCCCTACCCCAAGCCTGGCTCCAGCCCATTCCCAGTCCTGTTGAGGGGGCTGAGTTTGGTCTTCCAGGATGTTTCTTCATAAATAAATAAATATTCCTAGCCAGCTCCGGAACAGATCCATGCATCCCATAGGCAATAAGACAACACCCCAATTCTGCCTGAGCTTCCCCCTCCGTGCATGCACAGAGGCACTCACACAAGTACACTCTTCCCACCTCCTCACTCCTGCTCTCCAGCTCTTTGGGGTCAATGAAACCATACGTTACAATATTAAGAGCAGGACATTACATGTGTAAAATCAAGTATCGTAGTTTGATTTTAGATAAGAACTAATGAGTTATCATGACGAAGATTCCCCTCAAATGCGAGCCCTATGCACAAAGTACTTCTCTTCCAGGGAAAAAGCAGAACTGCAAAATAAACAGCCACTCCTTTTGCTCTAAAGGAGTAGAAATACTTTGCTAAAAAACAATCTTTTCCCCCAATCTCTAATTTAATTTCCTTCCCATATATTAAAATACCTAGACCTGACTGACTGATGAGCTTCAGATGCTTGTCTTGCAGCTCCTAAATACCTGCTTTTATTCTGAGCTCCTGCAGACAAGCACAGAAGGGGTATGTTGGATTCCTTCAGGAGCTCAGCATGCTGTCAAGACTCTGCAGACAATGCAAAATACACACTCCCGCAGATAGCAACATCAAGCCACTGGCCTATTAACACCACTCAAGCACAATAGCTCTTCTTATGAGAAGCCCAAGAAGAAGTGCAGGGGAACCTTAAAGCAAGCAGTTAATTCCTTGGTTGAAAACAAGTCTTCACATGTGCTGAGACAGAAATAAAATAGGTCTCTAACTTCTCCCACTTCAATGTTTCCTTGTCTTGTTTTTATTTGTTTTAGGCATTCTAAAATGATAGGCTGAAAACTTAAAGGCCAATACTGATGCTTTAATTTGTGATATAAATCATGTAAGCATCTACAGATATCTAAAAGAACCAAGCCCTCACCACATGCTGGTGAGTATTAATAATGCTTTCCACAGACTGCTTTTTAGAAAAACATCTCTTGGTTATATAAAGAGTAAAGATTTAAATCTGCTGTTGAAGAGAACAAATAGGATTCTTTAAAGGTTAAAGAATCCAATCATCTGCTCAAGTACTTGAAGCTAAATAGTCCTGGCTATCAAACAACCTAATTAGAACCAAACTGGAAGAAAGTCAATAGGTTGTATATCAAGGAAAAAAACACATCACTAAGGAATGCACATCTTGTGGAAATTGGGAACAGAATATGCGTAGGTCGATAATTTTAAGGTATTAAGTGCTAGGGCTTAGACACTGCCTGTAGAAGAACGTGGTACAGTGTTGCAGATTCAGAAACCTGCATATCGCAGGGGGAAGGTGGAGCTGGAACAAAGGGGAAGATATCTGCCTCTATACACAAACAGGTCAGACTTGTTTGACAGACAACTATATTTGAATATCAAATTCATTTGACATTTCCTAATTTCCTCAAACAAATAAAAATTTCCACATCATCTGTCCTTATCGTCTTTCTGGTCCACTGCTAAGGCCAATTGTTTGAAAGACAAGAGGAAGGGTAAGGTGGGATGTGACTAGAGCTACAATCTCTCTGCTGGACTTTTCTGCAGCTCTGCTGGTCATCCAATTGTAGAAGAGAAAAGGAAAACTAGCTTTTCCAATGTGTTATGTTTTGAAGCTTAGGACTGTGTTTCAAGCATTTGTCAAGAGTTCTGCGTCAGCACTGTGATGTTTCTTGCCTCCTAAAATACAACAAATATACCTGAGTTCTGACGGGCTGAAAGCAAACAGTAAACAACCAGGATACAAAAGCACTGCCTGCGATCTTAAGTGAGAAAGCACTGTAACTGAATTGAAGATTATGTGAGAATTTGGCCTTATTTCTTTCCCCTGCTAAATGCAAGAAGATAACATGTCAAACCCCTACTAAGTTACTAATTAGTTCACTTATATATCAATCACTTATCAAGCAATTTTTCCTCTTTAGTCATCCATTTATTTAAAACTGGCTATTTAATTCACTGGCAAAATTAACAAGGTCTTGGATCATGTCATCAGTGCCAGGTGTAGTCCAATTCACAAAACCTCTTGGAACAAATCAAATACTCTTTTTACTGCCCATCTGACTCAAGCTGATCTCAAGGGTTCATGTTTCCATTCATGCTTTCATTCTGAAGTTAACATAACAGCACTGAGTTCACTCTTACATAAATTAACAGGACATTTAGGATCTCCGGTGGAATCCCAAATTATGCAGCACTGCAGCGGTTAAAATTTTTAACAAGTGAACATTGAACATTTGTGAAGCAGCTTACATGAGCAATCCCCTGGAAGGAGGGAATTGAACTTCTACCCTCACATGGCTGTGGCCTCCCAGCTGAAGCCATGTTCAGATTTCGGGGCCAGGGTGATCAAAGGGAACTCGTCTCTCCCTCTCCACACAGAACTTGCTCTCTGCATGGCTGACGTGCCTTTAGTAGCATCTCACAGTGATTTACAGCCATGCTACAGGAACGAAGAGTCAGTCAAACCTGTGCTGCAGCTCAACAAAATTGCCTGAAGCTGAATAAACTGGCACACTGATGCCAAAAAGAGAACAAAATCTCTTTGCAGGCAAAACCACAATGCTTAGACAGAAACACAAATGTAAATGTGCTCTGAAGATCCTCCCCTAACCAGAGCGAAGCGTTCAGTGCAGAAATAAGCATTATTGCTTTGAAAGTGGTCATATTTTCACTTTTCCGTGTCCCACAGACAACACCTCTCAATATTACTTTTTAGATGTGTAGTTTACAATGAACAGCCAGCTGTTTATTCAGAAAGCCAAAAGGCCTTCCTGAAGTTCGCTGAAAACACCAGTAAAACTCACATCAATGTCTGCCTGAGCAAGACCAATTTCTCGGGTAAAGATTTTACATTTCCCCCCCTCTCTCCCTTCTCCTACAGCTTCTGTTCTGGGCTCGGACCCTCCGCCTCCCTCCTTCAGAGCCAGCCACTCGCGGAGAGCCCCGATGCCCCTTGCACAGCAGCCCAAGGCTTTCATCTCAGCGTGTTTCCTCACGCATCTCTCTGATGTGAGAAGCAGAGGAGCAGTGCGTGTCTCCTGCTGGTGGAGAGATGAGAAGAGGAATGAGGCCCAGCCACCAGCCGGGAAAGAAAAGGCAATTCCTGGCTCTGGGACAGGAATTTGGGAGGGAAAGCGCCCTCTCCTAGAGCACTGCTAGAGAGCCTCAGTCCTGCTGTGCTCTGCAGGAGCATCAGTTTCTTTCTCCAAAAAGCCCAATCCCTGGGTAGGACGCACAGAGCTTCCAACAAAGCTTCAGGTGTCCCCGTTTCACAAACCCTTCTGCTCCCTGTGCGCAGGCCACGTGCACCCCCAAGCATGCTGCCATGCAGAGTTACTGGCCCCGCTGCCAGAAACACCACAGCCACATTACCATGGGGCTGGATCCAGCTAATTAGCCCTGACTGATAACTGGAATCACTAGCCTTGCCTCAAAGGAGGAGTACTTTGGCCAAGCACTGCTCTGTTGTTGGCATAGCCATCCTGCTCTGGTCCCAGGGCTATCGCTGGTCTAGTCCTGTGACATAGCTGCAGACGTCCTTGCTAAGGAGGCGAAGAAGAATAAAAAAAGGCACAATAAGATGTTCTGCATTCATTTACCACCCTTAACAGAAAAATAGTGTGCACCTAACCTGAAAAAAAAAAAACAAAACAAAAACCCCAAAACAAACAAACAAAAAAAACCAACCCAAGCGCTCTTTTTCAGACATACAAATGAGAAGTTTCAAAAAAATGTTTAAATTCTTATTTTTAGTCCAGGAAAAGCTTCAGAAATGCTGAGACTTAATTTCATTTTTTTTAAATACAATTTAAAAGCAAAGATCATTCTGGAAATTTAAAATCTCATTCAAAATGTTACCCTAGGAAAGTCCTCCTGCTTGTTGCACTTAAGGAGTACCAGTTGACCTGTCTCCCTGGCATGTTAACAAAGCGGCACTCCAGCTGCTTCCATCACCTACAGCAGCTCGAGAAGCCAGAGCCAGATGCTCCACAGCGGTGCACAGCGACAGACCTGAGGCAAAGGTCACAAGCTGCAACAAGAGAAATGCCAGTTGGGTACAAGGGTGGAAAAGACATCAGTAGGAGTAGTAACACATTGGGAAAGGCTGCCTGGAGAGGCTGTGGGATCTCCTTCTGCAGAAACATTCGTGCTTGATCGGCACAGGCTGAGCAACCTGAGCTACCTGTGATGTTAGCTCTGCTTTGGGCAGGGTGTTGGACTGAAGTGACATCCACAGGTTTCCTCCAGCTTACTCTGTGGATAAAATATGGCCCATTATAACAACTTCAGTGCTGTCAGCTGTACTTTATTCTTCAAATCATTCTGGGCAGCTTTTGCTTTATATTAACTAAAGCACCTTATCACTTCTGTACAGCAAGTGTCTCTTGGTGGCTGAAATGAAGGCTGATGTTTTCTCAAATGGATTATGTAAACTATAAAACTGAAATGACATGAACAATTGCCAGTATCTTCATGAAATTTCAAACAAAAGTTTTCTGACATTTAAATAGATTTGCAATTTCATAGGAAATTTCTGAAATACTGGTTTTATATAACATAACAATAAATTTCAAAATGTCAATGCCTTCCAAATTTAAACACCTCTAATTTTAATTCCCATCATGTAACTAAAAACTATGACAAAGCATGTAAAGGACTGATGAGGTGCATATACATATAAGAAATCAACAGGTTCATGAAACAGCTTTCAATTTATTAGAATGTTTTCATTACGACTGTTGTCATATAATCCTATATTGTTGTATAGTAGCTCAAGTTAGCACTTAATTAGTGAAAAAAATCCCTATCTACTGTCTAAATATACTTCTGGTATTACATACTAGAAATTTCTCCTAGCTTTAAGGGTCTTGCAGACATACCTTTCCTCAGTCCTAGAAAATACCCAATTGGTATTCACAGTTTGCCCATGGTCAGACTGACTCACTGCCTCTCCCCGCCTTGCAGGTTGTACTCCAGAGACAGGCAGATACTCAGCTGGAGTGAGCCCAGTTTCATACCCCTGAATTCCTTCACATATACCAACTGACAGTCCCACATGTCTCATTAAGTTGTGCCATTTCCACAAAGCTAAAATGGCCCTTTCTGTCACCAGGACCTTGCCCTCCTGTTTATAGCTCATCACTGAGATTTGGGGTTGGTCTTATTTTCATAAAAATGGTTTATAGTTCTCTCCTTAAATCAATATTTCATGCAGTTGGCAGCCCTAAAACTCCTTTTGGCACACATAAGAGATTGGGGGTTTGGGGTGTGGTCTTCCTCATCTACTGGTTCTACGAAGTAATCTATGTTAGGCAGTATTAATGCAAAGAGTTGCCACAGAAAAAAATAAATATACACTGTTTAGGACCTTTCACACTTTATTAAGAAGATGTTTGAGTACAGGCAAGGATGTCTCCGGGGATTTTATTCCTCTCTAGCAGACCCCCAATCCATGCTCACACTGAACTGCATCCTGCATTATGATTTCACCCAGCAGATTTCCGAGCAGCGAAGGACAAACATTTCCAGGCTTCTGAAGTAGCCAGGAACACACTCTGTGAACTCAACAGGCTGTACGTTTGTCAGGGACTCGATGTTGTAGCATTTTTTTTTTCCAGGAAGAAAAATTTTAAAAACAGTCCTTACTACGTGATTTCCATAAGAGCAGAAATGGAAGAGACATCCTCAGGATGGCTACGATCTGTCTCATTAGGACAGGATAGGGGCTACAGCTTGGTCTTTGAGTGATTATTTGCAGAGCGTACTCAGCCTCCAGAAGAGGCTACATGCTCCAGAGGCTGTTTTAAAAAGTGATCATAGTTGAATATGGATAGATATAAAACCCTAGTACCTTTTTTTCTTTGGGGGGTGGGGGGGGGGTGGGCGTGGAAAATGAATGGAAAAATGTAGTAGGTCACTTCTAAAAAGTGTCCTGAAATTGCTTCTTTTCTGGGTTTGGGGTTTTTTTTGTTGTTTTTTTTGTTTGCTTGTTTGTTTTTGTATCAAAGCCACATTCTTGCATCTTAATACAAGGCCAGCGTCTGTTATGTAATTAAACGTTTCAGGAATATCTGGACTTTCATCTCCAGAATCAAAGGTAAAGAGTTTTTTCACTACAAATCTATTAATTACATTAAGGCTCATTAAAGACTTGAAACAAAAAAGGCTTCACACTCAAAATTCCCCAAGAGACTTGATTACTAGACCTTTACAGAGACTTGTCACTAGAATCAATCTGCAACTTCCCAGTGAAAGGGAGGTTCATTGCAAAATGCTCAATCACTGCAACAGCAACAGAAGTCATGCTGAAACCTTGACAGAGCCTGAAAGGCTGCAGCCCATCACCTGCCAGGCTGCTCCCATGCCCCGCACCGCCCCAAGCACAGAGACCCCCACCTTTTTACATTCTTGCTCCGGCCACCTCAGGGGGTTAGGAAGCCCCGAGAGCCTCAGGTGACTCCAACTCTGACATCTCCTCCTCCTAATCATGCTTTCTGTCTGCACACTTGGCTACCTAGGATTAAAAGGCAACACAAAAAGCCTCTGAAAAAAATAAATATTAAAAGTAGCTTGTCATTCTATTAATCTGAGCATTGATGTACTTGATGAGCAGGCAGAGGACATGAGAGGCTGCTTTTTGCCATCACCACAGTTTGCAGAGGGGGCCTAACTAAAATATCAAACTCCCAGGAGAGGGCAAACCTGCATCTGACTGAACAAACTCTGCTTTACCACTGGGGCTCGTTGTCCAACAAACAATTAGGGAAAAGGTATTTCTCCAACGTACCACTGAAAGCGGACACACTTATTTTATAATGCCTGTGTCAGCACCATGCTAGATGCTGTGGAATTATCACAAATTGTTGACACTGCTTTTTGTTCAAGGAAATCAGGAACTCGGAGAATCATATCATACAGACACCTAGAAGCAGAGGGCCATAACTCTGATTTATGGTGAATATCTCCAGTTAATCTGTGTTAGAAGATGATCTGTGTGAGAAGACAAGAAGATAACTGTGCTGTTCCTTACTTGGCTGTGACAGCACAGGAAATGTGTTCTGAAGAATAGCCTGGGCTGTATCATCTGCTGGGGGCAAAAAATGAATGCATGTCTTTAGACCAAGAAACCCCATGGAAGTCAGCAGACTACATCACTCCGTGATGGAAGACCATGGATTTTCCACTGATTTCATCAGTAGGTGCAAATTTTGTCTATGCCTGCAAAGGTCTCTGTACTTTTTGAAGCTCCTGTAGTGCTGACCTCCCGAGTCAGTTCCACAGAGTGCAACTCAGCACAGACTACAACACCAAGGACAGAAGTCAGGAGAAAAAGGGGGGGGGACGACGGGGGGACGGGACAGACGGGGGGGGGGACGACACGACTTACGGAGTATACTTTGAAAATAGACTGTAATTATATTTAGATGTTTGAAAAATCTCTCATGGTTTTGTCTGAAATTTAATCTTAGAGGTAATCAAATCTGCTACAGTGTGGTTGTTTCATTCGCCCTTCCTTGACCCTTTAGGGTTTTCCTTGGGCCATTGGGAGCCACCTCCCTGGAGCTGCCTTGCAAGCACCTGCTTTGTTGCAGTTCAGCCAACAACCTCACCTTTGGAAAATAAAGGAGGAAAGGGGAAGAGCTGTGAAAGATAAAGCTACACATGATTAATTGTAACTAACATTTGCAGCTGCATTTGCAAAGCCAGATAATATTACAGTTCTGAGGGTGGATACAAAAAATAATGTGGAATGCATCCGTTTTTATAGCTGGTTCAAAACTGCTGCTAATACTGAGCTTTAAACATAAAGGAGAGAGACTCACTATACTTACTCATAAGTACAGGAGCTGGCAAAATGCCATATTATATTTTAAAAAGGAGAAGTCAGTAACTCTTAAAAAAGCATGCAGTCAACACCTCTGAAAGTAAGGAGGTGACCGTAATAGAATTCCAAGTTAGCACACTCGTCCTGAAAAATCCCCCTGCCCTGTTATAAGCAGCTTCATTCCAGGGTGAACGTGCCATCTTCGCATACGAGAACAGAAGGAAAAAGCACAGCACAGCAAAGCAAAGTAAGAATGCACATTATTTCTAGTCCATGAGAACAAATGTTAAAAGGCGAGGATTGTGCCAAAAATCCCTCTTACTGTCACGTAAAGACTTATTGAACAAAGACTGTTTGTCTCCACTAAACTTTTTTCCTATACCTTGTACTTGGCATGTCAAAAGTTGTTGGAAAAAAAAACCAAAGCAAAATCACATTCAAAGCTTTGGTTTCTTCCTGCTTCCTTTTCATCCTTAAGATGTTGAAAACTCAGGTACTATCTTTGCATACACCACTATTCATCTTTAATTTAATAAATGATCTCTTCAATGTATTAATGGTTAGTAGTGCATATAAATTAGCATTTATAAAAATCAATTACATTGTCTCATAAGACAGAGGAGAAACCAAGACCTTCATCACTGGATCATTTGTATTTATCTGTTAATTATAAACCTTAATTGTCTCTTCTTATCAGATTAATTTGCATAAATTGCACAAGTTTAACGTTTAACAGGTTTTAATACCAGAATACAATTATTCTTTAAACATTCTTTCTTGAAATATTCATTATTAATTATAGCATTAAAATTAGAAGTTCTGATAATTGACCTTGGCTTCTCCTTGGCTCATCATCATCTGTCCATTGAGGTCATTTATCTCATGATTATGCATGCTTTGTGGCTTCTTATTACTGATGTGCTCAGTTTTAATTGTACTTTATAGCCTGTCAGATTTCTCTGAATTTTGACTTAAAGCAGAATATTATGTGGGGGTTCCACAAAAGTGGACTTTTTATAGTATATTCATCCTCTTCGCGTACCTACACATAAAGATACAGTGGGTGACAGCACTCTTTCTATATCTGGAGTATCTGGACTATTAGGTACAATTATTTCTGTCCTGGTGAGGAAAACTGTTTTCATCAGATGACTTATGAAGTGAGACATGTAAGCTACCAGGTAGCCTTGGGGCAGGGGTGGGGTGGGGGGGGATTAACCAGGTACTATATTTGGCAGGTTGTCTAATAACCTCTTGTTCTTCATAACTGACCAGACATCTCTAACTGCCCTTTTCACTAACTTTTTCTTTAGAGATTGTGGTTCATTGAGCCCAGGAGGTAATGAAATAAAAGAAGAGATGGACAAGACCAAATACTGACAGATATATTCAGCTGAATGTGGCTGACTTGAATGTAAAGATTTTTTGAAAACTCATGCAGTGCGGAGGTGGAAGCAAGCAGGTTTTCTCCTCTGTGAGATCATTCACTAAGTCTCACATACAGGGATTTACTGTACTGGATTTTTTTCTTCCAGTTAAAATTATTCATATTATTCAGTCAAGAAAATATTTTAGATATCATCAGATATGCTTCCAAAGAGAGAGACTAATATTTAAAAAACATTAAACAAGGCTTTCTTATATTGTCTACAGCTGCTATTATTAAAATGCTAGAGGTGCATCAGGTCAATAGCTTCTGAGTTCAGTGCATATTCCTCTTAATGAGTGAGCCTAGCAAGCCAACACTGAATCCAGTATCTACTTGAAATTACCAATATCTCCTTTGACTTGTGTGTGCTCCCTCAGGAGATTCAAAGCTACTGCACACTTGACTGAGAAGCATTCCTGACATATTTCCAACCAGTTGCTGGCACCAGAGTTTCCTGGGAAGTTCAATTTCCAAATTCAAGTAAAACCTGAGAGTGATTCTGTGCAAATCATTTTTCTGCACCAAGGGCTTTCTTCTTCTGGGATTTCCCATGCAAAAGCGTATGCATGAATCAGTGGAAAAAAATTCAGTAGTGGGTATTATTGTCACTACACCTGATTTGGTATATCTCCATCATAACCTATCTGTCCAAGAGCACACAGGTTATGACTCCTGTATACATATCTAATGAGAGCCCAAGGAGAACTGGTCAGATTACTATTAGGTTACACAAAGTGGAAGTAATAGCAAATAGCAGCAAATTGCCGGTACTTCCTCACAGAGTCTTACAGATGCCTCTAATTGAAGGAACGCATCGATCAATCATTAGTCAAGTCCATCATCTTCGTAATAACTTGAGGCTGCCTTCTTGACCCATAAAAGGAGAGCAATACCTGCCACTGACCTGGAGAGCGTTGCCATTTTTTTTCCTGCATGCAGGTCTAGCTACAATTATCCATTTCGCCTTAAAGCCAGATTGCTACAAAACACGTCACTTCAACAACACCTTGATGCCCGATTTACTAGATGGACATCTTTTATGCAGTAACATTAACCACCTTGATCTACATTTAAAAGAAGGATGGCAGAATCTTGGTCATGTTATTCTTTCATCGCCTCATCACAGGAGAAGAGCCTGAAGCAAGAAGCATTCCCCTCTGCCACCTAAGACGCTTTGCAGAAATATTAAAGCTGCCCGATAAAGGCAAAACTCCGCAGGAGAGAGTGCTCAGCGTACAGCGACCAGAACCACCGCAGGGAAGCAGTGCCTTGCACGTGTGCTGGACCCTCTCCAGTGAGGGATTCCAGCTGGGCTCTTGCCATACTTGAGAGTTCCTGTTCCTCCGCCACTCGCATCCCCTGGGCCCAGCTCTCCCCAGGAGCACACATTAGCAGCGCTTCCCCACGCCAGAGAAGCAGGAACAAACAACGTTATACAGATACCTGCAGCTTAAGCATCCGCTGCATCGCGGAGCAAGAGTTAAAACCCTTAACAACAGTTCCACCCACATCAGAGTTATAATCTACTCCCTTCATCGTGCAACGCGAACATTAAGATGTCACAGAAATCTGCAGACTGTCAGAGGTTATTTTAAAGGCGGTTTTCTGTTACTCTCACCCTCTATTTGGTTTCCTTCTGAGGAAGCGGATCTAACCACAACAGGGGTGCGTTCCAAGCGGATCTATTATCGCCGTCCAGCAGCACCAAGCGCGTGGCAGCACGCCATTGTAACACCCGCGAGCTACAGAATTGTGGTCAGCTTACCGGCTGCTTATCTACGGCAGATCTAATCCTACCCTGAATCACGCACTGCAAGATGATAGTCACTCTCTTAAGCTGCAGACAGCATAAGCGGTTTCAGGTAATCAAGTGTGACATTTCTGGGCTTTTCTACACAAAGTTCACCTAGCAGAAAGTGTTTATATGGTTTTGGTTGGGGGTTTTTTTTGTGATTCTGAGTACTGGCTGGATAAAAATGAAGCAGTTAGCGGTAGCAAAATGAAGGTGGGCAGACAGGATAACCCAAGTACTATATTCTCTTCATGTTCCTTGTGATTTCTTGAGCCCGCTGTCAAAGCTGTCACACATAATGTTTTTCTCAGACTACAGATTTTCCCTTCTATCTACCAAGAAACTCATTCAGCAGGCTTTTCAGCTGCTGGGTTCAATGCCTGTAATTTCATTTAAAAAAAAAAAAAGGAAAAAAAAAGGAGAGAATCTGCAACACTGGAATGTTTGGCTCTTTTTGTGGCTCAGATCATTCAAATCCAGGTTATCCAGACTGCTTCCTCTGGGTATGCCATCAGCCTCCAGCCTCTCCCCCTTCGCCAAATACCTCACTCTAAGTCTGTCGCCCGAGTCCCTCTGCTGCCCTTGTGCCCTGCGTGCCAACGAGCTGCAAGTGTACCTCACTTCTACTGACCTATTTATCTCTCTCCCTCTATTCCCGCTTCTTCATCTGTCTTTTCTGACATCTCTACATGGATGTCCAGGGACAGCTGAAATTGAAAGGATCCTTCTAGTCCAACTGCAAATATTTTTTGTCCCCCTTTTCTTTTCCACTTTGAGTGACCCCTTTCTGCAAGTCCTTTTGGGCTAGGCTACCAGACCTGTTGCCAAGATACTAAATCACATCATCAGCGTAACTTTGCACTCACTTGTCAATGCTGCTGGAAACACCGGCTGCCAAAGTCATTTCCCTTCATCATTGTATCAATTATGTCATCCCCAAACTCATTTCTTTAAGTCCTTCTCTTGGTTCTCTTCCTTAATGCATTTTCGGTCGTGAGCATGTCATATTCCTCCCCAAAGCAGCCAGGAAAATGGAAGGCTACTTTATGCACATACAGTTACCGCAGAAGAAAACATGCTCATATAATCACACAACTTTCTCCCTGCCTCAACCTGTGCATCGATGTCACTAACCAGAACTGTAACCTCTTCGAAGCAAGAGCTGCACCACCACTATGTACAGCGGTCAGGGTCCAGCCCTGTGGACATTTCTGAGAACAATCACTGACACAGTGATGATCATGCTGATAATGAAGGATAATTGCTCCTGATTTCGCAAGGTTACCATTCACAAATAATCCGTTTAAGGTACACACCTGTTAGATCTGCTGTTAAGAAATCTGGCTTTTTTTCCAGCTCTTACTTTCCACAAAAAGGCCAGGCTTTCATCATGACAATTAAAACTTTTGAGAAGCCTGTTGCAAGAGGTAGAATGGGTTAAGTCTCTGGACAAACTAGACCCAGGTGACTTTGGCTCTAGACTGTAGAAGACCGAGGTCTTACTCCATTGCCAAAGCTGTAACACTAGTTCTCAAATTCCTTTGCAGTCAACTGGATTGCATTCATCCAAATACAACACAGAATGAACACTTTTAACCCTGAAAGCATATTTTACTAGTCTCAATTCAAAGAGTTTTTCCCTGTTTGCCTCTAGAAAACACTGACAAATACTAAATCCTTTTTTGCAACTGTGTAGAGCCCCATCCATTACATTTATGAAGAAAAAAAAATCCTGTGCTGACTTCTAAGAAAACCGAGGCCAAGTTTGTTTTCCTAGTCTTACATCTATATGACAGAATCCCTTTCTTTTCCTGGAATACAAGCAGGTTTCATGTTTCCTCTGTGTACAATAAAAGTAGTTACCCTCTGGCCAACTCAGATTGTTGTTTCTGAAAATTGTTTTTCTCTCTGGTTTTATTGGGCAATGTAATTATTTGAATTGCAAGAGCACTGTCTGAACAAAACCTGGGATATCAAACCCATCAACTCACAGATTTCCTAGACAGTCAGGGGCTGTAACAAAGCTTGCTATCTTTTTCTTTGCATAACAAGCCAATAAAACTGCAGTCACTGAAAGAACCAGTTTGTGCTGTTGAGACATGTGCATTTTAAAACCCAGTAACCCAGTTGTTACGAGGAACTTTAATATTTAACGTGCAGATTAAGTGCATATTTAAAAACTCGTGCATGCACGCAACTCATGCAAGCAGCGAAACATGCTTTGCTTTAACACAAGGTCCCTGTCATGTCAGAGGGATGAAGCAGGGAAAACAGCATTTCTTGGTGACAGTGTAATCCTTGCAACTGAGAGGGATATCAGATCCTTGCTACATCACAGAGGAACATTTACATTCATCTCCTAAAATACGCTTACCTCTCATTCAGACCCCTAACAAAGAAAACCATCAGCAAGAGAATTATGGACAACACGCTTACCAACGAGTGAGTATTGCAGCACTGTCTTCTGCAGTGTGTAAAACAGAAAACCAGTCTGTATCCTGCTCTAGAAAGGCAGGCAAAGAAAGTGAGAAACAGGCGAAAAAATCCAGAAAAGTAGCTAGGTGTTGTTTAGAAGCAGGTAATAAATATATCAACAAAACAGAGGCAATTAAGTCACCCTCTGCCACTTCTCATATCGCTCTGCAGCAGGGACTGACATGAGATTTGCTTTGCAAGGGTCACGGCAAGATATTCTGATGCATAGGACACTTCTGGGGTTTTTTTTGGTTTGGTTTTTTTTTTTTTTTTCCAGCTTCTCCGGGTCCCCTTCAGCTGCCCCCATGCAGAGCCCCTCTACTTAGCAGCAGGCAAAAAAGACACCTTGTTCCTACTCTCAGTGATTACATGTCTAACTAAAACTTTAATCACTGCACTCCAGAATACATCTAACTTGTGCTGGTTCTCTACGCTCATGCTCTTAGTTGAGGTCTTGCATAAAACTTCTGAATGGAAAAGACCAAGACCTAAATGCTGCTGCATGTGGCTCCTTTTCTTAAGCCATTTAAAAATAATTGGTCTAACATTTCCAAGAATCCCACCCCAGGCTTCAGAGAAAGGCAGATGAATCTCGTACGTTGTATTTTTAAATTTAAAGAAACATGTTTTGATTGAGATAGCTCTGCTTTTGATTAAAGTAAAAAAACAAGTAGAGCAGAGCCTCTCAATAATACTGAACTTGTCACTTTACAATGCATGCAATAATTTAACATTGTGTGCTCAGCACGCATGAAGAAACAAGCATTTCATATTAATGCTGTATTTATAACAGTATATCTGAACTGCACAAACAATAGATAATTGAGTCAAAAATGAAAAAAATAAACACACTTCTCGAGAGTACAGAGTTTGAATAGAAGGATTAAAAGGGGTCTGAAGTTGGTTGTCATGACCCTCACTTTGCAAAAATATTGGGTGATAAGCCAGATACACCCCATGAAAATTAGCATCACACCATTGGCTTCAAAGAGGTTACACTGATTCAGAGCATCCCACAGCATTCATGTTTTGACACCTTATAATAAATATTTGGACTTTATTGTCCTTCATAATGCATGAACACTTGGGGCCAGATTGAAAGTGTTAAGGTTCCTAACTCTACTGAAGTTTTATTGATTTCAGTGGACCCTTAGACACAAGGGTGGAAATCACGTGTGAACCTGAGCCTTACCCAGTCACTACTCCATGGCACCTACAACTCCATTTATTATCAACTGCAATATAAGGAAATGTTATATATAATGCAGGATGAGAAGAATAGAAAAGGAAATAAGTTGTGTGGGTTTTGTTTGGCCTTTTTGTTTGTTTAAATTAAAAAAACCAAACAACTAGGGTCTCATAATGAAGTTTACTTTTGCCAAGGATGTGGACAGAAGGAAAATACATTAGATTACATGATGGAATTGTTTACAGTCAAGATAGAAGCCAGGTTAACCACAGGCAACCTTTCAAGCAACTATCAGTAATATGGTCTCAGCAGCAAGGGCCAGTAATTTTGGATTTAACACCCAAGAAAATAAAAGAGACCATGAAAGAATATTTGCACATCCCATTTAGGTGAGACTTAACTGAAGACATTGAAGTCTCTGTCAAAATTAGTGACATCCTAGAAGCTGCATTTTCCATTAGCTGCAGGAAAAACCTTTCAGCCGTATTGAATGGCAATAGCTATTATACATGCTTGGATGAGGCAGCTTCATTTCTCATTTATCAAGCTGGTTTCCTCTTTACAAACATCCCTCTATCCAAGTGTTCAGAAAGCTACTTTTAAATACTCTTTTATATTTTCAGAGGTGCATGCTAGGTTTGCCATTTTCATCCAAGACAGTAATTTTAAACTCATGAACCTTTAGCTATGAGGATCTAAAGGTCATTTAGGGAGCATTGCTTTCCACGCTAATTCTCACCATATACTCAAGTTCTATGCAGTTGATTTACTTCTGCACATAACCAATCCGTTCCTTTCCTGTCAGAAAACATTTTTATTTTACTTCAGTCATTCTCACACCTCACTGGCTGCTTGGGCTAAAAATTATTTTCTTAGATGTATTCAGTCTTTCCTTTCTCTGCTGTCACTACTTCAGGTGGAAAAGATTCCAGTATCTGGGTAATTTAGCACATTCCCAGGGATTCCTCCAGCCCACCACCATCTAGTAAAAACACCAAGGAGGGTGGTAATAGAAGCGCCACAGACCTTCAGAATTTATCACCCCTCTTCCTGATTCACTAGCGATGGTTTTGCCCTTCCTGCTAGTCTTGAGAATCACAGAGAATTTATAGCCTTAGTGCTGTTTTGCAGCTTCAAAGACCTGAAGAGCAACTTTGTGTTTCAGAAAAATCTGTTCCCCTGTTTTCTGAAGCTTGAATGATCTAAGTTCAGTTTTTTCATTACTTGTGTCACTGAAATATAATTCTAAGTCCATAAAAGGGTCTAGTAATCACATTCAAAGCGGCGGCTGGGCAGGCGGTGGTAGAACCAGTTTCAAAGGCCCAGATCTATTTCTAACCCCACATCTTATTCAGCAGGATTTTTAACTAAACATTTTGACATATAGTCACTTACATCTAACTTAAACAAAAAAAACACAAATTCAGAATGGTATTGCAGCATTTTCTTACGATCTAAGGTATATGAGCAAGTCTGACACTTTTGGGAAGAAACTTCCAGTGCAACCTGAGCTGTCCCTTGTGGCAGACAGGTACGACAGGTACATACATTGTTCTCCTCTGCCCCAACAGATCAAAAAGAAGTTGCAGGCTTCTCGACTTCTAAACCTCTTATCAGCTTCAATCCATAACTTGCTTTTGACCTTCGTTTTGCAGACTAAAGCTTGCCAAGCACAGTGTTGCTCACGCCATTCCCATGTTCTCATCACATTTATTAACACTTTAAACAAAGAAAAAAATGGGTTTGTTACTGCCGTGTTTTGGAAAAAGAATAAGCCCTTGTGCTTTCAAAGGAAGGAGGAGTTCTCGGCCTCTGACTTCATTCAGCTGCCAGCCGGCCCTTGGAGCCTTTGCTCACACGTACATAGTGATCACCTCGCTTAGTTTTGGAAACCTGTTCTGACCCTGCTGCAAACTCTGCTGCTTGTAGTGACATCCAGCAATGGGAACTCTGTCAGGGAAGCTGGGAATGCTCCCGGTCATAGAGCAGCAGGGGTAAAGGCTGTTCTACCCCAACTGACTAAATACCTTACGACTTGTGAAAATGAGGGAGGGTGGAAAGAGAATCAGATTATCTACTCCACTCCTGACTGAAGCACATCCTCAAGTTCCAGCCATGAGAAAACCTCTGCCCATTCTTCTCCCGTGTCTTTCATGGGCACAGGCATCAGTCCCAGATGCAAGCTCCTCTTCTCTCACTACAAGAGCCTAAAGCAACTTGAACCCTGAGTCGCAGGCTTTTCAGGAAACCATCCGTACCAAATGGTGGTACAAGACCCTTCAATTTGCCTAACTTGCTATTTTCCACACACAAAACAGCCTGTGCCAATTAAAATTAAATGAAGTCTCACAGAATATCCTACTAGCTGCTTTTCAGGTCTGAACAGCTTGGCTCCCCGCACACGGTATCAAACCACCCCATACATACAGAGCACAATTTTGATATGTTGACTGAACGCAGTATGGTGCTTGTCGCCCTGTCTCCCCAGCTTAAAAATAAATCCTATAGAAGATGCAGTGAGTTTGGTGGGCTTCATTTCTATCACTCTTTACATTCAAATCTCCACAGTGTGATAAAATAATCACTCCTTTTCCCAGTGCTGCACAGGGGCTTGGGCTGAGAAGCAGTTTCTGTTAAGCTCATTTATACTGTTCTCTCTCCTTTTGCTCAGAGGAGTTCTTGGTAGTATGTAGCTATTTGGAGGTCAAATCAATTACTGTAGTCTAGGATGCCATTTCTGGACTGGAAGCAAGAGCACTTTCAGTTTAACAAGATTTAATAGAGGTTGTTAAGGGTGTCTGACATTTTTTGACCTTTGCTCTTCTATTTCAGAGTTTGAATAGGTCTGATTTAATTAGACAAAAACAGTATAAGAATGAATGCAAGCGCAAAGGCTCAGAAGAATACATGTATAGGAAAAATTACCAGTTCGATAACTTCAAACTCCAGCCAAACATATTGTGGTTCACACTGATGAGGACAGAGTCAACAGGAGAGCTGTAACTGGTTGGAAATAACAAAATCATGCCAGAACCACAGTTTTGAGTGCATAGGCAATGCCCACCTCCACTTTCTCAAAGTATGGTTAAGGAAAGTCTAAATGTGGATCCAGTCTGATTTTTTTAAAAATTTTTTTTTTTTAAACATAGCCTTTGGAAAGGTCCACACAGAAGCACAACAGTTTTTTCTCTGCCTGGCCATCTCCTCTCTCTATGCTGGGGATTGTCTTCCCTCTCAAGGAGGGAGTCTTTCCTCTGAGCAGGAGAAAGGGCAGATAGACAAATTCAAATCATCAGAAATTCCCAGACTAGCAGAAAGCCTTGGGGTCCCACATGTAATCTCTCTCCAGTTTAGCCTGGAGCCTGCAAAACAGGCACTGACATCAAGTTAATATGCATTTTCTGAAGCTGATGATTTGTGTAATTCAGCTAAGAGCCAGCTGGGGGTAAGGGGTTCAGAAAACATGTCCCTTTCTCATTGGGTTCATTGTTCCTTACTGGAGTTTTAAGTGGGCAGTTTACTCCCAAATGTCGCATTTAGCTCCCACTTCGAACTGGTGCACTCTGTCATGACCCTGGCTTTTATTATTTTCACCTGGCCTTCTTCCACCCATTATTACTACTTCTATTGTCTCACCTCCTAAAAATAAAAGGACACTGACATAAAAAAATTCCTGCTCTGTGCCTCTGGAAATATGTACCACACAGAGAGCCCCTGAAGTTTCATAATATGAAAGACTTGATAGGAAAATTATACTGTATCCTAGGTCTAGGTTATTCCAAACATAAACAAAACATTACAACTTGTGAAGTCAACTGACCTGTAGCCCACATCCCACCATCAAATGGTTTATCTGTATTACTAACAATACATCGTTTATCAGAACAATGTTCATCCTGTAATATTAGGGTCAATATCTTGGGAAAGAAAAATAAATAATAGAGGACAGTTGTAGTAGTATTTTTTAACAGCTTTCTGGAAATCATTACGTTACTTAGGTTGTAGGATTGAATTTCTAACCTAATGACACTCCGGTCTCACAGACCTAAGATGTAGGTGTGCTGATTTACAGCACGAATCATGCAAAATACATTGCAGCAAACTTGTGCAGGTGGGGACAGACGCAGATACAGGTGTATGTATAGGTGAAGCTGGAGTTGATGTAATCAACGGTGGCAGGAATAAAACTCCTCAAGACATCAGTTAAATTAAAAAAAATAAAATGTAGTTAATGGTTTAGAATGTTATGTTAAAGGGGGGGGGGGGGGGGGAATTATATTTAGACAATGGATAGGGAAAAGTTTACCAAACAAGTAAAGCTAAAAAATATTTAACTCTAAATCAAGATACATTGGGGCTAGGGGAGGGGTAGAATAGGAAGTTAGTTATCTCAAAACCCCGAGAGAACAGCGTGGAACCGAAGGATGAAAACTTAGATAAATATAATTAAAATATTTTCTACAGTACGTTAGATTTGGACTTCATTATAGTTGGTATTTTGGAGTCCACACTGATACAATCTAAAACATACTAGAGATATCCAAAGCAATTGGGAGAATTACATTCAAAATTGAGAAAACAAGTAGTTTAGCTAACAGCCAGGTTCTGAGGTTATTGCTCTTTTCCACCCTCAACCAGATAGGGGTTAGCAGAGAATAAACTGAGAAAAGCAGCCAAGCAAATTGCATACTTGGGAAACGAAGGACTTGTATGGTGAAACGAAAATGTGTATTAGAAAATATGGGGTTTGGTCAGATGAAAAGGTGAGCTTTTTGGAATGATTAAACCCCAGCACACAACATGGATAATGCACCAGGCATTAGACACTACATAAAATATTTGTCTAAGATTCTTCCTTATAGATACGCAGGACAAAAGTCAAGCTGCAAACTTTCCATGACAGTTGTAATGAGATGTTTACTGCATAGCTGAAGGAAACAAAAGACTGAAAGATAAATAGAGGAGCTTGGCAACAAATTGTATATTTGAAAACTAAATTATAGGCTTTGGGCCAGTAGCAGAAAAATGGGGAGTTCATCTTGGGCAAGTGCACTGGAATGAGTGTAGTTAAACTAAAAGATTCAGGCACCTTTTGCATGGCCTTGTGCCAATAACCAAAAATTCCTGCAGCTCTTTTTATAAGGCCATATACAGATCTGATTTATTCCAGGGGGATGACAACTCAGCCCACATTTTTTGACAGAAAGTAAAATACTCAAAAAGATTTGCATTGATGTCTGCCAGGAACAAAACTGAGTTTTAGGCAGACTTTTCCTCACCTCCTGTGAAGAAACATCAAGGTTTTGCTGCCAGCAAATTACAGCTTGGGGACCTGGGACTTTGTCTGGCCCACACAGAAGAAAGTGCACTAAAGCTACTGAAACCAAATATTTGGGTTTTTCCAACAGTCATGGGAAGCCTAGATGCTTCAAAGGAAGTGTTGGTCTCAGATGTATCTTCAGCACTATTTGAAAACTCACAATTGTTCAAGACCAACAATTGCCGAGTATTCAGTTTGATATGCTAAAGAATATATTATCATCCATGACTAACTCCTGAAACCCCATGCCTGAGACCAAGTTTCTCCTGTGGTTTTTTTTTTGATGCTTTGTCTGAATATTTTCACTGTTTTTCTATTGTAGCAATGAATACAATACTAATACTTTCCATTTCCCAAGATACTGCATCAGAGCCATGAAGTAAATACAGACCTTAATTCACATTTCTCCCCGTGGGCCTCCAGAGAGGGGGTTTTCAGTTCAGGGGGAATTGATGATCCAGCAGGAATACTCAATAGAAATTTTGGATTAATAGCTTCCATAGCTTTAAGGCATCTTGCAGTAGTTTATTTCTGTTTACCACAAGCTCAGTTATTAACCAAACCCTCTGGCCATCGGCCAAATTATCTTGTGCTCTTGGGAAACATGGACATTCACTTCCATTTAATCTTCAGATGGAAATTAATGAACTAATTTCAGCAACTGAACTCTTGCACCACTGCTTATTGCTTCCAAAGATGACAAAATACAAACATTGAAATGAAATAATCTGAAATTTTTGATGTCATGTCACAAAGGAGGAAAGTAGAGCTTGCTCTACTGGTGAGTTCTGGGATTCTGAAGCATCCTGAGAATCGGAGTTGCACAGGATATCGGTGGAAGACCAAAACAGCAAGCTTTAAAAAGAAAAGCAAGCACCACCTTCAGGCCATAATCTGCTGCCTTTTACCCATGCAGATAGCATCCACTACTGATAACTGCCTCATTACTTCATTTAATTCCAGGCCAAAAAGGCCCCTCTCAGACTTCCCACAACACTTTATACTCCAAAGGAACCATAGAAATGGAAGTCAGTATTTCAAAAATATTATTTCATGGCTTGACCAGAGAGTCATCAAGGGTGCATAGCTCTGCAAGTCAGTTATTTTGACAACTGTGAAATGCTTTTCTGTCCCCTTGAGATAGGCAATATCTCCACATGGAGATTTACTCTTTGGCCTTTTGGTTTACACATGGGACTGCCAAAATAGTGGCTGGCAGGACCTCCAGGCACAACTTTGGAGGGAAAAAGTGATGAAAACCCATTCTGTATCCTGACAGATATCACAAAATGGCTTTTAGGCCACTTAATGCCATTTGTGGTTGCCTCAGAAATGTGTATAACACTGAACTATGCCATCCTCTCTGCTACCACAGGATTTAGCCCTTTGGCATATTTATACATCTAAATTGTGTCCAGGACAGTCAGCAAGCAACTAGCAGACAAAGATGACACCCTGTGCATAATTAGGCTCATCGTGTACTTACATAGAACTCTGACATAAACCACCTTAATGATGTCGCTGCTTTTCCTCTGTGTCTGGACTTAATCTAGATGAACATTTTGGACTAGTGTTCCCCTTACCAAAAGCTATTCCATTCACCTGGAGTCACACCTCAACTGATTTCATTCTCACCCTTCCTGAGGAACAAGATTTCCTCCCCCAGGCTTCACAAACAGCAACCGTAAGCCAACTTTGCAACACCCACCAACACAGCATCAAAGAAGATAAGTGTCTGTTGAAATATTTACAAGCTCAACTTCCATGCCACAACACAAGACCAATCTTTAAGAAACCTCCTACTTCTATCTGAGTAAGATAAACACCTATTCAAAGAACAAAATGTCTAAGCTATTCTGTGAGGTATGAAGTAGGAGAGCGAATGATTCAGGTTCAACTCAGTCACTCTGAGGCTGTTATGAAGGCCATGACAAGAACACAGACATGACAATTCCAGTTAGCAAACTCCATATCTTGACGGAAACTTCACCAACAGGCTGATGGCTGATTCATCTAGAGGGCTGAATTTGCTAGGACCTCTAAAACAAGGGCATCCCCGCAGAGAAAGCAAAGAGAAGTTGGTACTGACACTGTTCACACTAGAGACAAAATGCACCAGTTTCCAGGGGTGTCACTCTGGGACCTTTTGGTAATCCTTAGGTAAAAATCGGGTTTTTATTTATTAAACTACTGCAGGAAAGTTTTGCATTTTGGTGCAGGCAGTAATCAAAGAACTGAGTCTGTCAGTACTCGCTGGCACTGTTACGAGATAGACCAGCATGAAAGACCTAATCGGGAGATCGATACAGGCATTCATCTGGAGGAATTTTAGTGAGGTGAAGATTATATAACAGCTACCATATGACACAAAGAGGGCCTGTATTCATCTTGGCAGTACCCCATCATCCCTCACATCCCCATCAACGCTGCAGCTACATCCAGCCTCACCTGGCACTGAGCTCCAGAAGACCATCTCCACTGACAGAGTTTGGCTTAGCGTCAGCTCAAGGCCATGATCACACCCCTTTTACCCCACAACCCTCTGCTCAGATGATGTGGATATTGCACCTTCAAAAAGCCAAGGATGAGCTTAAGAAGCAGCCTTAGTATGGCAGAGCAGCATCCCTGTCAGCTTCCATTGGCAGAACACACAGAATCCTCTGCTGTGTCGTACCAGCTTCAGAACCAGTTTTATCACATAAAACTGGGACTAACAGCATGAATAATTCCTATTTCCACTTACTTTTCAGTTCCCTGTGCTGAGTATATCTAGCACAACTAGTACATTCACTTCTCCAGGAGCAAAACAGAACAATTTTCACTTACTGGAATGACTGAAAATGGTAAGATGAAAACCAAGACTGTCTGAAACCTACGCAGTTAGACTCAAAAATTGCCTGAAGGCATGTACTAGTTTTCACACCCTTATGTTTCTTTTGCCTCTCCCCCTTCGGCAAACTCACAGGCACAGACACCTACCATTTAAACAATTAGGCTTACTCCATTTTCTTTGCTGCTACATAAGCTTTACTTAAGAAAAGGCAATTTATGGGCCTTTCTAGATTTACAAATCCATTCTGGAAACAATAGCTTGATATCAAAATAAATCAAATTCCCTAATGAGATCAGAGCTACCTACCTGGGATGGGAATCCAGTTTTTAAATGCAGTACTTTTATCATTGATGGAAGAAATCAGAGTGTGACAGACACCAAGATATATGAAAAAAGAAATCTGAGTAAGTAGTAGCCATTCTGTTGGTCAGACTAAACTAGAGCTCTAGTATAGCTTTCAGAAGAGCCTCAGGCAAATTTCAGTGTGTTTTAGAGATGGGTAATTTTAAATTTAGCTTAGGTATCAAAGAAAAGGGTACCTGCCTAGTGACAAGGAATCACTCCACAGTAGACTGCAATCTCTATTCTTAGCACTCAGAAAATATCTGACTACTGATTGCAGAATGGATATCTAAATACTTGCATCAGGCAAAGAAGCAGTGCTGGTCATATAATATTTATCACATAGTGTTTAACAAACATAACATTTACAAAACAGCATGGTCATATATCATCTTATTAATGCGTATAGAAAAATATGTTGCCAGTCTTCAGGCATCTGATACACCTCAAGAAAGCCATGGAAGTGGTAAAGGATGTAGTGGAATGAGATGACAGCCTGAGAGAAGAAAAGATAGTACTGATGCATACATGAGATTTCCAAAGTCTCCATATGGAAGCTTTCATCATTCCATCCAGCTGCTGAAAAGGTTTTTGCACATCTAGTTAGAAAGGGGCCTGGACAATATCTGAGGAATAGAGCTGCTCCTTGATTTTATGAGAGTAAATGTATAGAGGAAGGCAGGAGAACAGCAGTGGTGGCAGGAGGGAGGGAAAAAACCAAAACAAACAAACAAAAAACCCAACCAAAAAAAAACATCAACAAGGAAATGGCAACTCAGATCACTTTAGATAAAAAAATTTGGGGTGGTGATACCACTGGAACCTTGTCCTACAAAGCGTCTCAAAACTGGCCTTAAGGATGCCTTCTCGTATGGAGCAGCTGTCATTTTAGACCTTTCCAGAGCAGGACCTCAAGGCAGAAAACAAAGAACCAGATGAGTAAAGAGGGACTCTATATCCATAAGGAAGGTGATCAGAGCAAGAAAAGCACTTTTAGAGGTAGCAAATTGCAATTACCATTTCAGGAGATTAATTTGCTTAGGGAGACCCTTCCTGAAGGATCCTCTTGAGCCCACTAAGTTCTCTTGCGGAAGGATTTGCAGATAATTTTTCTTTTATTCTGCTCACAAAAGCATCAGTTGAGAGGTTTTTTATTGAGGCAACACAGACATTGTGGGTAAGCTTGCTAGTAGCCATGATGATTTTACATGAATGACAATGTTTGAAGCCCAGTTCCAATATTTCTGCACTGTAAAAGCTGGTATAGAGCTTTTATAGGCCCTAAATAAAAACAAAAGCAAAATATCCCTTCAGGGATAAGGAAAAAAAATAATGAGTGCTTATTATCCAGAGAATTATTTACACTACACTGTTTATGCTACAAAGGTTGATTAAGTGATGTGAGCAAAAGCAGTAAAGGGAATTCATTCTCAGCCATGGACTGCATGAGGGTTTAGGGCAGTCCCCCTCCTTCCCCAGGTGAGAATGGAGATTGGAGGAGACATGGTGCAGACACCGTGTAAACAAGTACTTTGGATCTGTGCAATCACTCAAAGTGATTTATTTGCTGAGAAACACAGAAGGTGCAAGAGTTCAAATCCCTTAAGCACAGGTGATACATGCACACAGGCTTTTAGAAGGTTTACTTCTCATGCCTTAAAATTCTTCTGAGCACTTGCTGCCCTGCAGAGAGAATGCCACCAGGTTTCTAGAATAGAGCTGTGATTACAGAGCAAGTGGGAGTCATTTCTTCATTAAGAGTAGTTCATACAATTCCCTCTTACATAATTTAAGAATACCACAAAGGATCCAAAATAACTTTTTATGGAGTATTCCTTAAGTAGATTGTTCAGTGTTTTTGCCACAGCTCTGCTTTGGATTGTCTTCTTCACAGTCCTGAGTGGCCTTATTTTCTGATGTATAGTACATCCACAACTTAAGTGGGAGATGTAAGTTTAAATAACACTTTCAAAAGTTAATAAAAGTGTTTTAAGGAGCAAGAATCTAGTTAAGTGCATTTCCCAGAGGTAGACAATTCTAAATATTTCTTTCCTTAAAATTACATCAATCACCCTCATGGTATATACAGGAAATGTAATTTTAAGTAAATACTGCAAGGCTCATATAGGAAATTTTATAGATAGCCATCTCAACAGAGGAGGAGGAAGACTTGACTGAAGGAAGTCAGGAAAGCCCATTCTCCACACAGAAGAGCCTCTAGTCCAGCTGATTATTAAGAAAAAAAAAAAAAGTCCAGATGTTAACATGGAGTTAGATCTTCCAGTGAAGCAGCTACATCAGGGGCTGCCCAGTGTAAGGGTCCCACACTGCACAGCAGAATCTCTCCCTGATGACCTCAGGCAACCCCTGAGGAGGAGAAGACATGTCAGTCCCTCTTTTGAGTTAATCCTTGGTTTTTTTCCAAAGACGTCTCCAGAAAGGATAATTAATGCTAATTAAAGGGTTTGATTTTTTTTTAATTGAAGTACACAAGCCTCCATCTCTATAAAACTGGGCTCTGTTAAATGCTGAGATAAAGAAAGTAAACATTTAAGATTTTTTTACTCATGCTCTGAGCCATTCAGTACATCTTGCATCAAAAATCAGTAGTATTAAATTTAAATTGCTTTTAAAACAACAGTGCTCTCACAGCTTTGAACTTCTGTCAGGGTTCTTAAAGACAGGCAAGAAAAAAAAATTGCAAGAGAAATACATTTTTCACTTAAAAAATGCATTTATGGATTGCCTGTTGAATAGCTCCAAACCAGATTGAAACAACATAAAATATATGATCATTCTTTCTTTAAAAAGACCTAAAGTCTCCAAGTAGCATAAATTGATAACTTTTATTTGTACACTATTTACAAATATGGTATTGTATTTACTTATTCTAATCCTATACCACACCTTCATTTTTTTCTTTCTTTTTATTTACACAACATTCATAAACATTTCAACTCATTCTCTGGCAACAGATTTTCCATTTCTTCCCCTCTGACAGATGCCTCATGTATTAAGCTTTCCTATGCACTGTGCCACACTTTTGGCACCAGCAATGGTATCCTGGGGTTGCCCAAGACTAGGATTTGGTACACTCTGGCTGTATTTTTTAAGTGTTCCTTCAGGTAGCAATGGTGGGTAGATGAGTATTGCTGCTCCTGCTACTAATTATTTGCATTGCGGCAGCTTCCAGATACCTCAGTCAGGTGGAAGCATCCTATTGTGGCAGACGCCGAGGACACATGATGAAGAGATGTTCCTTACTCAAGAAGTCTGCAATCCAAGTAAGATTGTGATGGGAGCAAGAGTCAGGTTTAAAGAAGCCAGAATCCACAACAGAGTTGCCTTCAGTCAAAGAGATAAGAAAAGTACAATACAGTAAAGAGTTGGCAAAGTCAGGGGAAAAAGACCTACTCACCAATTTCTACCCCTTTATAAATTTTTCAAGTCCGCTACAGAAAAGAATGAGAGTCCTGCTCCGAGTTTATAGTAATACTTTTGTTTCGGTTTCTTGTCCTGAAAATGCTGTCCACAGGAAGGTTGAAGCAGCAGGGTTCAACTAAGCAGATTTGGGTAACAAAACAATTTGAATATAAAGCTCAAATCTGTTCTTGCATAAGTTGTGTATGAGGAAAACCAGCAGCTGATGCCAGCAGAAGTAAACTGAAGCAGTGCCAGGTTAAGTGGTATCAAAAGTGGACCCATGTATTGTATTCCATTGCTGAGCTTTTTTGCCAGACCTTCCACGAATTATCCTGTCCAATGGCTTCCAGTGCCAAACCTGGCATCTGAATCCTAGAGAACCAACAGAGATAAATCAAACTAGTCCCCAGGCTGCCCATAGCAGGAGTAGGTCAGGTCCTGATGTACATCTTCGACATAGAGACTAAGACATCCTTTCACAAATGGCAGCTCTTCTCTTGGAAAATTATCAGGGAAAAGAAACAAAACATTCATTTTCACTTTTTTCCTCCCATCACAGCCATTTTAGATGGCACCTGAGCAGAGAGCTCTTTGTCTGTCTTCTTTTTAACAGAGAAAGTTCACCCTACAAAAAAACATAAACATGCAGTTTTGATGACAGACACCTGAGCACTCATTTAAATGTTCATACTATGCATTTTCCTAAGTCACTTCCAAATACTGTGAGAGCAAAGAGGGATTCTTCCAATCCCTTGGAACAGCCAGAAATGCACTACACAACACTGATTCAGTGGTTTAAAAAAGCCTTTTGGCTTCAGCTGAATGCCATTCATTTCCGAAGGCACTACTCTTTGGAACCTACGTTATTTTATCTTTGAGGAAACCTTGTAAATGAGATTATCATGCAATATTACTAACTTCCTGGACCACCCAAAAGCAAACAACTTATTCTGTTCTTAATATAGTCCTTATTTTTCTCTTTTCCACAAGCTCTTGAACATCCCTAAATATCTATATTTATTCCCAGTTCCTCAGCCGGCCTTTCACAGCTGATTGCACTTACCCCAAGTGAAGGTGATGCAGGTGGAAAACTTGACCACTGTGATTGAAGAACATGTTCACTTTGGTATCTTTATGTGACTAGAGGTACAAAGGCAAATATTGGAGGGGGCGGGGGGGGAAATCACTGCTCCTCCCCACCACGTCTCTGTATACTTCCACAGCCTCTTGACCATCTCCTGTGCTTCCCTGTGGATGAAATCGGCTCCTCTTTCTAACCCTGGCAACTGCCTTGCCTCCTTCAGCTTGAGCAAGCTTAGATCTCCTTGAGCTGCTTTTCTTTTGCAGCTCTTTCCTGCCAGAGTTCACATAAATCACAGAGACAGCAAAGGTCAGATTTGTACCTTTTCTTCTACAAAAATGGTTTGCTTTTCACATTTTTTACTCACAACTGCAAGAGGCCAACCTAATCCTGCTTTTCATCTTGGTTCTCCAAATGCATACAAAAATAAAATAATCTACTACGGTATTTTAGCATAGAGTATTTTTCTGCATGACACTCGCTACCGCTTGCACTCGTACACTTTCCTTTCTGTTTCCCACACTGTACTCCTGACCCTTGACCAGATGGTTTCCCCAACATTA
Organism: Astur gentilis; assembly: GCF_929443795.1. Classification (NCBI taxonomy): domain Eukaryota; kingdom Metazoa; phylum Chordata; class Aves; order Accipitriformes; family Accipitridae; genus Astur; species Astur gentilis. Next base: position 6,397,357 of record NC_064901.1, on the reverse strand, counting down.
TGAAACCTTTTTATGATGTACCTAGTCCTTTCAAATCAATCCTTACTCACATCCAAAGGTCCACTAATGTTGTAATTTTAAATGTTATTTCTTCTCTGCTATTTATTATTATCCACTTTAGGAAGCCAGTCCGTGAACTTAGATAACTTTGTTACTCCCCAACATGATTAATGAGGTGATCTTAAATATCAATAGCTCAACACCAGCATTTTGAAAAACTGTTTATATTACACAGCAACAAAGCAATTTGTAACTTCTACAGAAAACAACTCCAAAATGGAGAGGTTTCCTCCAATTAGATCTTTGTTTATCTTAGCCATGACAAAAGCAGACCCCTTTACTCAAAGTTGCATGCTGTAGGTTTCCGACATGGAGTGGTTTATGTCCACTGGTTTCAGAAGATAAACACAGAATATTTTCCTATGAAGATGCAGCTCTGTGGAATTAATTTCTGTATTTCTATGTTAAGCTTGTAAATGAAGCAATTTTCCTGGAAGAGATCAAGACACTGGACTGTTCCTTTTCTAAGCATAGAGAGATACTGTACAAGTCAAAGCTGGTATATTAACGGGTTGTATATGAAGCCAAAGACAAGCTGATTGCATTGAAGTCTGCTTTTGACAGCTACCATCCTAACACTGACAACACACTGTACACCACAGTAAGGTTTCCTTCTCCAGCAATTTACATTTCTACTAAACACAGAGGCAAATTTCTTTGTTTAAAGAGGGAATTAAGCTGGTGCTTCACTCGTCCAAAACCTTAAAAGAATAAAGTTGGCAGATCTAAAAATCTAGGGTAAGAGGGTTTTCTAACACCACGTGTTTGTTTGTTTGTTTTGCAGTTGTTCTGCAAGGCTATGGTCAGAAACAGAAAATGAAATACCACAAAGAATGGCTATTCTCAGAAGTCCCAGCTATGCTGAAAGTAGCAAGTACCAAAACCACAGCAAGAGCCTCTCTTGTGAGGTGTCTCAGCTTAAACACCTTCAGCAGTTCAGATAAGGTTTACCAAACCCTCTGGATATGATTTCCCAAGCCTCCACATCTGTCCATTGTCAAATATGTGCATTACACTAGCTTGTTCAGCAGACATTTCCCATCCTTTCTGCTGGGAGCTGACGGTGACACGGACGTTCAACTTTCAAAAAGCCAACCCTCGGCTTCCAAGGAGTAACCATGCCTCCTAAATCTGGCACTCCGGCCAGCCTCACCCTGCCTCTTGCCCAGGTTGGGGAGGGCAGTAGCAGGAGGCCTGAACAGCCATGGATCTGGGCAAAAGAAAGCAAGCAAGAGCACCAGGGAGCACGCCGAACAGACGGACAGTAACGCGCACGAGTCCTGCGAGCCCGGCTGCTGCTGAGCTGCTGGCAAAGCTGCCCTCGTACTCCCACGTGCTTGCAGGACTGCCAACCACCTATGAGCAGGGCCACCCCAGACCTTCTTCTGTCATATCACAAAACAGAAACTTGATCGTAGAGACTATTTAGGATGCACCAGGATACAAATCTTGCAAACTGATGAGCTCTTCAGCAGTCATTGCTTCCCTTTCATGAACAGCTATGGTATTTGCATGCCGTATTTTACCCTCTCCAGTGTGGATACTGCAGGAAAGTCCCAGCAATCAAAGAAAGGAAATACAATATACACACACTGGTCTTTAGTGTCCAGACCATCTTTTGGAAAAAGATTCCTTCCTAGAACATGCACATCTATTCCACTAATAGCAATAGCAATTTCCAAATTTGAAATGTCTATTTATGAAAGACTGTACAAGTTCACCAGAGGGGGAACGGATGAGAGGTGGAGTGAATGGGATTTTCGTGATGTTCATTGTCTTAATTACAGTGAATAATATTTTGGCAGTGTGACTAGAGTCCTGATTGTTCCAGGAACTTCTAACAATCAACAGACTATTACCTCACTTAGTCACACGAGAGACCTGATCTTCCAGTCCAACGAAGCACGTAGGGTCAGCTTAACTTTAAACACATGAACAGCCTAATTGACTTGTTTGGCATGACTGAGGTGCTGAGGAATGAACCAGAGACTCAAGTGCAGGTTCTCCTGCTAAAGGCTTTCCTGGTCTTTTACACACTGAAAACACTCCAGCCTCCATTTCTTTTCCCCCTAAACCTCTGTGATATACTCCCTGCTGTAGGTCTAGCTGAACTATGGGACGGTGGGAACGATTAGCGTCATGGTTCATCTGAAAAAGAGGGAGGCAGCTCCCATTGGCAGCAGCTCATAAGAGAATGTTATGGACATCAGCCCCAGCACTTTGGTTCCAGGGGACTGCCTGAGATTTGTTAATACGTTTCACCACCTAGGATTTCTATTTATATCTTGGCTGTTTAGCACTTAGTTATCTTTTCAGGTCTATCATTTGGATGGAGGGATGTGTCTCTGTAGCCAGGGGTATGTCTCATCACAAGTGTCACCTCCAGATGAGAATAACGCAGCTCACTCGATGCAAGTCCCTGGCTGAAAGTCACCAGGAAACCCCAGCCATTGCAGATGGGGTCCTCTTTGAACGTTCCCCCTGAGCACCGCAGTCTGCCACAACAACCTCGTTGAACAGAGGTGGTGGGATACTCTGCCACCCACTGGACTGGCATGTTTTAATTTGAAAATTCACAGTTTACTGATGGGTTACTTGCACAAGAGCCCAGTGGAGCTAAAAGGCACAAATGGGTACCCCAGTCACTGAGGAATGGTTGGAGAAGGTTGAGAGGTTTGGCTTTGTTTGCAGTAATTATAAAGCTGGTAGCTAGATGAAAGCAGACTCATTAAGTTCACCCCCGACTTTTGCTTGCACTGAGAACCTGTAGCAAAACACAAGCCTTACGAAAGGATAGAAAAATTTAAAAATCCAGGTCTCCACTAAAAAAAAAAAAAAAAAAAAAAAAGCGCAAGCTTCCTTTCCCCCTCTTGTGAACTCCTTAGATTCATGGGTCTTTTAGGGCAGAGAAAGCTAACAAGGAATAAACCGAGAATTGGAAATAAAATAATCCTATTTAATTTTGTAGTTGTTGACACAACTTGTTACATGTGTTTCCTACCAGAATAAATGAAATCACAGTCATCTGATTTCCAAATTACCATATCTATTGTTTCAGAAATACAGGGTGTAAATAATTGCAGTGCAATCGCCTATGTCTGGACCTCTCTCAACCGGAACCGTTATCAGGATTAGCATAAATTACGGTGCCATCTAATAATGAAATCACTGAACACTGATTGTGCCAGCTATTTAAACCTGTAATTATTGCTCATTAGAAACGTGTTTCACGTTATTTGCCCCTTACAGACCCAAAGTTGTTGTCAAAAGGCTCCTGCAAAGAATTCTACAGAGAACAGCGTGGAGAAATTTCAAACGAAATGATGGGCATGAATTTCATCTGCAAAGACTGTCTGTGTGAAAGAAACATGCTGCGAGCACCATTCATCCACCCTGAAAGACATTTCTATCTGTTACCAGAAAGAGAAGTTGCAATGGGTGAGAACAGGAAACCTCCAATATAATTCAGATAGGTATGAACAATATGTGGTTTTCTACCTAAGTGGACAGTGATTAGCTCACAGTGTTCATTATCATAGGACATAATTAGGCATCATGCAGTTGACAGACTCTAAATGGAAGAAGCTCCTGACCTAGCCAGAGGGAAGACTTTCAGCAGATCTTATCATGGCTGGGTAAGGCTCAGGCGGTATAGGCAGCTACCTTGGACACCACGCCAAAGGCATAAAGGGCAAATGCCAGAAGCAAAGTGAAAATCACTATAACCTTTGCATGCTCCTCTGTAAAGGGTTTGCAGAAGACAGTTGATTAAGATTTGACAGCTTCCCTGCAGATCAAGTTCTCTACAAGATGAGCTGGCCAAGAAGGGGCTCCGATAAGTGCTCTTCAGTCCTAATAGATTTTTTTAATCAGTTTTCCTTAACAGAGGGAAACTGATTCATTTTTTGCCATCTTCCTCCTACTGCACATACAAAAACTTCTGCTACAGAGGGAAAAATAATAGTTTCTACCACTTCCAGAAGCAAAAAGTTACAAAAGCAAGAGGGGAAAGACAATTATATATCATTAGGAAAGGCTCACCTTAGTTTGAAGATCTCAGCTGACAGCATGCCTATCCATCTTCCCTGATGACTCCTTCCAACACTTGATTCAAGTCACAGTTTAGAGTTTCATTCCCGTGGTGAGTGGGTTCAGTGGACACACAAACAACCCAGCTGCCAAGGTAGACATCCCCCATATAGACTGTAGATCCTCACTGCAACTGGAGGCATGCCTCTTAAGGCTAGAGCACTCTTGAAAGTTTAGCTTATATTCAGCCAGGACACAGAAGGCTCAGAGCCTGTCCTTTCTCTGGCCAGAAGGCACTTATGTTACTTACTCCAGGCCCTGGGGCAGGGAGACTCTCCAACCTCCCAATAACTGAGTCATCCTGCCCAGCTTCCAGCCATTTGCACTGCTATAATGCCCTGATGCAAGGTCAACCAACCTAATCATTGGATGGGACACTTAATTAATTGGTTCTGTATCCTTTAATTTCTGACTCTCAGCTGGCAGGCATTATAAGCCTTACCAGAGGTTGTCATTTGATAGGAGTTGGCTCTAAAGCAATTGCTGACACAAGGTTCAGATGCAGAACACAGGAGAAACTATGTCCCTAGGTGATGTGAGTGCAGCTCTTCTTTTTTTGTATCCCGACGACTAGCAGCTTCTAAAATAAAAACAAAAAAACTTTTTCTTGAATGGGTGGGACACAACACGTTCAGAAAGCGAGCCACAACTGTCCTGTTGGCAGATGTTTGCAAATAAAATTAAATAATCCAGGCAAAGCCAATCTAAGCTGTTTTGTCCCAATATGATGCTACCTGCAGGCATCTACTCTCTGACAAAGCTTTGCACACCTGAACATCGCCTTACTTGTATCTGTAGTCTATGGTGTTACTACTACAAATATTTGAAATTCAATGTCTGATGGAAATAATGAGCTGACTTGGACTAAAGTATGAGGAAGCTCTGATGTACCACCATTAGCTCTAGTTGTCTGCATCAGTATTCACTATGGTGAATATCTTTACAGAACTGTTAGGTAATAAGCTACCCACCCCAAAAAGCCATACTTGGCTGTTCCACTCTGCATCTTTGAATGATGTAGAGCCCAAGTGTATTTCCTTTTTTATTACCAAATAATCTTCTTCAATAATTGCTGGGAACTAAGCCAGATTCTGTTATTTGGTCTTTCTCTGCAATTGTTTGGCTTTGCCAGAACTTGCAGGTTTATTATTTATGTTTCTGGAGAGAAAAAACTCCACGAGATTGTTTATTAAAAAGAAAAAGTAAATCAGCACTTTGATCATTTGTCAGCATCTGTAACCTTCAACCTAGACTACTCTGCTGCGTGGACAACCCTGGTTTCTATTGCATAGTTTGATGGATACGCCAAATGAAGAAAACAATTTCCATCTTACACGGAATCGTTAAACTTCATTAAAACTGTTGAAACCTTTAAATGACTCACAGTTTATGAAATAAATTGGTTTTCTTTAACACCTAACGAGATAAACTGCAATTCTATTCAAGTCATTGTTCTGCCTTTTCTCTGTGACAGTAGAAACCAGGAATTTTCTTTCCATTTGACTGCAATATTATATTTGGTGGTTTTATTCTGTTTTGTACAAATAGAAGTGGTGACGTGTTGTGACAAGAAGACAGACCTCATATTACCATATATTTATACTCTGCAGAAGAAATGATGGCACATGAATAGGTTTATTAAAGAAGGTTGCTGTCCTTTATGCACATGAGAGGATAAGGCATCAACCAGCTTCACAATTATCTACCCACTATTTATTTGTTTACCCAATTTACCATACAGAGAACTAATCAGAGAGGAGAGATTGGGGAAAGAGGAGAGTTAAAAATAGCAGCAGTTTGCAAATACATCATTGGAGAGCTGAGAGATTTGTACATCTTGGACAAGAAACCATGGCTCTGCCATTTTAATATGAATTAATTGCCTTGCTTATATTTAATTGCAAGGTTTTGTTAAACCTTTGATTAAGAATCATCTTGGTATACCTCTGACCAAGGGAGAAAAAGAGCACTGCTATTGCTGTTGGTACAAGAGCAAACCAACAGTCATTCAAAGCAACTGCATTAATGATACAAAACACAGGACTTGTACTGTTTTGTGTGTGTTTTATACCTGCTTTCATCTCCTTAGCATCTCATACAGGTTAATAGCTAGAGAAAATTCAAGAGAAAAATTAAGTAAAAATTCCCCTGTTCCCTAGTCACACGGTTACAGACAGAAAAAAGGCTACTAGCAAATACTGCTTTATTATACATACGAAGGGAAAACCAGTAAGTCTTAAACCAGCCTGAGACACCAGACCTTAAATACATCACTTCTCAATGGTCTGAAATAGCAGAAAAAGCCTCAGTAGAGGTAGCATAGGGAGCTAAATGGATCTGTGTAGTTAGTAGTATAAACTGAACACAGTTTAGCATAGGTAAGATAAAAATGCTATTATCACACCTAATATGTGTGAGTATATAATGGGTTTGTTTAGAGATGTATAAATATTTCTCTATTACAATGTGTGTGTGTTCACATCCAGGTATATTTAAATGTGATATAATGTACTGGTATAAAAAAAATTGGGAGCTGAAATCTTAAGAGTAGTTTTGTCTCCATAAAAGCCTGCCTAAAAACTCCAGGCCAGCAAGCCCTCAGCAATAGATGGCCTAGTTCCAAGCTGCTAGCAAAGCAATATGGTTCTAGCCTAAAAAAAAAAATACAAAAAAATTACACCATGAAAATTGTTTTTATAAATAAAGGAGATGATAGCTCTGATGCTTGGCAGTCATTTCTCTCCACACAAGAGGGTAAGATCTTTTTGGTATTTCCACATGTAAATTCTGAGTCTTAACCTCTCTGGGAGAGATAAATGTGATATCAGATTCTAGAGCATTACATATTCTCTCTGTCTCTGTCCCTTTCTCTCTGTATATATTAATTTTATAGATCTTTTTATTGTCTCAACTATACTGGTTGCGTGAGAAGCAGAACAATAGGCCAAGCACTTCCATTTCACACATGCCACCTCTATAATTCAACAAAGAATAGTAAAAAAGATCTATAAACTTGTTATAAATCAGTGCCCTAAACTAAATTAACCATTGAAATAGATTATCATAAAAATAATGTCATAAAAATATTCTTCACCTTTGCAGTCCGTGTGCGTGAACGTGTGCGTGTGTGTGCGTGCGCATGCTTGTGTGCGCCCACACATGGGATGCGATGTGTGTGCCAAGGCCAGTGGCAGGGCTAACAGTGTGGCAGGCTGGGCTTCTGCAGCCCTGGGGGAGACGGCAGGCAGGCAGGGCTGTGAGGATGAGCTTTAATATCTCTGTGTCCAGGAAAGTAACTCATAAACAGATCCACTAAAATCTAATTACTCCATATAACTCACCTTTAGTAGTAGTGACTCATCTCCGCTTTCCTATTAGCAGTGAAGCACTAGTCTTTTTGGTTATATTTCTGAGGCACTGTTGGAAAAAAGATAAAACCCAATCAAGCTGCAGGCTAAAGGATAGGGCAATTTAAGCAATACACAGCCTTGGCCAAGGTTGGGTCGTACTCTGAAGTCCCTACGCACCAAGTCCCCCAGCATTTGATGCTTATACATTAAGCTCCATGAGAAACGCATGTGTAAATACAAGGAGAGTATACAGAGATGACTGCAGGAAGATCAGCACTGGACTGATAGGGCAGTGGTTCAAGAGCTGATAGGTTTTCTTCCATCCAACTGATACTCGCTTTAGAAGACACGAGAACAGCAGAGCCCAAGGTGACGCTTTCCTTGCCCACCTCCAGCAGCGTCTTCTCCCTGACCTCACATGTTGTCATCACTTAATTCATAGCCATCACGTGGGAACGCACCTGTATTACTCAGCTGTTGTCTAACTTTACCCATCAAAATGAAGCCTTTGTAAATGTGGAAGTGCCGCACTTCCAGCCATAGCAACAGCCACCTCCGAGCACCAGTAGCACCAAGGTAAGAGTAACTCAGGTCCAACACCGGCCTCCGTCTGCAGCCTGCCGTTGCCATTAGACCTTATATCTCACTTTCTCAATCTGTATTTTGACAAGGACATTCTCTCAACAAAAGTGAACTGTGAAATCTTCCAGAAAGGCAATTCAGCTGCTGAAATGGTAGAGCTGGGCAGCAGCCACCTTGCACAAACAGGATCTCATCAGCGCTGGGAAGCATCGCCTTTGGTAAAAAATGGAAACAGAGTGCAGCAAGCGACCGTGCCCCGGCAATAAAATGGGTTAAAACCCTAGAAAACTGCTTTCATTCCTGCTAGTGGCATAGAGAGGGGAATGTGAAGAGCGACAACAACCTCATGAATAAGAAAGAGCAAGCCTGGAGAAAACATGTAAGGGCTGAACTGAAGGAGAGGGAGTTGTCATACATAAGAACGGAAAACAGCCATTTAGGAGGCATGGGTGGCTGTCTCTCCCCAGTTTAAAGGGCTGGTCACTACTCCAGGAAGAGCCTGTCACTTATTTCCTAACTGGGGATTTTAGAGCTGGCTGGGAAACACGGATCACGCTGAGGACACTGAATTATTTATCTCTGCTCACTGGGTTCACGTGTATATGAGCAGCCTGTTTTTTCCGCAACCAAATGCTGGTGTGCTGTGTGTACAAGTCTTTATTTTGCTCTGATGTAGGACATAGTGTCTCTGTGAGAGTCACCACTGCCAACTAAAGTTCCCTTTGTTTGAAATTAGCTATATCTTTATCTCAAAATAGCAAAGCATAGTCTATCATTACTGGGGCTAGGAGTGCGAGAGTAGGTGCCGAACTAGGATGGAGGTAAATCAAAGCAGTTCTAGTGTAACGTGAATTTGCTAATGTAATTGGCACTGAAGTTAATCCAACCCATGCAGCAGTTCCCTTTTCCATACATTGTGGGAAACAATGGGGTTCAAAGCATCATTGCCCATGAAGAGGAAGGATGGTGCATTTCACTTTTAAATGTCTCAGTCCAGTAGATACGATAAACTCATCCTTGAAGATAGGACAGTCATCGCATCATTCCAAATAATCATTGTTAGAAATGTACTGAACTGCTAGGCTAGTTAATAACACTACCACATTTTATTTATATGGCCCCCATCTGCTGAAGCTTTCTAGGCAGCTCACAATGGGTTTGATTTTCAGCCAGACCTTAGCGTAGCTTCTGTTTATATGGATGCAAATAACAGTGGTTGGATGGCTGTGTGCATAAACAGGTCTAACTACTAATCTTTGTGGCCACAATGCATGGTTTTATTCCTTCATGCAACAACAAAATCTTTGTCTGAAAAATCCCTCTGATGAAGTACACAAAGTGTGAAAAAGAACAAAGATTTTTCTGAGTTTTTAATGGTTTCAAACAATTCAGCATTGGGCTTGGCAGCGGAGGGGGACCATGAAAGGGGCATCACCACTGTGCCCACCACTTAGCGAGGACCCCTGACTCCACGCTACCCAGGATGGGGCACAGCCCTGCCAGGGTGAAAGAACTGGACGTTCTTTTCCTTATCCCATCACGTCCTCTCTCACTCACCACGATGCCCCCCTCCTTTGGCCAGCTCTAACACCCTTTCTCACCTGACTCCGCAGGCATCTCCCCACCAATCTCCTTTCTCTCTTCCTTGCCTTCTTTCTGAGCTTTGTTTCAGCTATTTGCATGTTCCTCACAACCTGTTTTCTGATGCAGGGCACTGACTTCTCCCATGGCCCCTTCCTACACCACCCACCACTGCTGCCGCCACCCTGCACCAATGTCCACGCCCGAGCAGCATCTCCATGCCCCTGCTTGATGCTGCCTTCCACCCACTTGTCCTTCACCAACGCATTTCAGCAGCGAATGACTGGCCTCTCTTTTAGGTGTCTGCATAGGACAGATTTCATGGTTTTGTCTTTCATGCCGAAGAAAGAGGGAATTATGAATACCCTGTTGAGCGCAGTGCTTATTGTCTGGAGTACTTCTATCAACTTGATGGCAGCGAGCGCGCTGCCTGGCAGTGCTCGCAGAGCTGGGCCTTCGGATAATGGGTATATTTATAGTATATGCATTGCTTATGTACCAATAGCTGCCAAAGTAGTAAACAAACAAATGCTCTCCATAAAACAATGAGAAAGTAGGATCATAATCTTTGATCGATGAATGAGGATGACAGGTTTAAAAAGGCTTCCTCGCTCTTTTATGCAGATTGCTTTTCTGACTGCCTGAATCTCAGCCAGCATGAGGAGGCTGAGAGTCTGGAAAGGGAGCGGGAAGAGTAGTGCCCACCCTGCAACCCGCCCACCCTTGGAGAGTGATGTGAACCTCGGTCTCTGTCTAGTGCCAACCCCACAGGGCAGGAGGTGCGAGAGGAGGGTCTCCCCGGGTGCCAAGAGAGGGACGGCTCAGAGCCACAGCCCAAGCCATACGCCGGCTGATCTTCACCCACAGGAGCAGGATCATTGCTCAGGACATGGCGTAAAGTCTGCTAGGCCCTTTGAGAGAGGTCTGCTGCCCAGCAGGGACTTCCCAGGTTGGTGGAGACCTCAGTGGGTGTGAGAATAGTCTTCCAACAGAAGCTGTTTTGAAGAGCGTGTTTCATTGAGGTTCCCAACCTGAACCTACTCACTGAGGACAAGTCTAGGCATGGTTCATCCAACAAGTACCCCAGTGGGACGCATTGGAGAGACACGTTAAAACTAAGATCCATATATTGGTCTGTAATTTGGATCGAAGTTTTAAACCAGTATCAAATCTACCTGCAAACTCTGAACGTGCATTTGCGTTTCCCTTCCACACAGCCACATCAAAAAGATATGCTGAGTGCAACCTCTGGGGTTTTTTTTGAAATCAAACTAACCAATCTGTGAGTCTGATCTTGGCTCCATACACCTTCCTGGAAGTCCAGAGATTCAAAATCAGTAGTCTTGATCAAGACGTTAAATAACTTAATAAGTTCCATTTAGATCTTTGTTTAAGTGCTACTTTCTCAGTAAATTGAAATACATGTGGTTTAAGAAGCAGCTTAACTAAAAATGTAGGACTGTTGTAACACACTAATCCAAGACAGTTCATGATGGTTTTGAACTACTAGATCTGAATGGCCTATTTTCAGATTGCTGTGCAGTAATAGCTGCAAGTTTAATCAGTGGGTGTTCACATCTTTGAAACCCAGGCCATAAGAGACATTCTCATTGAAATTATATTAATAATATATTAATAATATATTAAAATATATTATTAGTGTGGATTCACTAGAATAACATTATCATGAAGGGTCTGTACTGCCTGAATAAGAACCATTATTTGTTGATTGAAATACAGAATAAAATTAATGTTGATGACTCAACCAATAACTTCATATTTAAACAGCAAGTTTCAAGCAAAGGATCCTCAGGCATTACAGAGATGGGAAGCATAAACATGCCATTACAGTTTTAGGTAGGCAGAATGCAATTACCCAAATTGGATTCTGGCCAGAACAACAGGCACTACCCCCTCCTATTCTTGTTTTTAAAAAAGTTCCCTGACAAAAGCGACGGCAGCTGTTACAAGAGAGGAATCCATCAGTTGCTCACGCCAGCCACCTACTTGATTTAAACAGCCTCGGTTCCTACCACAGACAGATAGCCAAAAGGAAGGCACTGGCCAGTCACCTACATGCGGAAAGCTGCATGCTAATCTTCTCCTTCCTCTTGGATTTTCTGCTGGAAAAATTCAAATTTCCTCCTCAAACAAATGCTTTGCTTTTTTCTGGAAGTGGGATCAAAGCTGCTTTGAGTGGGGTGAACCTGCTGGGAGGATTCGCTCTGTCAGCCAAGACATACTGAAACTTGCAGGGGAAAAACCGTGTGTCTCCTCAGACATCCCTTACCCCCTGCCACCCTCCTGTTACATAGCATTTTTAAGAAGCGTGCTGCTACATCTCCACTATTTCCCTTTGCACTCAAAGTCACCGGGATCTTTCCTGAGGAAGGGATTTTGCAGATACAGATGGTAACTAGCTCTGCACCCACTGAGGTTAGCACGAAGAGCGGAGCTCACAGAAACGCTCCCTGTGCTGAGATGAGACTGCAGAGCAGTGTTCTCCTCCGGCATCAGCGTCTTCCACCACTTCAGTATCCCAAAATAAATATCCTCAAAAGACAAGTGTTCTCCCTACAGTTTCTCCTTAAATAACTAGGCATTACATAGTCTCTCTGGGGCTCAAGTATTTCTCAATCACAAAACAACCTCTAATGGCCATTTAGGATTCACAAAAGCCCTATTTCAGTGGAGCACTCAAGCCTGGCTCCAGACCACCAAAAACTGCAGGTCAGGAGAGCACTTACATCCTGGAAAATTGGGTAGAATTTAGGCACATGTGTAAATCCTCCCTGAACAGAGAGGAGATTATTCACGCTTAAAATGCATATTCACATGCTTTACTGGTTTGGGGCCCAAGACTCGCAGAAGAATTGCACTGGACCAGTACTGAACCCTGCCAAAAAAAACATTATCTCTGTCCCTTTCCCCCTTAAATGCCTCCAGAGCGGTTAGCAGACCAAGGCTATTCTAGAACTAAAAAGGGAAATTTATTCAACAAGCACTATAGCAGGTGGCAGCTGCTAAACAATCTGCCACCAATCAGCAGTTTATGAAAGAGAGTAAAGAATCCAATAATAACTCACAGTCGGGGAGGGAGACACTGAGCCTGTAGTTACTGAGGGAGGCTCGTAATTACACAGAGTCAACTCTTTGGCAAAATTATTTCTCCTAAAATCTGCTTAACTGGTAAAGTTGGCACTCCACAGCTCCTGCAGGCAGGACATCCACAGCTGAGCCCGCTGCGATGTAAGCTGTATGTTAGAGCTGGGAGGCTTCTTGGGAGGGCCAAGTCGGTGAAAAATGAGGCTGGTGGGAAGCCCAAATAATTTTATTTGCATTCTTTTACCCATTTGCCTGTGTTTGTTTGCCCATTTCTTTCTCCTGGAGAAAGTCTATCCTTATGCAAAAGCCCTGAATTTTTAGGGCACTCAGCCCTTTCTGGGACTAAAGTAAGTAGACGAGTCAATGGCACAATTTTCTCTGAAATCTTCACGGTGCCAAACTGGTGAGGTGAGGCTCAAGGTACGGGGAAGATGGTGAAGGTGGTGTGCCAGGGCACCTGAGTCTATCTGCAGGTTTCTATACCTATTCATCTCGAGCGAACTGAGTTTGCCATGGTTACTTGAAGCTCAAAATCCTGCAGGTATGAAATTAATCAAAATAGATCTGAGTTCAGCTTCTGAGAATGATTAAGAAAACTCCATCCAGTCTCATGTTAAATCTGTTTTTTTCCAGTTAGATTACAGCACCATCTACAGGCCTTTCCTGATTTAAAACTTGAATCAGACAGGTTATTCCACTATCTGTATATAAATATTTTGTAGCTTCAGCAGCACGTCTAGTGCACTGACAGACTGCACAGTCCAGCTTAGTGTAAACAGGGCAAAATGCCTTTAGACTGGGTGAGAAGATAGCTTGGTAACATAGGACAGACAGGTTTGCTTCTTCAGAAGGAACAGCAAATTTGTGAGTGCCCTTGGATTTTAATAACTTGATTCTAAAACAGTGTTAGGGGGTCCATCGGTTCAGTTTTGTTTTAAATATTCAACTAAAATTGCATTTCTGTTATGCAGTTCTTTTTAGCAGTGGAACCACAACTGCAAGAAAGAAAAGTAAAAATGTAGAAATCAGATTTCAGCTAAAAATTGAACAATAGATTTTTACTGCTGTAATATAGCCTTAAAATACTACTGTTCTTGTTGGACCACATATGCAGAAGCAGTAAGAACAGTTGATCCACCAGGTTTCATTATACTTACCCTCAGCTGGTTGACACAGATATGAGAACTCTCTGCAACACAAAACCCAGGTCATCTCTGTATGGAGACTATTATTTAGGGGTTGGCCTAGATGACCTTTAAAGGTACCTTCCAACTCAAACTATTCTATGATTCTATGATTTGCTAAATTACTTGCCAGACCAAAAGGAACTTAATTGCTCCTATGCATTTAGAAGATCCTGGGATAAGCACTGGTTCAGTGTGAAGTGGGCTGTGGTAAAGCAACCCACAGCATAGCAATTATATGTATTAAAATAACATCCCTCCACGCAAAATTTACGTGCTATAATAAAGCAATTCTACCTTCATCTGAAGCATCAAACCACAAACATAACTAGGTTGGTCATTCCTGACACCAAACCCAGCCTTTCAAAATACAGAATCAAGCTCCAAACAAATAGAAGTCAGATGGACTTCAAAAAATTCAGAGACGGGAAAAAAGTACGTATTTGGGAAAACTACCTGCCTCCTGATGTTTTGGCTCTTAGGGTGTGAAATGTTATTTCAGGCTTTTCTCTACAGCTGAGAGAGAGATGGGCCCTTTTTCTTTTTTTTTTTTTAAAAAAACAAGAGTTGATATTCAAACAATCACATGATGAGAGAGCCTGGAGCTTTAAGACAGAGTATCAAGTATCACAAGACTTGTGATAATATCACAAGAGCTGGTAGCACTGTGTGAATCAGCACACAAGGTCTACTGGAAATTTTCTTTATTTGAATCTCTGTCGTGAAAATAATTTAGCGCTATACAATATTTATGTAATGCAGGGACCACATACATAAATGCCTTTCAAATAAGACATTCTGCCCCTCGTTCCAAAATGAAGAAAGGGTAAGTGGACGGAGGATATGTATGTGTCACAGTTACCACCTACCTGAGGATTTTGTCTTAAATGCTGTTGTCTTAAACACTACACACCCTGTGGAATTAAAAGCCATAAAGTTGCTGTTTTACTGATGTGTAACAGTATAGAGTGCACACCGACCGCTTCGGATTAATTGCACATATAAAAACACATTTCTTTTTAAAAAGTCTACGTGCAGAGAAGAATCATTAATTTCACTTGAAGTGATTCCCAAACAGGATATGGAGCCTCTAACAGCCCTTTGGGTTGTGCCAATTGTTTTGTGCAGGTGTTTAATCCAAGTGCTCAACCGCACGTAGGGAACAGTCATTCTGCAAGCACGGGGTGGAGTGGGAGCTGCATCGTGGTGTCACATAGCTGCAAGGGGTTGATTCCTCAAAATCAGCAGAAACCTTGGGAAGCTGCTAATTCTTGTAAACAAGAGCCTGGGTTTTATGGAGCAAAACGGAGCAGAAAACACTGAAGCACACGAGAACCAAATCCCTTCTGCGAAAACCTCTTTTATTATACTAGTGAAGCACTAAAACCTGCCATAAACAAGCTGATTGCTCATTTCAGCCTCTCTCTGTGTCTGCAGCCAGGAAAAGCAGCAGCAGACGCAGACTGAGCTGAGATGCTGGGATGGCAAACATCTCCTGAAGGTCAATGCTCCTTGTATTTTTAGTTTTCATTAGAACTTCCTCATTGACGTGGACTTGAAAACAATATATACACATTTAGGATAAAAGCTGAGCTGCAATTATGTGTGTACAATACATCCCACCCTTTGCTCCGCTTTGTAATGCAGCAGTTTGATTACGGGGCTGCAGAAAGATTGAATGGCTCTGAGGTGAAGGAAGGGGAGAGGTCCCAAGGTGTCGCAAAGGGCTTCTGAACCTACCACATCTGATCACGAGGAGTTTGACAAAGAGAGGCTCCCTTAAAAGCCAATATGGCACCTGTGAAACAGATGGCGTGCCCACCTCTGACTTCCAGGAAAGTGGCTCTGCTGCAGGAACCAGGGTGAGTCAGTGGCAGTGTCTTGGGAGGAGGAAGAGGAAGAGGAGGAGGAGGCAGGAAGGCTGCACCCCACAGCTTTGCGCACTCAAAATATGTTTCCAAAGGGACAGTGGCTGCAGAGCTCTGTGTGGGGCTGTCTGTGGAGGCTGAGTCACAGTCTCAGACCTCTCCTGACTTTTTGTCCCCATCTTTTTATACAAGGCCACCTGCCATGGCTTTTCCTGCTCTAGGTGACTCAAGCAAGTCCCCAGAGTGGCTCCCATGGGACAGATCTGAAACTAACTCCAGGCTGTGCCAGCGTAGTAGCTTCTAGAGAAATGGAATCAGGACCTCAAGCAAAAAAAAAAAAAAAAAAAAAAAAAGGTGGGAAAACTCTTTAAATGGGTGTAAAGGCTATAGATGATGCTGTTGATCAAAACCCAGGAGGTCAGCCCCAAAAAGTGGGATGTGGTCTCAGGAGAATCTGCACTCCAGCCTGCCTTGATCCAGAGTTAGCAGTAGCTTTCACTCGACCCTACTCAAAAATCTGTGTTGCATTAAATATTGACAAGCCAAATATGCAAACTTACTAAAGCAGCTGAAGCACAGAAACCAACACGCGGCAGCTATGTGACGCACAATGCCCGGCGTGCCTGGGATGCACAACCACAGAGAAACCCAATTAGTGCTTCCCAGCCTACCTTCGAAACGTCACGCCAGCCGGCACCAGCTCAGCGCCCGCCGCTCAGGGTGGCAGCGGCCCTCCCTGCCCTGCACTAATAGCACTGAGTCTTTTCCGCAACGCATGAACTGGAAAACAATTTCTTCCGCTGAATGGAACGGTTGGCACCACGGGCAGGGGCCATGGCTGGAAGGAGGTGCACAAGCTCAGCCTGGGTTTCACCAATGAAATGTAGCTGGCATAAAGCAAGCGCATTCACTAATGAATTATTCCAAGATAATTAACAGTCTGAGGGAGACGCTTGCAACAGCTTAATGCTTACTGTCAAGGGAAGCTAGTACCAAGCTCAGCACTGCCTCACCAACTCACAAAAGGAAACAAGGCAAAAATAGAGGGGAGGGAAACATCAAGGAAGAAAACACAGCATCTGTGAGCTGTTAATTACGAAGGTGCGCATGTTGGAGTAACAAGGATGTTAATAGAGTTTTATTAGGAGACAAGAGAGCTGTTTTCAATAGCTTTGTAAAAGAGCCAGAGCCCTGTGGGCCCAACACTGGGCTGGTGCAAAGGGCGTTTTGCTGAAGCCCACATGGCTCTAACATCGGCACTCAGCACTTTCTACATCGCACAGCTGGTAAAACTGACCGCGCTGTGCGCAGGGAGCTGCAGGGGTCCGTGGCTTTTCACATGCTCAGTGGTCGCACGCCTGGTCTTTGACATATATTTGCATGTTTCAAGCCATAAAGAGTGATTGTTTTCCAGTCTGAGTACTGGCTGCAAGTGTGAAACTCAGCCCGCTGAGGCGCTGGGGAGTCATAGCCTCATGCATAGAAGAGCAACAGCTAGCATACACCACCTCGGTAGGGAAGACACCCACATGAGATTAGTAGCTTACCCACGTATAACAGGAATAAATAAACAGTGAATAATGTGATATCAATCTTACTCTGCTCTTTTTTTCTTTTTTTTTTTTTTTTTACCATGCTCAAGGCAACATAATTCAAATGCTTCTGTGCAGTCATTATGCACAGAGCCAAGTTGAGCTCCCACTTATTAAGGAACATTTAGCACCCTTACTCTGAAGCTCTCAGATCAATGGAGTCCACATTCTTAATCTCACTTTGCTCTTGCTAACAATGTGGTTACTGTAATGTTGGTCCTGATCCTCAAAGGAAAGAGGATATTAGAGCAGAAACCTCTGGTAATGAAATCTCGTGTAATGAAAGAGTGTTTACAGTGAAATGTTCGCATGTTGCCATCAAATCAGAGCCTCGAAATACGATTTCCGAAAGCCTCTGTAATTATACAAGCACCACAAAGTGGGGTTGGGTGGCGGGCAGGTTATTTAACATTTATTGCTACCACATAACACACTGTAACTCTGCAAGCAAAAAGGGTGTGAGGGATAGCGGTATTTCACAAAATACACACAGCACAATTAAAAATCACAGGCTCGGAACACTTGTAAGTGCTTTCAGTATACGTTATTCCATATTAAAAATGAACTGCATGCAGCTCAAGAGGAAGTCTTATACTTGTAGGTACCAATAAATTGTAAGGGAGAAATCTTTCCAGTGGACGTTAAGAGAGTCAAACAGCCAGATGAATAAAGAAAGAGCATGTGGAAAAAAAAATGAAGCGTGGTAAGGAGAAAGCCCATGTGCTATAGAAGTGCTGCCCTTATGGAACAAGGTGTTAGCCTACCTCATACCTGGTGATAGGTGAATCAAAGCAATCTTGTTGTCACCAGTGGCATCAAAAGTCTGGAGTCCTCACAGCGCTGTAAATGTGAACAGAGGCTCTGCAACTGCAAATCCCCCATCATGCATAGGATGATCCCACAGCAGAGAAAGTCATCCATGTTAGGAAGGATTGCAGGATTAAGCCCTCAAGACAGGAGTTCAAGCAAAAGAGGGCAGAGTGACTTGCATGCACAGGTGCTTCCACTTGTGGTGAGAAATGCAGTTAAGATATTTGCTTTTGGCTTCTCCTCTGAGTTAAAGCTAAGTGTGACTAAAACCAGCTTCACCTCTTACAGATCTAATGCCCATCGTGACACCCAGAAGCTCACTCTGCTACAAAAATAGTAAAACTTTGTACCTGAAACATCCTTTCAGGATGTTCTCAGCAATATCAGTAGCTTTCAGATAGATACACCCATGTTACCATCAACCAGTTGATCATCCACCTTTAACAGCATCCCACATTAGTTACCCTCTCCTGAACAAGAAGATCCGTAAAAATACCCCTGTGTTTGGCTCTTGGTCAGCAACTCATTCTCAGAGGTGGTGCAGGGGGTAGCAAGTCAGCTACTAAGCAAACTAGAAAGCCAGACATTAACCAGCATGCCAGAAACATGCCCCTCAGCTCGGCCAGCTTCTGCCAAGAACATCTTCCATCAAGATCACTCTTTCAGGATTGTGCAGGTGCAGCCTGTGAATCCAGTATATTCAACATTAGAGCCTGGAATCTACATTAAATATTTGAGCTCATTTGATCTAGGCACTGTACAGATACAGCAGAGACAGGTCCTAACATGGGATAGTCAATGTCTGAACAAATAACGCAGATAAAGGCTGGGAGGGAAAGAGGCAGCGCAACTCCCCCGTGATCACAAAATAAAGGAAGAACCAGGAACAGAAGTGCTGTAGCCTACCCTGCCTGCTGTGCTGTTCAAGGACCTTTTATTTTCTGTTCATTACTTGTTAATTATTTCTGAATGCTGGAGAAAGCAAAAAGCTAAAGACAAACAAGCCCCCATAGAGTTAGAAAACATCCCTGCTGTACGGCAGACTCAAATTGGTTGCGTTTGCAGCCAAAAGAGTTCCCAGGAGAGGGAGCAGAGCTTGCTGCTACAAGAAAAGGGTCAGTTGGTTTCTGAAGCAACCGGTTGGTTGGTTTCTGAAGCCCGTGGACATACAAACAGAGGAGGTAAAGCTTGAGACAGAAACTTGAAGAAAATTGCACCGTGGAAGCTGCGCACGCATGAGCAGGCTGCGTCTTTCAGCAGACGGGAATGTGCACTAACAGGCTGCCGTGCCCAAGCAGGAGACGACTGAGACTGCCCCTGGTCCTGCACACTCTGTTGCAGCTTCACAGCTTTTTAAAATCAGGACGGCTGGCTTACTCTAATCGTGTGTCCCTGTAAACTAACCAGCAGACTTAAAACCATCTCAGGTGCCACTGAAATCCCACTTTTCTGTACTGAGGAGCAAGCGTCTGGTGGACTGGGTGTATACTTTCGCGGACAAAATTCAAAACGATTTGAAGACTGTATGAAGTGTGGGCACGTACATATATATTATCAAAGCTACTCTGGCTCAACATAGATGCTGTAGATGCTTATCTAATTTTCACAATAAACTCACCTCAGACACCAAACTCCAGAAAGTATCTTCCATTTTGAGGTTTTATATCACATCAAGTCACCGGTCAATAAAAATTTAAAAAAAGGACAGCTGTATAGGATTTTATAGCAATGACACAAATATTGTGATTTCCAAAAAAGAATAATTTTTTTTTTTTTTCTTTTCTGTAGACTGAACTTGAAGCGTGTCCTGGTTTCAGCTGGCATAGAGTTAATTTCCTTCCTAGTAGCTGGTATAGTGTTATGAGTTCAGTATAAGAAGAATGTTGATAACACACTGATGTTTTCAGTTGTTGGTAAGTAGTGTTTACACTGAGTCAGGGACTTTTCAGGTCATCATGCCCAGCCAGCAAGAAGGCTGGAGGGGCACAACAAGTTGGGAGGGGACACAGCCAGGGCAGCTGACCCCAAACTGGCCAACGGGGTATTCCATACCATGTGACGTCATGCCCAGTATATAAACTGGGAGGAGTTGGCCTGGGGGGATCACTGCTTGGGAACTAACTGGGCATTGGTCGGCAAGTGGTGAGCAATTGCATTGTGCATCACTTACTTGTTTTGTATATTTCAATCCTTCTATTATTATTGTCATCTTATTATTGTTACTACTATCATTATTAGTTTCTTCCTTTCTGTTCTATTAAACTGTTCTTATCTCAACCCACAAGTTTTACCTTTTTCCTTCCAATTCTCTCCCCCATCCCGCTGCGGGGTGGGGGGGGGGGGGCGGGGTACGGTGGACTGAGTGAGCAGCTGCATGGTGCTTAGTTGCTGGCTGGGGTTAAACCACAACAAGGTGCAATCACTTGTCTAGAAAGAAATACCCTTCAGTTAAAGCCTTCATGAAGATTTTAATACCCTGATAATGATAAAGGCCAAGGTTTAATTTTTCTGTATTTGTAGTACCTGTGCCTATGCACAGATATTCTCCACGGCTTTGCCCAGAATTTATCTTTCCGTTTTTTTTTTCCCCCTCAACAAAATTCTCAGGTAAATTTCCAACATATATCCATAGCTATTTTAATATAAAGTTGTTTTTAAAAAGTATTTGTAGGAACTAATTACCAAGTACTAGAGAACTGAGCAACAGTTTTCTTTGACAGAGTTAACGGTAACATTGGGTCAAGCAGCAGAACCCAACTTTATAGCCATTTGCACCATCTATTACAACAGTGCATAAGTAAGTAATCTGAAATTGCCTGCTTTTACTTCATGACTGAGCTCTGCCCTTTACACGGTGAATTTCATTTTGAGTGACGGGGACAGATAGCCACTCCTTATCTGCGTGACCCATGACCTGTTCAGCACAGCAGCAGAGGAAGCGTGCGGGCAGACACGAACACCACCAAGAGCAGGTCCCCAGGCAGGGAGCACTCCGACGGGGCAGGGGCAGGCAGCTGCTGGCTCCCCGACCACCATCTCTGCTCCTGGGGATGGGTAGTTGGGTAGTTGGGATGGGTAGTTCACTCAGAAGCTGCATTAGTCTCACCGTGCTTGACAACCACCAATTGACCTACCCCTCCAAAAGAGCGTCTAATCCTTTTTTGAGCCCATTTAAACTCTTGGTCTCCACCCAGTCAAAAAAAAAATATCCACAATTCAATTAGGAACTGTACAAAACAAGAAGTTTCTTTTATTTCCTGCCTGAAAAGTTCACAGGTTACTCAAACAAAGCTGCAGCACTGCTGAGCACTTTCATCTCCCATCGGCTTCAAAAAGCTCCATGAGCTCTTTGCAACTGTTAAAAAGTAAGCCCAGTATAAACACATAACCTGAATTACACAAACATTTCCTATCTCATTCATGTTTCTCAACTCTACAGAAATGTTGACTTTCATAATGATATTTTAGACATATTAGGAAAGTGTGCAAGGCATTACATAGCCATAAATATAACTATGAAGTTATACTGGTTTTCTGATCTTCTAAAGAATTAGCAGGGACATGAATGTCCCAGCTTGCAAAATCAATTCACATATTCAGCTTAAATGTTTATCAGTCAAAACGTCTTAATTTTCAGTTCAAATCACTATCATGAGTGCTGCAACAGATCTAACTCAAGTAACAGAAAAAAGAGAGAAAGCTAAAAAGGAAATCAGAAAATGAAGCCTCTGTGATGAGAAGGTCAAAATACTGTTTAAATTTGAAGCAGGCAGTGGCGTTTATGCCAATACAGAGTCTGTATTACTCATTCCTTTTCCCCAGCTGGGTAGCTACGCCAAGCATTATATTCTGCCGGGTTTCAGCTATGCTTATGTTGGAAATTGCTCAACAGATACAAGATATAGAGCCGGAACAGAGGGAGTCATATACATTGTGCTCCTATACCATTCATTTGGTCGCAGAGCCATAATAGTTGCTATGTCACCACTAATCCTCTCTTTTCTGGTCAGCTTTTTTATGTTATGGCTGAGACTGTACTTATTTCTTTTTAGTGACTTGGTAAGGTAGATAATACTTCACACAGGTCTGTTGTTCACACAGATGCAGGCAGAGTGCATCTTTGAAAAAGCTACCATGGTTTCACAGAGCGCAGATGACTGACGTGCAATTCATGGCCATTGTAAGGTGCAGGCAATCAAAGCTGTGATGGAGAGCTTAACACTGGTAAAACATGGCCCAAATAAAATTCAGAAAGGTTTAACATACTCACCACAGATGACGAGGGTCCTGAATAATTGCTCCAGGGAGTCTGTGTAGTATACAACCATTTCAGTGTGCTAAATCAGAGCAGTGATTTGGTTTGAATTAATGTCTCCTTACCACCACTCCTGCATTGATCATGCTGCCAGACCCAAGATAAAATGTCTATCAACAGCCTCAAGAAGCCAGGGAGAAATCAGTAGCTGCTGGCCACCAGTGGGATAGGAGGTTTCCCGCTCCACAGCAATGCCCTGGTAGGAACGAGAATGTGAAGAGTGGCAAGTAGGTTGTCTGCGGGCAACACACGATTAACCTGTCTACCTCTAATCATGCACAATCCAGAACTGCAATTAATTTACAGGTCAATCTCTCATGTCCAGCTCCCCTCTAGTTCCCTCTGCAATGCTTTCTAACAGGTTTTAGTGGTTCGGCTACATAGTAAGTCTCACTTGGATGAGAGACTGAATCCAGGAAATAACCTCACTATTAGAATAATAAATTTCCTGTTCATCTTTATATTTCTTTTACATGGAAAAGCACAAGATTGAATAAAAGCACATGGTAGAATTACTTCTCCTGCCTGTTTTAATTTTAATTTGTTGAATAAAAAAGATGAACATGATGTGTGGATGGAGATGCAAACAAAGGAGTGGCGTGGGTAGAAATGAGATCTGAAGTCCACCAGTAATTTGATTCAGCTTGTAATTGTGGTCATTAATGGCTTGTTTTAAATGGTTTCTAGTCTGTTTTGGAATACTGAAAAAGCATCATCACTGGAATCAACACTGATGGACTTAATACTAGTACACATTTTGGAGGGGGATTCATGTGAGTTCTGCTGCTTTCCATGGATCAGCTCTCATGTAGGGAACAAAAGACCCTGATCTATTCCCTAATATTCTCCAGTCATACCTTTTACAGTTTATTTGTAAATCTTGAGCAGAAAGCAAGAGTCTTGAATTTGTTTCATCAGGTATCCAATAAAAGTCTCATAAAGCCGTAATTCCCACACGCACACCCCATTTTGTCCTATTACCTTCTAGCCTGCAGTTCTGTTTGGTGGGTGGAGGAGGCAATGGGTTATTTTTTTTTAAGATACAGTTGCACCTGCTCCAAATTCTGTACGCCTGTAGAGGGAGGCTAATCTAAATCCTCTTCACCTGCCATTTTCCTAGGTTACAGTCATGTTTCTTGCAATGTGAGATGTATTTTCAGTTCAAAGGACCCAGATAACATTTACAGAATTTCCAAAGGTGCTCAGTGTTGATCTGGCAGCATTGCCTTTAAAAGTGAACTTTCACTTGCCATCAGCGTGGAGAGGGTTAACTAGCACCAAGCACCCTTAGCACACTAAATGGAAAATTTCTCCTTTAAGGATCATCCTTTTATTTTCTTTGATATCTTTTTACCCACTCTTATTCTTCTGCTTATCTGTGGTCGTCACATGGGTCTCTCATCTTTAGAAATGGGTCCCTTTTCTCAGTCCTAGCCACTGTTATTTGACCTAATGCAAAATCCAAGTGGTTTATGTTTGTTTCCTTTTCCTTTCCTTCACCACATTTTTTTTCCTCTCCATGAGCTTCACAAAATAACTTTCCTAGCCTTGCCATGTAAAGCGTATTCCCTCTGAAGCCACATTGGTAACTTTTATCAGAGCGCAATTCCCCATATATTTTGTAATCTCAGCTCTTAAAATCTCCAGGAACTTGCCTGCAACTGAAGTCAAATTTACTAGCCTATTATTTCCTATTACTGTAGTGCTTCCTTCATAGACTAAGATAATGTTAGTTTCCTTCATGTCCATTTATACCCTTCTGCCTCCCTACAGAACTATTAAATATTGTAATTCATTCAGTATTCTCCTACAGTGACAAACCCCGGCACGCTCCTATCCCTCCCGCTTGCCAAAGACAAGCCAGCAACCAACTCATGTGAGATCACAGACACTAAAATTTACAGATGTGGACTTTTTTTGTGATGTCCCAAAAACAGCACGGGTGTCTTACAGGTTTTCTTGGGATTCCATTTGAACTAAATAATAGCTTTTTAGAAATATACACTCTAGGTTTAAAAAATTTCCACTGATGGGAATTCCACTACAACCTACATGAATTTGATCTGAATTTGGCTAACTTCAGTTTTGTCTTGTAGACTGCGAGCAAGTCAACCCTGAACTTTTCTTTAGCGTAGCTAACTAGACGCTTGCACATGTGGTTCACTTATAAACCTATTTATCCTGTTACAGCCTTTTTGGGTGGCAGACCCCGGCAGGGGACAGGTGCTCCATCACAGCAGGGTCTGGCAGAGGGGCAGTGCCACCAGCCTGCTCCTACCCTGCCTTCGCGGTGCGAGCGCTAGGCTGTGCCGCAGTGTCGCTTTAGGAGCTTACCTCAGCTTCCTGAGGCTTTGCTGGCAATCTGAGCTAACAGAAAGTGAACAGAAAACCCATTAACTCAACAGCCAAACCTTCTTTCTGGGTTTTTTTCTTTTAACCTTGCACCCTAGGTTTGCACAGCCCAGTAAAACCTTTATTCTTAGCAGGAAGAAGCTACCTTTTCGATAAAAGGAAGTTTCAGCAGCTGTCAGTGTTAATACCATGATGTTATTAGTAATTTCTGGTGACCGTTACGCTCATCCCCTCTTGCTCTAGTCGATGTAAGCTTTTCCCATTTACAGAAATGGGTGCGGGATCAGAGTCCCCCTCACACAACACTAGTCCAGCATCGCCATATCCCGGCTTGTGTGGCAGTCCTGTTTAAATCAGTGGCATACAGTTCCAAAGCTCAGGCATAGATAAGTATATCTTGGCATTTTTACCCAAAGTTTATATGAACCTCTAAGGTCGGTATAATCAGGTGTAAAAAATCCTATCTTATATGGCAAGACTTCTTGGATTTCTGGGGTCCTATTATTGCCAGACCTAAAGTTCAGAAATGCACAAAAATGTTAAGGAGCACATATACCAACTCACACATATAATCATGTAAGTTATACCTTCTAGATAAAAGTGTTTATTTAGAAGGTGGCAGGGGGATATTGGGGGCAAGGGGGCCAGGTATTCTTCATGCAGCAGTAAGGATGGCATAACCATTGAGTAAGAAGAAACTTCTTCTACAACAGCTATTTGCAAAGGGGAAACTGGAGCTTTTTCGCTCCCCATGGCAGAGGGAGAGTGCAGGGACCCTTCTCTGGCCAACCAGATGTTCAGAGGTAAAGCCCAGTGAAAGGAGAAACTGGACGAGAGATAATTTACAAAGTTCTGGCTTTAAAACACACTTTTCAGGAGGGTAAGGGAAGTAGATGTCAGTACCTAACCTGTCCTCTGGCGGTCTATAAGGCATACAGAAATTAATCACGCTTGCTGGAAAGCAACGCGGCTGATACAGCCCTTAACAAAATGCTTTCTCCAGGTGCCTTGCTCGCAGACAACTCGGTCCTCGGCCTCTCCTGAGCAAGGTCTGCAGCCTGCTGTGACGGTGTAGCTGCTGGCAGTGCTGCTGGTGTGGCAGACGCTCCTCACCAGGACAAGGACCCCGCAGTCACTCCCGTTTCACAATTCTTGGCCACAAACTCTTTTCCTGGGTCAGGTCCTCAAACAAATTTGCTGTTACTGCCTTGCCTAGCAAACACAAAGTACCCCAGGGCTTGTTGTACCCCGCTGCTCTCAGGGTCACCCTGAGGAATTTTTTGCTTTTCCTATAATCAGATTTTTTCATGGGTGGGCCAGCCTATGAGAGCCTTCTGGCAATCTCTCCCCCAAGCATTTCTTTGGAGTCAATCTTACGCTAAAGCAGCAAGTAGCTCATTAGCCATGAGGAATTAGGTGGCCTTGCAAATGCCACTTGCCAAGAGATTTGAGGACAGAGACGCTGGGGCTGCCAGCAGCTCCATGGTGCCTTTGCACAGGCCGGCAGTGCCAAGGGGGCTGGCCTGGCCTGGGGAGGAGACAGGTACGGGCTTCCCTGACTCACAGGACCTGGCCGAACGACGGTAATTTGGCAGAGCTTAGGCCACGAAACATTTCCAAACTCAAAAACTGGCCTGCCAATTCTGAGTCCATCTTGAAACTCTGGGGCTTTCCCAGACAAAAAAAAAAAAAAAAAAAAAAAAAAAAAAAAGTTGAAATAAAGCAAAGCCTTCATGGGCTACACTACAGACGATGTCTCAATTCCTCCCTGCTTATGTTAACCCTAGCAAATCTAGGCGATACTCTCCATATCCAAAAGAGCATGCAGCAATATTAAATTAACCATTAGCTTCAATTTATGACAAATCCTTTACTGAACTTTAATACTTTATGCAAAGAGAGAGATGTTTGCACGTGGGCTTTTTGTGCGCGCACCTTTTGGGTTTTTAATTAGAGGCTGGTTTTGCTAAGTCACATGCCTCGCAGGAAGCCTGGCTTTTACCTATCTTTCTCCTAAAACACAACCGACGTAACCGGCCTTGTGCAATCAACCGCAATGGATCTGATCCTTAAAAACAAAATTTGAGAAAGCAGGTGTCTTCCAGCAAGCCTCGCGCTCCACAGATGGGCGAGACGATTAAGTACGGCTGGAAGTGCCGTCTCGCACTGCAGAAACCATACCAACAGCTTGGTAATGGTGCTATTCTCATGAGAAAAGCGGGGTCATTATTAAATGGATGGAAACTGTTGTTCATAAAAGACGTTTGTACAAATGTAAACCCTTCTTTACTGCCACGTTAAATTTATCACAACGCAAAGAACTGTCAGTGAGAGGGTGTTCGGTATTCCCCCACCACCACAAGGCCATTTAAAGCAGATATGTTCATCACTGGTGTGTTAATCCAAAAGTATACATTCAAAAAGTGATCAAAATACTCGTCTTTCTCAAGTCCTTTGCACTCCAGGTGGAATCCCTTTCATTCCTGTACAAGGTAAAGTTAGTTACTGACTGCATGAGGCTCTGGGAGCAATGCCTATGTAGGGTACTTAATACCTTTCCTTATAAAAGAGAGAGAGAGAAATCTTTCCTCCTGAATAAATTTGCATGCAGCTATTACTCGCAGTAGCCCTATGACATTTGGGTTGAAGAAAAATGCCTTTACTTTCTCTCATAAAATTTCACTTGTGCTTTGCTTGGCTAGCAACTGAAAAGAGAAACCTTCTCTCTTCTCCATTTTTCTGAAGAATAGCAGCTCTTTAAGAAAATGCATAAACAGACAAGCAAGCACCCTAATTTTTGCTGGAAATCCAAAAAGGTGCTGTAGCACTTTGAAAAGCAGTATGGAGACAAAGAGGCTGACTCTGCTACCCAGCAACGAGGTCTGTGCTGCTTACACCCCAACACCCAGAGACAGCAGAGGCACTCCCAGAAATATGGGAAAACAGAAAAAAAGACTGCCCTAATCTTCCCTCACTCCACTGAACATCACCAAGACCCAACATGTAACCTTTACAGTCCTATCCATCACTGGGATAACAGGATCTCCTGCTATCATTAATTTTTCAGTCCAAGTGGTAGTAGTCTCTGCTGAAATGCTTAAGGAGATGGATGAAAGTCCTATAGGTGACAGGGAAAAGGCAATTCACAGCATCATACAGTACTCAGTTTAACTTTTTTTTTTTTAAAGAAACCCCGAAAGTTCTGTTTTTAAACCAATGCTTTTGTTTTTTAAAGTGATGCTCTGTTTTAAAACCAATGTTTGCAGATTCAAAAATTATGAAATAACAGTTCCTCTGGATATGCATCCCCACTCCCACATGGGCACACATAGGGGACATAGTCTTGGACTAGTATTTCTCCACAGGAACCTGCCTCAGCCAATGTACAGATTGAAGAATGAAAATCAGAGCAGCAACTAAATCCTTCTTTGACAAAGGCTGGCTGTCTTCTGAACGTAAAATTAGCAAATACATATATTTCCTCAATTTAAAAAAAAAAAAAAAAAAAAAAAAAAAAAAGAAAAAAACCCCACCAAACAGAAGTTTACTGCAAAGGAAATGAATTTGAGTTAGTTATTTTAAAAAATATTTCCCCCAAAAAGAGATGAACAGGTAGAGACAGACTGACCTTGAAGTGTTACACCATTATCTTCTGTGGTATCCAGCAGAAAAAAACCCTAAAAATTATTTTATAGGCACCTGGCTCATTATGTCTTACAAATTAAATCCTCATTTATCTATATGCACAAAACAGTACCTATTCATCGCCTTCACTTAAAAACACATTGCCCTTCTTTCTAGCCTTGTTAATTTCCAGATGCTAATTAAATTTATACTCATAAATGTATCTGTTTAGCATGCATGACTAGACCATTCCTCAATATCCATTATCCATTGTACATTCCAACATGTTTACCTACTGCTTTTGTTTTGCTTTGTTTTGTTTGGATCCATTTCCATCAGTTTAAAGGAGGGAGCTTACGAATTTAAGTTTCCCATTTTGATGCCGGGTGGCTGGATTCTCAGGCTTGGTGCTTTTGTAAACACCTTTGTCTCAACCTACTGTGAGGCAGAGGTGTTTTCAGATTATAGCATCAGACTATGGAAGAGCAGAATGGGAAAAAACACTCAGAAAAGCAGCATTTGGGGCCCTTTACCGGGCCGTTTGGTGAAGGCAGAGAATGTTTTTCTCTCCCCTGCCCAGCCCTGCCCTGCCCACCACAAAGCCTGGATGTGTACCGTTTTCTGGGTGCCCCGCTCTGCTCAGTGCAACTGGCACAGCCCAAACCGAGCCTCATCAGGGACAGACTGGGACTGCCACGAGGGCAAACCATGTCTGAGTTCTGACCTGACTCCTCTTGCAGGTTTGCAGGATCTGGCCAGGAGGACGAGCTCGTGCCCCTGACAGGCGGGTGGAGGACTCTCCTTTGACTTCTGCATCCGACCCTCGGCCCGACAGAGCCTCGGAGATAAGTCTCGAAAGGAGGAGCCCTGAAAGGTCCCTAAAGCCTGCCCCTGCTCTTCTCCCACACGCCGCAATAGCGTCCACCCATCCCTGCCCACGCTTGAAGCACTGGGCGGCAGCAGCCCGGCCGTTGCCATCTGTCTCTGCTACTCTCTCATGGATTTCCCCAGCCACCATGGGGTTCTTCAGGGGAGAGATAACGAAAGGCAGGTATTTCCTCTTCTTTGTTTCTGAGCACGTACCAACTCCTCAGTCCCTGGTTCTCTCCACACTCTCCATTTTTTGGTGTTCTGCACTTTTTTGGCATCAGCTAATGCCGTTAACTTTGATGTGCAACTCAGTGACTGGGATTTGTTCTCATGAAGGATATTTGTCCCATGAAAAATCCTGAGATTTCGACAATCATTTCTATTTCAAAATAGGGTTCAAAATCTGGGGTTTAGCAGTGGAGAGCATTTTGAAAGAATCCAAGTTTTATTCCTCTTCGCTCCCCCTTATTAAAATCTCTAAATTTGTTACACTGAATTAAATCAGCCAGGGAGGGCTTCAACCCAGTTTGACAATTCACAGTGTAGGCTACGTATCAATATCTTGCTACCTCATCTCAGTGAAATTAAATCTTAGGTCTGTCTTAGACTCCTAAGCATCTCACTCCAGGCTTCCTCTTCTCCCCTCCCGCCTCCGTCCCCCAGCACAACCACAAAAACCCGTAGCAATGACTTCCAGCACGGCCCTTGCGGTTGGAGAGCTCTGTGTAGCACGGGAAATGCACCTGGCCATGGAGTCTAGGTTCAGAGCAGCAGCGGGGCACAGCACCCACAAGTTTCCACTAGCAGAGGTCATTGCAGCTTCTTGTTGGAACACAGACGAATGCTGATTCGATCCGAAAGCTACCTGATATGATTGGCATCGAGCATATTTTGTATTAGAACAGTTCAATGCAAAACAGAACCTACCCTCCATTTGCTCTATGAAAAATATGACTGCGCGAAGCCTGCATTTTTCTGCTGAGAAAATATAAGTGAAAAATTCCCAATGCGGAACTGGTAGACTTGAAAGTGTGATGCTTGCTTAGGCAAAACTCCAAGTTGGTTTTAACTTACCCCTAATGCACATCCCAAAAACTACCAAAATATATCACTGCTCACAAACCTAATGAGAAAGATTCCTTAAAAAAACCCATAAATATTCTAAGGAGGATCCCTTGACTGATGTATTTAGCTTTTAAGTGTTACAGAAATGGCCTATTAGAAAGAAAAGAGCAAATACAGCTCTAGTCACTGGGGCTGATTTTACTGCTGGTAAAGAGAGGAGACTCTCACCCACTGAAAGAAATACCTGAGACTCCCTATGCTGCACAGTGCAAAGGCAAACAATGCAGGCTACTGGTTAGCTTACATGCCACCGAATCAACGATTTGCTTCGGCACAGGATCTGCAGTGATATTTCATTCACTCTAACACAGACAATCATTATCTGCATGTGGGTGCTGAGAGGACAAGGCGCGAGCGTGGAAATCAAGGTCAAGGAAGCAAGAAAAACTCCCTCATTTATCCCATGGAACAGTTATTCTATTCTGCAATAACTCGGGTTAACAAATAACGTAATAAAGATTGGCGTGCTGCCAGGATGACTGAATTGATTCCTACACTGCACAGCACAAATCTTTTGATCTCCCCATAAAGAATGGGAAATTATAGCCACAGTGGGTACCTCGCAGGAAAAGCAAATAAAAATGAAATGAACATTTCTAGCAGTTTTGACCTTGCTTTGGGGAATACTGCTTTAAATTTGATTGCCCTGCCCACTTATTATTTCACGAGAAGACACAAGCAAGTCACAAAGACAGTTTTTAGTATTCCCTTTGATGAGGTAGAAAACTGGATAGTCTTCTCCCACCCACTTTTTCTTTTTTTTTTTTTTTTTTCTTTTTTTTTGGTTCATATACTCAACAGAAAAGATTTTATCCAGGCTTTGATTTGATTTTCAGGATTTCTGGTGGGAAATTCTTACAGCAGATATTTTGCTTCCATTGG
The DNA here is from genome assembly GCF_929443795.1 of Astur gentilis. NCBI lineage: Eukaryota > Metazoa > Chordata > Aves > Accipitriformes > Accipitridae > Astur > Astur gentilis. The sequence goes on along the minus strand of NC_064901.1, from coordinate 6,365,968 downwards.
GGTTTATGGTGCTATTCTGTCTAATTATTTCTGGCATTTTGCCCATCAAATTGTGAGTTTCTTCAAAGGAACGAAATGACAGGAGGCCTCCTTTAGAGCAATCATGGACAGGGTTTGAATTTTGTTGTCTTGGAAACAAGCTAGTTCTTGTCATTGAATATATTCATAAAATAATGGTTGAAACATCAGTGATAATAATGGGCTCTTTCCTTGTCAAAATGCATGTTCTGGGGACTTTGCTCCAAGAGGCTCTGTCAAAGAGTTTTTGCAGATGTTGAACCTAATTTCAACACTTCTGTTTAAAAATCCCCGGCTCAGGCGTCCCACACCACCACTCCTGCAGCCAGCTCTGCCCACGGGGGTCGGGAAAGCCCCAGCATCCTTCTGCACACCGAGGACCACCAGCTAACCGCATCCCTGCGGCACAGACACCAGGGCACGTACCCTCCTGTCCCCGTTTGTCAGCGCCAGATGGCTCCGAATTGTGAGACAGGCACCCAGCGTGGATAACTTTGTCTGCGTTGCACCGATTAAGTAGCAAATATATTTTTCCCCTTGCCCGCTGATATAAATCCCAAGGTTCAGGGTATTTACACTCTGTGCCAGGGGTCTCACCAGCTTCTCAGCAGGTGCTTCGCTTTTCAAACAGATGGATATTGATTGATGAGTAAAACCCAGAGACAGAGGTGCAGTTTTTCAGGAAGGCTATTCAAATTGGGAACCTCCTATCACTCTTTGAGCTTCTGTATCAATCAAACCACCTTTGGTTTCGGCTTTTCATACATATTTAAAACCAAGAAAAAAGAGACCCTGCATCAAGATGCTCTTGGTTTCTGAACGGTGTGAATTAAGCTGAGAGCTGCGCAGGACTTGACAAATTCCTATGGCTCCCTGAGACTCCTGGTGTGTGTCTGTGTGGACGTGCACACGTATGTGCATGCGTGTGCACACACGTATTGGGGGGGAGGCGGGGATGAAGCTATAAAGAGCCACCAGTGGGGACAGGTCATAAAAGGCTTCCATTCTGCCAACTTTTCCATGAACCGTTTGGCTGGATATAGTAAACCTGTGGGACACTTGAGAAAATTAAAACTCTAAATTATTACTAGAGAGACTAGCCATAATAGATCTGCTGTGAGAATCTTACTAGCAGTTTTACGATTTTTTTCTGTCCCTCTCAAATCACTACATAATGACACTCAATACTCAAATGTCTAACAAGGCCATTTAACATAGCCTGCAGAAGAGGATTCTCCTGTGAAATTTTACTACAGCCTCTTTAGCACAAAGCTTTCTCAGATTATTAGTAATTTGCATTAGGTCTATTTAATTTTGAAGAGTGCCAGTTCAGTGACCACATGCATATTAGAGCTTAGCGAGTGCATGTGTCTAAAAAGTTACCAAAAGGTCATAGGAATTCTACAAGGCATTTGGGATTTTCAAATTTTCTCTTCATTGCAGCAAGGAAAAACAGCACGAGCCCTTTCACAATGCCGGAGCCTCTCATCTGAGGCATGATGTGTTGCAAGCATTAGCCGTGCGACGCGCACATCCCTGCAGCAGAATCCTCTTCCGCTACATACAAGAGTCTTTTAGCAAAACTTTCCTGTTTTGCTGTGAAAGAATAGCGTGATGACGGAAGAATTCCTTCCAGGCAATCTGAAGGAAAAGCACAGCTTTTCTTCTAAGCATTGGTAAGAGCCACCTCTTTCCCAACAAGAAACACGTGGACCGCTGGTGTGACATATACGCTGCTGCGGAGTTAGGAGTCACTAGAGAAACTCCATAGCACTGGAAGACAGTGCTGCCAGAACAATCAAAAAACCAAAGGATGGCAGCAAATAAAGAAAATATAAAGAAAGATCAGTTTTCTTCCAAGCAGGCATTCCTACCTTCTCCTTCCAAAACATGCAACATCATGCTTTGAGCGCTCCCAAAGCCTGCAAGTGCAACACCCGAAGGAACAGGCGTGATAAACCCCAGGTGTCACCTGGGCTTTTTTGAGACCCCAGTTGCTTGATAACTGTGTTTCAGCAGGAGGGCCGCACGCTGTACCCAACTTTAAGGTCATGCCTCAGTGGATGTAAAAACTGGTTTCAGACCCATGTAGTCTCCTGATACAAACGCCAGCTGATGAACTGCTTCTTCACATTGGTGAGATGGACAAATGCCCTCGCGATGTCTGCTCTCCTGTGCACCAAGGGCAAGTAAACTATTCATAGCCTTGCCACTTTGCGAATATATTTTTATGCCTTGACTATTTTACACACGTGCAATATTTCAGACTCTATCACAGCCACCTGAGCACCAGAAAAAAATGATTGTCCTGGCTCAGGAAAGCAGGATCTTGCCAACAAAATTAGCTCATCCTTGTGAGTCAGACACTCCAATCAAGATGACAGAGCCTCCTGCAGTAGGTATGAGAGGGAAATGCAGCCTTACAAGGACAGAGCATTTCGGGCTGTCCCACATCAAGATTCAAAAGGGATCAGTGTTATCCGTCGTACCATTGCATTAGTCTGAATGCACACTGAAGCATGGGAAGGTAAGGAGCAGATGGGATGGGGAAAACTCTTTGCAATCTGTTCTTCATAAGTCAATGATTATGAATCAGATATCTAATGAAGCAGTAATAGGAATGATGACTAAGTAAAGTAGCTAATAAAGCTAATTTATGTGAAGTTGAAATTTTTAGTACTGTGCATTAAAGCAAGCATGATGTCTCAGCATAGTAGGGGCAATGTTAGTGCTATATATACCAAGCGCTTGCAATGCTTCAAGATGATAATACAACTAGATATGCTGAGCTTCTGCATTTCTGATTAAAAGCTTTGTTCTTCAGCACAGACCAATGTACTGGCCTTTCCATGCCACCTGCAAGCTTGCTGGGAAACGCACCCTGCTCTGCAGTTCTGGGTGCCAGCATGTCTGCTCAGCCCCACCAGGAAAGAAAAGAAACTAATGAAGGGCCTAATAAGGCAGATGTTTTTCCTATTACTAGTGTCTCCATTTTCCTTGCTTTTTTTTTTTCCCCCCTTTTGTTTTTTCCGCTCTCCCCCCCCCCCCCCCCCCCCCCCCCTTTTTTTTTAAACATAAAACGAAACACAAACATCTGACTAACCTTGACTGGAACGAACCTGATACTCTGCAATGTGTATAGTGGGCAATAAACTATGGCACATATAGCTTCTCAACACTGCATTTCCATTTTAACTGCTCAGCTATGAGAGTATTTCACTCATACTGTAACTCAAATGATTACAGATTACTTTAATGCAATTTGCTCTTTTTTTGCTTTCATGGATTTTAGAAAATTAATAGACATGAGCAAGCTTGCCAGGAAGTTTGAAGACAGAGACAAATGAAGGTCTTGGGAGCCCAAAACACAAGCTACTTAGCTACTCAAACTATACCCTTCTGAGAAAGGAAATATGTAGTGTGATATATTTGTTTGCTGTCACCGACAGGAAGGCCTGCCAGGATAGCCTCACTGCTCTGGCACGTGGTCAAGTCCTCTCCCCGTACACAAAGTCAAACCAAAGCCAGGGACACAAGGACACCCCGGGGCTTTCACTGCCTTTGGTCTGAGAACAGCTTTCCTCATGAAAATGTAGCTGAGGTGAATAAAAAATGAACATTTGGGAGAAGCCTTCACAGTTCAGGTTCCCAAGCCAAGAATTCGAACGCACCCATCAAGCCATCGGTTCGTCCCACCACGGAGGCGAAGGGCTCCGCAGCGGGTGCACGGGGTGACTGATACCTGGGACCCCAAAGAGGCACACCGGCTGGCAGCTCCCAGCACCGAGACACAGAGGAGCACGTTCACGAGCCCTGAGCAGACAAAACAGCCCACATCATCCCTAACGCGCACCTCGCCTCACCTGCCCCGGAGGGACTGGTGCTCGCCGTACAGGATGTCCGTGATGCGGGGAATGCCAGGGTGCTAGCGCACAGCTGCCTGCAACCCAATACCCTCACCATCCTCAAATGAGAGCACGGACTTTAATAGTTGATTTTTCATGCTGGTAGCAAAAAACAGATGATACTTTATTAAGATGTAATTCAGGGCCAAGAACGATCAACCAAAGGCACTAGCCAAAGGGCTAATATTTCTGAACACGGGCATTTTATTGCTTATCATTTCTCCTAACCATTCTCTCTCCCTCTCTGAGCCTCCGCCCATGAAATTGAAAGATTTCTAGTAGAAATGCCTTTGTTGTATCAGCTTTGGAAATATGGATTACAGTATTCTGCGAAAAACATTTATTACTCTGAACTGTGACTCGGACATTGTTGCATTTCTAGGGTTATAGATTTTCTTTCAGCTAAACTAAGGCTGTAAGTCACAGTGACAGTTGTAATGTGTGTAATACCACAGTACCAGATTCTATTACATACATATTTTTGCTAGAGGTTTACGATGTTAAAAATATTTCTTCTTTTCCCAATACCTTGCCCTACCTGTTGTGTAAATATATTGGAACCTATAACACTGAAGTCAATTTCCAGATGAAATGTGCATGGGAACAAGTAGTTTGTCCTTTTTCAGGAAAAAAAAAAAGGAGGGGGGGGGGGAATACTGCATACAAACTAATTATATTCAAGCACAATATTGAATTGTAATAAAAGATGAATGAGAGAAAGTGTGTGTCATTGTGAGGAATGGGGAAGGTTACAGAAAGCTGAGACTAGGGAAGGATTTATCATGTGGATGCTTCAGGCATTGTGTTGAAAGATCTGCAGACTTATTTGCAAGAGTGTTTTACGGGAAAAATAGAGCAGTCTACATAGGAAAGAATTACTATAGATTTTTATCTTTTATACAAGACAAAGATACAAAGATAAAACACTGTTTCTATTAAAAAGAAAAAAAAGAAATCTATGGAAGAAATCCCAGTTGCAATACAGAGGGGGAAACCTTTCAAACTGAGCTCTGAGGCCATCAACTGCATAAATTCAGGGAACAGACATTTGTTAAAATACAGCTGATCCATAATTTTTAATGTAAGCACAAAAGTGTGCCGGGTTTAAAAAAAAACAAAACCACAACACAACAACTGCAACAACTAGAAAGCTTTCCAGTTTTGCTTGCAAAACCTCGGTGCACATATACATGCAAACAAACCTTTTGGCTGGTTGTTAGAATTCAGCTCTAGTACAGTCATAACACAGCTGTGGAAGCTGGAAAAATAATGGCATTCGGGGTGTATTAGTATGCAAACGGGCATGCCAACACTTCCACTTTGCTTCCAGAATTCCTCCAGCCTGCACATGTCGTGTTTCAAACCAAATAGGGCTGGAAATCAGGAGGGTCAAGCACAGCTGACATCTCCTCTTCCATTGTTCCTCCTTAGCGTAACGCCTAGCTAGGGCAATGCGAGGCTGCTCCACTGTGTCTCCAAGCAGAGGTGGGATCAAGATGCTCTAGCACCGTTCTCAGCAAGTATGAAGCTCCTGTTGGTGTTGCATTTAATGGCTATGGGAAGGCTCTGGTTGGGCTGTGTTTTGCGCCAGACCCACGGAGCGGGCCGGGAGATGAAGCTCCCTGCCGAGAAGCACGCTTTGCTCTTCCACCATGCTTCCAACCACAGAGCTCAAAGCCCTCTAAAGCAGGCATATCTGAATCAAGCTTCAGGACATATCTACCCAGCTCACAAGGGTATTCTGTTCTCTATTTTGCAAATGGAAAAACTGGGGCACCGGGAGGTTAAGTAACTTGCCCAAGGTCATTGAGCTGAATCAATTTCAAAACTAGGATTAGACTGAAATTCACTCTGAGTGCCTGATCACAGAAACACAGGCAGCGTCGACTTTTTTTTCCAGAAGAAGCTACTTATATGCTAAGCTATTTAGGGTTGAAAGGCAGAAGTAAAGAGCTTATTTGGGGAGCGAAGGGATTTGTTTTTAAGGAGTTTAAATTCAAGGAAGAAAGAAACAGGAAACCACTGTACAGCATCCCCTTCAGAGCCAGCGCCTCCCCTTAGGTACCCGGCCAGCTAACCCAGTCCTTAACCCCAAGGGCTGCACAGCCCATCCACGTGCCAAGGTCCAAACCGTGGCACCCCAAACAGAGCCATTGGAGCAGGGAGGACCAGTTCCACCCCCTGGGGCTCAGCTTCCCCACCCATCCCAGCGAGGGGAGGAAGAAGACCACGACCTCCAGGCTGGGCCTCCGGCTCCTGCACAGCAGCTTCCCCGGTGGCACCGAGCAGGTCGGAGCAACGCCAGCAGCCTCCCAGCCCACGCCAGCAAAGAGCCGGGACAGAGGATCTGCCCTCACCCTCTCTGCCCACCCCATCGCAGCCCATTTGAATGGCACAAGGGCACTGACATGTCAGCCCCTTTCCGGGAACTCCATTGCATTCAGATTTCTCTGTGTGGTGTTAAAAATAACATTAGGAGAGAAGGCTTACCAACCACAGAAACTCAATTAATGGGGCTGTCAAAGCTCTGGCAGACTTCAATGCCACCAGGATTTCAGATGCAAACCCCATGACAACCTTAGCTTGACCCTTCCGTACATATGAGCTATGATAATGTCTACACAGCTTTAAAAATATTTCCTTTTTTAACGACAGGCAAGTGCATCTGGACCCACCCCAACAACGGCTCACATGAAAGGGGACGTAGCACACCCTTCTGGGCTGCTGCACAGCCTTTTATCTCCTCGGCAGCCTTGGAGGATCCAAAGCTTCAGCTGGGACCATACGAGTTGCATGAGCTATTAGAGGAAGAGAAGACAAGGGTCACTAGAACAGCAAATGCCCCCTATGTTCTGCTGCTAGTAAATTCATGTCTATTAATTGCAATAAATTATCAGGTTATACAGGCAAAGTGACACACAAGAAGTTCTCAGAAAAATAGATAATGACAGGAAAAACAATCAGGCTACAGGTTTTGTTTGCCATCCCCCCGGAGACTATGTAAATTAAAGCATTTTTTCTTATGCAAAGAGCAGCACCGTGTAAAGAACAGTATTTGCAAAACTGCTGATAGTCATATGGAGTATGAATACGCATTACAATTACAAGACCAACTTTTAACTGCCAGCAACAAGAACGACTCCAACAGCAACACCAGCAAACGCAGTGAGGCAGGGACAGGCATCCCATCATACCAATTAGCGTATGACCACAGAATGACATTCTTAATCTGAAAAGCATCTCATCCAAAGGTACATTCAGAGATCTACTTTCTTCTGCTGGAGGGGTTCGAAAAATACTAGTGTGTGAATGAACACCTACAGTCGAGAGTTGGCTTTCTTTTTGTATTCTGGAAAACATGCAGGAACTTTTTGAAAATTTCAGTCTCTAAAGTGAGATTTCCCATATATTTAATTTGTTCCGAGGCAAATTTTACTTCATGTTTTGCAAAACTCTTCTGGAGTTACAGAAGAGCAAAATACCTCACCGCTTTTCTGTGTAAGTAATGTTTTAGATACTGGCCTATGCACAGTTCAAAAAGGGGTTGTGAGATTGCAGGCTGAGCTCCACAGGTTAACTAGCAGGTTTAAAAGCTCAGCTGTAATGTTACATTAACATTGACTTTTGTACTTAACAGCCACTGAAGTCTAGAGCACTGGCACAAATCCATTCAATTCTCCTTTCACCACAGAAAACCTCCCATTTTCATCTGCTTCCAATGGCTGCGCCTGTGCGGCCATCGCCACTACACCGCTTGTCCCGCAACGGAATCCACGCAGACGGAGCGCGGTCGTGCTGCGGCTGGGTTGCTACCAGAGTTTGCACTGGCCGGGTTAGGGCAACGGAGGTGTTTCCCTTGCGATGGCAGTGCAAATACAGTCTCAGAGCAGAAGTGAGAGTTGCATTACATCCTTTGTGCAGCTCCTGACCACTGTAGATGGGAACGGACCAAGTGACTTGCTCAAGGTCGCACTGGGAATCAGTGACGTAGCCAGGGCTGATCCTAACTCAGAGCTTCAGCGGGTCCCTCCAAAGCCTGGACCACCCTCACGCTGCCCTTCGAGGTGCCCATGCAGCCTGGGCTCCTCCTTCACCCATTCGTTCGGGGAACAAACGGTAGAGAGGATGCTTTTGCAAACCAGGCTCCTTGAAAAGAGATTTCTTCTAGATGCTAAGAGCCAGCCCTGGGAGTCAATCCAGATCAGTTAAGTCTAACAAGCTTCTGAAGCCTTTCCTTCCAACAAAAAGCTTTCGGGGGGGGGGGGGGGGGGGGGGAGACAAGACACACACAAAAAGAACACAGAAGTTATATGTGCTCAACAGCAAGGAGTAGAAAGAAATGGTGCAGAGCAGAAAGAAATTGCGCAGCACTAGACAAGAGAGACCAACTGTTCAGAGATCAGAGCATGCCACAGTGCTCACCAGCAGCCATGCGCGGCAGGACTGGTTTAATTCACTTTCCATGAGCAGGGGTGTTATTTGTGAGAGCTTTCAGCAGGGAGTGATCTGCAGACACCTTATTATAAACTTCTGCAGAGGTGAAGTCAGCACTGAAAAGCACTTCTCATTCTGTCTCCTTCCTGCCTGCCTTGTTCCTCACACATCATTTTCTTTTATCAAAATGGACGGCAGTATCAAAATTGAAAGGAAGTAGAAGCTGTGAAAATAACAGACCCAGGAAAAGAATTTTTAATTTTGCCTCAATTTCTTTGATGATGAAACCAGTGTTGAATATTAAGCAAGTCCTGAGAGTTGAACATCAAGAATAGCTGAAAGTTTTGCTTCTGTCAGAAATGTGAGCAGAATTCCTTCATGACCCGTTTCAGCTTGTTATTCAGATAGAGATAAAACTCCTGAACTTCACCGGGCAGATCCTGCTGTGCTGTGTCCATGCCCCCATCCTTTGGCTTTCCTGTAGCACCACAGTTAAAGAGTTTGTCTGCATTTTTACTAGAAAGGATGGGGGGGGGAACAGACATTTAATACCAGAGCAGATTTTTATTTCAATATGCAAAAATAATTTACAGAAACCTATCCAGTAAATAAAAAAAAACCTTTTTTTAAAGTTCTATGATAATGATTATTCTATGATTCTGTTTGGTTTATGACAAAGTTAAATTACACCTTAAGGCCTAAGGGCAAAGGAAAACAAATACCATTTTTCTTTTTGACAAAACCCAAAAACACTGTGGAAGAAATTTTCCAAACTAGATTACAGTAATGGTCTCTTCTAGCCCTAAAAACCTCTGAGCCTCCCTTGATGTGATTAATAATAAAATTGTATCTAGAGCAGCTATGCAAACAAAAAGCTTCACTTTGCCAGCCCTGTGCAGGGACGGTAGCAAGGTATAAAACCTGAAGCAGAAACACCACTGGAGGCGAAGCGACTGCTTCCCAAGAGGAGGGCGGCAGAATTGTGCCAGAGGGGCGAGACACCTCCCAGGATGAAGCAGTGGCGTGGGGCGGCCAGAGGCATCACCAGCCTCCCTCCATGCCGGGGACTCAGTCCTGGGAAGGGAGCGGAGCCACTCACTGTTGGTGGGTGACGAGAGGACTTAGTTGGGCGAAATGTTCCAAACGCTTCCCAACACAAGGACTTTGAAATTACAGAACCTTTCTAAAAGTCTTTTTTTTCTTTTTAAGTTGGAAGGTTTACAGTAACTTCAATGTCTCGTTACTGAATCTAACTTCAGAAATTTAATCCTTTCTCCTTTATAGGTGCTTCCAAAGACTTGTGAAAAGTTTACATGAGAACGGTGGGCTCCTCACAAATTTTGTCAGTGCAATCTGGCTTGCCTATGGATGTTAAAAACAACCTGATTAGAAACCCAAGGTTATTCTAGTTCTGTTCCTTTTTTTTCTCCCCACACACAAGAAACAAATAAATCCATTTCCTCATACATAAAAATAAAATTGTTTCATTGTTATTCATTAGACAAGCTCTACATCATAAAAAGCTCCACAAATGTTAACTTTTCTACATTGCTCGATTATTGCAAATAACCAGACAAACACCTGCTGGCCTCCTACCTCCTTGAACATAAGATTTCATCTTTGCTAATGTTTTGGGTTGTACTGCATGTTAAGGGTCTTAATAAGAGCATCAGTTATTAATTTTTAATCCAACTTTCTGAGGCAATGTGGTTGATATGACTGCGCTGCCTGCATCTACCGGTTCTGCTTCCTGCCAGTAATATCAAACCTCTTGTCCAGTTTTAACCAAATCTGACATGAGCGTACTGCTTCTGCTAAAACGAGTTTCTCATGGGAACAAAACTGTATTATTAGGTGCCAGAAAATCTACATTGGAGATACTTTATACATGCCGTAACCACAGGACAAGCTTTGATCAATCTTTGCACTTTGTTTGACAAGAGATAACCTCACCACAAGATGCAAATCCATAGCAAATTAAGTGCAATAAACTCCACTGCTCACTCAACTCGCAGCATGGGAGCGGCTATGGAGAGTCCCACTCCACTCCCCCCAAGGAGAGAGCAAGGGGAGAGCACCCAGAAGGCACCGAGCCCTCCTCATCTCACCATCCAATCTGTCCAGGTTGAGAAGACCTTTCTTACCAACATTCTCTCTGCTGCCATTAGACAGGCTCTTCAGTCTCATGCAGGGCTTTCCAAGCATGGCTGTTATGGAACACGAAGACCGGACAGGGACTTCTATGGACGTTAAAATTTGACCACTTTTACTCAAGTCTTGCTCACCAGCAGGAGCGATGGCGAGCTGGGCACCCAGCACTCACTCTCATGAGCATGCGTAAGAAACGCCCGCAGCCCTCAGGAGCAAAGGCAAGCAAGAAGAATTTCCCGAGTACCGTGCTGCTGGGGAAAATCGCGCAGGCCAGCTGCAGGCGAGCGTGGCCGTCCCCGGTGGTCCTTCGGTGGGACGCAGCCCGTGGCCCAGGACCAGAGCCCAGCCAGGCTCTCCACAGCGTGGCCCAGGGCAGCTCACGGCGCAGAGGCAGAGCAGCCATAGCCCACAGGCTTAAGCGAGCTTCTCCGAGAGCCTTTACGGACATTAACCTGCAGCTAATCCATCGGCTCACAGCCAGCGCTACGCTTCCCGCCCCTGTGTCTGAAGTCCCCCATTAGCTTCCCCTCCCTCCCCGAGCTGCGTCTGACTTCCCTACGTGTCCCGCCAAGCGCCCAACGTGCTACCTGGCTACACCCTGCCTCACGCCGCCGGCAGTGCCCGCACCGCGCTGCACGCCGCGTTAACCAGGCAGTGGTGGGTGAGCCAGGGCCTGCCACGAAAAACATGCTCTGACAGCGAGGATGGGACCATTGGGTATCAGAGGCCGGGTGGCCCAGAGCAGGAGGCAGCAGGTAGGCAGCGGATCAGGAGAGTGCGGCCTGCAGTCCTTCTGCAGATGCGGAAAATGAAACGCATGAAGAGGCTCTTAACGAGCCTCCTGCCGCCATTCCCTTGTCCAGCTCTGGAGAGCGCTGGGATGGCCACCCTGCCTCTGATGGAGCCGCTTTGTCCCTGAGCACCACTAAATCTCCACATTGCAAACCTGGAGCAGGTGAAGATACCTCTCCGCTGTCTCACATCAAGCGTGTCAGGCGCTAAATGGAGAAAGCAAATGCTGCCAGTCCTGCTCCCTACCTTCTCCTCCTCACCAGCTCTCACACCACTGCCCCTGCACCAGCGTCCCACCATAGCCACAGGCTTTGACCACTTTTTGGGACCCAGCGTGACTGTTTCCAGCAATCGTGCTTACTCTTAAGTTTGTTTGCCAAATACCTTTCATTTCGGCTGTGACAGGACTCGCGTTTACGGGAGGAAACAACACACCAGATTCCCGAGTCGTCCTTTTTTGCTAGCACCTACTACCGATGGCACAGCATGGGAGCATCTGCAGCGAGCCCAGCAGGTCTCTAGGGAAAACGGGCGACTCCGTCGCATCCAGCGGACGCACGGCAGCGGCTGATGAAGGGGTTTTTGCACAATACGTAATCACAGCACAAAGGAGACTGATCCTTGTGCTAGAACACAGCCTTGCGGTCCCCAAACCGTGAGCGCAATTTTGGCCTTTGTTGTCAGAAATAGTTGGATTATTTCAAGGGCTGACAGACCAGTTCGGGTTGTGCTGGATTGCCCCCTGCAGCCGAAAGGTCGCATCGTCCCCAGCACCCGGCTGGCCTCTCGCATCACGGCACGGCGCGTAAAATCGGAGCACTTGCAAGCACCGATCCCTAAGAAAAGCCTCTGCGATAATTTTAATAACATTTTCCTTCCTGGCCATAACCAGAGAAAGCTGGTTTGCTTGTTTGTTTCCAGATGTTTCTATCTGATTACAAGGGAAGCTTGGCAAAAGAAATTACCTTTTAAGAAACACTGCAGCCTCCCATATTCTTTTCTTCTGCTTGTGGATGGCAAACATCTTTTTCTAGGTATTTCCTCTCTTTTCACGATATGACAAGTTGGGGAGAGAGAGGGGGAGAGAGGAAAGGGATGGGGAATAGATGATGAAATATTTTCTAATCCTCCCAAGCAAAGGAAAGCAGCATAGCAAAGGAGATATCAAGAAAAGGCTTTTTTTTCCCCTTCCACACACTTCAAAGAGACGCACCCTTGTATAAAACATACGGCGCAGAAGGCCAGACAGAGACAACTCTGAAGAGCGCGCAGAGCATGGACGCAGGGAGAACAAGGGTGGGCCACATTTTGTTTAGCAGCAAAGGCAGTACCAGATAATCAGTTATTTTACTCATGTACTTATGTCTCTGCCTCACCACACTGCTGTAAAACTTTTGAAGTATCTTGGTTTACGTGCTAGTAAATGCTGGACTTCAAAGGAATAGGAAATGGATGCTGAATGGCAAAGTGACCTTTTATTACTCCAGCTACAGTTTGTAACCTGGAACGTGACAGAACATTTTTCATTCTACTTAAAAAAGAAAAAAAGTCCCGCTAAGGATCACACTTTCAAAACAGCTTCAATCAGAGCGTTACAGAGGAGTTTTGACAAGATACCAAAGTATATTTCCTGGTTCCAGTCATGTAGCATGGACCGGGGTGACAGGAGGTTATAGCTGTGTCTCATTGCAAAAGTCTCTTTCTTGCTTCATTATCTGTCATTACAGGCTCTTCACTGGCCTCAAATATTGCCCTCTCGCTCCATCCCCAGCTGCTTTCACTGGCAAAAGCAATCTTGAGTTGCTCTCTGCCCACAGAGACTGGCAATCCCCAAACCTCCCCCTGGGTCCCTGCCCACAGAGACCGGCACTCCCCAAACCTCCCCCCAGGCTCAGGTGGGAACTTTGATCCACCTTCAACCCCCCCCCCCCCCCCCCTTTTTTTTTTTATTTTTATCTTTGAGATGAAGGCTGCAGGGCCTGACCAAATCCTCTTATGTCAAGGATGCAGAGGGGATGAAAATGTGGTATTTAGCAGCAAGCTAAATATGGAAGGACTTTGGAGAATGGGAATAGTGAACTGCAGCTTCCATGTGATAACAAGCAAGGCCAAGCTGATGAAATACATTGGCAAAGAGTGGTCAGGACACAGGCAATAAAAGGAAGTGAAAGAGAGAAGCCTGAGAAGACAAAAAAAAAAAAAAAGTTAGAATTAAAAGGGAAAATATTGAGGTGTTTGAAAATTATGAGGAATCTAGCTGGAAAGAAACATATTCTAGGAACAGGTGGGGAGATAGGAAAAAATGGATAAAAGGTCACAATTAGAAATTCATACAAATTACATAGCAAAGTAAGAGACTGAAGGAAAATCTCAACAAGCAAAATAATAACAAGACTGGCACCATTTGCTATAACCATTTTAGATGTGTTATGACATGACTAGATGAGGGCCTCTTTCCTTTTGCTTTTCCAGAAATTGAGAACAATACGTGATGGCATGGACAGATACTCCTGCCCAGGCAGAAAAGAAAACCCAGTGGTTACAGGGATAAGCTGGGACTTGCAAGACTTACGATTTTCTTGTTCTGATCTGGAACAAATGCACTGAGCGCAGCAAAGGAAAAAAGAAAGAAAATATAATGGGGTTAAAAGGAAAGGCAGGGGGATCTAGAAAAAGAAAGAAGAAAAATACAACTAATAGAACAGGGCAAGAAGTACTGAGTATGCAACATTACAGATTTTAACTCCTACCAGCATTTCAGTAATGCGGTTTGGAAAAAAATACTGACTTTAACAATCACACCCATGAATTTAATTTCCCTTAGCTTAAGAGGTATCAAAAATTCTTTAGCCAAAGGTTGCTCTCATGACATCCTTGCTAGATCCCAGAATGGCTCACCTTCCTCCCAACTGGCTCTAAGGGTCCCCACCATCCTTGCAAGGAAGGTAGGTACATACCTAGCGGCAAAAAGTTGCATGGGTAGTTTTAAAAAAATCCAAATGAGCTATTCGAAGGGAATTGCCAGAGAAACCCACCTCCCCAGTGGAAGAAATATGAGAAGGCCACACTGCCTACACCACCCCAGCTGAAACCAACAGTTAGAAACTCCACTGCCCACTTAGTCTGTGGTTTTTTAGGGAAATCATTTTAAAAGTGTGTTTCTCTCTGCCTGGTGAGGAATAAAGCCAGCCTTTTGGCTGAATGTCAGAAGATTTGTGAACATGAGCATGGAACCTCCATAAACAGCTTAAATCAAGGTTTTCTTCCAAGCATGCTGATACCGAGAGCATGTGGGAGGCAAATTTAGACATCAAACAAGGGCCTGCACAGTAGAAATCCATCTGGCTACACTCAAAAATGGGCATTCACTGACTCAGACGTGCTTTTACATTATATACTAAGCCATTTGGATGACAGTAAAACTGAGCCAGTCAGGAACATCATCGTGTTTATATCTGCCAGTCCTGCCAGGATAAAGTTGGTACATCATTTATGAGCATTCAGCATTCCACAAGGCTCACAATATGGGAAATTTATCTACGGCCTCCTGTACATAAATAAATATTGCATTATCTCCTATGCTGGTACTACTGATATTGTGTGGGAACAGATTTTGTCTTCCATCAGCAGACTGGTGGAATTTAATAACATTTGTGGTCATCCTGTCCAACTGGAAAGACACATCACACCCATCATACTGAATGGTTCATCATCAGCTGAATATATAAATCTGAAAGAGCTGCAGACAGCAATAGAGTGACAGAATCTTTTATTGAACATGGATGCATTTTTCTCTGACAAATGGGAATCTCCAGGGAGTTATGATTTATCAGTTGTGCACCAGCAGTGCGCTCAGTATTGCACATGACTCAATGAGAAGATGGCCCTGAAGAGTTTGCGATCCAAGGTACTGGATTTTGCCAATGCTCTGGTTGAGATATTAATGTGCGTAAAATTAACTTGGGGTGTCTGGTGGATTAGGTGGTGTCTAAAGTCCACGGAGAAACAAAGCAATTGGAACATAGCACGAAATAAGAAGAGCTACCATCGCAGTTACACAGTCTGGAGGTATCTCTAATGGCAAAAGATACCAGCATCAGGTAACTAGCTGCCATCAGATACACAACAGTAGTCAGTGGCTCTAAGGTTTCTTTCAGTGTATATGATGATTTTTTTCCTCTTGTTAACTCACAAGTCCTTCCTCACCAGGATAAATTATATTGGCCAAAAGAGTGCAAACCGGTTCGCAGCCTACTGAGCCGGCTATGCAGCCCTCTGCCTAGGGCTGTGCGGCCATTAGACATTGCCTAAAAGTTGTGGCAAGTTCCTGCTTCCTCCACGTAGATTCAAACTGGTCTTAGCCCTGGAGCTCCCCTCTAAGTAGTCCCTCAGCCGTGGTATTTCTCAGTTACTTCCAGGTGGCATTATAAGATAGCTGAAATACTCCTGCGACTGCAGATTCTGGTTTAGATGGCAGCTGCCTACTTTTGCCTCGGTTTACACTGTTTCTCTTTGGATGTCTTTCCCAGCTTCTGCATCAGGCATCCTCGGAAGGGGCCAGTACAGGCTGTGATCCCAGCTTCCCCCTCATCAGGGACTGAACATGGTCCGAACCCACGTCTGGGACTCGGGGGAAGCTAAGGGGACAGTTACTCTTCCACGAGACCCCACAGAGGTACTCGCATGCGGCTTTGGCCAAAGTCTCCCCAGATTCCTCCCTTAACAATTCCTTGACCCTAGGTCCGCTTTCAGCCAGCCAAGGACTTGTCTTTTACCTCCTGCTGCTTTGCTGTAGGCTGGCCGCCTGCATCGAGGAGGAAAATAGGAGGCAGAAAACGAGGCAGAGGTGCTGCCACAGAGCCTGCGAGGAGAAGGCGGGTTCCCAGCGCCGGGGAGCACTACCGACGGGGAGCACTACCGACGGGGAGCACTACCGACGGGGAGCACTACCGACGGAGCAGCCACAGCACGGCCAGCAGCTGCCCGGGCACTGGGAGCAGAAACCAGAACGAGGAAAGGAGACAGAAAGCTGTAAGGGTCGCACAGCAGCTTTAGGAGACACCTAATCCGCGACAAGGCATCCTTTGAGTTCAGTGGAAGTATGATTTCGCTCCGATTGTCGCTCTGGCAGGTGTGTGCAAAAGATACTGTGTTCCCTTCCTCTCCAGTGAAATCTCATCTATTGCAACTACTCTGAAGTACTGCTCTATTAACCCTGCTCTGGGTGCTGCGCCTTATTTTGATCTCTGTTCTTTGCATGAAGAACAGAACAGAAGTAAAGTCTGTGTAAAGTCTAAGGCGTTACAATAAAACCAGAGCGCACCTTAGGTGTAAGAACCAGTTCTAAGCTGATACGAACTAGCAGGAGCCAGGCAGACTTTTACGAGTTTCCCCACAGTCCTTCGAGACTCTCTTTCAGTCAAGTGAAGACATCGGAAAGGCTGCTCAAATTTGGTAATACAATAAATCTGTCTTAAAAAGAGGCTGAGTTCTGGGACCATCCCCATTTCCTTTTGAAATCCCATGTGTTATTTCTGAACCTGCAGACACCATTATGGTTTTTTTAATTTAATTAACTTTCAATAAACCTGCTTACACTGGAAACAATAAAACTCCTTCTACCATGTCACTCTTCCTTCTTTAACACACATACAAAACACACAGAAGCCTCAAGAAAGCTCCAGGCATTCTAAGAAAAGAAATAACCAAATACCACCAAATATTTAATTTTCTATGCCGGAAATGAGAAACAGGTGTAATTAAAATAACACTTTTTAAATTAAGTGACCTCTCTTGACCAACCATCTGTGAATAATTCAGATTTTTTTCCCATTATTACTGTAAAATTAAAACTAGGGCATATAAATGACGAGATCCTCTTTAACTATCTTTAAGCACCAGCAATATATATTTTCCACCAGTTAAAATCCTTAATGATACCAAAAATCTGTCAAGCATAACTCCCCCAATTCATTTGCCTGAAACCATCAATATTTTATCATGCATTTGCAGTTGGCTTTAATTTAACAGTCCAGGTTACTAATCAAACAAAACACCCAAGTCATTAAAAGTTAGCGTGCCATTTAGAAAGTGCATTTCACGTTTATTAAAATATCTTTCATGGAGCCATTAGAAGGCTAAAGTTTTAATTACAATCAGATATTTAGTTCTACTTCAGTTATGCTTTTGGCACTCTCTTGCAACTGCCTTGATTAATCTTCCAGACAGAGCTCATCCATTACCTCCTGAAATTATTTTCCTCTTAACTTCTTCATAATTCATCTTTTTTCTTCCCCCCTCCAAACATGTAAAATGCATTAAAAAGGTGTGCACAATACCTGCCTGAAAGATAAGTCATTAGAAAGATTCCATTTCAAATGCAATTTATTCTCAAAAGTACCAAATAGCCATAATTCAAACAGATGTATTGAAATTGAAATGTAGGTTTTCTTGTCTTTGTTGTCATTTTAACTATTTTCCTACAGATGAGAGACTAATATGTGCTGCTCTTTCTCCTGTCTCAGGTTTTGATATATACAGTTCAGCTGAATTTTGCCTGGGTAATTCTGAGGGCACCTCAAGCTCACATGCAGCCTCTGTCACAGAAAATTTCCCATCTTTTTCCTCCTTAATATAATGGTCATATTGCAATACATTTTACCAAACTTCTGCGCTGAGACCATTTCAATGGCTTTTTTCCATCCATTTAACTAACATTGTGTGAAACCTCAGTCAGCAGTAATGAGAAAATACTCTCATTTTGATTGATACTTTAGATCTTCGGTTTAACTTCAGCAACAGACACTTACACTATGTTTTGCAGATTCACCCTAAATAGAGGTAAGAATTTGAAGAAGGACCAAGGAAGCAAATTTGGAGGAATGAATCTGGCCCAGAGACCCTTCACGCCTCCAGCTGAGCTTTCACATTTCTCCTGGATCTGCAGTGGAGAGAGATTCAAGCCCTCCAAATTCTGCATTTGGGACCCATATCTCATTTTGCATGCTTGTTTCTTGGAGACGTAGCCAGTTTGGACCGCACACACAAAAACCTTGAAGAAGCTCAAGTGGACAGCTGAAGATCAGCCTCGTTCATCCACAGGTTTAGATTCTTATGCACATTAGATTGTCAGCCCCTTCTTCAAGGCTCAACCTCATCCTCAGATTGAAGGGGGTCACAGAATGGTTTTCCCTGTCTCCTTTCTGCAACACCATCCATTACTCCTTCCATAACTGCAGGAAGTCTGTTGAGATGCAGACTGGAGAGATCCTGCCGGACCTCAGACAGCCCCTTCCACCCAGCTGATAAGCTCTCCTCTGCACCTGCCTCTGTGCTCACCCCACCGGCTCCCACTGCCTGTTCCCGGGTGTCTCCTGGAGGAGGACGGGCTGTCCGGGCTGGCCCACACTCCCAGCCCTGCAGCCAGAATGGGAGACAGCCATCCATGGGGAGAGGTTCGGCCACGCTCCCAGCAGAAGGCTCACGACAGCACCAGGTAAGCCCCTCATCTCCCTCTCCTCCTCCACCAGCTGGATGCAGAGCCACATCCACCTGCACGAGAAAAGCCTCTGCGCTTGC
This sequence comes from Astur gentilis, assembly GCF_929443795.1. Lineage (NCBI taxonomy): Eukaryota > Metazoa > Chordata > Aves > Accipitriformes > Accipitridae > Astur > Astur gentilis. The sequence continues at coordinate 6,347,090 of NC_064901.1, read as the reverse complement.
GTTGGTCCAAGCCAAACACAAATTGGCATCCCTCCTACAACAATGAATCCTGGCATTTCAAACCAGCAAAAACCAAGGGAGGGGGGGGGGGGGGAGAGATCGGGTCCAATTAAAGTCCTCTACCCACATCGATGTGATCAGCAGAACTGGCTCCGGGCAAGCTCAGGAAGAGAAATGCAGAAGTGTTTCAAGACAAAGCTCAATTACTTAGGCAGCAAAATGGGAGGTGCTTGAAAAGCCTGTCTGCATGGCCCTTCTACAGCACTGTATGACTTGTACTGAAAAGCCTGCCTGTACTGTCTTTTGCGGTAGACATTATTGATTTTTTTTTTTTTTGCACCTACCCACTCCATTTTTTAATTTATATTTTTATTGTTGAAAAACACCGGAAATTGCTTTAAACAAATCTGTTGGGGGGGTTTCATCATATTCTTAAACAACATTTGAAGAAGTTAAGAAATGGGATCATGTAAGGAGGACAGAGAGAGATGGTGAATTACACAGGAACAGGTTAAAGAGATAGATGGGATATTGTGATTAGCAGTAACCTCAGGTCTCCAATGAGTGTCACATAACTCTACATGGACCGAAGAAATACAGGAACGGCAATTTGTAAAAGAAAAGGAAACAAGCGGACTGGGCTGGAACGATGTTCAGGTTTGGAACCAGCCCTGTACTGACAAAAGCTCAAGTTTAGGGTTAGAAAAAGATCTTTTTTACTGCACCCATGTTTCCAGTGTGTGTAGAGAAGCCCTACTCTCTCCCATGCGTTGGAGAGAAAAGGCGGCTAAAATTGATGGTGTTTTCTGAAGCAAAGCCCAGTAACGTAGCACCATCTAGTGCCAGCTGTGAAAAGCAGAGAGGAGAAAGAGGCATTTCCCAAGTTAGCCCGAGAGAATTGTGTTCCCTAAAGCCAGACCCTGCTGAAGAATGAGCCTTTAGATCATTTAAAACATGCGACTTCACGACAGCCAGACGGGCCAAGAAAAATTATGGCTGAGGAACTGCAGAATGGGGCTGCACCGAGAGAAACGGAAGAAATAGTGGGGCTATTTACAGCTCTTTAAAAAAGTGAAGGGCAAAAGTCATGGTTCTGACGCTGATGAGGCTGTATGAAACTTGTCTCAGGAAAAGGACTTGTATCACTGAACCCCTTAGACGCTCAGGTTTTGCAGGAAAACTTTTCTTTCCTTTAATTTTTCAAATTACAGTGCTCTGATCAGCTTTGGAGTTTGGGACCTCATCATTATATAGATTGCTTGTTAGATTGACTCCCAAACAGACCACTGAGCAATAATAAACCAAAACTATGTTTAAGATCCTCTCTACGTAGAACATAAGAGAAAATTTCTGTAGGTGGAACTGTTTAAGAGAAGCCAGGGGCATGCCCTTACCAATACACGTGGCCTGAAATCCTGTCCTCACTAGAGTGCAGTGAGCGTTATCACTGATTTCAATGGGACTATGATTTCTTTCATTCTTCCCACATCTCATTATGGCAAGTGCCAGATGCTGATACAACTTACCCAAAGCCTCCTATCGTATGTACCACACTTCACTAAATTCACAGGTGTACCAAATAATGAAATCTACTGGAGCTATAGGCAGCATTAGAGAGCAGAACATAGGAAGAAAATTGACTCCCTTTCATACACAGCTTAAGTACCGCCAGCTGACTGCTGTACTTAAGTGAAACAAAATCTTCAGAGAAGTGTATTGACTAGTCTATGCATAGAAATCATTACGTAGCTATAAAGTTGGAAAATGCACACTTCTCCTGGCAGCAAAATTCTGCTGTCCCTTAAGAGGGCTGGGGCTCAAGGAGATAATACTCACTTTAATCATTGAGGTTTTTTTCCCTAAAAAGTATCTTTGTTTTTCTTGTAAGTAGCAGAATAAGGGCTGCTGTACCAATTAGAAATGGATTTATTCCTCTGCTTATAAAGCATCTGTCCAATACGGCTCCTATCTCTGTCAGACCTTGGGCACGATAACAGTAAATAAATACCATTATTGACGCTAATACTTCTAATAATAATAAATGTTAAGGAAAAAAATAAACTATAATAACCAGAGACCGACAAAATGCCAGTTGCTCTTTTACCATAGGTGAGCTGTATTAACGGGAGTGGAAAGCATCAGTTCTTCTTTCTTTACCTCTTATCTTTGATGGTAAGAGTAGAGGAATATAACAAGAAAACAAGAGAAAAAAATCTAATGTGGAACTAATGCGACATTTACCACTTATCATCTGATTATTGTACTTGCATGATATTTCCATTTCTCTAATCTTTGATCTTCTTGTATGTAGATTGAAAGACCTGCAGGGCAAGACTCTTCCGACATGTCTGTGTAGCATCTAACACAGTGAGATCCTGATCCCCCCTCTGGCTTCTAGGAACTCACAAAATTAAAATAACCAAATGATAAGGGTCTCCAAGCTAGACTCACCAAAGAATTTGGGCAATACAATGCTTAGTTGCTCAGCACCCCCGGGTACTTTTCCCAGCTTGCAGAATTGAGAGCCCTAAATTAGGTGCCCGGCTTCTGCTGACCTGGGGAGAAGCAATGGCAGCGTGGATGATGGGCCAGTGCGATCATACAGCCAGGAATCCACGTTAGTCAGGAGGCGTTAACAGGACCCTCCTCACTTCCCTGGTAAATCTGCAGCTGCTTTAGGTGTCTGATGACAAACTCGACCCAGGTGTGCGCACACGCGTTACCCCAGAGCACACCTACTTTGCAGGCAGGCACAGATTTGCCCTGTGTTTTATGTCGGCTCAAGTAGTACCGTCACTAAGTGTCAGGTTGGGTTTAGACATGGGAGGCCTGAGCCCAGGTGCTGCCCAAGCAGAGCCGTGCTGTTCCACAGCCCCACGGCTTCTGCCTTGCTCGGGGCACAGACGGGCCTGCAAGTAGGTGTCTTGAGGTGACTGACGGGAAATGCAAAAGAGAATTGCACGTGTTAAACCACAGACCCGCTGTGAGGAGCACTCCTCTCTGGTCTGGACGCACAACCTTCAGCTCCCTCCTGAGTTAAGTAGGTAACCAAACCCGTTCTGATGGACCCCCGTGGCCACCATCCTCACCTCCGGCACAACAGATTTTGATACAGCTTCCCCCACATCCTGCAAGAGTTCAAACTCAGGTGTCTCGCATCACAGGTGTGCAGCAGTTAGGGTCGGAAAGCTGTCAATACCACCAGATTGAAGCTCTTCTATTTTTCAAGGAATAGGTAAATATTCCTTTGGCCAGAAGAGGGAAAGAAGCTCCAGCTACACCCTTAAAGCCTCAACTCAAAAGAGAGGAACAAATTCCTCTTCTAATGAATACTGAGATGTTTGATTGTAAGAATTCATTAACATTAGTTGTTGTGTTTAAAGCCAACTACAAGATCATAAAAGCCTTTCTAAATATTACTTTTCCACATAAGTAATAGTCTACTGTCCTAAGAATTTTGGTAGCCATCAAAAGGATAGATGAGCTGAGGAAATACAGACAAAAGATCTCAAAAAAATAATTGATCTTTTAAAACAGTTTGCATTCTAGGAAAGTTTGAGAAATTTTGATTAGAGAATGATTGAACATTCTCATGCATTGTAGAGACAAGAGTTTAAGCTGTGTTCAAACCAGACACAGGACCACAGCTTGCTTTATAAGTTTCTAGAACGTCTTGCCTTTCTTTGAGGGCAAGATAGTGCCACTTCTATGTTTTACGAGTACACCAGCATATTCAGCTGTCAAACATACTACTTCCATACCGGAACCAAAATTTGCCTTTTGCACCCCTTAGTATGTGGTTACAAGATGACAACCGGTAGAGCAAATCAATGGAATTAAAAAGTCATAATAAAAAAAAACAAACACCACAATGGAGTGAGGTGACTTCTGCCACTCAGTGTGCCACAAAAACTCTGGGAGACAGAAAGAGGCCAGCCAGTGGACACCGCCCGTGGAGGACTCTTACCTGCTGGGCTCCCATCAGCACTACAGTGGAAAATGAAACCCTGCAAGCCCACAGCAAGCAAGCTGGCAGAAGACAAAGTAGACTCCAGATTAAGAACGCATCAGCCAAAGGAATCAATACACGGCTCCAATGCTCCTGACTGCCTGACAGTCCTCCGTGAGAATTACACGAACTCCTTCCAGGAGGGCAGAATGCCTAATTACTCAGGAGAGGCTTTTGCACCTACATACTAATTCGAACAGAGATAGCGCAATGCTCTTCCTAGATTTGCAATAATAAGTTTGGATGCATATTTTGACTGTTTACATTTTATAGCAAGAATCATTGCTTCAAACACCCAGGTAACTCACAGAAAGGAGGGTGTTGCAGGACACTGAATACTCAATGGGACAGCAAGGCAGCACGCTGCTGTGACCAACCCTTCTCCACCTACAGGATGAGGAATGTAAACATACCTGGACTCCTTCAGGCCTTTCTCACATCTGATTTCTTTGATCCCAGCGATGATGTCTCCGAGCCAATTCGTGCCAAACAGCTACTCAAATACCTCAGGAGCATTTGCAACATTCAGGCTACACATAGCAAAAATGTGTATTTGAAGAAGCAGAGCCAGAGCTACCAGCAGGTGGTCCAGCAAATTGGGTAATTTAATCTCAGCAACCATCTACTCCAGACTGACAGGTGTCCTTCCTTGGTGCTTCTGAGCAATGGGGAACACCAGCTGAAGGACTCTGTTGAACTGAGATAGTACAAGATGTTGACTAAATGTCAAAGATGATGTTGTTTTAGAGGTCACAGACAACTTCAGGAACTTCCAAGGAAGGTACATAAGCAACAAGGATAAATAAATTGCAAAAAAAATAGCTTTTTCTCTGAAGAGCGGTCAACAAGAGGTTATACAGAAGAGCTGATGGCAGAAAGAAATTCACAGTGAAAGATGGTCAGGTATACTAAGGCTGGTAGGGAATCAAAGCATAAGGAAACAACATGGTAACATTTAATTAGTCTGGAAGTTATATGGGGTAAAAAAGCGAATAGAAACTCAGGTATATGGACATGACAGCAATGCCATTTTAAATGGGTTATAAATCATTATTCGTGGTTTGCTAATGTCAAGAAAGGAAACTAGTAATAGTACTAGACTGGATAATCAAAGTGAACAGTCAGTTAAGGTGATATTAATTGTATTTGACTGATGAGAAGGGGCGGGAGAGTGAATAGCTGGCAGAGGGAAAATGTAAAATTTGATGCCTGGTAAATGAGGCATGATGAATAATGGTTTTTCTTGTCAAAACCACTGCTAGATTCCCCTCAAGCTGCAAGCAGGTATTCAGGAACATGTATCTGGTTTTAACCAGGGGTCTGATCCTTCTCCTAATAAAGGCAACAGAAATGGTAATAACTGATGCAAGCAGGAGCTGAAAAAGACCAAGATAATGTCCTACAGCCATGAGATGAAATTCCATCTTATTTCACAAAATGTACATCCAAAGCAAGTTAAAAACAACCCAGGGAGGGTATCTATTATCTTGCATGAACAGCCAGCAGTTGTTGACAGGAGTTAATAGCATTTCCCATGAAATTGGGCTTAATCTGTTTTTTGTTGAAACTTATTTCTTTTCATGTGTTTATTAATAGTAAGTAGAATTTCTGACAAGATACTCTCTAACCAAAGCATTAAAAGTGGGTCTTGGCTAAATAAAATAACACAGCAGCAACATAAATCATTCAGATCTTAGGATGAGGTTATTCAGAGAGTTAGTATCAGTGGTTTGTGTTTATCTTACTTGCTATATCTTTCCAGAAATTGTTCAGCTGTTAGCCTACTCTATGTAAGAAGTTGTCCCATTTCAGTGTGCATGAGGCTGAATCGCACTTTCTTGGGGGGAAAGCAGTAACAATTACATCTGTTGGCTGCCGTCTGATGTATTGTAAAACTGCTCTCAGTTTTCGTTTCATTTTAGAGAATCAGGACATTTCCTATCATCGTTATAATAAAACGAATTTGTGGTAGGGCAACTAATAAATCATTACTCTCTTCAGTTTTCTTGTTATGCAGAAGACAATTCTGTCCAATTATTTGGACATGAGCCCCAAGGGTTATGCACATAAGAGACTTACTCCACATAACAAACCAATAAAGATGCTGAAAATCAGGAGCAGAACAGAGATGTGCTATAAAAGCAACAATGCCCGAGATTCATTCTCTCTTAACTCCCTTTCAGACATTTCTTCTGTATCATTGCTGAAGCAAACCGACACAAGATGTTTAACAGCAGGCTGCAGAAATAATTTAGGCACAGAACAAGCAAAGCATGTCCTGGGGATGAAGCTCAGAGCCACAGTCAGTTCAAGGTCCCACTGAATCCAGTGAAGAAAACCCTCAGTAGCAAGGGCTGTGTAGTAAAAATCATGCAGGGAAACTATGCGATCTTCACACCCCAAATTTTAAAACAAAGATCAAAAAGAGCCTCACCCAGTCATTCCATTGCAGAGCTTCTTGCATCTTGCCCAAAGCATCTATTACTGGCCACCTTGAATGACTGTGAAACAAATGGATCCAGCGATAATCTGACTGCCGTGTGCCAGGCACACAAAAGGAAATAAATCTTTTGAGAGATACAGGATTAGGATTCCCAGCCCGCTAAGTCATGGGATTGGAAATGAGACCACGTCACCAGGGTTCAAGTCCAAATTCAAACTTCCCTCAATTCTGGAGGGACTGAGAGCCCAAGTTCTAATACAGGCCCATCTTTGGCTGGAATTAGCCTTAACTCATGAGCTCAAAGGTCAGCAAAGTCTGTTTATGAATCTTTCTAACAGCCTCTAGACTACAAGCACATATCGCCACTGAGACCAGCAAGCAGGTCTGAAGACCTTGCGGAGCCCTTCCAACCCTTGCAGGCAACACGAGGCACAAGTAGAGGTCAGGCTAGCAAGGAAAAGGGACTTAAGTGCACAGCAGGACTTAAATCCAGCATCTGCCTGCAAAGTAAATTCGAAGGTGCCACCACTCATGCGTTAGTGCTAATGAACTGATCCCAGGGAACCTTACGTTTGAATCTTACCTTTCGCTATCTTTGCAGCCCTGTAACTACCCAAGTCTTTCTAGTCCGAGAGCCCTGCTACACTGCTGGAGTGCTCGGGACCTTACCTCTGCCAGGTTCTTCTCGCTGCAGAGGTGGCTCCAGGCTCTCCCTGCAAAGGTCTTGTAACCACAACTCCTTCCTCAGGGACACACACACATCTTCGTGACTCATCCATACCTACAGCCGCAAGCACCACCTAAACACTTCATCTTCACCCTCCCTCGGACACAGCCTGCACGGCGCCTGCCGAGATGCTCCAGCGTTCACCCCACCATCAGGAAAAGCGGCAACAGCAGGTTTGCAGATGACCTGGAAGCACCTACCTCCTGTCCACCTATACTGGGAGAGACGTCAGATCGAGCTCGAACCCGGGTGTGTGCCAGAGGAGGAGTCTGGCTTTCTGGCCAGCAACAGAATAGGCAGAAGCATGTGTGGACCCCATGCAGTCTGTAGACTGCCGCTCAGACCACACTGTCATGCATAATTCAAAGAGAAGACACTGCATGCTATTAAAGCCTTTCATGTAACATAGCCCATGATGTGGAAGGTACAAGAAAATAGTTACTTATACTTACTACCCAGGCAGTAAATAATTTGAGGTTTTGATATCCCCTATTTTGAGGAGGTTTTTGTGCTGTGTCAGTTCTGTGGTTTTTTTTAAAAAAAAATACTCTATTTTTTTAAAATTGCAATGCTTGTGAAATTAAAAATACTAGCACTGGAGTGACATGAACAAACTCCATGTAAACTTGTAAGCAGATTCCTACACACACTTCTTCAGCCCAGCCTGCAATACCCCTGCTGATCCTATGCAAAAACTGCCAGTTTCATACAACTGCCTGCTGTTGATGTGACCTTTCAAAGCTGTTAGGGTTGAAGTGAATTACAGAAGAGTTCAGCATGCCTCAAACAGGCACTAGGAAGACAGCACAGCTGTATGGGCTGTTCAGAAGTGAGGAAAGCGCTATTATATATGTGCCTTGCTGGAAACCAGCCCTTCATTTCTAACAACAGCATCTCCCATCCTGTGCTCATTTCTGCAAGGAGTATACATTGGTTCGTTTGATAGCATCAATGTAAGCAACAAACAAACAAACAAACAAACAAAAACAAACAAAAAAAGAACTTTCACTCCTTTTTGGTTTTGCCCTTCCAACCCCCCTCCCCCCCAGCCTTGTGTGTATATGTGAGATTTTTTTTCGCCTCTATTGCCTTAAATCAATTTTAGCATGATGCCGCTTAATCAAAGAGATGCTGAGGTTGGCAGGGACCCTTTGCAGGTCATCTAGTCCACCCCCTGCTTTTCTGCAGATTTCTAATCTCCATGTTACAAGCACGCAAAAGCAGAACACAGGCAGGAGGCACTCACCCATGCAATTTTCAAAGGACTCAAAAGCCTTTCTATCCTATTAATTTTTCCATACATTGACTTTTTTTTTATTTTTTCCACCAGACAAAAATAGGTGTCCTCGTACCGCACTATGAGAAACAGGGAATAGGCCATTGCAGAAAATGCCTAGAAACGAAAGGTGGGGAACCTCCCTCGACAGCAAACATGCAGAGACAGACACAAATGAAGCCTTTGTAAATTCAGGTATCTATTAGCACAGTCTCTTGTCAATGGTAAAACTGTCGAGAAGGTCGTACTTCCACTAGGTGTCATCTCCCAGAAACTGCCACGTTTGAAGTAACTTTAGCTGTAAATGGAAATACACCATCTGCAGCTCCAACTCCTTCCCCTGAGGTACTTTGATACAGCCTGTAAAAACAGACCCCACATAAGAGACGTCCTTTACATCTGCTTACACAAGTGTGGGCTGAGGCTCTCCTTTGTGGAAGCGCTTGGTGGGGTGAAGGAGGGAGAGCGCTCATCTGTGACATTTTTGAAAGAACTGATGGATTTTTTTTTTTATCTTCAAGCCAAGCAAAACGTTTTGTAGCTTTAAAATGATACGCAAACACTATACCAGTCTGAAGTGAAAAAGGAGAGTAGGTAGGCAACATTGGCGTAAGCTGTGGCTGGAAAAGGGCCTCGGATGCAGACGGGCTGAGGCCAGGCTCCAAGACTTCCCACTCGCACACAGCAGAGGGCTGTGTTGGGCTTCGCAGAGCCAGGACTGACAGCCAGGAGACTTACTCAGCTGCAGCAAAAACACAGGCCCTAAGCAGAAACAAATCCCCGGGTCACTGTAGGATAAGGAAGAGTCAGGAAGGACCAGTATGACCTCCTCATCTTCCCTCCTCAGAGCACCAGAGGTCCTGCCATCACTTCTGCTCCATCCCAGTAACTCACAGTACAACGGGAACTTTCGGCCGTGCAACCCATCTTCCCCCGAAACAAGCTTAACTCTCCCCTTCGGTCTTGCCCAGTTTTAATTCCAAACATTAATTTATATCGCTACACACATTTGTTCCAGGAGAGAGCAGCTCCTTTGCTGCCGCTTTATAAATCAATTGTTCACTCTTTGCCGGAGAAGTACACGCAGTTCTGCTCGCTCCATTACGAAAGGGATGTATCAGCGCTGGGAGCGTTTCTGGGACAAGTGTTACAGATGATTAGAAACCCAGGAAGTATAGAGCAAGCACTATGAAACAGAGCTGTTACTTAAGAAAGGAGATGGGTGCTTCAATATGTCCTTTAAGACAACACAGATACTGTGTACCTGACAGGACACAAAATGTTTTATTTCGGTGATATAATTTGGGATATTCTGAGATATACAGCATGCACTGTTGCTATAACAACATGCCAAGAGCGCTACTGCCATAGCATTAAAACTGCAGATATTTCTGATGGAGTTTGATTCATAAGCAAAGAGACTGAAGCCTGGAAGGCTGTAATTAGCAGAAGCTTGAGGTCAGGTCAAATACTTTTACTTCTCAGGGAGGAGGGGGAAAATAAAGAACTGCAGGATTTGAACGACGGAAAAACAGCATTAGACTGTTGTAGTGACAACTCAGCCTGAACAACTGCCTAGCACCAATACCGCTTCTCCATAACAGATTCAGTTTTGCTGTAAGGACAAAACACGGCCCATGTCAATACAAGGAAGAGCTCTCTTTCACCTCTTGTATGACTAAGCACATGAGGCTGACCTACCGTCTAAGCGGTGCTCATTCCAGGACAAGCTCTTCCGTTCCTTGCATATCTTGGGAAAGAAGAGTTTGTTCTCATTTTGCTCACTGTGATGTGTCAGTACTCTGGAGAAATGACAAGTACTGTGGTCTAGACGAATCTATTGATAAGCAGCTGCCTCTCATATATTTTTGAGAACTAATAGTTTTGGTGTCTCCTGGAGTTTTATCAAGGGAGCTCTTCCCTAGCAATAACATGAGGCAGAACAACAGAGAGGAGTTCAGTCTTTATGGCACTTACTGTTGAGCGGGTTTGGTACCCCATTGCTATTTTCACTGAGTCACCCAAGCGCTGAGTGACTTCGCACAGGAACAATTTGTATAGGAACCTGTTTTGAGGAGGAAAAGGCTCGCTCTCAGAGGTACAGCAATTGCACATTGGGCAACTCAGACTGTTCTCAAATGAGTCACAAAAATCTCCTCATCAGGGTAAATGCCAAGATACACTGGCCATGAGTCACAGCTGTCATCCTCCATTTTAAAAGGTTTGAATCCTTACGAACTGTTAGTGGGATCAAGACAGAAGCATGATAATGCTAACCTTGAAACACTGGAATTAAGCATTTCCACCATCACTTAGACAGATCTGTTCTGTAGCACTATCTCAGGTGACTGAATTAGCACCTGGACCAGAAAGGAGACAATTTTTATTTATGTATAGGAAAGAGCAAGAACTGTCAGAAACTCAACATCTCACCTAAGCAGTATATTTTAAATGTCAAGAGTTATACGAGATAAATTTCATTCAAAAGTTGTGGGTTACTGTCTCCCTTTTTGTTTTCCCATACATCCAATACAACCTAGGGGTGGGGATTACATCAAAGTAAAAATTAGGAAGCGAGCACTGCGTGCGAAATTGCCTCAAAGATTGTATATATTTTTCTACCATCTGAAAAAACGGTGGGTCTCATTCAAGAGGTACAAATCAACAACGGAAGCCAAATTTAGGAAAGTGCTGCCTGTTTTTTCAGACAAAACCAGTCCATTCATGCCAGCCTGATAAATACAGTGATGTACTAATACAAACAAACTAATCTCACTGTCACATAGTTTGCAGCATTGTAATCATTTGCAGCTAAGTTCGTTGCCACTTTACAATGAAGCTTAATTGGCTGTGGATTATTGCATTGTATTTTATATATCTGGCTTGGTTGTCATTTCAATTAACATCGCTGACACTGTAACCTCATTATTGTTATTATGCTGACAAGGAACAAATTTGCACGTGTTATCTGCCTCTAGAACATCAGCTTTATGATAGGCTGTGAGGTTCACCATTACTGAGCTAACAGTCCCTCAAAATTAAGTTCAGAAAGCAGTAAACGTCTAAAATCACGGGACCTGGCCAGCACAGATTCAACCCACTCTTTGCAGTGCTGAGAGCTAACTCCGTACAGCATATGATGTGAGCACTGCAGCCAGGCCACCCGCATGCAGCATCAGCACCCATCCCTAGGGATCACAGGACGGACCGATGAGAGGTCAGCACTGCCCAGGCACGGTATTACCCACGCCTGCTTCCCTGCTCCATGGCCATCACAAAATCCAAGAGGAGGTGACAGTGGAGTCACTAACGTGCATTTATCCACTCATTAATTTAAGTGTATGCACATTCCCCTAAGCAGGAGAATAGACTGCACAGGGATGTTACAAAATCGCCATCGCTGGTGATTTCTCAGGTTAGACATTGGTCTAGCTCAACATAGCGGACGCTGCTGATCTGCGTAGCTCGTCCTGCACTCGGGTGGGAGATAAGTAAGGCAATGTCCAGCCTCATTTTTTCTATGGATCTCAGATTTTGCTATACTAGCATTGCCTTGACTCTCCTATTCATCAAAACAAACATCTTGTCGACTTAAAAACCCACAAACGTACAGAGAAGTGACAGCTGCCTCCCCCTTGCAGCAGTCTAACTGGTTCTGACCATTAGTATGCTGATCATTACACTGTCTCAGAAAACATAAGTAAACTGTCACCCTTCTGAGTGGAGGGAAACAGAAAAGGGGCACTGCACCGGCCAGTCTGCTCAAGATCACCCCACCACTGAAAGCGCTTGCCACAAGGTGGAACAGTATCAGATATGGGTCCCCTCTGTCCAAATATGTGGATGTATTGCCCAAGAGTAGCCAGAACACTTAAGATCAAGCAGTCAGGTAAAATACCTCCTAGATGAGACATAAAACCACAGTGCAATTAGAGGTGTGGCAGGAGCATACCCAAGCCAGACCCGCACTGGAGGAGCTAGCTCAGGTAGAGCAGCGAGATGACGGCACAGACTCGGCGTGGGCCAGGTACACACATAAACCACCCGCACGTCCCCAGTGATGCTAAAACTACCTGTTTGTCAATGTCAGGGTGAGCAACCTAACACAAAGCTGAGGGATCCCCCCTCGGAAGGGCTTTTCCCCAGCACTGTTTAGCTTCCCTGCTGAAGACTGATCGTAACCGTACCTTCCTCTGGGCTTGCAGCTGGTGACTCTCAAAAAGCTGAATCGCCCGTTGAGCAGGGTCCTCTGACAGAGCACTCAACAGAGGCTCATCACCTCCTGGGACAGGAGCAGAGCTGCTGGGGGCCACTGGTCCTGGACAGCCCATCCACAGCCTGGTCCCTCCACGCACACTGCTGGGAAGGCAGAGCTGCCATCGGACCCCGGCTGGAAGCTCTGTACGACACCAGGGGTTTTGCAGCACCAGTCTGGCCAGCACTTCACAGTAATCCCAAAGGATCAGGAGGGTACAGCTGGTAAAACTCAGCTTCAAGGATGGGCCCAAAGATGTGATCGCTGCACAGCTGGGCTTTGAAGACCAAAGAAAACAGATAGTCGCACAGTGTTACTTGGGCACTGCCGTCGTCATACTCTGCATAAGAGCTACGACAGCAAAAGCTGAACCTACAAGAGACTTCCCACACGGAATAGGATGCGTCTCAGCTGTACAAGTCATTTGCTCTTTGTATTTTAAAGACAAGAGCACTGTTGGTGGCAAACTTGTTTGATGTGTAAAATCACATACTTCTGCCAGGTTTCACCACAGAGCTAAGATTTCTATGGGCTTTTGAAAGCTACAAAAGCAGGTATTTGTTCCTTCCCCATACCAAATGCTTCCGATAACGAGAGTCAACAGTCTGGTTGTACAAGCCTTCTCTGACAATAAGGGGAAACCTCCATTAGCATCCAAAAGCTGCGGGCTGGAGTAGGCAGTAAGTAATAATCAGGAGTTATTTTATGGCAGACCAAGACAGAAAAATGTACTGGATTCCAGCTCACTAGCAGAGCTCCTAGGTAATCTGTAACTAGCACTCCACATTTCTTTCCAAACCAAAATATCTCCAGCTGCTGTATGAAAACAACCTCAGCAAATAAGTACAATATAAGCATAAATCTAGATGTTGAGAAAGCTCAGAGAGACCTGGGTAAGCAAACAGGAAAAGTTGTTATTCTATAGGGTATGTTAAAAATCAGACCAAATAAAACCAGAACAGTAGGATAATAAATATGGAAAGAATATTACCCATAACCTAAAATACAGATGTCCTTGCCTCAAGAGCCTTAAAACAAGGAAAAGGATAAGCAGCCAAAGGCTTAGAAAAACGGGATGAACCAGGAAACAGATTTTCAGTACAACCAGAAAGGGCATGAATTTAAAACAGTATAGGAACTGAAAGGGAAAAGGGTGAGCAAAGAGAGGCAAGAGGGACAACAGCAGAAGGACGACAGAAAAGAGCAGCCTTGTCAACTTTCAGCTGCCTAAAAATAAAGATTCTGGCTCCAAAATGTCATTGAATTAAAAACAAAAAAAAGAAATAAAAAACTGCAGGATTTCAAGACTGAAAGGACTTACCACCACCACCCCCTTTTTTTTTTTTTTTTAAATAAAGAATAGGCTTAACCGCATTTTGTTTATTAAACATTTTGACTGTGTACAGAGCCTGCACTTGGGTGTGCCTCGTTTGGCGCTGAGTTGCAATATAAATAAACTCCAGCTGTGATGCATGAAAAGCCTAGAAGCAGCGGAGAGCTTAATGTCTCTAATTAACGTCTGTTTGGACCTAAAATGAGACATTGGAGATTCCAGATAAACTTTCGCATGTCACACATTTCTAAGGGGAATTAGGAACTGGATAAATAAGAGTTTGTCACTACTGTGCTCTGGATATATTTGCAAAATGGAGGTGGTGATGAGATCAGAGTATTTTCTTCTATGCTGTGCTGAGGCACAGTCATCCTTGTGTCTCCTTTTTCACTGCAAGAGCTATGGCAGGTCAAGAAAAGGGCAGAGATGTGAAGGAATACTGTGTTTAACTTAACCGGTAGGTCTGCTGCTTAAGCACTGCAGCTGTGTCCAGATTTGACTTGAAATATAAAACACCTGAAGTATGGGTTCATGCCACTGTAACATGGGTTTTTTCAACACAGATGAGCTTTTCAAACCAAAAAGTGTCTGAAAGTCAGGTTTAAGCGGGGATAAACAAGACCAGGTTTCCAAAGTGTTCGTTAAACCCACAGGCTGGAAAATAATCATAAACTTTCTGCTCTCTGTGCATCGTAAGAAGAAAACACACACGAAGCGCGCTTGTGATGCTGCTGAAAAGCTGAGTGCATGCGTGGGCACAAGCCATCCCCACTCAGCTCCACCGCCCTCAAAGCACAGAGCTTTACTTGACTCCATATTCTCCTGCCAAGGTTTCACAGGCTGAGATTAAAGCACAATTAAAGACAGTGTATAAGTTTTGTACACCTCAACTTGCAGTCCAGAAGCCGGGATATTTCCTCTTTGCCTCAGCACTACTCCTTTCCAGGTAACGCTATGTACTTCTATCCTGTTGGTTCATTACCTAGACTCTCATTAGTGCCTACTTGCCCAGTCTTGACCACAAATACTTAGATCCATAATAAAAAGACATCTAACTCACCACACTGTTGTGCTGCAAACCTCCCACCCTTCACAAATGTCAGGAAAACATGCTCAGGCCACCAGCTGGGGGCTGCAGAGGCTGGCACAGACACCGAACCCACTCTTCCCAGTCCCCAAAGACCAGTTGAAGCCAATTTTGGAAAGCAAAACAGGAGTTGAGGCTGACCAGAGACAGCGAGGTGGTGGTGGCGGCAACAAGGTCAGAAAAATAATTATTTCAGCTTCTCATGGTTAAGAAAACACCTAAGACACCCAGATGCAGCAAAGTTGCTTTCTTCCACAGGTGTATGGTAGGATATATCATAGAAACAGTATGCCCACAAGTGCAAAAACTAATTATAGTAACAAACAACAACAAAAACACACACATACTCTCTGGGATAAGTCAATATAAAACAGAAAGTCAGTTCTCCCTGTTCCCAAAGCAAAGCATAATGCTGTAGACATCTACAAACCCTCTAGCCCAAACTGCCCAGGACAGGCCTGGCTCTAACCCAGCACGTCCAGGTAACTGGCTTCCTCAGCTGCCTGTTTTCCAGCCAGGTCACAGCCTTCCAAAGTGGATTCTGGCAAACAGGAGTCAGTAACACCTTGTGCAGAGCTCCAACTCCCCTCAGAAACACTCTGTGAACAGGAACTTGGTTTGTTGTCTTCAGATGCAAGTGATCATTGCAATTATTCATCTAGTAGCTCATAATGAAAACAGTAATTAATAATCAAAATTTTGAATCACAGGTATCCAGTGATACTGGCATAATTAGGAGTTTCCATTGAGTAAGACGTGAACATTCAGTACCAGGCAATCCCATCTTTCAGGTTATTACCTGTTTTTCAATACCATATCATGTAAAATGGCCCTTACTTCAAGTCAGGATTGAATCACCTTATCAAAAGCAGGGAAAATTAAGATGTATGGATGTTTACCACTGCCACTCACTCACCAAGTATGATAAAAGGTTAATTCTGAAAATTCAGTTTTTATCTCCAAAAGATTAGGCATTAGGAAAATGCTGTGCCTTTTTTTTTTTTTTTTTTTTTTTTTTAAGAAATACATGGATTTCCACAGGCCAGTAAAAGCCAAGAAGTCTGTATGAGAGAGATGTTCACACAAAGTATCAAAAATTTATTCCATCCTTTAGAAATGCCTTTGTTCCTTGGAGGAAAGTTTTGAATACTCCCTAGCTTGATGTCCCGCTTTAACCCAACCTGGAACACAGCATCAGCAGAAGGAAAGAAGGCATGGGACTAATTTGATTGGAGTACCCAATTTTTCATTATGCCAAAAGAGATTGTGTTTAGCACCAGTACAGCTCTGTAGGAATTAAAAATCTCTGGTTTTCCTTCTCGGTTATTCCTGGTTTCCTTCCACTTCCTCAGCTGTTGCCAAGCTCCCCAGTAAAATTAGTGGGAATCGATCTGCAGAAGATAGTAAGTAGCGGAAAGCTTTCTCCCTAATTTTCTAGGGCACACCCCAGTCTCACCCATCGCATTCTGGTTGCACTGCACGGTGGCAGTGGAGCAGCACCATCACCACTGGTGTAGCATGGCACGGGTGGTGCAATAGATGCCCAAGCTGAATAAGGACGAGGTGGAGTTTCAAATGGCTTTGAGAGGTCTGAAGCAATATCATAAAGCTAATGGAAGTAAGTCCTACTTGAACATCTCTTGAGGGAAGGCAAAGAGCCTTTTCCACCCAACTCCCTAAGCACAGCCTAAAGTGCAGTCTAAACTGTAAGAAGCTTTTTAGGCAGTTCGCCAGCGATATGCTCATTACGAAGTACAGCAAACGGACTTTCATCAGAAAATGTATTTTAATTTTATTCTTCACTGAAGTTCAATGTAACTAACTGCCCTAAATAAGTAAGGTAAAAAAAAAATCTCACACGGAGCTGCTCTGTACTGCCACAGGCTGAACTATATCCCGTACTGTAGCCAGCTCAGGCTATCTGCAGTTCTCAGTCCTGTGCAGAGCTGAACTGTTCAGCCAAGGATTTTGCATCAGCAGTTCCCTGTTGATTTGCCTTGAGGACAGAAATTTCCAGCTTCAGAGCCTTCAAATAGGCACACTTCATCAGTGCTAAGTTCACTTTACAGAAGCATTTACACTGAGTGCAAGGAAAACACAAGTGTTTATGCTTTGAGAAGAGACTTTTACTTGTTCTTTGCAAATATTCTGCTACACTTCAGTGGATTTAGTTGGCTTAAGGTTTGAATTTTAATTACCCACTTACAGAGGGAGAATAAATAAGCGGCAAGTACACCGCACTCGGCACACAAGGCAGCAAGGTAGCACCATCTCTCCAAACAGTTCAGACACACCAAGGTGAAATCCCGACACTTGGCACATCAGTGACACCAATCCCACTGGCTTGAACGGGGCTGGGATTTTGGCCAGGCTTATTACTACTCTAACACCAGAGTCACCTAATTCCTGCACTATCTGAAGACAACTAGGAAACTGAAGAGAAAAGGAAAGATGAGCACTGGCTCAAGACAAGCAGAGGCCTGTCCTCTACTCGCAGCTTGCTGCTGTGCCATTACCATTAAGGCATGGGGGCTCACGAGGTCCAAACCACGAGGCCCCTCGCCGCAGCACAGCTCAGCCTGCAGCCAAGGCGCTGCACCTCTTGCAAGCGCGCACTGAGTGGAAAGAGAAAAGAGCCAGGGGGAGGCAATGGGCTCCACCGCTTCTCAGAAGCGCCCGAAGTGATAGGCTGCACCCCCACCAGCTTCAGCAGAGTTTCAAAACGAGCTACGACACGTTTTCCCCAGCGAGACTCTGAGCAAAATCTTCTGAAGAAAAAGAAGTGTCACAAAATTATTATCTGCTGCTACAATCCATACCTCCTACACTACTGTTTCTCTCTCCCTTCTCAACTTCCTTTTAGTCACCAAAAAGGGGGCTTTCACCAGTAAGCATCAGAAAACCACCCAGGGTTTCTGTGGAATTTGTCGTCTTTGCAAATTCTGATGACAATCCGACAATTTTCCCAGCCTCAGTGTGCAAAGCTCTGCTCTCCACTTCAGAGACCAGCCCTATTGATATTCGGTGCCCCTCATCTCCCTTCAGCTTCATTACCTGTTATCTACCAGGTAGCCTTGGATAGATACCTTTGCATTACTTTAACACTGAACGGCCTCGTTTATTCAGGTTGAGATGAGCCCTACAGAGAACATGTTTAGCTCCCTGCTGCCCTCCCTGCAGTCAGCCCTCCTCATCTTCCCCCACCAGTTTCCACCTCCAGTTTTTCTCTGCTCCACAAAGAACACGTCCAACCTCTGGAGATCTCAGCCTGGGCTCTGCCCTCTGCCAGCTTCACCAGATCAAAGTAAATATTGCACACTTCTTATGGGTGCCAGGAAGGACGACATTTTGGGGAAGAAGAGGCGAGTATTTTCCTGGGGGGGGATATCTTATTACCTCTTCCCAAACGTACTTCATAGTCATTCAGACTTCCATTTTGAAAAGTGCTGGTTTAATTCAGGGCTCCTGACCTCCTCTCTTTTGTGACTGCCATACTGCATCTCCCCTTTAAAAGGAGAGTAAAGTGGGAAGCATCATACATCTGATCAGATCTCCTCCCTTTCTGTAACAACACAGGCACTTTACTAGCTCTGGATGCAATCCGCAAAAATTTTAAGTTGCTTTATTTTTCTTCAGACATTGCATACAAGGTGTTTGCTAAGATGCCCAAGTAGCATCCTGCGGTGGCAAGAAGGGTGCCAATGAGTATTTCATACCTCGGTGGCTGCAGTGCCGAGAGCCAGAAATGATCAAGCTTTATAATTGATTAGGCCACACTATCTATTTGCTATATACTCAGTGGCTTTATGACACATCTCCTCCCCTCCTTAATCACTGATACGCAACTCTTCCCTTCCCCATCTTCTCCCATCACCCGGTACGGGTCAACATTGCATACAAGAGCTGTACATGGCTCCACAGGAGCATGGAACAGATGGTATTGCACCTAGGGAGAGGTACTGATCCACGGGCCGTATGGTTTGCTCTACCACATACACCTGAATGGGCACAGTTTCTTCTGGAAAGGACACGTAAGCTAAAAAGAAGAAAAGTTGCTGTCCTTTATTTTGAGAACACCATGAGGTCTGGACCGCATCAGGAGTTAAGCCTGCCTTGTGGTAACTGTGATGACTGAAGAGGAAAAGAAATGTGAAGATGTCATGCCGAGGATTGATTAAAGTTACATGGGTGAGGCTTCCCATGAACACACCCCCCCCTCACTTGGCAAAGTCAGCCAGAAAGGAGTAACGGCAGGGAACTGCCTACCCGGGCTGCTTTTGGGAGGGGAGCACAGCAGGACATAGCCCCGTGGATGGCAATAATAAAAATGCTTTCTGACACGGAGGGAGGGGGCAGGATCATGAGAAGGCCTGCTAGATTTGGTGCTAAGACGTAGGGAGGGATCAAGCGGGAAAGTAAAGGTGCCAGCAACCAAGAAATGATAGACCGAGTGATCCTTTGGAAGGCTGAGTAAAAGATATTGAGAAAATTACCTTCAAGACAAAATAAACTCAAAGAAACTTGCCTATTACGAGCTCTTACTCTGTATTAAGGAAAAAAAATAAAGTAATTATGGTGCTAGTTCCTCAAAGAAGTTACACAAAAGCTCTGTATTGACCTCAGATAAAAACGGGGAAGCGTACAGAAAACAATCTAGGTCATACTATTAAGATGAGTATGAAAGAACAGCAGGAATGCCTAGGGACAAAATCAGGAATGGCAAGACAAAGTGAGATGTAACTAGGAAGGGACATTAACACAAATACTTCAGCAGCTAGAAGAATAGGAAATTTAGAACAGGAATTCAGAAAAGAAGAAAAATATCAAAAAATGACACAAGTGCAAAACATTTAATGTCATCATAAAGGAGTCTTCACTAGAAATGTCAGCAGCATGCAGATGGTTAATACAATTAATACCAACAATAAAAAGGGTAAGATTACATATGGCACAGTTACTTAAATATTTCTAAGAAAAATATTTTCAAAGTAAAGAAACATAATGAAATGAAAACAGATTCATGGATTACTTGAATTTTTAACCCAAAAGCCCCAGTAAGAACAGGTTGTGATAACTTGGCAATCCCTTTCATACTGGTTGAGCATGATACTCTTTGTTCTAGGATAATTCAAAAAAACCCAGAGGAATTAATCCCAGAAGTGTTGATGGTCATCCTGGAGAACTCATAGGCAGTTTCTGGCAGACAGAAAAATCTACTCCACCTCTAACAAGGGGAGGAAAAAGAGGAGCTGGAAATTAAAAACCTTTCACGTTCAGTTACCAGAAAAACTACTAGAATAATCCATACCATCTGTAAACCCACCAAAACATACTAAAGCAGATAAACGGTAGGGAACAAATCATACCAAACCAATCTAATTTCCTTCCCCGGCAGACCAACACGCCTCGTGGACAGGGAAGAAGCAATCGATGTCAAAATTCAATTTCAGTAAAGGCCTTTGATGTCACCTAACATGACAATCTTGTAAGCAAGCTGCAGAAGCAAAGATTAGCTCAAACCACCATAGGATGGCTGCTAAAGTCATCAAACACTATTCCTAAGGGGTAATTATCCACAGTTCCCTGTCAAAAAGGAAAGATGCATTGAGGTGGATATTTCATGGATAACCACACCACTTCCAATTTCATTCAGTGCTTTCACTAATGATTTGGACAATGGAATAAACAACCGTATTAAATCTGCACATGAGAAGGTAGGGGAAACTGCAAGTCTACTGAATGGCAAACAGAATTCAAAATAAACAAACTGGAAAAGCAGTCGGGAAAAGGAGACAAACTGAGCAGGAGCTTATGTCAAGCATTACATTTTCATAGTGACACCCAGCTGAATGACTTTGGGACAGGAAACGGCTGGCGAGGTAACAGCTCTTAAGAGGATAGGAAGGCAATAGATATCAAGCAGAAGGCAAGTCAATATAATGCCACTGTGAAAAGGCAAACATCAGACAGGGATGTACGAACAGCGTTATTTCACATGTCTTTCAGGATACCATTTTTCTACTTCAGTTGGCACTGATAAGGCCTCAGATGAGATAACATCCAGTTTCAGAAAAAAGATTTGAGGCAATTCAGCTTATAGATTATTGTTAATTCCCCACCTCATCCGTCCAGCCTTCAAGTATACAAAAAACTGTTGCGAAGAGAAAAGGAACAATCAGTCATCTTTGCACAGGGTGGACCCGACAGGTAGCAATAGGCTTAGATGGAAGCAGGATTATGGTTAGAAATTAGGAAAATCTTTATAACTGGAAGGGTAACAGCCCCACCCCACAACAGGTTACCTGGTTTGTTCCTTTATTTTTACAAGTATATGACGCATACAAAAAGCATCTTGAAAAGACATGTGAGGACAAGAAGTCAGAAGACCTTTTGGCTCCCAAAACTGTAGATGACCCTGTTGATCATGAAAAAAGACTCTCTTAAAAACCATGCACTGCTTTCACTGTGCTAGCAGTCCCCCAAATGAATTTCTAGTTGGAACAGAGCTCTGCAAAAAGCACACAGCTGGGAACAGCTGGGGTATCAGCCACTCCCAGACAGACAGATGCCGTTTCCTTTTCACTAGTGCAAACTCCCCCTCTCACTGACAGCATCCTTGTTAAAGGGTAATTCTCGGGCGGTTGTCATTGGTTGATGGATTTGTGAGAAGGTTGATTTGACTAGAAACCTTAAACTTACAGCTCATTGAAAAGCACAGCAGTTGTTTGATGTTTGTAATCCACTTGGCGTTCTGGCTTGTTATACCAGTACATCAAGCTGGTATGACAAACAGGCTAATTAAACAGAGAGCAGGGACTATTTTCACAAGCTTCACCCACACTGTAGAGGTGAGCTCCAATTCCTTGAGTGTTGTCACTCAAAACAAGTCACTGCATTTAGAGTTGTTGCCACGGGGGTTGCAGGGATCAGGTGTAGTTACCTTGATGTATTAATTGAATTGTCAGTGGAAAATCTGAAAATTTCACTCTGGAAACGAGACAACCGGGTGTAAAGAAAAGCTGGAAGCTAATGCACTTGCGGCCAAACACATAGTGTGGATCGAGGGATACCTAGTCTGGCAATCTGCTAATAAGGATGCTACAGTCTCCCTGATACTCTCCTAAATTCATCTGGATGTGAAAACAAGGTCTGGAGGCTGTGTATCCCCAGGTGAGTGACCATACTACTGCATTTTAGCTACGTAACTAAAGCTGGCACTAGCTAGGTTAACCACATCCCTTACCCATTAAACTGGACATAGCGAGAAGAGACATTCAAGTTACACAGATCCTCATTTTTGCCAAGACCTCAGAGCCCTTATATCCAAAGAAGCTAAAAGTCACCTCTAGCAAGAGCAGAAGCTCCCTCCCACCTTTTTCCACTACTGCAAAAGGACAAAAACCAAAGCTCTAGTCTCTGACTGAAGGCACCTAAGTGGCATTTTTGAAGTGTTCTGACACCTACAAAAAGAAAGTTCTTTACAAAGTGTTTTTCTTCTTGTTGATGAAGATCCAGGAGTGGGAGATAACAAAGCGTTCCTTTTTAATAATTCTTCTTAAGCACACATCGTTCGGGAATTCACAAAAGAACATCAACAGCAATCCTGTAATAACAAAAAGGAAAGAAAAAATTATTCCATAAACACTGGCTGCAAAACCAGACTTGTTTTCTCTGGTTTACAGTTTCAGGCCTTTCATGAGAATAATCAGCTCCCATAAATAAGCTATTTTCAAGTTCCACAGGGAACAGCCTCAAACTGAATTAGTGGAAATTAGATTCTTCTTTCCATTCTCTTCCAGAAACAATACTTTACAAAAAATGGAGATGAGACATTTTAATTTCTTAACAGAAGAGTCATTCATGGCTATGGCATGTCAAGTCTCAAGTACGAAAGTCCCCATATGTAGATAAAGATGAATCAACCTTTAAGCCTAGAAGACAACTCAGGAGATGCATTCCAAGGCAAAAAAAAAAAAAAAAAAAAAAGTCTGTTTAATGTTGTAACAACAACAAAGTATGGGTCAAGTCCATGAGACAACTATTCTGAAAACAGAGCTCATGAGACGGTAAATAATTCTGCTCAGCTCACAAGTTGTTCAGTTTTATAGGAAACAGACTTCCAAAATATCGCAGCACATGCCTCTCCTGATTCTTTTTCTCATTTCAAGCTCAGAAAATAGTACTTTCCATTCTGTTGTTTTCAGTCTTATTAACTACAGCTTTTTATTGACTAATAATAGCATTGAGGGAAATAAAACCTTGCTATAGAGATCATCTTGGGACCGCATCACCACTGTCATCTCAGCACCTTCCCTGTACTTTCATTCTGTCATCCCATGAGCTTCTAATACTTTGGGTTCTGTATAATTCTCCTAATGCCTACTGCTTCAGTTGCTATTATGATCCACGTGAATTTTTTGGTATTGCTCCTTCACCTGACTTTTTCTTTACTCTTTAAAGAACAATAGAAAAGCTGGTTCAACCTCCCACTGAAAGCAGGACTATTGTCAGCACTAGTTCCAATCAGGTTAGTCGTGACTATGTCCAGCCAAGTCTTGAAAACCTTCAAGGACAGAGGTTTCACAAGTGTTCTAGGAAACTTGTTCCTAACTCCTAACCATCTTTGTAGCCTCTTCTGGATAGTTTCTTGCCATCCTTCTGGAACCAAAGAGCCCAAAACCAGACACAGTATTGCAGCTGCAGCCTCAACAGCATGAAGAGGATAATCATTTCCCTCAATCTTGTGGCCATATTCTCCTGCCGTAGCCTGGCATACAGGTTATGTTGTGAACTCACTGTTGGCTCAGGTTCAGCACACGCCACTATAACTCCCAGGATTTCTCTCAGCAAAGCTGAGAATTCTGCACTTCTTGTCAAACTGCATGAGATTTCTGTCAGCCAAATCATGAACCCAGCATATCTTTCAGCATATTAACTCCCTCCCTGATAGAGGAACATTGTCTAATAATCGGGGTCCTCTGTGAAGATACTGAACATCAGCCCCAGTATCACTTTACAGAGTGCTCCACTTTTAGCCTCCTAACAAATGAACGTTGAGCCATTGATCTGAGTCCAGTGATCCAGCCAGTTCAAACCACCAAACAGTCCAGTCACTTTAATCACCCTTCCTCTGGTCCAGAAGAAACACTGTGGGAGACTGTGTCAAAAGCCATTCTAAAGTCAAGGTACAAGAACATCCACCACTGCCCTCATCCACATAACAAGTCATTTAATCACCTAAGACCATCTGGTTGTCTAAGCAATGCTTCTACACATGTCCATTGTAGCCTGTCCTTGCATCTCTCTACTTCTTGTGTGCTCTTTTTTGGCCTTCTTGTTCACTAACAAGCACCTTGCTTACGTAAGGAAGCCTTTTGCAAAAAAAAAAATTCAGCCTCCTCACCCTCACAGGCAGGAGGTCACAGCAGACCCTGACCACGGCATCATCAGCATTACTTTCTATGTCTTATTTTCTTTTGTTTTTGTAACCCAGTGCTTTACCCTTAGTAACTCTAGCCTCCAACTGTCAAAACACATGGTAACCCAGCAAGTGAAACAAAATGGACACAGATCAATTTCCGTTTGTCCTATCCACGTTCCCTCTTACATCTACCACCCTTCTAATCTAGGCCTGAAACACTGGCATATCATGGCATGCATATACATTGGCTTCAAAAGGAATAAATATTACTATCATCAATCAACTTAGAGACCACCAATCACCGTAGCATCTGCTCCCCAGATTGCAGTTACAGCCGAAGAAGGAACAAAAGGCTTGAACTATGCCTGCCACTCATCTGAACAAGCCTTATGATTTTCAGAAGGCACAAGACAGAACATTTGTGCTCACACGTGCGCATCACATTTAGCAGAAGTAGTACTGAAAACCAAGATGTCATGCAGACGTCTAAAGGCTGTCCACTTCGCGCCATGCAGCACAGCACAGAGACCAGAGCTAGCACCTCTGTGTGCTTCAGCTTGTTCAGGATTCCTCACGTTTTCATTCTTTCCAGCACAGGCTTTTTCCAAGGAAACGCAGAGAAGTTGCACAAGCCCTTCTGCAGAGTACTCTCGGATCTCAGCAATCGGTCACCATCACACTGCGCAGAGGCATACGCTGCAGCTGTGTCCTGATCCAGAAATCCTGACTTCACAATAGTTGTCTCCTGTTCCCTGGGTATAGATAGCTCCTTGCTCACTTTCCAGTGGAGCCCACCCTTCCATTTGATTAGATAACAGGAGTTCAGCAGGACCGTCTAAATATGGTCCCTGTTTCTGTGATCTAAGACAGACAGATGGCACGTTTTATCCTTGGTCGCTTCAACCTGAGCACTACCTTTCTGTGCAGCCCACTGGAATACTCTACATCCACACAGGGGGATTTGAAGATGTTTTTTAAAACATGATTAGCGACCAAGAACGAACTTCATCTAGTCACCCACTAATTCAATCCTGAGTTTAGAAACTATCTGATAATTCTGATTGAAATGCAGCAAGTATTACCCAAGCATATAAACTTCTTGGGTCCTGGGATGCAATACAGGGCCTTTCTCTGCAAAATGTTAGTTTTGAGCTGGTAATGTAACATAAGCAAAAGAACAAGCTGTCGCAAGTCTGACACCTGTAACTAGATACTCAAATTCAGACCAAGCGTGCCTTTGGATAACTCCTCAGATGATCTGATAGCACAATCCTATTATGCCAGCAAGAATATTACGCAAAGACGTCTTCCAGATTTTCGTAACATTAGAATCATAGAATCATTTAGGTTGGAAAAGACCTTCAAGATCATCAAGTCCAACCATCAACCATGCCCACTAAACCATGTTATGGAGTACCCCGGTCTACTCGCTTTTTGAATACCTCCAGGGATGGTGACTCAACCACTTCCCTGTGCAGCCTATTCAAATGTCTGACAACCCTCAGTAAAAAAAATTTTTCCTAATATCTAACCTAAATCTCCCTTGCCTCAACTTGAGGCCATTTCCTCTCGTCCTATCTCCAGCCACCTGACAGAAGAGACCAGCACCCACCTTGCTACAACCCCCCTTCAGATAGTTGTAGAGAGCATTACCGGTGTGTATTAAATAGCAACACTGAAAAACATATTCTGAAGCATCCATCTCTTGCTTTTTGAAGTATATCAAGCAGGAACAACTTGACAGAAAAACAATCCAAATGAGAGGACAACAATAATTACAGAAGCAGGAGAGGAACACAAACCTTGGCCAGAGGATTTTTGGTTTAAATCCTTACGTGATCATAAATACTTAGGTTTTTTTCCCTAGGCAGGCCCAAAACAAGCAAACAAACTTCACATAAAAGACAAATAAGATCAGTCATTGCCAAGACAATTTTCTTCTCCAAAAAATTCTTTTGGGGGCTGCATGGCATGTCTTCTTGTCATCGTGAAGTACGGGCCTGAGATACACCGTCCATCTCAAATTGCAGGAAACACAAAATTCAAGATATGCCAAGAAAATTCCACCTGCAGATATAAGCATGAATAGAAACCAGATACATCAGACATGATGTTGTAACTGCATGAATAAGTGAAGCGTTGACCATCTGTTAGTTCCAACAATCAGATCTTAAGCAGGGAGCTTGTACAGGAACATTCAGGCTTATGAAGATTCACATCCAAGAACTGTCAGTCTTAATAAGAAATCAACCAGCTGCAACTATAAATTGAATCTTGGGCTTCTTCCTCAAATATTATCTGGACAACCTTTTTAACAGGATTAAATAAAAGAAATACTATGATTCATTTTTTGTGGGAAGATAGTAGTAGGCTGTTTATTAATCATATGCTTCATTTCCAAAACTCAAGCAATAAAGACTAGAAAAGCCACCTACAAAATTAGTCAACTTTTCACCGTTAAAACACCCTCAATCTAATCTAGCCTAACGAAACTTATTGCTGTGACAAGACTGATATCGTATACAGCACGCACCATTCAAGGTTAAGAAAGAGCAACAAAAGACAAAAAAAGAAAAAAATCTTCTGTTAACCTATAAAAGCACATTTCAGCCAGTAACAGGCTGTGACAGAAGATCCCCGCCATGACCCTGCCAACATGGAGGATGGCTGTTCCCTGCAGACACGCCATCTTTTCCGAGATTCTTATGTTTGGTTTGTAGCTGCAACCTGCACATCCTATATCCAATTTAGCTATTACTGCTCCATCATTATCTGTCTGTAGCTGGCACATCCTACATCCAATTTAGCGATTACTGCTCCACGATTATCTGTCTAGCTCAAGACAGGTGTCGAGGCCACAGGGTTTTCCATCAGTTTATTTCATCAAAACATCCGTTTACGTAACAGAAGATATAACAGTAAAGCCTTTAGGATTATTCAGTCTCTAATCCCAAACACCATCACTCCAAACCTTTAAATAAATAAATAAATCTCTGTGACATCCTACCAGTGCTAGCAGGTGCCTTTACAGCATGAAGGATCTCCAACCCAGGTGAAACCACAGGTCCACACAGTTCAGCCAGAGTCCAAACACACAGTGGTATAACCAGGGTGGTATTATCACCCCCTAAACCAACTTTTCTGTAATGTAAGGCTCCTACCTTGGTACTGTTACGTTTAAATGAAATATTGCCTTCCTTTTAAGTTTGGGGGTTTAGCACAAGTATCAGCTTCAGTTTGAAAACAAGATTACACTTTCTGTTTAGGGAAACAACTCCTACATTTTTCAAAACGAAATGGGGAAAACCCATTTTGCTAAAGTTTCACAGAAACCAGAGGCTTTGTGAAAGAATTTTCATTCCTCAGTTCATCCCGTCACTTGTCCAAAGACAAACACAATTTTCGTTTCCAGCCTCTCTTCTTTGATATCAATTCCACTCCACACACCTTCCCTGTGATTTCTCATAATGAGCCAATTTTAGATAAGAATCACTGTAACTCATTTAAAAATTCCTCCAGAATGAATACCCTTAACAGAGGGTCCTCTCCACCCAGGAGAGTGGAATCTCTTTCACAGACTCCAAAATGCCAAGGAATTACATGCTTCTGGCACCACATATCTTAGCAACAGCAAAACATAGGGAACTGTGGTAAAACAAGAGTCTCTGATATTTGACAGGGCTCCTTATAAAATAAAGCATACTTCTGTACATCCGTATTATAAGGTCT
This sequence comes from Astur gentilis, assembly GCF_929443795.1. Classification (NCBI taxonomy): domain Eukaryota; kingdom Metazoa; phylum Chordata; class Aves; order Accipitriformes; family Accipitridae; genus Astur; species Astur gentilis. Next base: position 6,318,810 of record NC_064901.1, on the reverse strand, counting down.
AAAAATCTGATCCATAAACAGATGCAGCTTATAAAATTGTACATGTATATGATGATCTTATTTACTATTAAAATAAGCAGTACTACCTACAAAATAAAGTGCTAGCCAGTGCCTTAAAGTTATTTTGGTTTGGGGGTTGGGGTTTTTTTTAATGCGAGAACTCCATCCACAAATAAGCCGAATTCTGTTACGTGTACATGCTGGATGGCTCACTGAATCCACGGAGCACTGTAAAGAGCAATACAACCTCAGCAGTCTGATCTTTCAGCCAAGGCTACCTCCCAGCTTTTGTACATTGTGATAAACACTTAGCGATAAGGTACCGCGTAACGTAATTCCCCATTTATTTAACTCTAAGTACTTGTAACATTTGAGATAGACACTTACTGTCATTGCAAAATTATTGTAAAAAAGGCTGAACTCTAATGATACTGCAAAATTATTGTAAAAAAGGCTGAACTCTAATGATACTGCAAAATTATTGTAAAAAAGGCTGAACTCTAATGATACTTTAGAAATTGGATCAGCATTTGAATCTGGTTTACATTAAGGCCTATTCACCTCTTATCCGGCCAAACTCTCAGTGAGTGGATTGTCATAATTTCTTAGTCTTTGATAATGCTATGACAGTTAAGATGGACTGAGGATCTTTGTGATGAACATGAAGGTTAAGAAAAGCAGAGGAATTCCTGCTGAAATCCCACGCTGGGATATTTCGGATCTAGAATTCCATCTCTCCCCCATTACAGGGAAAGAAAGTTTTATCCAGCTCTGGACTGTGATGCCAGATTTTCTCCTTAAACCACCATTACAAAAGCAAAAGGCAGAAAAGACAGCAGCTGTTGTGCTCAGTGATGACTACTGTTTAAGGCTGACCTAGCAGATCAAACACAGAAACAATGCAAACCACACAGAGCTGCATGCTTTTGTCCTTAAAAAAACCCAACAAACAACAAACACACCCCACTGCTGTCAGGATAATGTGTCAGCAAGAGGGGAAGAAACTGTTTTCCTACAATAGCAGTTGTAGACAACGTGGGCAAATTAGCAGGTGAAAGGAACTTCTGGCACTGAAAACTTTTATTGGGGTCCCACCTCCAGAGTATGCTGCGCTGGTATTTCAGAGGATGGCTGCTGTCTCCACAGGTTTGTGCACAGCCCACTGATCCCATGGTATCAGAGCTTTTCAAGTTGTATCTCTCCACCTCAGGATAACCTTTACTTGCTGTTAGCTAACAGCAGGTACCCCTTCTTCAGTATTTATAATGCACACTTCGTTACTGCCCCTGCATGAAACAGGGCAACTCTTCGCAACATCGTACCAGTCGCACCTATCACACAAGATTCACCTTCACAGTGCTACGCTCCCGTCACGCCTATTTCTTTCAAATATTGAATATTACCACAAATCCACAAACAAATGGTTTTCTTGCTAAATTTTGCCAAGAAAGTCTCGATTTATGATTCTCTGGTGTTTTCCTCACAGGGTAGTTAAGAAACCAGAAAAAAAAAACAACAAACAAACAACCCACCCACAGCCTCTGTCTCCAAACTAGATGCTACATAATAATTTCTGACAATAAATAAATGGGGTTATATATATATATAAAAGAAATAAACAGTGTGTGTGTATATATATATATAAAAGAAATAAACGGAGTGTGTGTATATATATATAAAAGAAATAAACGGAGTGTGTGTGTATATATATATATATATATATATAAAAAATATAACTGATCCAGGACATCCATACACACACGTCCTGGATCCATTTCTGACTCCAGACTGACTTTCTGCAATACTGTGCCTCGGTTTCCTCTTTTGGTTATGGCAGCTCCTCCCGCAAAGGTTTTTAAACGTGTATTTCTACAGCACCCAGCCCTCCTGCGAGCCAAGGTGCCTCTGCAGAGCCGGCTCTGGAAGCCACCAGGGCCGCAGGCTACGCGGGCTCTGGCCAAGGCCACCAGCACAGCAAGTCATCCCACCCCAGCCGCACCTTCCGCCAGCCTCAGGCGGGGGCTGGCTGATGGAGCTGGTATTATTGGTTGTGCTGTAACACAGTTAATGCATTTTTAAACGCTTATTTCTGATGACTCAGTCTAAAACCCAAGAGCTATTATTATTAAAAGAATAACATAAAGCCACTTGCAGGGCGCTCACTTCCCCCCCCCCCCCTCATTTCGCACAATTATTTTTTCCAACTTTATCTAAATTACTGATGGCTCAGTTATTATCACCCTGTTTAAACAGAAGCATAATTGACCAGCTGCCTTCGAACGGCATTTCAACTGCCTTTGACCTCCAGCTTGCACAGAAAAAGCTTATGGTTCTATCACCAGGGGGTATGATCCCCCACTAACACGACAGTAAAGCAGACTGCAGTGAGAAAACCACTTGCTAGCCTTATGATTCATTTATTATTCAAATTTAATGATTAATTAAATCCCTAACAATACCCTTATTTTAAAAAAGAAAACTTAGTCTGCTTCATAATTATCACCCTTTGAACCATCTCTTCACTAGATCAACTTTATGAAAAGGACACGTTGCAGAAAATTTCTTCTACAAATTCAAACTCTAGTAACATATAGTATTTTATTAATGAAATTATTCCATCTTTAACAAAGTATCCGGAATCTAAAAGAACAGTCCAAGACTATGAGATTCTTGATTTATAATTAAAAAAAGAAATGCTGAAAAATACTGCACTCAAATTAGCAAATTGAATTCAAGTATGGTATCGATCAAACCCACTCCAACGTAACACAAGTGACTGGAGATTATGTTTGCTCTTTTTTTCTCAACAAAAAGCAGACAGCTAATAAAAGTTGGTATATCAAAGCCCTTTTATAAAACCTCTCACAATTAAAAATCATGCTTAACATTCCTAATGCCACCACACTGAAGGGCTTTTTTCCCCCCTCATACAACTAAAACCCTTTCTCGGCAGTAGATGTGTATCAATCACGGTAGTAGTTCACAAAGAAACATCACAATACCAATTTAATCCATGGACAGCAGGAATTTATGCTACATTAATTCAAAAAGTATGTTAACTTATCATTATCTCCATATATACTTAAAATATTCACATACAACTCTAGATGCATTAAAAAAAAGACAAAAAAACACCGCCCCAAAAACCTACCTATGTTTAGATAGCCAGTTATTGATAAGCAAAGGCACTAATTTAGTGGGAGACTCTACCAACTTCAGTAAAGCTGGGGTTCACCTAAGAAGTTTAAGGCCCACTGTTTATAGCTGCAAGACAACAGAGTTTTTAAACCAAATACATATGAAGTTTTTAAATACAGGGGGAAAAAAACCACTCTTTTCCTGTGAGTGTGCATTTGAGAAAATTAAATAAACCTAAAAGACAATATCTTTATAGAACAATTTAGTTATACAACTTAGGTACAATTCCTGATTTCAATAGAAGTTGCATAAAAGATTTAACAGTACCTGTTATTACCGGGCCATTAAAAAAATCACAATTCTTTGGTCAAGTATCATCTGTCCCCTTTTGGAAAGTTCTGAGAAAAGCAAGCAGCATTCAGAAACACATTAACTTCTCAAAGAAAGTTTTGCATCAAAGCTCTGCTTCTCAAATTTTATTTTTTAAACAACAACAACAAAAAAATCTTCCACTTAGGAAAATTAAGTTGTCACCATCTTACATTTCAGAATACAAAACTGAAAAAAATCCCTATAAAAAAAAAAAAAAAAAAAGACAGGACTTCAGCCAAGTATTCAGCTACTTATTGCTGTAGTTGTAACTCAAGTCCATTTAAACCCCCTATGTTTTGGTCGTTTGTAGCAAGAACGTGTTTGGAACGCTAGCAGCAATACAAAACCCCTTTAAAACCTAGGCATAGTTACACTGTCGAGTGAAAATTAGCAGAAACCATAATCATTGGAACATAATAAAGCATCCTGTAAAAGTACAATTGAATTGGTAGCTAGAAAAACAGGGTTGATTTAAAGTGCTAACCCAAAGCCTTATGTGGGCCTATGTCAGTAAAGAAAAGTCTTTTTTTCCCCCCACTAGATAAAGCCCAGAACCACAGCACTGCTCCAAACATAACGAATGTAGTCTTCACTCTGCCTCAACTCCCCCAACAGGTGGAATACAGAAACTTGAAGTAATTGCTAATTCCAAATCTAGGTGATACACACAAATATACTGTTGAACAAAGTTTGGACAGCAAACAGTACACCTGAGTTCAGTCATACAAACTAACTTTTGTAAATAGCGTTAGACGAATATATCCATGTCTCTAATATGAATCTAGATGTATTTTCTTACAAAACGCGTTAATAGAAATATCCAGGCAAATACATACCATACAATAGCAAAAGCTTTAAGCCCCATTTAATAAGATGAATTTCCGATTAAAAATAGAAGGCAATTAAGATTTACTCAAAATTACAATTAAGAAAAGCTTTCACAGTGCAATATTGAAACTGTCACAAAGTTAAGAAAATACTGATATCAAAGTACAATCACAATGTTAAAGTAGACAAAACTACTATACAAGGGCATATCTTGTAAAATTAAAAGGAATGAACACAACATAGGGGACATCTCACGTCCCTGCTCTACATATCTCGTTTCCTAGTCTTCAGAGTCATAATTGTGTCTTTCTGACATCAGTAGGCGTCTTGTTAAAACTAAGAGGTTCATTCTTCTTTGTAGACCAGATTTCAGAGCCCGGTTACTTCTTGAAAATACATTCTTCATCACTGCACAATTTCAAAGTAGTGCAATATTGCCATGATGTGCTGAGGCATGAACACATAGCCTGTGTACAGTGCCATTCCAAGAATGGAAACTAGCATGGAATCTGAATTACAGTTGAGGAAAAAAGCATTTGAAAGAGAAAGTGCATTAGACATACGTAACTAGAGCATTAAAACTTTCCTGGTACCTATCTTACAACGTTACAATTTTAAATCCGATGGGATCAACTGTATTCAGCAATTCACAGCCACAGGAAGAACCAACTGAACACTGAAAACCAGAACACTGGTAGGACCAATAAGCTGAATTACAGAAGGATGCCTTGCAAGTTATCCACTGCCTCGTCATGGACACAAGAGGACAGGCCGAAGTGTGGGAAGGGTGAAGGAGGAACAGAAAACGGGCACAGAAGAGAACACCGAAGTTTTTACATGCATCTTCCTAGGTGTTAAGCAAGTCTTGCAGAAGCCAGCCCCATTCAGCCAAGCAGGAAAAAGTCAACCATCACAAAAAAAAAAAAAAAAACAAAACAAAAAAAAACCCGACAAACGCACAATGAGTAGCTGTACTGAATAAGAGTTCTTATTTGTGGATGACCTACTCATTCATAAGCAGACAGCATTGGATGCTGACCTCAACTTCTTGGAATAGCATGATCTAATAGATTTAATTTATGATGTGCAAAACACAACTGGTGTGAAAGTTGTACTGTTACCATAATAAAGTCAGGAAATCTCAGATCCATTTCCAGCTGCCAGTGTCTGTCTTCTATGCTTTAAGTCACTACAATATTTGGTTCATTTCTCCATCAGCATGTCACGCTCAGATCCTTCTTCATGGGCAAGCAGCTCAATTTATGTGTTGTTTGGCGGTACTTAGGAAAAAAGAAACCGCTGGGGGAGTGAAAAGCATGAGTAACACCATGACATGCACCTTTCTAACTCTCTCACTCACGAAGCCTCAGAGGATCAGCACAGCTCTGAGTCAAGTTGTGTACTTAAATAAACAGACACTCATTAATACTTTACTAGAGCAGATCACACTGCAAAACAAACTTCATGTGAAGCTATCTGCTAAACACTCTTTATTAGCTGAACTCCTAACGCGGACCTTTTGTAAAACTTACATAGAGAAGCACGACAATAGGTTATAGTGTACATGTACAACTGGACCTTTGTCGATTCTAGGGTTCTTGAAGCTTTAGCTACAGAAATTATGGCATCAGATTACTGAAAGATTACACCATTCAAAGTTTAAGGTCAATTCAGAAGTAGTCAAAATAAATAATAACTGGTTGATTTCATCCAACTACCTGCAGAGATTGAGTAAACTTAGACAGCAACACTATAAAAAGCACTGGAGATTAACAAGCATGATAACACTGGACAGCGGTACTTGGTTTCCACAGGCGAAACCAGAGGAGCTGCACATGCTCTGTGTCTTCAAGAAATCAAGTCACCCCACCACGTGTGTATCAAGTGTTCCATGACCGACTTCCCTGTGGCAGAGCAGAGATATTAGTTGTGCTTATTAGAGCATACTAGCTGCTTGGTGTATTTTTAGTCCCAGAAGATTATACAGCAGGAGATAATAAAATGAAGGTCAACTCATAAATCCACATTTCCGTATCAGTGCTCACTTTTGATTCTGGAGCACAAGCAGCAGTGAGACATGCAGCAAAGCCACACACCGTTAGCTCCCAAGGCCACTGCATCTGCACTGCATCTGTACAGTGCCTGGCAGAACTGGCCCAGCTATGACAAAAGCATCCAGGCTGAGGACAAAAAACAGTTTTGCTGACCTGAGATCGCAAGCAATACTTGTGCTACTCATTACCTTTGTAAGTTAAGTGGCAATTACTTCACTGCAATATGAGCATTTTATGAAAATTAACACACACACACGCACACTTTCATTTACTTAAATATTTTGCACAAGTTAAAAAGCTGCATGGTTAACACAAAATGAAAAAAATACTCGTGACTAATATAATTGCAGGGAAAGCAAAGATGAAGTTTCCTTAGCGATACAGACACGGCATAAAAAGACGAAGGTATGTTAGCAAGGAACACAATGTTGTGAAGGCAAGAACCCCTGTCTAAACAACTGCACGCAGTAAGTCTCTAAATACTAAAAAAGAGAAATAGTAAGTTATCTCCACTTCTACTGACTTTACACAGGAAAAAAAGGTCTGACGGCACAGCTGTAACTTGGGCAACCACTTTTATATAACAAATGTGAGTTCCTTTATAAAATTGAGCAGTATCTCAGTAAAAGCAGCTTCCCACTACTACTTACACCCTTCTCTTTGTGTTAACGTTTTGGTTAATTTCCCTCTTTGCCTCTCAACATTAACTGGACATGGCTCAGAGCCGTTCATATGAGACATCATTTTAAGTGAAAATCAAAACAGGCACACTTAAGAGAAAAATACTTGCGATGCCATAACAACAGCTGAGAGATATACCACCCGTATGAAAGGGTTGGGTAAAGAAAACAACTTAGTCTATGCAGATGCCTTCACATAAGCATCTATCAAGTTCTTCCACTCCAAAAGAGCCAAGCAAACTTACCAGCTCGAGGATTAAATACTCATCTAATTCAAATCATCTGACAAAGCACCACACAAACTTAAGCTTGCAAGGTTTTGCAGCATGCACATTTACTTTCCGCTAGGAAAAAAACCCAAAAGAATTCATCAAAGACACCTGTGCTTAACAGAAGGCTTGAGATTTCAGGGCAAAAGACAGGAGAAAGACCTACCACAGAAAAAAAAATGAAGGGAGAAAAAAACTTCAAGATACAAACTCGTGCCCGAGGAGAAACGGGCTCGACTGCTAGACGCCCAGTGACAGGACGTGGAACACCAGAACGAGGATTCTCCCACAACTCGGGCAGCACGTCAGCTGGTGAAGGCCAGGAGCTTTAAGCCCCTGCCTGCGAGGAGGGGACAAGCCCCGGGCCCGGGCGAAGGCTGCCGCTCCCCCGCCAGCCGCCGGCACCGGCCGCGCTCGGCGCCCCAGGCCAGCCTTCCCCCGGCCCGGCCCGGCCCGGCCCTCCTCCCGCCGCCCCCCCCCCCTGCCCCGAAAACCTCGCCGGCGGCCGCCCGCCCTCAGCGCGGCCACGGACGCTTCCCCAGGGGGGGCGCTTCCCCGGCACCGCACCCGCTGGGCAGGCAGCGGCGGCGGCACGGCCGGCGGGGCCGCCACACCCGCCCGGCGGGGCCGCCACACGCGGCCGGCGGCCTCGGGGCGGCCCCGGAGCCGCCGCCGAGCACGACGCGGCAGGGCGAGGGCAGCCCCCCCGGGCCCCCCCAACGCCGCGCACACCCGCCAGGCCCCGCGGGCAGAAGGATACTGAAGACGGTGCGCTCCCAGGGCTCCAGCATGTAGAGCGCGGTGACCAGCAGGTACTGGTAGTACAGCCACGACATCCGCTTCCAGGCCGAGCCCAGCGCCATGGCGCGCCCCGCGCTCTCCCCCCACCCCCCGCCAGCGGCCCTTGCGCCGGGCCCAGGCCGAGAGGCGACGGCGGGGCGGCGGCAGCAGACCGCGGCCCGCCCTCCCGACGGGCCGGGCCGGGCCGGGCCCGGGCCGGCCCCGCCCCGCGGCTGGGCGGGCGCTGCCCCGCGAAATGGCGGCGCTGCGGCCCGCGGACAGCCGGCGCCGGACGAGGGGGGCACGGCGGAGGCGCACGCCAGCGGGCCGATCCCGCCGTAGCCTGCAGAAGGTTGAAACCCAGCGGGGCGAGCCGGCCTGCGGCCGAGCGGAGTAAACGGCGTGGCTGCCCGTGAAGCTGGAGTGGACTGCCGGCCCGAGGGGCACCTGGGAGGCGGTGCTGCGGCCCGTTCTCTCTCGTCCTGTTCTATCTGAACTGGCGCTCTGGGAATTACGGAAGACCCGGAGACTCCGCTTGGCGGGGCCCACGGGAAGCGTGTTAAAAACGCTCTGCAGGAGTCTCCAGCGTCGTCAGTTGTCGGAGGGTAAAGCCCACCCAGAAACATGGCTCGGATAAATGAGACCGTAACGTGGGCCAGCGCTGACTAGATCAATCCCGTATGAATGGGAAAAATAAAGAGGCGATAGATCAACTGTTTACTGTAACTGTTGCGGACCTTGTACTTCCCCTAAGGCGCTTGGGGCCAGAAACCAGGGGGTGTGGGACACCTCTGCCCTGACAGCTATTTGGCCCGAGATAAGGAGAAATTCCCAGGGACTGGCCTGGGACTGCGTGATTAGAAAGGCTGTTGGCAGCTTAACCTGGCAACCTAGTTTAGAAGGCGCTAGTTGAAAGCCCGCTGGAAGGCGACGCATGCAATAATTGGGCACCGTGACTAAGCGGAGCGTGAGGGGCAACCACTAGGCACCAGGCCACCGGCCAGGACCTCGCACGCCAAGTGTGCACGCCACAGATTAGAAACTGGTATGAACCCCCTCTACTCACCCTGCTTAGTAAATCAGTTTGCAGTTATGTCACTGGGCGGTGTGATGCTGCTCTTGAAGGCACCTTGCCCCTACCTTCACCTGTGCTATTACTACAATGAAAAATGAGGAAACGCAGTCACAGGAGGATGCACGTATGAATTATTTACACAGAGGCAAAATGCAGCTACAGTACCAGCAGATAACTGAAAAAGAAAACCAGCTGGCAGAGGCAACTGAAGACTGTACTGGTTTGTGTGGCAGAATCTGAAAAGGGATTTAATTCAACCAGAAGACATTTAGACACACTTTATGCAGATTTATTGCAGCACAAGAGGAAATGAGAGCATTCACACAATTAATAACCCCACACAACTGGCTGGTGTCCCTATCCGAGACTGCTATTGCGTGTTGCAATTGCTGCTGGAGGAGTCTCGTGTTGGTGTTGCTGCTTGAAAAAGCGGTGGTAATCATGAAAGCCTCCTTTCTATATAAACAAGTACAAAGTTCAAGGACAAGTAGGGTATTCAGCACAACTAAAGGCATTACTCCCATTCAAAGCTGCAAGAACATTATCGATAAGGGGCAAACGTGTCCCAGTCCCACCTGCTCCTACGCTTTCTAACAAGAAGCTCTGCAATTCAAGTGACAAGCAAGAAGCAGCCGCAAGAAACTACTCAATATGAGACGAAGGGTAGTCAAGAGGCATGCCAGCTTCAAAATCCCCTGCTACATCTGCCCCAACCCACCAGGTGGTGCCCAGGCCCTTTACAACTTTTCAGTATGGTGCATACTCGTAAGACAGTTTTTTTACTAGTAAACCCCTTAAGAAAAATTGTCAATATTCCTCTGTATAGAGTTTCCCCTCCTTCACCAGCTCCATTCTACTCCTGCTTAGGGACTGCTACCACCTGCATCGACACTTGAGCCCTTGAACTACATTCCCACATGCTCAAGTTCCTAGTAGCTCAGTGCAAAGACCCTTAACCTGGCACTACACCGAGCCTTTCTGTTTCACCTGGAATGTGAAGACAGCTACATCGAGGCCCGTATGCCCTGCAGCACAGACTATATTATACTCTATCACATCTGCCCTTCCACACTTCTAAGAAAGTTCTTCTTCGTACGTTCAGAATTTTTCATATATGCTTCCTGGCTTACGGCACGCAGTAACAATTTATCCTACTTTAGATGATCCTATAGCTGTCAATACACAAGTCTGACACTCCACTAACCAGTCTGACTGTAGGTTGCAAAGACGAGATGGAGATCTTATCTCAGGCAGATCCCAAGCCTCAAAACACGTATGGCTCAATTTTGTTCGTAGGTTGCACATGCAGAGGAAGGTATACCACACTAGCCAACCAAGTGTTCAGCAGCTGCCTCAAAGGTTCTCTACTCCATCAAGCAGAGGTTAAGTTTCTGCTGACTTGAAAATAGTAAGTCAATGTTTTCTTCATGTAATCCTGACAGAAGAACCAATGTGTTTTTTTCTTCCTAATCTCGTGTAACACTGTGTAGAATGAGTGTGTGTAGATTAGTAAAATACAGCACCAGGGACTACAAAAGGCAACAAAAGAATCACAAGGTTTTATTTTAATCTAAGGCACAAAAGAAGTATGTTCTTCAGGTCCCTACCTCCGGAGTTCAAATATTTCTGACAATTCCTCAAAGCACATACAAATTATTCCTAGTACTATTAAAAGAAAAAACAAAAAGGTGAGATTTTTTTCAGACAAACCCTTGTTCAAAGTGAAGTATTAAAAAAATATCAGGCTATAAAAGAGGAGACATTACTTACTAATAAAAAACAAGAGTTCACCTCTTGGGAGCATGCCTGGAGGAAGAGAGGGAGGGATCCATTGTTAACATTGCAGTAGCTTCATAGACTAAGCAAGAAGTCTAAATATCAAGTAGCGGAAGCTCTTTAAGCTTCCATAAAGAAGCTGTAAACGTACTAAAGAAACAGAAAAAACACACAAACTAGCTTTATGGTCATAGATCTGACCATAGATTTCTTCTTGAAATGTGTCATCCTAACGAAAAAGGACAACAGAAAAAAAAGTCCATTATCTTCTTCATATACATATTTACATTTAAAACTCTTAACTGTATTACTAAGCATTAATATGTTGATTTAAATGATCCAGGCCAGAATGATCCATGCCAGCAAACTTGATATAAGCTAATCTTCCACTCTGTATAAATAAAAGTTTCCATTTTTGAGATCTTAACGGGTCAAAAATCCAAATATCAATTTGGATAAACAATTCCTTGTTTATCAAACCTACCTGTGTGCAAGTCTACCAACGATACCAGCCCAAAGAAGCCCAACATCCCGACTGAGAGTTGTTTACCACGTGCCGTACAAATGACCAATGCAGCTACGGAGAACTAGCTACTATACAGTATTTATTCTAAGCAGCAGTTCTAATACATATTGAGATAATGGATAGTATATATACAGGGAATGATCGTAATACACAGATCTTACATTATATTTACAAAATTTAAAATCCTCAATGATGCAAACACCTGACAGTGTGAAAGAATATTGCTCTCATATACATGCAGTTAAATGTATTCCTTTCATAAACTTTGCAAAAATCCAACCATTATGAAGTTCTCTGACAAAAATATATATTCAAAAGACTGTATTTTAAAAAGGCTAACATGCCTGCATTTCTGATACTTCACACAGTCTTAAACAGTACAGGATTTTTTCTTCCCCTGCTTTTGCACACTAGCAGTGGCTGGCTAGAACATTGAAGAAGTGAAAAACTTCATCTTTATCCATTACTGCCACTTCAGTTGAGCATTCAGTACATAATACTGGATGATACACTTCCTCCTCTTCTTGATTTGATTGTACAGATGTAGTTTCTTTGCTGTGCTTCATTTTCTTACTTCTTTTCTTCAGCTTCTTTCTGTATTTCAGAATTTCCTCTTTGTTAACAATGCAGTTCATCACAAACATTGCTCTATATTGTGTTTTGTAAGATTCGTGCCTACAGAGAAGGGAAGAAAATGCAAGTCATACCATTGGTAAAACTCTGCTTCCAAGAAATCGGTTATCATCACTGGAAATGGGATTAAAGATAGGAAGTACCATGCCAAAGGGCTGAAAGCCAAATAAATATGAAGTGTTATAAACAGAACAAAAGTCACAACTACAAAAATCATTAAAAAATAGAATGGTAGCCATCCATCCTGGTTTTAAGGCATTTTTAAAAACATGCTGGTTCTTGCTGAAATAAACACCCTGAAGTACAATAGTATTGGTACTACAGAATTATGCACTGCTATGTATAGCTAATGAGAGGCAAAAGATCATGAAATTACGAGTGCAAATGACTCAACTACTGACATTTATATCCTAAAATGTCTTGCAAGCCTGAAATTCCTTATTTATATACAACAAACATTGATGCATCATGCTTGAAAAAGCATGTCTATAATAAAATATAAAATGTATTTTCAGCTGTCATCAGTATAACTGTATAGCTGGAGTACATAGCAAAATTCAGGGCTACAGTTCAATTCAATTCAACACAATGTCCCTCAGGCTGCAGCTTTACAGCAGCCTAAATCAACATAACAGGTGGCTGTTGAAGTCCTATCTCAACTTCTGCTGGCTTTACTGCTTGTATAACACTGTGCTGAGCCATTTCAGTTTATTAAATCCACAAAAGACCAGTCTGACAATAAAAATGAACCATTTTCCGTCACCTTAGCAAACTGAAATACTTAACCATAGAACAGGGTTCAAGGAGTACCAGAGCCAGCAAAGGGAAGAGAGTGAGAAACAGCACCCAGTACTTTGATGATTTTAGGCTGCTGTGGAATTTCATCCTCAATCACCAGAAGTAAATAAATGAGAGGTAGTTTACTCCTCGTTTCACAAGATTTCTTTCTGCTTTATTCCCAGTTCCAGAGTCCTCTCCTTAGCCCAGGTTAGCAGTACTATCTAGATTTGCAGGATCTCGGAGAGCTGCAAAACACACTATGGATTCTCACCTAAATGCTGTCCAGGCACTTTTAAATGCAACTATACTCAAAATCACAACTGCTAAGACTCAAAACAAGTAAGAATACGCTATCTTGATTTTGCTTAATCCTCCCCTCAACAACGCACTTTTACACAAAAACAACCTGAATAATTTTATGCCTCTAAACATCAAGCCAACATATTTGAAAAAAAAAAAAAAAAAATCAGCCCAAACTGCCTGTTTAGTCTCCATGAATTTTTTTTTTTTAAATAGTGTACCTTCTCCACTATGCTAACGTTCTACCTTGTTCTTCCTCATCTCCATGTTGCAGGTAAAACTGATCATCATTCTTTCAAACTAACATTCACCCCTACATCTGATTCACATACACCTGCCTTCTCTTTATCAGCGCCACCTCACAAGACAGGCTTGATCAAATCAATTGATCAAACTGAATAAACTAAAAATACTACTGACCTAAAAAAAGACATTACACTAATTACCTCTGGCAGTCCAGACATAATGTTGTCATGCAAGCAGGGCAATTCAAAACAGCATCACTGTTTGGAACAGCAGAAGGTTTTGTCTGGTGCTGCTGCTGTGGCACTCTTCGCTGATTACGGTACCTACCAATTCAAGAAAGGAGGAAGGAGAGACAAAAAATGAAATTACGTGCCCTTGCTGTCAGGCGTATCAATTCAACTGTCAAACCTTTTTTATATTAAAATACACCAATTAGTATTTGGCTCCTTCTGGACACCTTTTTCAGTAACTCATAAATAAACAAACATAAATAAATAAACTAGGGGGGAAAACACATAGCAGTATCTTTTCATTTACTTTGTACAGAGAATTTTCATTTGGTGAGGCAAATACATCTGGCATGAGAATTTGTACCTAATAACCCTTTGCTCCGACGAGGCAGGTATCTCAAGTGCAATCTCTGCAGTAAACTTACATTAATATTACCCTTTTCAACAGATTTACATGGAGAATTTTACTTCTGCTGCAACAACCATTCTTCTACTTCACCCTTCAAAAAACCCTCAGTAAAGCAGCTTTGTGCTGTTCCTATTTTATCTGAACATTTTGTGGCTTGCTAAATTCAAAGTTTTCCAAAACTAGAAATACTAATGTTTAGCAGGAACAGATATTAATTCAGCAATCAAAGTATCTCACAACCTTTTCATCCACAGCATGGTTATTTAGATGAGATCTACAGGCAAAATTGGCTTACAGAACTAGGAAGTCTTGATTTGAAAAAAATGCAAGTTTTAGAATTGTGCAATTTTGAAAGCTCAACTTCCATTACATACGCATAAAAATTTTACAGGCTTTTAAGTTTCATATGCTGTAAATTCTAAATAAAAAATATTTTCACTGCATGGACTTGACAGCATAGGCTTTTTCTTTATATTCACCATTTTCATTTAAATTTTTTAGTTTATGTTAAGCATCCTATGATTCAAATATTTATGGTCTCTTACCCCCTCCTCTGTGAGTCTACCCACTCTTGGTCTCTACTGTCTTCTTCTGGGTCATATAGCAGTTCGTCATTGGAAAGAATCCGACGTTGCTGATGTTTTCTGTTTTTCCGGACATCCTGTGTAACTGGAAAGATTCGTGCAAGCACGTTACATCCATCAGACATATGATGACTCTCTACTTAAACAATGAGAATACCATTTTTTTTTAGTTTTCCTTTTCCATACTCACAATAAATCCACACTAAAATGTAAAGGTTTAGCTCATCTCCCCTCCACATGCACCACCCCAAAACATTAATGCACCTTACATACATTGGGATACATCATAAAGTTGCAGAAACTACACTGAGATGATACAGGCTGGTAATTCCCTGCAAAAGGCTGCCTTCAGGAACAGCCCCTTGACCCCACAAGAGGACTGCATAGGATCTGAGAGAGTGTGCTACTGTAAATATGTTCTCCTTTCTCCTCAGTCATTTACCTATTTTATCTTCATCCTCTGAATCAGAATCAAAGTAAATGTCGTCATAGTATTTTGAAGTGGTGGCAGGTCCAGTCTGCCCAGTACTTGAGGAAGTACCTGTGTATGAAATTAGAGAGAGAAGTTGTAAGAACACCCCACCAAAAGGACAGCAAGTATACAGCCCAGAACAAACAGTCGTTACCAAGTTGCTTTATCCAGAAGTGCTCTCCTTTATCCAGGTATGTTAAGTAACAGGTCTCCCAATTTATTCCCACATCCTGATCATCCACATTACTTGTGTTATTTCATTTACAGATGCTCTCTCAGAGCAAAGCTGCTCACTCCCTCCAAGATGAGCATCAGGTACAGTTCAAAGCAAAGTTTCTCCCAAGGCACACTCCCTTTAGGCATAGAGGACACCACATCAAATATGCCTGCCTCTGCCCTATATAATCCACACAATCTCAGACACTCCACAAATATTCAGTCATGCAAAAGAAATAGAGGTATGGCACATTGTTTCACAAACTTTGATTACAATGAAGTTCACTTAAGAAAGCCCCAAAATTTCAGGGCCACAGAAGTTCATAAAAGACCTAGATGAATGGCCAAGCACATCTGTTACAGCCAGTCTGCACCAAAAATCCTATTCTGTGCTGGATGGATGTGGTACCACTACATCTTCTTAATTGCACAACCAAAACCTAAAGATCAGATGTGCCCGCTAACACAGATAAAACTAATAAACCCGCTGAATGCAGAGTGAAGCCCCTGCATTAAAGTGAATACTAAACTGATTCTCCAGGAAATTAAGAATACTTCACCAAGTATTTTGTAATAGGTAAAAAGAACATACGCTCTTCAAATGCCAAAGCAATCCATCTCTTGCGCCCGTAATACACAAACTCCAGAACACATATATCTTTAATACGGTTTTACTATTTGATGTAACAATTATAAGCAGGTAAGGGAGGAAGAGATAAATAATTTTCCTGACTTTCCCCCCCCCAACTGATTTGGGATTTCTAACTACCATATGCTATTTCTTTCTTCAAGAAAGGGCTCCAAATCTTGATAGCTACCCAGAGCCACTGGACAAAGTACAAGAGACCACAAGATGTTGAGAGGCTTCTAAATCCATGTGAAAGAACAACTTAAAGAGATATTGGAAAAAAGGGGACTGATCCAACAAAGAGACATCATATTAAAGCAGGAAATCAGAAGTTCAGAAACACCAAAATTGAAGTTTTAGAGAAGCTGAAACAGAGGCATTCACTGAAGTGGCATCTGGTGACCATTTCTGCAGGAGCAATCAGCCATTTTAAGATTTTCTGTAAGGTTCAAACGGCACTCAACCATCACCGCACACACCTCCAGCCACAAGAATAACACACTAACTTCACACCTTAACTGGACACCACTTAACTCACGATTTCACATGCGAGCAGCTGCCAAATGCAATTTACCTGTTTCTGGTGATTTCCATTTGCCTTCCATAGTCCTCATGGTCGTGTTCAGTTCCGCTTCCATCTCCTTTTGGAACTCATCGTCGCTGGAAGACTCGCTCTCCCCAGTCAGGCACTCCCGTATCAGCTTCCGCTTCTGGTCTGGAGTGCCATGTAAGAGCACATCCACCTCATCTTCTGAGCTACAAATATTTAAGCGTTACACACCTAGTTAGGATGACCAGCTTAAAACACTGAGTCATTTGGAGAACAAACATCTGTAATTGCGTGGAAGCACTGTGCCGTTTATTTACGGGAAATGTATTTATTAAAATCTTTTATTAGCTTGTTGGTGTTAGAACTCTGGTTCTAATGCAAAGGAGCTTCAGCTGACTGGCTGCGGCCTGCGGCCCCGCCTCTGCAGCTCTGGCCAGCGAGGCTCCGCGCAGCAACGGGGCTCTGTTCACACGCCGGCATTTGTAGGGTTACAAACGCGAACACCCCGCCTTCAAGAAGGAAAACCGCCGCGGCTGGGGCGAAGCGATCCTCCTGCAGCCCCCCCGGGCGGCACTCCGCGGCCCGGCCCAGCGCCCGGGGCCGTGAGGGAGCCTGGCCGCCCGCGGAGCACAGCACCCGGGCCTGCCGCCCCGCCGGGCTCCGCGGAGCCCGGCACCCGAGCCTGCCGCCCCGCCGGGCCCCGCGGAGCCTCCCCGGACGCCGGCCGGGAGATGCCGGGCGACAGCGGGGCGCGGAGGGAAGCCGCGGCCCGCTGCTGCTGCTGCTGCCGCCGGGACGGAGCCGGAGCCCGAGCCCGCCGGCCGGCCGCCTCAGGCAGGGCAGCGACAAGCCGCCCTGGGCCCGCCCGCGGCGGGGGCTCTCCAGCACCTGCTGAGCGCTCGCTCCTCGTCGCTGGGCTCCTCCACCACGTACGGGTCGTCCTCCTCCCGCAGGCGGCTCATGGCGGCGCCCGGCTGCCCGCCCGCTGCCGCCGCCAGCCCCAGCCCGGCCCCTTCCGGGCGCCCCGCCGGCTTCCGGCGGCCCGGCCCGGCCCCTCCCGCCCCGCCACCGCCACCGCCTGCTCCCGGCTCGGCCGCCGCGGCCCTCGGTCAGCCCCGCGGCCAGCCCGCCTGCCGGGGCAGGAGGCGAGGCCCGGCCCGGCCCGGCCCACCCACCGCCGCCGAGGCGGGTACCGGGCGCCCCGCCCGGCGGGGCTCTTCCTCTTTCCCTTGGGAGTCGCAAGTCCTCGGGTCACTTTTTAAGTGTTTTTCTTCAGAGGCACAGAGCCAGGGGTTAGAGCTTCAAGAGACACACCCAATACCAAGAGGCTTGGAAAAAAATTTAATGAGCTGGTAACACTGAAGAGCGAGGACTAATCTAAAAACTGTTCCCACATCCTACTTAAAATATTTACAATTTTGTTAACTGTATATACATTGTAATCTTTGTCCCTTACAGTCTATTTATAGATGAGTTCCTTAGGAATTATACCTGTTATATTTGGAAGATGAAGAGCACAGTATTACTGTAATAGCCGGTGCTGGAAAATATTATATACAGTAGGCAAGTTGCTAATAGCCGTAGGGCACTGGTAATCAAAGCCTGAGGCTACGCGTGTGCAACTCAACAAATGCAAACAGCACGTTCAGCTAATAAGAAACTCCTCCGCCTTTGAAATGTTCTGATGTGCAAGGCAGCAGGGTAAGTATACTACACTGTGCAATTCACCCTATTTGAGGGAAAAACTCAAACCGCACACCCCTGTGCGGCAGTACAGGCAGTTTGTAATCAGAGAGACATTGACTTAACATCGATCTGCACCTCCAAACATCCCATTCACCCAAAATTCTGCTGCTCCATTGAAGGTCTACAAACCCGTATAGAGCAGCAATCCCACTGTGAAGAGCAATTCATCAAGTAAAGCCTCATTTTATGACATCCTGAAATTACACAACAGAACAGCACCTCTTGGGAAAGTTTCGTGGTTCAAGTAAGAGAGACAAAGCAATACAACAAATAAAACTGGATTCATAGCTCTAAGTTTTAAGTCCAGTTAGAATGAGATCCTTTTCAGGCATTCCTTTATTGGGGATACCTTTACTTTTTATTTTCTGAAGCAAAGTCCTTCTTTGTGTCAAAGTGGGGCAGTATTACCTTTCATTGGTATTTTATGCCCTTTCTGAACTCTCTTCTGTTACTTTACTTCCCCTTTCTGGAAAGAAACCCAAAAAGTTCTCTGAAAAGCATTTCTGCCAAAGAAATTGCAGAGTCAGCCACCAAGCTCAAAACAATTTAAAGTACACTGTATAGGAAAGTCACAGACAAACAGATAGGCAAACAGATAAACCTGAGAATGCAAGTGAAAAATTACTGGGCAAGTATTTAGTGTCAGACCAATCCAATACTTACTCGATGGTTTTACAGGATGAATAAAGAAAAAGGTAATTAAATTAATCTGATTTACTAGAAAATATTAAGCTTACAGATGATACGTCTGCATAATTTTAGAAAAATCATTGATTTCATGGTTTATTTTACAATAATTGAATTAGTCTACAAGTTAAGGCAAACATACTAATGCATTTGCTTTTCTTTTTAAATCATAGTTATAAAGGTTACACAAAGTTCTCCAAAATTTCTAAGAAATGTTCACAATTGAAAAAAAGATTAAGTTTCTTGATATCAGTACATGGAAAAAAACTAAGACAGTGTATACAATGCCATTATAGTAACAATATTCAAATATCTAATGGTAATATTTAGGCCATTTGAAAAATGTGCTTCAAATGGTGAACTTCAGAATTACTTACAAAGGTAAATAAGATTGGCAGCCTTATCATAGTATTCATAACATGAACATAATTATATTGGCTATTTTCACAAAAACAGAGCATTTGGTTTCTGAACAATGAAAGCATATAATGATTAAATAAACGTGAATATGTATGTATAACAAGTATGCTGTTGCTTCATATAGTCTGGAGCTACTTTCAGGTGTTTAATTCTTTTGAAAGAAGGAGCTTGCTTATGTGCACTCTGTCAAATGTTTTCTCCAGGGAACTGTAAATGCCTATTTAAAGTCATGAAAACAAAATCCAGAGGAGGGCAGCCCTTGTTAGTGGGAGGACGGAACGTAGCTTATGTGTCACCGTTTAACACTGCCAGGCAGCTCTGCAGCAGCTGTAAGTTACCCTGTAAAAATAAAGAAAAATATGACCACGTTTCCCTACTTTGTTTTACGCTTGTGGCAAAAAGATGTTTTTTAAATAGCAATGACAACACTGAAGGAGAACAGACAGGTATTAAGCTTATGTAGAGATATTTATGTAGGTAACTTATCTTAAAGAGCTTTTTGAATGTAGGAGCGTTGTGTCATGGAACTAAATGGAACCAACTTGAGATACGAAAATAAGCTTTTAGTACCCTTTCCATGTTTCTTCACAAGTTTCTTAGTAAAGATCTAGTCTGGCCACGAAAATTATTCACTGCAGAACACCATCTTAGCAATGAAGTTCAAAGGTACGAAGTTTTTATTTTTTATATTGTATTGCCATTACTCTGCCATTGGAATATTATTCCCAAAGCAGAAGTATTTATATATTATACTGAATTTATCAAAAAGTGTTAACTAATTCACAGCACTATCTCCTCACTATAGCAAGCATCTAAGCTTGTGGCTTAGTTCGTAGCTCTGATTTAGCCATCAAAGTTGAGTTTAGCCATTAGAGCCAGAGCTACAAAAGTTGATTATCAGAACATTAACTAAGCTTTACCTCTAAGGCCAAGTTCTGCCCTTTTTTTCAAACACCTGTAGGTCAGTTTTTAATCTTATTTAAGCATTCTGACTGTACTGTAAAAACATACAGGTTGACTTTCAGATTTCTGAATGAATTTACAGAACTGACACTTAAAGACACCCTTGTGAATTAAGCAAATGTGGTTGACAAGTAAGCCAGGATTTACTTTCCAGGAAAAAAACCACCCAGCCTGGTATTCACAGTATTCCCATTGTTTTGTGCATTCATTTATGCTTAGATCACTTTAAAATACTGGCTGTTCACTATTAAATAGCTGTACTAGATTTTTTCCCCAATCTGAAATCTCCGTGTAAGAAACAGTATTAGGTTGTTGACAGTGTTAGGAGTAATTCCTATCAGGTTCAGATGAAATACAAGAACAAAACAGTCTGAATGCCCAGTTATAAACACAGGAGAAACTGCTTCCTTCTAAATTTTTTAGATCCAAAAAGAAACCTATAAAGAAAACTTCAAACAAACAAAAGCATGTAATTAAATCAGTAGCTGTGATTTGCATGTCCTTGAAAGTACTAAAGAATTTGTAATTCTTACTTTTTCAGTTGAAAGCATTCCAAGTGACCTGTGGTAGACAGGCAGAAGCACACTCGTCCCTCAGCCCAAAAAGGCAAGAAATCATAATTCTATCCCCCATTAAGGTTCTTATAATCCAGATTAAGCAATTAACGAAACTAAAGGCTTCAAAGTAGAAGATTCCCAGTTGTGTCTACTGAATCCTTTTCAGTCTTCTCCAGAAGACAGTGATTTCAGTTACAGCTTCAACAGCTTTTTGTCCTTTTACAGCTATACTGGCAGAGGACAGTCACAAGTTGTGTAAAAGGCTTGTAATTTTGTGATATGAACAAGTTCAACACACATGGGATGTATGGGGACTTGGTGGCCCATCTTTGTAGTGTCAAGATTCATAAATCTAAGGTCTCTTACTGAACAGCTGATCATCAGCTGCAATGAAGTAATGAATGAAAAGGAATACTTCAAAGTCTTCAGTCTTCAAACCGAATTCAGTCTGAAGTATAATTGTGGACTGCACGCATGTTACCTATAACAAAAGTGTGACAGTGATCTTTCGGCCATCTATTTACAGCCCATCAGCAGCATGAAGTATATTTGCAATTCACAGGTCACTATGTAGCAGTCTAAAGAAAAGACAGTACCAAGATGCCCTTTGCACATCAGTCATTTCCAGACTCAGCCAGCCAGTCTACTGAAATTTTCCAAATATGCAAATATTCATTTTCATTAGATCAAATTTACGAAGTTCACAAGAACAACCTTATTTAAATTATAATAAATCAAGGACAATAGAGCCTGTGAGTCATTACTCTTTCTGGCTGCAATATTTGACATACTTGACTTATATCAGCATAGCTCGAGAAAGCTGATATAAATTCAGATTCAGAAAAGTGTTTCTTGCCAACTCAGACTCCTAAGCTCTAGATGATATTACAGTTATTGGCAGAACCGTGGTGACAGAAACATGCTTTTCAGGAAGGAAAGAATTACTGACAAAGCATTTAACCAAATCCTTTAGCATTGGATTTTGCTTACTCCCTTCTTCTGTCAGTTCCAAACAGACACCTGTTGCTAGTAATGCAACAGATTTTTTCCACAAAAAACCAGAGAGGCAAGAGCACATATATTAGTATTTGTGGAAAGAGATGTTTAGATTTTTTATTTTTGATTTGAAGGAAGTGGCTATCTTACTTAGTATTTGTATGTCAAAAGACTCTAGAAGTATAGCTAAGGCTCTAAATGCTTTTAAGTGTATGATTATAACCTTAGCAGTTTCACCAGCTATAAAACCTCCCTTCTTGAACATGAAGTCCAACACAGGAACACCTCAAAATCCAACTGATTAAAATACTGAACAGGTTTAAATGCAGCTTTTGCACTAAATGCCCAAACACTTAATCAGGTGTTACATTAGCTACAGCTGGATGAAGTCATGAAGAAACACAGAGCTAGCAAAACAGAAGCTAAACACTACCTAGAGGGACAGTCAGATAGAATGGCCATATAAAAAGAAACATCAATCTGTTTAGTATGGGTCAGAGACCAAGCAGAATCTAAAGCTGCAGTCTGGCAGCTATTTTAAGTAAATCTAGGGTACATGCTGCTGATAAGAAGGCAGCACTCTCTTATTTCCAGCCCCTCCCAGCCAAAACTGTGTGTTTTGACACAAGGGATACTATGAAAACAACACTGGAAGTAAACCTTAGAAAAACCCACAGCAAATTTTAGCTCCATCTTACTACACAGCTGCACACCTAATAGTGTCAACATAAGGGAAAGGAACAGAGTCATGCATCACCATCCTTTCTGGCAGTAGTCTGCACTTGCATCAACTTAAAGCAGTCTCAACCCAAAGTCCGATTTTTAGCTCTTTCAGAAGTCTTGAGCTGCAACCAGGAAAGGATAAGTGCAGAGACTGTACACTTCCTATTTGTATATACAGTGTCCTTGATTTACTAAAAGCTTGATTTCCCTATCACCCTCCAGTCTTCCAGAGCCACACAGCCAGATATAGCTCAGGAAATGTGAGCTGTGTCTCAGAACCTTCTCTCGATACTTCGGTCATTCTGACTTTTTCAGTGCAGCGATCTCTGTGTTTTGGGATTTGTGTTTTTCTTTCCATACACAGCAAATAACTTTTAATAGTAAGTCATGCAGCAGCCTGCACTGTGGCTGAATTCCTCCCAAAGACAGCCTCTCAGGTGAGTTCCAGCACTCACTGCTGCGTCAGATTTCACCTCCATGCTTTCCATGCCAGGCAACTCCAAGTCCAGAAGACACATGGCTAGACCAATTCAGAGACAGATGCATCTACATGACATCTAGTCTGGAGGTAGTTGTTCCAGAAAAAAAAACCACCAAAAACACCACAATAGAAGACTTATAGCAAAAGCCTGCAGCAGTAGTATCTGTTGCCCCCAACCCTCACTCCCCAGTTAGCTTTTTTGCTGGGAAGAGCACTTAGACCTGAATAACAGGTTATGTTGCAAAGTTTGGGAGTGCTGTGCTCCACATGCCTTTGACAAGCCAAGCAATTTCCTGTTTGGGGCTGCTAAAACCTCACCTGCCTCCAGTAGCTGCAAAAGCATGAAGACAGGGACTGCCACAGGATCAGGCAAAGTCTTTTGTCCAGAACCTTTAAAGCAGGGAGCTTTTGATCTGACTTCATTAATTTACTGCTTACGTAAAAAAGTAGCTTCCTTTTTGCTTCTACCAGCTCTCTTTTGGCTCTACTGCAAGAGGAATTAGGTGTCTACAAACATCCCAGCTTAGCCCAGCCTCAACCAGGGCCACTCAGCCTCCCTGAAATGGGAGCACTGTTTATGATTTGCATTGCAACAAGTATAAAAACGTCCTCTCCCGCACAAGGAGAAACCTTCATATTACCCTAACGTTGCTCTTCACTCATCAAGGCACAATGCTATCTCAAAAAAAGCCCAAGTCTTTTCGTATCTTCTTCCTTTTATGAAACTACCTCAGAAAGTCTCCACCAAACCATTTCATTCTTCAATACTCTGTACAGACTAATAGAAACTTATCCATAAGACTATCCTCAAGTACACTGGTTATACCATTAATAAGAAAATTTCCAATTATATAAAATGGAAAAATATGATCTATTGCACTTGTGATTTCCATAATAATCCAACTCAATCTGTAGAAATAAAAGCACAGCAACCAAATTGATCCATCTGTAGTAGCTTGTTTTGAATAAATATGAAACACCAGGCTTTGAAAAAACAGGACTTTCAAACCTCGTGAGAAGTAAAATACCCTTTCAGGCAACAAGGCACAACATTTGTTAACATTTCAAGAACTGTCACCCTTAGTCAAAATGACCTTTTATATTGTAAAGCTTTAAAGTAAGTGAATCTTACAGTGCTCCATGATGAAGTAAGTGGAAAGGGTCAGCAAAAAAAAAAAATTCACCTTCAAGAACAGGACTACAGTTCAAAGCTTCTATTACAGACCTATATACTCCTTGTTAGTAAATTTACTAAGACAAGGTAAGTCACAGAGACAGACCATCTGAAGAACTACATCTTAAACACATGCTGTGGTGACAAATGAAGAACTGCTAAAAAAATTCAAGCTCTTCCAGGTAAACTGAAGACACCAAGAAGCAGCACATACCAAGTAAGTTGAAAGCTACAGAAATTACGCATTTTTCCACTGCCTTCCGCAGTTCTTAGCTGTCAAAATTCAAGAGAATATTACTAAAAGATTTTGACTTGCACAGAGAGTTAGTACACAGAGCTAGAGCACAGAGAGTGATTCTTTAAGGATACTTTAGAAGACAGAATTTTTAAGCATTCCACTCCATGGCATGTGGGGACTTCAGCAAGGGTCAGGTACAAGAGATAATTAAGAGTCAACGACTGAAGCAGGGCAGAAGCACTGTGGATTCATTCCCTTATTAAAGCATGACATGGCAAATCAATAAAAACTGTTGCAAGTATGACTGTTAGGACTATTAATTTCATTAAAAACCGTAACCAGTACATTCATGACCAAACATGGGGATTTCTGGGAGACTCAGGGCTGGATAGAGACAGCTGTTACAGAGAAGTAAGAAGGCCGAATAGTACCAAGTATTATGAGACGTGTTAAGACTTTAGGGGAAATATAGCTGAATTTCTGATATAGCACATTAAAGTAAGCACTGTTCATCTGAAAAAGGAGTCGAATGTTCCAGACCTTACTGATTACTTTACCAGCTAAATATCTCATCAAGCTGAACTTATACCTACAAAGATTTATTATTTTTTTTTTAAAGTCCCCAAAAACCCTTTTTACAGTGCATTAGTTTTACAAACAATGAGTTTGGCAGAATGAAGAATGACACCATCAACACTACTGAAAAGAGTGTAAAGCAGCAACAAGTTAACTTGGCAACACTATACACCTCTTAACTAGTCCTTTCAACAGATATATTCCAAGTTAATTCAAAGCTTGGTTATCAACACAGTTTCAGATTTGTGATGAGAATTAGAAACGTTGAAGAGTTGACTTTTAAAAGAAAGCCGCCTCCTGCTAAAGGACTGTTAGAGACTGTTGTACTTGTCTATGAAATCAGAGCAGCTAACCTGATTTAACCAAAAACATTAATCGCACAGGGATTAAAAGAATTAAATACATTGTGAAATTTAAGGACAGTACAGGCCCTTTAAAGTTTTTTTCCTGCAAAAATTTATTTTACTTAGAAGGCTATCTGCAACATTTCGGTTTTGTTAGCACTTTAAAGGCAAAAAGGTTCAAAAAGCATACTCAGAGTAACACTGATCTGACTTCAGACAGGCCCATGTGATCTCATGTTTAATAGTTTGCCTATCCCATACATCAAGTCCCCAACATCTGGGTAACAGAAACCACTTCCTATCTCACAGTGAAATGATGAGATGAGGTTTTAAAAACAGGCAGGTATTCAAATTCTGCAGCTATAAATATCAAACAGCTAAAGAAACATAAAACTGAAGCCAAAATTGTCTTCAAGGAGGCAAGTTTTCCAAACACACCTCAAGCCCACCAGCCCCTCAGAGATATTTCACCTATACTTCCTTCCCCCCCCCCTCCCCACCCCCATTATTCAAGGAAGTTCACCTTTCTGGATGATGCTTACATTCAAATTCCCTTTCCCTAATGTGAAGTGTATATCACACAACAAATGTAGCCATTTCGGTTATTCAAGCATATAATATTTAAAATCATTTGAAATACAGGCCAAAACCAATCACAATTACCTTAGCATGCTTTAATTCCAGTTCTGCTAGTTCCACCAGATTTTTTCTGAACGCTGCAACTCTTCTTGTCTTAAAGTCTATCAGTTCTATAGAAAGAAAAATGGATTCATTAACAGTATTATTGCTAGTGGCCTCAACTGTTCACAGACTTTCCTTCAGGATGGAAGACGTAAAGGGTAAGAAAAGGCAACAGGAAAAAACTCAAATTTAATCTCAGCGCATTCCAGGCTCAAAGGTACTGCTACACTATTGGATGAAAGCAAGCCATCATAGCAGATCCTCATCTCTAGCTAACCTTTTGTGGACACAAAGCTCTTTTGAAAAAAGACTGCAATGTGGATGCCTTTAAACATTTCATTCTCTTATTCCATGTGCACTGCTCTTTCAAGGCTGATATATGAAAGTCTTTAGGGAAGATACTAAGCTAAAACTAGCATGAAGAGCAGAGGAAGCAAGTACACTTTATGCATATACCTTTGTGGCTAATAGGATCACTCATTCTCCACTGTCTCATTTATAGGAATCATTAGCAAGATTTACAGGCTCAAACTCTTAAATTATAAAAACAGAACAGCATGGTGTTTAAACCTTGAACAAATCTGCCCCAAATAATGAGTCAGATGACTACTAACTCACAACAATCTTAGCCTAAAAAATAAGACAATAAGTTTCCAGGAAAAAGGCAACATGTAAATAAGGTTCCTTTTCTCTAGAGCTACTGTAACTCTGCGACTTCAGTGAAATCTCATTTCATGATCTCTCCCTTTTCTAATGTAGTATCACCTCTGCAACAGACTGCTGCCTTCACAGAAGAATCCATAAAACCAAAAGAATTTCAACAACACTTTAAAAGATTAGGTTTCCCTTTACTGCTAGCAATTATCATTTTGTATCCTATCCTATGCATATAAAAAAAAAGTGGTTAACAAATAATTTGCACCTAGACTTTGCTCTGCCTAATGGAGCTACGAGCCACCAAAGGAAAATATCATTTGAACTTTCCAAAATAAGTAAATACTGGTTAAAAGATAATAGTTCTCCTTAGGAAACAGAACAAAAATCTATTCTCATTAATAACATCCTAAAATCTGTTGATTTTCGAGTATTAACGTAGGATCAAAGACCACCCAAATACCTTGTTTTGCTGATTCAGAAATTTTCTCAAATTTCTGACAGCATATTTGCTGAGTAGTTTCAGCTTGCAGCACATCTTTATTTTTTGCTCTTGCTTTATCCAATGCCTTATTAGCATTTTCATAATCCACTAGTGACCTAGATCTTCTATATAGGAGATCCTATTAAAAAAAAAAGCATAAAGGATGTATAGACTTTACACGAATCTACCCAAAGATTTCAGTATATACAAAGTAATAAAAAAAATCAGATTAATTTTAGTCTTTCTTGCTGTATTCCAGTTCTTACGAAAATATTTGCATTCATTTTACTTCATTCTGCAAGTCACAGGAATGTCCATACTGGATCAGACATGCAATTTAATATTGTTTGGTCTGCATCTTGTCTGACAGAGGCCAGCAACAGATGGCTTAGATGATACTCCAAAAAGCCTAAGAAGGTACAATCACGGGAAATGTCACAGCTTCTTAGATTAGAAACAAACTATATTTAGATTATGTATTTGAAACACACAGGGCCCACGAAACAGCAGTAGCATTTTTTGTGCAACAGTTATTGCTGTGATCTTCTAACTACAGATATTTTCTGTCAAATGCTTCCTCATTCTGTCATGTTACTTAATCATCTTACATCAAACAACAATAAGAATGAAATTTTCTGTAGGTATAGAATATCAAATTTGCCCCATGTGTTTTTGTATCAGCACCTGCATATCATCTGGAATATTCAATTTTAATAATATTAAAGAACAAGTAGAATTGCTTGCAGTCTACAAGCAGCAAACACATTGCAAATGCATGAACAATTCACCAATAGCTCTTCCACTGTTTTTAATTATACTGCACGATTTGGCATCAATAAGTGGATCACACAGTTCCAGTCTCACAGTCAGCAACTACATTGTTACTTCTTTGTATATACAACAGAGATCCAGGTTTTACAGTTAAGGGAGAAATTGAAGGCTAGAAGTGGCAGCATTTTAACCTATCTACTGTGTATTTCTCAAGATGATCCCTTATCTTTTCTTTTTTCTTAAAGAAACACTATTTCACTGAACAAAAACTCATAAATTCACCTTAGCAGCTTGAGATTCCCTTAGGTAGTATTTCAGAAGATCAGAAAGTTTAAGATCTTCATCAGCAGATACCCGGGCCTCTATTTTCTGGAAAAACAGTAAGTAAAAGCATCAATTTAAAAACACCCAGACTTTGGGTATTCACTTGTATGATGTAAATACAACATAAAATATACAACAGTACACGACAGATTGTCTTTTTCAAAAACGAAGATCATGCATTTGTGACAGAATACCTAAAGATGCATGAGAAGCAGTATTAGGATTTTGTATTAAAATGTAAGCAATAACCTACTGTGTGAGCAGTAATTGACAACTAGCTTTCTATTTTAAACAATGCTTTCTTCCCAATTTCAATTATATATATCATATACTAGAAGAACAGCAGAGAAACAAAAACTTATCTAGCATAAAAGAGGTGCACAAGAAGTTTTTTGCAGGTTTTCAGATCAAAGGGAAACAAATTTTTAAGGCACCTTTGCAGACTAGTTGTGTAAATGCATGCATTAAATGGTCCAAAAGACCAATAAACTTATTTGCTTGTATTTGAAACAGACATTTCTGTGAATTTAGAAACAGAGTCTGCAAGTGCATTTTTTTAAATCTTAATTTTTTAAAAAAATCCAGAAGGCAAAATTTTAGGTCAAAGCAATTAATAACATTAATTTTCTTTAAAGTACATATTTATGCAGATACAACTGTCTGTGTTTAGGAAGTGCACACATTTTTCATTTGAAAGTTTTCCTGATACATGGCATACATCTTCTGCTCTACCAAGCCAAACAAATAAGGCAAAAGAGACAATATATTTGAAAATCTTGTTAGAAACATCAGCAATAGTATTTCTGCGTCAAATAATTGCAGAAACACATCTTGGCTCCAGAAAAAAAGCAGCATAACTGCCATTTTTTGGATTAAGGATTACATTTCTTCATTTCTTTTTTCCATAAAAAGTTCTGTGATGCCCAGTAACAAGTACAGAAGGCCTCTAAGCATTTTTGAAGAATAGCAGCTTTACTAGTTTATTACATAGAAGACAGGAAGACTGCCTAGAAATGTTTAGTAGACTGAAGACTCCT
Organism: Astur gentilis; assembly: GCF_929443795.1. NCBI lineage: Eukaryota > Metazoa > Chordata > Aves > Accipitriformes > Accipitridae > Astur > Astur gentilis. The sequence continues at coordinate 6,289,408 of NC_064901.1, read as the reverse complement.
AGGGATCAAGCATTTTACAAAACAGATGACTGAAATCTTATGCTTTTTCATTCTCTACCACACTTTACTTAAATGCTTCATATGGAAGCATCCATAAAACATCTGCATATTAATGTCTAATGTCTTGACTCAAGATGTTCTGCCACTTCCAGGATGTACACAAAGAATAATCTAAAAAGGTTTCACAGCACATACCCTTGTTTTGTCAAATAACTCTGATACCTTCAGAAAAAACCTGCACAAAGGAAACAGCTTATATTACAACATTAATTTAAACAGTTTAATTTCTAGATCCAAATACAATCTGTGTCTGGCAACAAAGACTGTAAAGACACTGCTTAGAATTGTAATTCACAGAACACAGAGAACATAATATTCTAAATTGTAGCAGTTGAAACATCTGGGAATTGTACAACTTAAGAAAAGGTAAGGGACAAACAAACCATAATGGATGGATGTTTTTTCACTAAAGAATAATTGCACAGCTCCTCAGGGATTCTTTATGCTTCTGTGAATTAAACCCTAAACGTCACCACCCTGGTTAACGGTCCTACGCTCTTATCAAGTGTCCTTCACTCAAATTTGAATGTACTTTTCTTCAGACAATAAACATGACGCATGCCCTACTTGGAATTCAGGGAGGCTGAGCAACAACGTGGCACATCTTCATCACAGGAGACAATACAAGGGTTCAGTGTAACAGCAGACTGAATTACAGTCAAATCATACTATTTTGACAGAAGACAGATGCGATTCCTGACAGACCCCAACAGGCTACATCAAATCTCAATACTATAATCAAAGTAATGGATATGTAAGCTATCACCACATTTGGAAGTATATCACTATAATTTAGGTAAATTAATAAAAATAAGTTAACTTTAATACTCATCTCCTACCTGTTGTCACACTAACATGTGCATGTTCACAAGCATCAACATCTTTAAGCTAGTTAACTTTTACTTTCAGATACACCAAACTTCAGATTCAAGCAAATCACTGCAACATTAAAGGACAAACATCTGTACGTAGAGACCCTCTTCTATTTTCAAAGTTTTAGGGATCTCTGTAGATTCCTTTCTCTTCCTAAAGGCAATAAAATTGCCAGAACAACAGAACATTTTCAAGGTGTTGGTACAGGGACCACCCACAAAAATCACTATACTCAGACTGAGACGTGTTCTCGCTGCACGTCAAAGCACTTAAAACACTTTAAAAAAAAACAAACTGGTGAAAGAGTTAGGGTTTTTTCTTTTTCTATGAGGACTTTTCCATTTCATTTGTGTAATTTTCTACAAACTGCAGAAAACAGCTTTTTTTTTTCTCCAGACAAATATTAAAGCAAAAATATTAAAGCAGCCTGTTACAGAAATGAAATACTAGAGAAGAAAATCCCTTAAAGTGACATAACTACAATAAATTCTGTTTCTCATAACAAGACATCTACCTATCTCAGCAGGTCACCATTAAGACTGCTACTTAGCAAATTCCCCCATAGGTTATTAACAATATCTTACTTGCATATATCTGTGGAGTCCTGTGTTCCTAATGCATATAATGACGAACCAATTCTATTATAGTCATCTGCCACATCTAGAAAAATAAACAAGCACTTGTTTTACTATTTCATTCCTCCTCTTTCTGAGAATTTTGAAATTTCTCTTTCATCAAGAGTAGGTGGGTTTCTAAAAGGAACATGCTTTAACACAAAAGCAGAAATAAAATTTCAATCATGTCACTTATGAAGGATAACTTCACACAGTAAACATCGTGCTATCACCAAATCGTGAAGTCTGTAATTTATCTAGGCATACTTAATACAATTAGTACCCGATAGGTAAATTTATTGTGCAACTTTGTTAGGCTTTATTTGGTGGAAGATGTACAAACTCAATGGCTAAAGTCTGAATTTAAATCTGAATCTAATGCCTAAAGCTATTTGAAAAAAACCAGAGGCTAACAATAACAAAGAATAAGTCTGTGTGCTTGAGAGCAGTAAATTGAATAAAAACTACAAACTACCAAAATATAGCGCTATATGCACAACACTTTCTAGCACATGCCTAATTTTCAGGAAACCCTTATCTCATCAACAAGTGGTCACTGGTTGAAGTAGCATTAGTGTTAAAGCATTTTAAAGAATGAAATTAGAGCAGGGTTTGTAAAGAAGGCTGTGTAATTTGACTAGTGAGGTATTGCTATGCAGTAATCATAAAAAAAAATCTTTGCACAGACGGCTTTTTTAAAGAGCTTTTAGTATAAACTCAATGGATGATGAAAACACTAACCGATCCAAGCAATGAACAGGAAAATATATTTGCTTGTTATTTTTGAAGTTTATATGTCTTTAAACAGATTTATTTTTTTTTAAATAACACAACCTTGTTTTAGCAAATTGAGTGGGTCACCTTCCACCCAATTTATTACTCTATACATCCCAAGGGAATCAGTGCAGCTGGTTACAGCAAAGAGTGTTATTAGGAAGCCATTAACCTCCCCTTCTATTCCTCCCATTTAAACATAAAAATAGATTTTCTGCTGGAAATAGGAAGTCAGTATCTCTGCAAGCCCTGCAGCTCTCTGTTGATGATAAGCTATCAATAAACTACAGATTGCCCATTTCCAAAACAGGCTTCCCAGGTCATTGCTCTGCTTCTCTAGCCAGAATTTCAAAATATGCTATTTGTCCCAATTCTCAGGTTGATAAAAGTTGTCAATAAACTTCCTAGGTGATTTGAGTCTGAAAACCAGTGAAGCTTTGTCACAAGTTTAATCAATCCTTCCCATCAGATCGTCTACAACCTCATTTCTAACAACTTTCCTAGTTCTACAACCAATGTGAAAGGCTCTCTCACTACCTAAAGTTTGGCACCTAACTACCATGAATGAAGTTCAGTTTTCATTTTAAGAAAGCAAACAAAACACCAGAAACCACTTCCAGCGGGAACTGAATGAAGACACAGGGTCCCTTAGTACTTCATTAAGCCATAACTGACTCTCCCCATCTCCTAGCATAGATACTAAAGCTGCAAAAGACTTGGTCTTCATACAATAGCAAGAGAAGCATCTAAAGAGCTCAGTAAATTCTTGGTTTAATGTCTCATTCAATATCCACTTTAGAGTCCTTACCAATAGAGATTCGGAAAAGGTTTGTGGCCCGGGTTTTTTGTGAACTATATTACTGTAGATAGCGAAGACAGAATCTGCAAATCAGACACAAACTTCAAGAAAGCAGAGAGAATCTAGTAGTTCAATTTTGATTTATCCAGACACAAAATTTAAAATCAAGGGCAATAAAGGTCAACCTTTTTCTGAGCTTCTCAAAACACAGTAACCCTAAACCAAACACAGTAAACCAAACACAGTAGTCCTAAACCAAAGATTTTCCATTTTCCCAAATAAATGCACTGCACTTGAGATGACTATCTAGAGCTTCCAGAAATCGCATTAGCTAGCACTCAGCTCAGGAAGAGAAATTAATAACCAAGTGTAAAAATCTCACTTCAGTAAGAAAAGGGGTCGTGCAAACCAAGCTACTGAATGTACACATTCCAATCTCCATTCTAAAAGGCTGAAAAATGGAAACCTGACTTCCCAGTCTAGAACTAATGGCCTAAATAGGAGTTTGCTGCTCAGCAAGGTCATGCAATGCCTAGTGTGCCAAGAAATTGCACTCGGATGAATGCAAGCTCATCCAATCAAGAGCAACTTCAATAGGAGTAAAATCACATATACTGCTATATTACCCACCTTTATACTTTAAAGATTAAGAATCAGACTTCAAAAAAATATTATCACATAAAGTGTGTTTCTCTTCAAAGGGACAGCATGAAGAATCAAGATATCTTCAGTGTCGCATCAGGCTGTTCTTACTCCATCTAGTCTACTACAGCAAAGGCTACACTTTGAAAGTCAAATTAAACTTCTTTAGACTATCCGAAGACTACACTGGGAGAAATTAACTCACTTTTCACATGCAAAGAGAGAATTAAAATTACTGTTCCTCATAAACCACTTCTGTACACTTTAATTAGTACTATTTTCACCCTGGAAAAAACTCACTTTTATGCGATCTTGTCATTTTATCAGATTTGGCAGAGGCATCTTTGACTCGGTTGTGATATTCTACAAGGAATGTTCTTTCATGTTCAAAGAAGTCATCTACATCCTACAAAACACAAGAATAATTCAAAAAACAGGATTTCACTCACTCTGTACAGAGCAATTGCAGAGTAAATTTGCATATATTGCTGTTGCAGTGACATGAAATGCAATCTACTTTTACTGACTAAAAAAAAATTTATGTAAATCGATTTCTTCTTCACTTATTTTATCATGATCTGAAGTTTTATTAAGAATTAAGAATTCATAACAAGCATCTTAAAGTTCTGGATAACAAACTTGAAGTGAAGGAAATAATTTCACTACTAACTACCACTTTGGTGACAGAAAAATAGAATAAATGTCAAGTACTTAATAAAAGGACATCTACCTAGAAAAAGGGGAGAGGGGAAGAAAGACACCCAGTTGCACAAGATGCTATGGTCACAGCAGAGACGACATGAACCCCTAGCTCAGGAACGCTGATCTTGATGACAGATTTCTTTCAGGTTGGTAAATGCAGGTAAACTTTAATATTTTCTGTATTACAATTTGAGATAGTTGGTTTATATTTATTTTAAAAAAACCTCTAAAATACCACGGATCCTCAGCACCATGGAATAGCCTACAACATAGGCTTTGAACAATGTGCTTATGAAAACTGCTGGTTATTTGGACTTGTCCATGGTTATATCCACTTTCCAGCAGTTCCAAAACTCAAGATATTAAAACTAGGAATTTTAGCTCCTCTAATTTGTTTGCAAATGGAAAGTTACCATTAGAAAGAAAGGAGATCAAAATCATCTTCTGCAGAATTTATGCTTGTTATAAAACCAACCTTTAAATGAAACTGAATTTTCATTAAAATTCTTTTTTTTTTTTTTTTTTTTGTCTCAGTTACATTCTTGCATATACTGGGAAAAATAGTATCACCTCTACTGCTGGTCTTAGCTTTGAAACAGTAGAAGGATGTTACAAGGCTGATAAAATTCACACTGTGTTAGTAACTTCTAAGCTGCAGCAGTTGCCAAAGCTAGTGCACCTTCCCACTATATAAAATAGCAAACCAGAACAGAAAAACAGATTATCAATAATCTATGGATTAAAGAAAAAAAAGAGCTTAATTTCATAAAACAGGGGAAAGAGTACTGAAAGCCCTCTTTCACAGAAGCAATCAGATAGCTCTCAGTTATCACGCATCCAGGGCGACAGGGTCCTTTCCATGCTCTGCCTCTAATTAAGTTACATATTGCTACAAAAATCCCTGCTTCATTAAAAAAAGGGGAAAACAATGCTAATACATTTTAATTCTTGATATATTAACCAGTAATCACCTTTACTCCTGAAACAATGACACCATCTGCAGATTTAACCATATTTTTAAAGAAGTCTTCGAGTTTCTCTTTCTTATTTTTCCCACGAACACTCAACTGAAAAAAACAAATTCATTTATGAAGTTAGTTCACCTTCTGGAGGCAATAAAAGTTTTAAAAAAAAAAAAAATAGAACTACATACCACAACTTGCTACTCCTAAATCAGTTTTCCTGCTCTCTGCTTAGTCTTATACTCTGCATTAATGGGAACAGGACACCATGCACCCATAATGGCAGAATTTACTAGACTGTACTTTATCACCTAAGATACTATTCCGGGGGGGGGTGGGGGGGGAATCAGCAACATTCTAACACCTACAGATAATACCACATGTATAAGGTGTTATACATTTAGTTATCAGTAATACAGTACTTATCACACACAGTAGGGCTGTTGAGTTAACCTAGCATAATCAGGTTTTGCTCTTTTAAGTGTAGAATGGCAAATCTTTGACTTTCAGAAACTACAGAAGCATTTACCCCTCACTGCACAGAGGATAATGTTGGTTTCAGCCTCCTCATGCTCTTCCTGTCCATTTAAATTTGCCCAATTTAGGTAAACTGAGTTCCTGAACCAGTAAGCATTTCTACAGGAAGCAACAAGAGGATCCTCTGTAACATATTTTGAAGTTAACCATGTACTCAGTTGAGCCAATCTTTGTAATGATTTCTTCAACAGTCAATGCTGATTTCTGCAATTTTAAAAAGCAACTAAAAACTGTTTGCAGAATATGAGCAACCACTAACTCCAACACTAAAGAGTTGTTATGAATCCAGAAAGTCCTCTCTTTTAACTCAAAATTAGATAGTAACCCAGTATGTAACATGTGGATAGGCACACTAGTCCAATATCTAGAAAAAAAATTAACCAAATTTTCACTTACATTAACAAAAAGGCTTTACTTATCAGAACATTTCACTAGAAATCCTCTCTAGTTTTGTTAGCAACAGAATTTAACCCACAGTTCCAAATGCTAAAAATTAGCATTGTCTTTGTTGCATCATCCTTCCCCATAAAAAAAAAAAAATTTCAGTCAAAGAGTGGACAAGTATAACATCATGTGAAATCAGCACCAAAAGCTAATCTTTTTAATCCAAAACATACTGGATTCCCATTAATATTTTTGATGCTGAGGCTAGAGCATATAGGGCTTTTGGTTCCCCAGGTGGCAGGAAAAATGAACTCCTACAGACTAAATGAATTTCTAACTTTTACAATACAAATATGTCTGGTATGAAGGAATTGATGCAATTTGCTCCAGGAGGTAAAGCCCCCTTAATCAGTTTTCCATCCTACCATAAAAGTACATCTTGATTTCTACTGCCAGCAATTCAGTTTTCAATACTCACATCCTGATTATATTCCAAGAATACATGGAAATTTAAATCCTTTCTCAAAATAGGATGTGCTGCCACGCGACACAAAAACACTTCATGCATTGCAACTGTCTTCTTGAATATTGCCAAATACTCACTGAAAACAAGAAACAAGACAGACATAAGAAATTCATATGAAGCAATTAAGATTGAGATAAGCCTAGGAGCAGCTTTAAGATATCCTCAGTCAGGATACAAAATTATAAGCTGATATAGTAGAGGATATCACTCCAATATTTGATATATACATAAGTAAATAGTACAACGGTAATACTAGGGGGAAATTCAAAGCCCTAACATATTAAAGAGAGACTTTTAACGAAGATTCAACAAATACATTCTAATTTTTAATGCTAGCTAACACAGACTGGGTTGCTGAAAGTGTAACCTCACTTAACTGTCCTTTCCCCGACTCCCCAAAAAACCCAAGAAATTGAGATACAGACTACAGTCACTAGGCACTATATAGCTGATGTGCAAATTCCTTCCTCCCCATCTCCATCCCCTTGCCTATTTGCACCCTCCTTACTTATTTAAATATTCATGTAGTTTTGTTAGCTGTTCAGATTGTAGTCTTTTATTCCATGTTAAAGCACCTAGGCTTTTTGAGCTGAAGCTTATGTGGATGTCTTGCTTCATAGTGGTTCTAGAAGTGGAATTAAGTGCTGCATTTGGTAGGTACAACCAAAAAAAAAAAATCACGTTTAACCATGACAATCACATAGTTGCCCAGTTCAGCCAACTCAACTTTAAAGCAATTACTCATTTGTGATTTAATTAAGAGGAAAGCATTCTTATCAATACAAGTTTGCTAGAATTCATTTTGCTTTGCAAATCCAATGAATAAGATGTAACTTGTCCAGAAATGAGGAAGGCACTCTTTTCCCCATTCCAAGGTCAAATGGTGAAATGATAATCAACACTTTTGCTTCCACTATGTGCAAGGAGGTTAAGATTTACATACCAGCAAACCAGCAGGGCCAGTGTTGGGAGATGTTTGATCTCAGTGAGAGTAGTAGTCATTCAGTGAAGACAAAAAAGGAGGATGCAGAGGATGGAGGTGGCAGTAGAAGAAACCCAAAGTTTTCTGTGTTATCCAACCCCTAACCAGACCACAAGAGAATCATGATCAGGGCCGCTGGAAAACCACAGATTCTTTAAAATTTATAGTGTTTTGCTAATTTTCAGTTTTCTGCATATGAAGTGTATATCTACTCTGCTATAAATTATATTGTACGTAACACCAATACAGAGCTTTTTAAGACATTTGCTCACAGCAGCTGGAGTTCGGAGAGAAAGCAGCAGTTCTAAGAGTTCAATGTACTTTTCTTGCCAATTCAGAGCTCTTCATAGAAGCAGTCTAGAAGCAGTGTAAATATACACTTGAAAACTGAAACCAATGACAGGAAAAAGATCAAAGAAGTGAATGCATGATAAGGAAAGGGGATGAAGCAAGGAGAAACTTCACTGTGTAACTCTATATGGAACAAGAAGCCTTAGAGCAGATATTTCAATACACATTAAATTCACAGTAAGGGAAAATACTATTTTCAGGAAGTATATTCTCCTTGCACACACAAAAAAAAAAGGGGGGGGGGGGGCGGGGGGGGAAGTGTCAATGAAAAAAGTATCTTCTAGTAATCTCCATATTTCCTGAGGAACAGAAGGTTGGCATCTATGTTTATAGTACCAACCACATGCAAAAACCCCTACTTCAATCACTACAGGTATAAACCTTAAAGTCTCATTATGCTTATAAAATGTGGAACACCAAAACTAAAAAAGATAGAGATTACCTCCTCCCTTTGTAAGTGTTCTGTGAAGAAAAGTATGTAACTAGTTTTTTTCCTTATAAAAGAATGCTCAGGAACAAGCTGGGAGGATGGGGTTCCTGCTTCAGAAAATCTTCCATGAAATTATTTCTACAATTTTCCTAATGGCTCTGATCATGATCACTAAGATAACCCTGGTTTTGTAGCAACTAGATTCTCAAGCCTATATCTCACAGAGAACCATTACAGCTAAATCAGAAACATGGGACAGCAAACAGCATTAAAAGTTGAGGGATATAAAAAAAAAATAGTAATCAAGTCTACATACGCCTCCAGTTCTTGTTTCATTTTGGTGAATTCTTCTTTAGTCATTGATCCTTCCCCTTCTCCAAGTTTCTGCAATTTCTCCCTTGAGGCATCAAAGTCAGGCCTGGGTGGTGCCGGTGGAATCTGGAATTGAATCAAATTTTTTTTAATTGCTCATCATCTCAAACAACGTCCGTTCAGCACAGGAACTGTAGATTGCCTGCAGCTTTTTAATATATGGCTCTCTTTCATCATTCATTACAGCATTTATGGATAAAGTCTCTCATTCATGAGTTAGACATGCTGCATTACTGTACCAATTTTGGCCAAGTGTCCTTGAAGATTACTAAAATATTAACTAATGGCTTCAGTAGTTTAATTACAACAGAAACCAAATAATACCTAGCTTTCCCATGACAATGAATCAAAACTTGAAATCATTATTTTATAATTAGTTTTAATTTATTTGGTAAGGATTATTTCTTGTTTAAAGAAAAAAAAGAATTCCACAATGGTTTTCTCACCATCCATTTATAAATCCCCAAAACTTTAAACCAAAAAACCCATTCCATATTGTTTGCAGGCACTAGTTTTTTCTTACAGCACTGTTGACATTAAAGATACATCTGTTGAAATAACAAAGCATACAGTAAACAAGTCTCTAGGTTAATCTTGTAATATAGTGTATTAACATTGGAAGAAAAAACACCACAGTCAAACTAATCCTGAATTGCTATCAGTAAATGGACACAGAACAAAGCTAAACTATGCTTAAACTTTAGTTCAACGATATTTGCCCATTACATTAATGCGTTACAAAAAAGAAAAATCCAGCATCTATGCAGTCAACTGTCTGAAACTAGTTATTACCACACTGAAGGTCTAGTCACTTCAAATAGTTTTTCTCACTAAAAAAAGACTAGCTCAAGAATGGTATGATACATCACAGATTATATTCATCATTATAACAGTCAATTAGAAATATACGTTTACCTTCAAACCAGTACACGCACACCCAAAACACAAAATGAATACCTAACTTTCACACCAAGATGACAAATATTCCTATTTGTAATTAAAGTATGAACAGCAGCACCCATTTTTAATAGGCAGTGTTGCAAGGTGACTATTTTGGGACCTCTGTTCCCCGGAGGCCTGAAATGAACTTCAAAACACAAGTTGTTGTGTATTAAGGTTCTCTGTAGTTCTAGGTGGTATTTGGGGGGGGTGGGGGGAGTGTCCCCTCCAACTGATTTACGGTAAAATTATTCTGATCTTCACAATGAAAACTGGAAAAGTCTAATTACTAGAGCTCAGTCACTGTACTCTGCCATTCCAGCTAAAACAAAGGCAACACGAAACTTGTAACTAAGTTAAACATAAGCTTGTAAAAACAATACCACCAAGTTACACAGTTCACCTATCTCTCACACTTTTAACACAGTGGACTAAAAATACACTTGGATACAGTTTAAACTACTCACTCCTTAGGAGTGAAAGGCAAGAAAGTACAGCAACTACAGTTACTTTCCTGCAAGCTTGCTTCAACCATTAATTTTGTGTAATTGCATAAAATGAAGTATTAGAGCACCCGATTTGATTTTAGAAGGAATGAACATCTGCTATTTCCATTGCATTTAAAAGCAGTCACAAGTACTTTTGATACAGCCCACAGAAAACGGTGCACATAAACCAAAAAAACTGTTAATACTTACAATATAGCCAGCATAGTCCTCATTCTCAACAAAAGAATCATGAAGCCAAATAAACTCTTCATGTTGCCGGACAACAGAAAATTCATTTTGTTTGAAATTCGGTAAGGAACTCTAGAAGGGGAAAAGGAGGAAGAATTATGAAAAAAAACAAACAAACAAAACAGAACAAAGAAACCCACAATGTTTTCTTTACTATATGAAAAACACCTTGAAGTAACAACAAAAACATCCCTGTAAAAATAATCCAATCATCCAAGTAAGGATTTGACCAAAAAGAAGTTTGCACAGCAATAGTTACCCCTGTCTTAATTAGTGCAACAATCAATTGGAATGGGTTGCCCAAAGAGGCTGTGAAGTCTCCGCCCTTGGAGATACTCAAAACCCAAAAGGACAAGTCCTGAGCAATGTGCTCCGGTTCACCCCGATTTAATGGTGGGAGTGAGGGAGGAGATGGGACTAAATTATCTCCAGAAATTTTATTCAACCTCAACTATTCTATGATTCTGAGATCTATAAACACTCAAATCTAAAAAAAAAGGAATAAAAGCCATAAACAACTAGTACCTAAAAATTATTCTTGCATGTAACTCCATTATGAAATACATTTTTAGAATCTAAAACCATGGCTAATGTAATACAAAATATACTGAAGAATACTGAGGTATAGTAAAGATTCTACCTGCAAATAGGCCAATTAATAAGCATGAGAATGGCATGACAACACATCAGTACAAAAAAAAATGAACGTCAGTTTTTTCTAAACAGTTTTTTAACCTCTTAACTTTTTAGCCATCTTTTTCTTAAGCACTGCAGCTACACAGTCTCTTAAACATGAGATATCACTACTTTCTCATTTCCTTTGGATTATGTTACACTTGTTTCAATGAACAGTTTAAGCAAACTTTCTTTTCTATATAGTTAAGAATATGTTCAGTGTACAAACCCAGGCTTTTACCTTTGTATGGACAGTGAATTTCACTTTGTCCCTCTCACTGAGTGCATCTGAGATATCCACTTGCAGAGCAGCATCAGTCTGGAGATCTACATTTATTGCTCTAAGCTAAACAAAGAAAAATCTATTTAGCTTAAATTTAAAAAAAAAAAAAAAAAAAGAGTTAATATATTTCCTTATTCTTCCCTTGAGAAGAACCCTGATCCTGCAATTCTCAATATCCTTAAAAGACTGAAGATAGCTTATTAAAAACCCCAACATTAAAAGATTATTTCCAGTGGAAAAAGAAATTCCATTCATACTCCTTATGGCACACATGACCATACAAATAATTTCCTTTACCGTACTGCTTGTTAGTGCACTATTTTCATTTCTGTGTATTGTTAACTTGCTAGTAATTGAGATGGGCAAGACAAAGTACATTTACAGACAGCAGCAAGTTCGGTAGGTCTTTCTCTTCATTTCACCCACTCCCCCAAACTGACAACCTGCTGTAAGTAAATGTACTTGTAAAGGTAATTATAAAGGTACTAAGAGTTGAAAAGGTACTTTTAAGGAGAAAAGAAGTCTTATACTTCAGAAAAGCAAGAGCTATTAAAAACCTGGTTTACTCACATTGTCTTACACTATTCTTTTGTTTAACATTTCCCATGATATACTGAAAAAGCAAAAAAAAAAAAATTAAAAAAAAATCCTGAACTTCACAGAGCTGTCTCCTTGGAAATATTTTTCTGGAAAAAAAACAAAACAAAACAAAAACCAACAACAAACCAAAACAAAACAAAAACCCAAACCCAAGATATCAACCTCTTCAAAATCAGCACAAGAAATGGCAAAAGTGCAAGGAATATGCCTTTTTTTTTTTTTCCACAAGACATGAAACCTGAACTCTCTCACAAAATAATTCCAAAGTCACATTGAAAAGAAAATGAGACAACAATCAAATATAGAAAAATTGGAAGATTATTCGAGTACCACAATGTTTGGCAGTAACTGGACCAAAGGTTTCAACAGTACTTGATGAAACTAACCTCATCTAGACCCCAACTGGAAATTCAAGTCCCCTCACCCTTGCACCCTTGTTGTTATAGAGCAATTTGTCCCATGACAATTTCATCATAATGATCAACAGACATTCAGAATTTTTTTACAAGTACTAAGGCTAACTCTGAAATCTTCTCCAATCACATTGTCAAAAAATATTTCAATGTCATACTCACGAGGCTTACTTTTTACTGAGAGGCCGTTTTCTTTGATCCTGCATTTTTTCTAGAAATACCACATTCTACAGTATAAAACTGCTTTGCCATACAAAGATAAAGACTTTTCCTGCCAAATTTTTCAGGACTGGATTTTGAAGTCCATACGCAAGTACGAAAATACTCTTAAGTATCAGCAACACAGTACAAAGGTTGTACATGAGCAGGCTTTGAAGGTAACACTGCAAGGCACTGGAACAGCACTAGGAGAGAAGCATCAACCGCCGCATCTTGCTTCCTGCCAGTTATCTTAATCCTTATCTTAAATCATGGTGGTCAGCTCCCACTCTAGTTTTAACCTCAATGCATGGACAATTCTGCTGCTTATGTAGCAGCAACCAGATTAATACATCTTAGAAATAATGTATTAAAGTACACCATAATCATACACTAACATATTCTGCTAGGCTAGCAAAATGTAACAGTTCAATAGCTATTACACAAATAGCAATAGCTTTTCCTTACAGCAAAGTTGGAAATCATTAAAACCACTGCACAGTAATGTATTCACACATGTGATTCAGGCATCGCTTTTTGTTTTGTTTTCCTAAGGTTTAGGGGATCACTGCTTCACACAAAGGCATTTTATCATGCAACAATCCATTGCAGATCACTTCTCAGAGGCAGAATCTCATAGCTCCTACTGAGTTTCCAATGTGCTTAACATCTAATTTAGGAAAGAAAAATATAATCTGACATACCAATGTCTGCCTTATGTCATGACACCACATTTTTCAGCTTGTAAAAAAGTTTTTAGTGGTTACACTGTCTGGGGTACTGTTTGTTTTTCTCCAGTCCCCCAGAATACATTAACAAACAGAGTAATCTCAGCAAATAATCTGCATTATCCAAATGGTATTTTTGCAGTCTTTCACAGGTCACAAAAGTTGCTACTAAAATATTTCTTTTCCCTCCTTTTTAAAAAAGTGGTACAATACAAAATTCTAAGATTCAGTACAACAGCTGTTCAAGTTTGTCACTAGTGCATATGCAGTCTCTAGTGCAGCACACCCTGGCTGTATGCACTATTCACAACTTTAGAAACAAAATTATTATCTGCGCTGAGAAAATTAAGAACTACCTAAACGTGACAACATCACTCATGACACACAACTGTAAAAGACTATTTGTTTGATTTATACCGAGTTAAGTTTGTAACAGTTTTGAAGAGTTTAATCATATGTTAAATTATGCTGTGTAGCTTGACTACCAACAGGGAACATTTTCATCTGCAATGGTAATGAAGCATTTATGAAAGGTGTCAAAGACAATCAGAAAGTTGAAGGACTTTAAATGTATTCATGTGACACAATGGTTCACTGGGAATTAAATTCACAAACAACATCACACAACAAACTTAAGCAATCTCTTCATCACTACTTCCAAAAGAAAACCACCACCAATTGATGGTTTTCTAGTCATGAAGGGAGTAGAAAATGGAGAAGAAAAAAAAAAAGCTACAAAACCCGATTTGGATGAAAAGTCTGATTTGGAAGAAAACTGAAACGTAAGTGCCTTAAATTCTGAAAAAAATGGAAGTGGGATACAGTCCCTTTGTACCTTACCTCCCCTCCCCCCAATCTAACACATACAACATAGCACAATAATTTTATGCTTAGATACATGCTCTATACCCATGCCAAACAACTTGCAAAACAAAACCCAATTTAATTTAGCTGCTTTACAGTTTCCTGTACTATACCAAGAAAGTCCCTGTTTTATGCAAAGGATCTAGAAAATACCAGAAGCCAAAATCAGGGCTAAGTGATGTTACAGTACTAAAAGCGAACACAATGCAAGTAGAGGATTTAGAACCTAAGCTCTTGCTCAAGGATCAATTATACTTCAAATGATAATGGAAGGAAGCTGACAGAGACAAGGGAAACAACCAAACCTTACATTGCCAGGTAATGTCATCAGTTAACAACAGTAACTTCTATGCTCTAAGCTCTTTCAAAAATGTTAGAGAAAAGGACCCTTTCTTTCTTCGGCGTGTTCTTTACAGGCAGACAAATACAGAGAGCAAGGGAAACAAACAATACTTTTACAACAAAAGATTACAAAGTGCCTTCACAGCATTGAGTTTCTAGCAGACCTGTTCTAAGGGATAGCTCATTTCCCCTAAATGAGGAGACAAGAGCATTAGCCAAGTCGGCTAAAGTTTATAAAGATATAAAATACACAAGACAATAGTAGAGCAATACTATACCACCTTTCAAAGCGTGTATTGTTTACATTAGTGAGAGCACAAAAAAACCCAACAGGAACCAAGTTACTCCAAGCAAACTCAACAGTACCTTCCTAAGTGAGATTTAGAAAAGCAATTCCCCTAAGTTCATTTTATGCACACCATTTATAATAAGTTCCTTCTACAGACCACCCACTGCTACTTCCTCAAAGATGATTCTCAGTGCTTTGTTTTACAATTCTCCGGAAAAGGCTCCATATGGTATAACACAATTGTTTGAGAATTACTGTTCTATGTGGCATCGACATAATTTCCAGCCCACTTTTCCATCCCATCACCCCCATGTTAAACTTAACACAGCTGCAGCTGACCAACATGACTCTGAAGAGTTAAAAGTACAGTTGTCATAGCTATATCTGAATAATAGAGAGGAAAGAGTACTGATTTGCAAAACTAAAAGCTCAATTACTCTAACCAGAAGTTGCCATCCATGTTTTCAAATAAAGGCTGGACCTACTACTCATTTTTTAATCGCAAACAGAGGAAGGCGACAAATCAGAACCAGGAAAACGCTTTATAAAAAGCCGTTTATTTTTACTACTACCACTAAGAAAAAAGTTATGGTTTTGAGGATTAAAGCATAGCCAGTCTGTCCATGAGCAGACTGCCAGTGTTGCTTTTGATTAGATTTTCTGTATCACAATCAAAATCAGGCAGATAACCTGTGTTTTAACCCCAGGAATTCACACAGCAGTGAAAAAAATAAAACTCCAGTGTGACTGAAAATAAGAAACCTAAAAAAATTAGGGAAAGGAGGAGGACACTGTTCTGGTTTAATTCCTCAGTGCTGGATGAAGATGGGGGAGGGGAAGGAAAAAAAAAAAAAAAAAAGACTGCACTTGGCCAACTGAGATGATGTAAGTTGTCCAACAGCACAAACAAGACTGCTAAGAGATTTCTTAAGGCTTTCAAATTACCCTGTGAACTCTGACTACCTGTAGCCTTAGAGGGAAAACTAATAACCAACCAAACAAACAAGTTTCACATGGGATCAGATTTGCATTGTTATATTCTACCCGCACCTTCAGATAAAGACAACTTATCTGTGCACTTCATACCAGGGACAACCTGTGTAAAATACAACTCCATAATTAACAAGCTCTTCAGTCCTTGTTCTGAAGACACTCAAAGGACAACAGTTTCCACCTTCTCTCTTCTTCATCCAGTATTCTTACTAAAGTAGCTGTATAATTAAAGGGAAAAGCTCCACAGTGGCCAGAATTGGCCTAATACAATACTAGAATTCCTTCTTTAATTTCAGGTCATAAACCGGAATATAAAACGCACTGAATTCCTACCACCTGCATACAGGCAAAAATCGCTTGGTACTTAGTGTTATATTTGACACTTGAGTATGGCACGCATGACAAAAGGGTATACCAACCCAGTGTTTTTCAGATTTTATATTTTTAATAATATACTGGATGTAGCCACTTTAATAGCCAGCATCAGCCAAGGCAACCTAAGCAACCCAGAAGCTGCTCCCCTACCTTGCTTGGAGTCAGTCTTTCTCAAGGTACTAACCAATAAGGGTAATCGATCTGAATAAGTTACACATACTAGATTAGCTGATTTGCTGCTCAAGTGAGGCAGGCAAGTTAAAGAAAGATGGATGCAGCAGTTAGAAGAGAAAGGAAGGCCAGAAACTGCAGGGCAGAGAAAAAGGTTTTCTCAGTAAGGAAACATAATCGTGGCATCCTGTCCCACCAACAGAACTTCTTTTCAATAAAGAGTTTATTACGCAGCACGCGCCTGCAACCTAAACGTCCCATTGTTATCCATGGGAGAGCCTCTAGGGCCTAAAGAGAGAAGGGAGGGCAGGACTATTTCACCTAGGCCCTGGCTCACGACTAAAGATGGAACCTGGCGCTCTCCACCAGGCTGGTCAACCTGGTCAGGACCGCAGCACAACGGGGGCGTGCGCAGGGGGAGGGGGGCGCGTGTCGGAGCAGAGGAGAACACCAACCTCTAGCAGCCCACACAGCCCCCTCGCAAGCCATTCCAACAAAAGCACGAAAGAGCGGCCCTTCCGAAACTTGGGTGACAGAACAATGAAAAATCCAAGGCAAAACACGCGCACGCAGAGACCGGTTCCAGAGGGGGGGGGGGGCTCTGCTCCTTCCTCGTCGGCGGACGCCGGCAGACGAACACCCCGGACCCCCGGCCGCCTGCCGCCCCACCGGCGTCCCGCGTCCCCCCAACACCCCACCCCCGCCCGGTACCCACCGCCCAGCGGGCTCCGGCCAGGCAGCGGCCGGAGGGCCCCCCCGGGGGAGGGGGCCGACCCTGCCCTCCCGCACCCAGCCCCCAGGCGCCGGGGTCCCTAACGCCTCCCCTCACGCGGCACTTACACCTCGGTCCTCCTCCGAGAGGAAATCTGGGCCGTCGTCCGAGCCTTCCTGCTGGGGGCGAAGGGGAGGAGGCGGAGCGGGCCGGGGGGGGACGCGGAGGGGCACGGCCGGCAGCAGGGAGGGTGGGGGGAGACAAAGCGCACAGGTTAGCGACCCGGCCGCACACGCCCGCCCCGCCCCGGCACCGCGGCCGCCCCGACACCCACCATCATGGCTGCTCGCAGCGCTCCAGCGCCCGCCGGCCCTCCCCCCGCCAGCCCGCCCGGAGCCCAGCGGCGAGGCGGGGCTGCGGCGCGCGGGGGCGGGGCGAGGCGGGGCTGCGGCGCGCGGGGGCGGGGCGGGGCGCGGCGCGGCGCGGGGAGCGGCGGTCTGCAGCACCTCTCGCGAGGGAGCGGCGGGCGCGGGCCGCGCGCGCCTAACCCGCCCCGCCCCCTCCCCGCCCGCGGGCGCGGGCGCGGGGCGGCCGTTGAGGGGAGGAAGGGCGCGAGGCCGCCGTTGAGGGAAGGGCGCGAGGCTTGGCAGGGGCTCGCTGGGCGGGCGAGAGCTTCGGGTCTGCGGCGAGGCCCGGTGGCCGCGGGCTGGGGCTGTCCGCGGCGGGGGGAGACGAGGGGAGCCGCCCCCGGGCGGGGAGGATGCGGCCGTGGCCGCGCGTGTCGCAGCCGCCTCGGTTTTCCCCTTTGCTGCGTGGGTGTGCGCTGGGCCCTGCGGCGGCGGCGCCGCGCCTAGGGCTTACGGGTGGGTCTGGCGAGCGCCGAGACCCCGGTGGTCAAAGTGCAGCCCCGCTCCGAGGGTGAACGGTTCCCGCGCGCGGTTTGCAGAAGCGAGGGTGGCTTTGCTGGCGCGTGCGAAACTCGAATGCTCGGCGCGCTTAAGAGCAAGTGTGCAAAACCTCTGGAAATGTACTCTGCTGCCGTCCCCGACCTTAATTCATAACCGATGGCTCTCGTGCTGCCCTGCTTGCTCTTCTTTCCGTCATTTCTGTGAAGGATGGGCTTCACAGCACCAGCCCGTCGCCACATGCCTTTTTACAAGCGTATGTGCGAACCGGACTACGCGGTTACACAGTGCTAGAAATTAAGTGGTTTATAATACACCTTTGATTTATGGGCAGTTACGTGTGACTAAAATTGATGACCGCCTTTCATTCAGACTAAGAAATGGAGCCGTTAAATGCCCCTTCGTCTAATGACAGTGGAAAACATCAGCGACCGCAGACTAAACCGAATGTAAGCGTGGAGGGTAGGGAGTCCATGCCTCAGACTGCATTTTTCTGTGAATCAGAGCTAGAACAGCCAAGAAACAGCTTCAGGGTGGGGTTTCATGATCAGCATAAACCAAATGTGCCGTTCCTAAGAGATGGTGGCAGGTGTGGACATTAGCACTCTCATGGCTGTACAGTCAGACAGGTGAGGGCATTGATCCAGCTGCAAATTAATGCTGCAACAAATGATTAGTTTCCATCTGAGTCAGCTCCATAATCCAGCCAAGCCCGTAGTTACACATGCATTAGTGGGACCGGACCACCGCTTGCCGCAGTAGCACCATGGATTTAGACTGGACTAAGCCGATCAGGAAACCACACCTTGAGAAATGCTACTCATGCAGCCTCAAGATAGGTGAAGAGACAGCTTTCTGAGCTCTGTACTGCTTTGAAGTGTGCTTTGGAATTCAGAAATGGAAATTGTCTCTCGGAAGTTGTTATTAGCAGGGCTGCGGAAAGAGGCCTTTGACTATGCATTTTGTAAACAATTAAAAAAAATATCTGTTCTCTAAACAATTTTCGAGTACGTGGTCTGTTTCTGTCTTGATACAGACATGCGCAACATCATCCAAAGTACTGACTTACTACTCAGGTCAAGAGAAGTAAAAATATTTTACAAGATACAGAGAAAGAGTATGTGACCTCTGTTTAAACACTGACCTGGTCATGCTGAAGGGGTGAAGACAAAGCCACACAAGGAAACCAATTTCTGGGGGTTCACCTGCATTCGTTAGCATCCTGTCCTATGCACAGTCTGGGCTCAATACCATACCACCACTCCACCTAGCAAACATCTATTTTTCTAGAAAAAACTAAAATCAGTGACAGAATGAGCTTTCTTTTTTTTTTTTTTTTTAATGTTTATCATTTATTGTTAATACGTTTTTGTAGGACCAAAGAACCAAAGTCAAAGAGTTGAGGAAAGGCTTCACAAGCGATGGAGACACAATTCCCTCTCCCAGGGGACAGCTAAGTAGTCCAGCTGACTGGCATGAATCCAGCAGGATGACCATCTCAGGAGCATCTACAAGAAGTAAAGTTATATGGCTTTCCAGTGTGCCTCTGGGAGCAGTTCAGTCATGTTTTGGATGGTGCAGAGGCTCATGAGGGACATATATTCCAAAACAATAGCAGTACTGTGGCTCTAAAGGTGGTCTGTACCAAATGATACCCAAAGTGCTTAAGCAGCAATGCTATCCATGATCCTAATCTTTCATACTGCCCTGATCGACTTATTCCAGCTCCATGTCTTTTGTCCCTATGCTCCTCCCAGCTGGCAGAGCAATGCTTGCTGCATGCTCTTTCTGCTTCAGCAGCTGAGAGACAGATCATATATGCCATGGAGACATCCTAGCTAGTAGGTGGGAGAAAAGCACTACCTCTCCTCAGTGCTATTCTGTCAAGACTCAGGTTAATGAGCCTGCTCTGAGGCTGCAGGATCACATTCAGTTTCCTTCGACAGCTGAGTCTTCCATCTAAGGAGTTTCCATCTTGGCTGTTTGCACACTCTCCTCTATGTCTACACAACAATAATAAACCAGGTCAATGAACTAAATATAACCCAGCAAGAATTAAATTACACGTTGTAACTGAGGCAATCTGACAGCCCTTGGTACCATCCCATTCCTCCCCTCCTCCACACACATTGCTGTCTACTTTATACCAGCGCTGGTCTTCAGCAGGCCCTGACTCCAGTCAACCTGTCTCACCAGCAGAAAAATTACATGGGAAGGGAAAACCGTTTTGACGGGTGAGTTGCATTGACTCTGATAAGCTGTATGGCTGGCCCAGAGGAGGATGCAGGAAGCCAGAAGAAAGGAACGTTTGGGGGTCTCAGATGACATCTTGAGAAATTATTCCCTTTACCAACAACATCTCACTTTTGCTCCAGGACACGGTCTGACTCACTCAGCTACTTATTTTTTGTCTCATTTTTCCTCCCTTCTCCCCTCATTTTTTCTTTTCTGCTACCGTGATTTATTTTGTCTCATTTTTAGCTGCTGAACATTTGAGGCAAGGTTCATCATTATTGGGAGTTTACAGAGCCATAAGTAGAAAGAGGGACCGATCCTGCGCCAATTAGGGGAAAACTGCTGCACTCCGTAAGCCATAGGTCTTCAGATGTTTTAAAAACATTCCCCTGCAAAGACTCATAATGTCAGTAGATGGCGGTATATACATATTTCTAGGAATGCTTTTCGGCCGATGTTTACCCAACCAGGAACATTTCCTTTGTGTTTGAGTGTAATATCCCTGGAAACCTAGAAGCCACACAATTTAAGAAATATTTGGCTTTTATCAGGGAATCACTGCAGAGACCTAAAGGCTTTCCACTCCATGGCGTCATGTCATATAGTACTACCTGTACTTTATGACTAATCATGGAGTAATTCAGTGAAAGCAGCTGTTTGATGTATGCAAGTGCTGTAGTTCTGGTATTTCATTAGCTGATATATATTTTTAAAAGTGTGAGGAGCTATTCTTCATGCACTTTTCTCTTTTGAGAAGTCTCTCAACTTACCTTTCTAAACCTAATTACTCTTAGTTTCCTTCAAACAACCTCATGTATTGTTTATGTGGAGATCAAATACAACAACTTGCAGACAAACTGTGGTCATCAGGACCAGCTTTCCTTTATCTCAGTGCCAGATTGATTCCTTCTTTCGTTTTGTCTTTGAGATGAAAATATTTTACTCCCTTACATACTTCATTTAAATTTTTCTCTACAGCTGCTAACTGAAACTGTATTAAGGAACCATATCATTAAAGCTATATTGCAAGGCTTTTTTTGTGGCAGAGCAGATAATTACATTTAAAAAAGATGAATCAATATTTACCTTTTATTTCTGTGGAAAACTAGAGCTTTTAAATGTAATGTTTTCAGAAGATTAAGGCTGAAGGAGAAAAAGGCTTCAAAATCCTATTACAAAACCAGTGTAAAAAGCTCAGTTAGCAACAGAGGCTTTTTACCTGTTATGGAGATAGATCACATTACAGCAAAAAACGACTATCAAACTGATCATATTCCTTTAGGAACACAAAGAGGATGTGAGCAGGATTAAAAGAACAGAGAGGGAAAAAAAAAGTGTCATATTCTAGTAAAGAAAGTGAAATATAGCTTAGTACAGTGTGTGCCTAGTAACTTCTAGCCACTCTGAAGAATAATAATTTCCATCAGAAAAAAAGAATCTGTTTCTCAGTATGGAATAGACTTCTGTGAATTCCAAAGCGTAATGGGGCCATATGCAAATAATAAGGATGTGTGGGTTTCTATTCAGACTGCAGGGACCCTGAAAAGGCTCACTCTGCAGTTTTAAAAATCCTGGCCTCCTTGTGCCAGATGCTGACTATATGTATGCATATACATTGTAATGCAATTCAGCACACTTCTTCCCTAGGAAAGAATCTGATTTTTTCTTTTTTGCATTTTAAAAATTCATTTACATGGCATTATAGACACATTCTGTCTTTGTCTGCCATGAATGATTTAATGCCCATATACAGCTACACTGATGTAGAAAGTTGAACAATCTAAAGCCTCATTTTTCACCGGTGCCATGAACTAATGCCAAGAAGCTGTAAGGGGAAGAATACATTATCCAGTAAACAAAGGTAAAAATCAGTTATTCTGAGCTCTGAACCTTTTGAAGGTTTTTTTCTTCTTTGGATTGCATACTGTTATTAACCTAATCATTGTATTTCTATAATAGACTGCAGGCAATCATTGCTCTACAGAAATACTTCATTGGAAATGCGTGTACAAGGAGACTGCATCTCCCATAGCTCCTATAGGCTTGTCTAGGAAAGAGCCTATAAAGAAGCTCTGTCCTCCCCTGGCACACAGGGATGCATAGA
Organism: Astur gentilis; assembly: GCF_929443795.1. Lineage (NCBI taxonomy): Eukaryota > Metazoa > Chordata > Aves > Accipitriformes > Accipitridae > Astur > Astur gentilis. Next base: position 6,266,837 of record NC_064901.1, on the reverse strand, counting down.
AATGTTTATAAATAAAATCACAGACTGATCAGCATTTCGGCTGCCTACTCTGGATTTAAAGCCATTGAACTCATCTCTTTTCCTAAACTCCAGTCCCTTTTGCTTTATAAACCAGCTGAAACACGGAGCACTTCAGAAAATATTCTGAGAGAATCCTTTTTTATCACTCTTTCCAATTCTTAGTATGACTTTCTTTAAGAGAAAGCCAGAATTTCTGGCCTCACCTTTGCTCCAGACTAAGGGTTTTACTTGCACCAAGTACTGGCACAAAATTCTTTAAATTATTGTAACAGAAGTTACTATTATAACAGAAACAGAAAAACCTTTTTGTTGACATCACAGCTGAAACCAGGGAGTTTCTTTTCCCACATTACTTCTCAGGTTTTTAATTTTAGAGCTGCCTGGTTTAATGCCTGGGTTGTGGAGGGCAATAGGAATGCCTTGAGATATCAGCCTCACAGTAGAGTCTTAACTCTATCAGTCAGTAACTGCAATGGTAGGAGCATTATGGGAGACTTCTCCGAAGCAGTTTTGTTACACTTTTCACGTCAGATGTTGACGAGTCTGAGGTAAAAATACCAGAAGGCCATTTACAGTAGTGCTTTCACATCAGGGCTAGCACTGATGATTCTTGTCAGGGCTAGGGAATAGAATAGATTCAGAAAAAAAACCTCAGTATAAATAAGGCCTTGTTGATGAAATTGTGACCAAGAAGGATAAAAAGCAGATTTGCTAACACTGACCTCGTACACGTCATTCCTCAAAGCCCAGCTCTGCCCCAGCAGGGCAGCGCCAGGCAGGGCAGACAAAGCAGCTCTTGTCATCTCTTGTCACTGGTACAATAATGGGTATCGGGAAGGACTGCACAATGCTGCTTATTTTGCCAGAACAGACTGAATGACACTTTCTGCCTAATTCAGTAGATACCTATTGTTGGGGACTATTAGTCATTATTCTTTGTCTTTTGCTCCCTGCTATCTTATTTCCTTTTCTCCTAATACTTTTTTTTTTTTTTTTTTTGCTTTTCAATTGTTTTCCCCTCTTTTTCAGTATTTAGCATTTTTCCTTCCTAATCTCTCATTCCCCTTCTAATCTGTCTCTTCCTTTCTCTTTGTTAGACCACCCCATTCCATGCCCCGATTTCCTTTGGTCTTGCCTGAGGGTAACTGTCTGTTCTCTTCAGCTAATTCCAAAATGACACCTCTCCCCTCAATCCCAAACCTTCCAGTCCTCTCTGTAATCAGTCCCAGCTCATTCCATTTTTGTCTCTTCTTACTCTCAGTCTTACATTCAGTCTTCTATTCTCCTAATGCGCTTCTCACTGGTTTCTTGCTCACTTGAATTTCATTGTTGCCCTCCTTCATGTCTGGCAGGTAGCCATACTCTTCTGAGTTCTTCCCTGAAAACCTTGGATGTCTCCTAGCACGTCCTATGAATGCCAGTGGTATTAGAGCATCACTTGCAGCATGAAAGAATGTGATGACCACTAACCTGGTCTGCTTGTGGCAACATTCACAAGCTTGCCAACAATAACCAGGTGTCCTTTGTCTTCCTACATATATCAGGTGAGCCTTACCGGACCAGCATGCTAAAGACTTTCTGACCAAAGGGGTCTCATTCAAAATGAACAAAGATAAGCCATGAAAAAAAAAACCACACCACATTATTTCTGATGTATGTTTACCAGAGAAAAAGCTGAGTTTGATAGATGCCATCAACCAGCACTAAAACAACAATCAGCTGAGGCATTATTTAATGGCCAGGGGCAGCTCTTCAAATGTGATGACGTCTGACTCAAAACCAAAGCTGCCTCCCTTTCCAGGTGAATCTGTTGTGACACTCATTACAGCACAGCTGCATGGGAGCAGCCACCCTAAGACACATCCTATGTTTCATTCACAGTCTTAAATGCCTGCTTGCCCAGTCGTCCAGCCAAAAAAAAATAAAATATACTATATGCTACATTCAGATGTGTTCCTTTCTATATAGTATCTTCAGAGCCAGAGGCCCTAGGACTGACTGACTTGAGGGGCAGTAAAAAAATAAATAAATCTGGTCACGTAGACATTGGCTGGCCAAGCCTATCACCCTTTTGGTTCTCTTTGCCTGACTTAATAGCTATGGAGATGCAGATGCTTGTTAATTTTAAATTGTGTTGGGATAGCCAGTTGCAATAAGAGGCATGGGTTAAGATGCAGCCACACAGAGCACTCACTGTTAGGCTTCCCTGCAGTTTTACTTCCAGCTGTCTGCTTTTGAGTTAACATCTTCCGAGACAGCTTAACTTGACTGATGGTGCTCACTGCAAAACAGCCAGGATGTGCGCAGGGTGATCGTAATAGCTACAAGGAATAACTGATTCCCATAGCATGGCCGCCAGCACTTGAGCTGCAGCCCATGCTTCCAGACAGACCAGTTCTGGCTGGTTTATCACACCGTCTCTCTGGATCTGGAGATGCTGAACATGAAACAACCATAGAGCGCAGTTTGGATTAAGCCCATCAAAGGTCATGCTGCTGCTGGAGGGGAAGTCATGCCTCCTCCTGTGCCCCTACTCCCTCTGCTGTCCCAGCACTCCCTCAGTGCGGCCCCAGGGGCAATTTACCTGCTCTTCTTGCAGGATCAGTTTCCAGCTGGCTCACTTGAGCCAGCACGATAGGAACATAGGGAGAGTATGAAGGGTAGCACCCCACCTTTCAGCAGCAGTGCAGTTTTAGATTGGCTTAAACCTTTCATGAAACCTCTTGTGGCATTAATAATGGATTATTTCAACCTGCGCTTCAACAAAGATGAGCCCACAGGTACAATACAATAAAGCACCCTGCTGTGAAAACCCAGTGGGCACACCAGGAAAAATTCACATGGCCCCTGCTATGGTGTTTTAAAGTAGTAGGGTGGTTTTCACTGATGGACAGGACGTGTCATCGGGGAAACACACTGAGCCTGTCTCAGCACAAATTCAGCTGGGATAGCTTGCATCACAAGAGAGATCTGCACAAAGCATGCGTGGCTGCAGATAACAAAAGCACCTGTCCATCAGCCACTAGTCACCACAACTTTATGATATTGATCAGGCCACGCTATAATCTGGAATGAAGGCTAATGGAATAGCATTTGGATCTCCATTAGCACTTTATTGAGTTGCAATAGTCCCACAGTCAAGGCAAAGATAATATGATACTATGAGAGGTTATATCTTTGCAGGCAGAAATTAGAACCGTAAGTCTGCATTTGAGAGCGAACAAGCCTTGTGCTGCAATGTGGGGAACTGAAGCATTCAGTATTTGAGACACTGACCTGTACTGCATGTGGTCAGAAAGAGAGATACTGTAATGTTCATGAGCGGGTCCAGGATCAGCTCTTCAGAGAAGACCTGAGCACTGACAGGATCAGGTCTTCAGAGAAGAACCAAGCAGTGTTATGGATGCATTTTGTCCCAGCTGGTCAGTGTATGGTGGAAGGAAGAAAGGAAAGCACTGGTGCTTTGACTTTGTTTTTTCTTTTTCCACACTTGTGCCTTTTGACTCCATGGATTTTTGCATCTGAGTGGGTGGATCTGATGGTGAACAGGTGAACCAGTCTCACTGATAATTTTACATGTGGCCAAAGGGAATGCTGGGCCACATGGGTGGCTCTGCAGATGCGAACTGAGCAATGGGAACCAGCCTAGGAAATGCTTCCAGTCCTTCCATTGGAATCAAGCTCTCTCCTTCCCAAGGTACAAAAACAAATCCAGAACATTAGTTTGGGTGCGGGAAGGTCAGCTGTGTTATCCGAACTGCTGTGTTCAGATCCGTCCACAATTATCACAGCAACTGTGATATGTAGGGCCAAATCCTGCTGATACATGGAATAGCATGGGCACCAAAAATTCTTCTATCAATCAGGGCAGTGTTTGACTGCATGCAGAAGGCAGGGGGTTGAGTGTCCTGTTCATTGCTGCTGAGTTCCCAGGCCTTCCTATAAGCTCTCTGACCCTGTGGCAGACACTGTACAACTTCACAAAGCAATACATACCAGGACCGAAGCAGGGAGCTGTGCCTCAGGACTGGTGAGGCATCCTCATCCAGGCCAGGGAAAAAACAGGAATAAATTCAGACCCTCCTCTGGAGTGGGTTCCTTGCACTTTGTGCACTAGGGCTGTTAAAGGCAGCTTTGGCACTGAAAGTACAAGGACCTGCAGGTACAAAAGAAACACAGATCCTTAATAATATTTATTTTTGAGAATTATTTCAGGGAGATTACCCACCTGAGCAAGACAGTCAGGAATGCACCTCCTTCCACTCAGCTCTTCTGCTAGTGCAAATCAATGTTTTTCCATTAAAGTCAATGGAGCTTTGCTGATTATATGAAGTCAAGATCATTATGTACAATTTATTGGCTCTAGTCATTTGATAATACTCTACAATGGGAAATCTTTTACCTCCGCTTCTTTTATAAAGCACAAAGGACCCATACAGTTTCAGATCATTATATTTTGCTCTAGTCCCACCTTCTCAAAAAAATTCCTTTTGTTATTTCTCACTTGAGGGGGCAGCTATGACTAAGTGGCTGAACAAAACCTTCAGATTTACCAAACCTGCAATGCAGCTCATTTTCCACCCTTCACAGCAATGCTGTTCTTGGAATCACATTTTGAAATCTCCCCACCCAGAGAATCAGTGCTTTACAACAAAGGTAGGCACCAGTGTAAAGCCCAATTGCAAATGCACAAAATGAAAGTTTTAGGTTAAATTTTGCCTTTTACATCTCATAGAAAAAGCGTTTCTTTGCTGTATTTCTTATTTTACAGCTCCATATAATCACCCAACCGTAGCACTGAAGACTGAGGGGTTCCAGTAATACATCCTGGCAATGGATTCCCCCTCCAGTTGGGGCTGACCTTTCTTAGCTCTGGACTTCATGTAATCCCAGTCATACAGTCACAAAACCAGCTCTGAGCCACCAACAGCTAAGACTTTTGCTTAATAATGACTACTTTATCTTAGAATATACGTTAATTTGTGCTCCATAAAACACCCCAGTGTGGTGCGCTGGTACAAAACTGTACCAAGCAAGCACAACAGAACTGAGTTACACCAAATTGGTACCCGTGGGACAGGCTTATGGGAAAGGACAGCAAAAAGTGTCGTACTGGTGATTCATTAGGTGATGCTCTTCCCTCTGCAATGATTCTGAACCAATGCCCTAAGGTACATGTGGCTCTGACTTCCACATGAATCATAAAATGTTTTGGCTTCTTGAGATGTGATTGTGTGTGACATGCATAATCTTTGTGACAAGCTAAAGCAAATAACAAGAGCAAGTAAGGTTTAATCAGGTTCAGTAAGGCTCTTTGTTAAATCTACACACTTTCAGCTCAAGTCGCCTCCTAGCATTCTAGCAATTCTTCTAACCCCCTCCTCTTTGAGCCACCTGCAGTTCACATCTGGTTCTGAATTTAAAACACATCAGTGCTGAAATTTATTTTAAGGATGTGCAACATCACAGCTTAGTCTGAAGTGCTGCCAGCTATTGATTCATATCAGGCAACAAGGCTATGATGTAGGGCTCCACAGTAAGATAACAGCACACCCCATAGTTGAAAGTTGGCTAAATGACGCTTATAAAATTTGTGAATGCCTCCCACAATAAAGTTTATAGCTTTTGTTTTCATATTTCTCTTCTTTTGTACATTTCTGAGACACTTTTATAATTTTTAATAGAATATTAGAAAATCACTTCATTTGTTCTAGTACTTAGCATTTTTATTTTTAATGAAGTACCAAATACTTGGGGCTTAATTCATTAACAATAAAAGTCAGATAGCAATCTTTTAATATTAATTTTTAGATATATTCAAGAAACGCAATAAGTGAACTAGGCAGCTGCCAAAGCATGTACATCTGAGCTGAATAATGATCAGGATTTTATGACACATTTGGAAGGGAAATGTAATAAAAGATAAAGAGGGATATGGAAGTGGGATAAAAATACCCACTTATCATTGATAAATTATTCTAGACTTGTTCAATATATTTATTTGATAAAATGATTGCCTGTTCTTTACAGAGATAGACACTAGACTTAATCTTGCTAGACTCCTGAATGTATCTTGTACAACATTAATTAAGATGAAAATCAAGACTAATATATGAACTGTAAAGCATATAAGAAACTGACTGAAGAGGAGTCTTCTGTCAGGAGAAAGGGGAATTATTAATGGAGCTTCCTAGATTCACTCTGGGAACAATCTTATTTAATCTTCTCATTAATGACCTTGGCACAAAAAAATAGGAAGTCAATGAGCTAATGAAATTTGCTGCCAACTGGAAGGTGCTACTGATACAGAAGAGGACTGGAGTATCATGCAGGAAGACCTTCATGGCCTTCAGAACTGCAGTAACAGAAATAGGGTGGAATTTTGTAGTGAATCATGCAAAGTGATTATCTTAGGGGGCAAAAGAAATTTCTATAAGCATGAGGAAAGAGCAGAGGAGGAGAAAGAAGTAGATATATCAATCACATGATATATATCAGACTCTAATGGAAGAAGGCATAGGATTCTGTGATGCAGAGAAAGCAATGCATTAATATCTTCATAACATGTAGTGGTAAGGCCTGGTCAAACATGTTCAGGAAAGATAGATTCAAACTGGACCAGGTACAAAGAGGTGCTGCTAGGGCCATTAAGGGGATGAAGAAAGCTATCTTACCAAAAATATCTTGGTGTGAACAACTAAAAGAAGAGAATGTAACATCAGGGGATTAAAAAAAGGGAAAGGCAAGGCTATTCAAAATAAAGAACAATACAGGTAAAAATAAAAAGCTCAAGAATATATTCAGGCTGGAATTAAAATAAGGCTTCAAAACATCAAAGCAGGATTCTGGAACATCATCTCCATTGTAGTAGTAGAAAGAAAAAAAATAACTAATTTTAAGGTGAACTTGATAAACTTGTGGGGAAAAAAGGCAGGGGCAGGGGCTATATGGCTTAAAGGCTGGCAATAGCGAGTGGTTGGAATGAAAGCCCCATTGGCTGGCATCAGGTTGTCCATTCCCCGTCAGCTGGATTTGATAGAAAAATGATGTGCAAACTTTCACGTGCACAGCATGGAGTCCTGACCTGTAAGCATAATGCTAGTAAAATACTTGTCTTCGTCTACTGTACACCCAGAGCATTCCCCTGCTGCCATTAACATCACACCATACTGTTCTAATGATTCCAGACACTAATGAATATGTAATAAGCATTTCTAACTTTCACTGATTTTAATGGAGCTACCCCTGATTATGCCTGGACTACGTCAGTCCTGACAAAAAAACACCCAACTTCATATATACTTAGCACATGCATGCACCAGTTGAATTCCAAATACACATCAGGTGAGCTATTCTGCCAGTTACTCTTGTTTTCTAACTAGTCTGTAGTAAACTTGTAATTTACTTTTCCACTCAGAACACCGCTAGAAAAAAATCACCTGGAATGCTAACAGAAAGCTGAAGTTGAGCAAACAAAGTTTGTCTCACTAACTAAACGAACAAAGCAAAAAACTCTCCAGAAGTGCTGGCCCTTGGATATTCAAAGCTCTGTGACATGCTGTACATGGATCATGATTGCCTACACCCTTAGGAATACTATGGCATGGCAGGACTCCCAGTCTCTGAAAAGCTTGTAGTAAGGACTTCAGAATCTGAGGAATTCAGTTAATTCATATCACAGATCTTCATGGGGGAAGGGTGGCCAGAACACTTAAAAGGAGCGAAGAGAGGAAGCAAGAGCTAGAGTCAGGCATGCACATGTCTGATGTAGTGTAACTCCACGTTTCACCTGAAGTTAAACATTTAAATGCTGTTACATGTCTTGGGTGGCATTATGAGCAGCTGAGATTTGATGGACTAAATTTCACTGCTGCTGGATATACGTACAGGAATCAGAGTACTGAAGAATATGCAGTTTAAAGTACGTACATGACAAGAAGATGAGATGCAAGTGATCATCTGGCTTTCCAGATTTTTGCCTGAGATTTGCCAGCAGAGACACATATGACTATGGCACAATCATTCACTACCTACCAGAGACCCAAACATCCGATGCTTCTGATCCATGTTAAATACATTGTGAGTGTACATATCTGCTGTGTAATATACGGACAGAGAATGTCCAATTCTTCCTGGAAGAGCTGGACTTACTGTACAAGATGTAGGTAATACAATAGCCCGTCATCACCTGGAAATGCACAGAACACCACACAGGAGCACGGCGGCTGTCATGAACACAAAGTAAGTTTAGCTCCTCCACAGACACCCTGCATACCATATACTGATCTACCAAGACCGAGGCAACTCTCAGAAACATCTGAAACATTTCAGGCATCGTGCCTTCCTAAACAAGCAAAAAAAATAACCTTTCCCAAAATAAGTGAGAAGTGTAGATTCCTAAATTCACTGCCTGGTGAAGCAGGGTTAAGCACCAGCAGAAAAGAGGGGGAGCATTCAGCCCAGCTTCTGCAGGAATCCCCTTCTCATCCCACACGTGTCATTAAATTGTCTTCGCTATGTTGTCGAACAGCACCCTCAGATGGCCCTACTTCATATATCTCTTCATCACAGACTTTTTTTCTTTTCTTTGTAAGATCAGGAAAAGGAAGTAAATCCTCACTGCAATGCTGTCAGTTTCTAGTGCTTGAGACTACCGAGAAAAGCATGAGGAGGTGAATTAAGCATAACACAAGGTTTCAGAAAAGGAAGCAGATTAAAACTCTTAAAAGATATGATATTAATATAACTTTGGATCATACAGAAGGCTACTTCTTGCCTTTTTTTTTTATTTTCTGAACATGTAAAGTTGGTAATAAGGCCTGTAATCCTTGTGGCATTTTTGTATACATTTTATAATACAGAGATTTTCTTGATTTGACTATGAAGACTTAACTAATGAGCCATGCAATTACATTTCAGCTTTCTGTGTTTATACACAGTGTATTTCACACTATTTCTACAGCTTCAGTTTTCAATATACCATAAATTCATGCATCCATAGCATCTCCCCACACTGTAAGTACTTACCACTTTTGTGGAAGTTAACAGCTGAAACCAGATGCTTTAATGATTGCAAAAAAGGCCAGTTAGGCTTCTGCCACTGAGGAAAGCATAAAATAACCCAATATGGCAATTCCCATCTAAATGGTGAAGTCCAGATTTCACAGTAAAACTCCAGGAGCAGAACGGAACTGTTCAAACATCTCAAGAGATTATTTCAAACTCTTTGCCACTTTAGCGAACTGTAGCCAAGTTTACTCTTCGAACAATTTCTTTGTAAGTGTAAGGCCACATATTTTTGAAAAGAGAAACCAGTAAATGGATCAAAAAGGGGTTGGGGTTTTTTCTTGTTTGTTCTATGAATAAAGCACACTGCTAATAAGAGGGAACAGGACCAGAGGAGAGTCAGAGCTAGCAGGGAGCAAAAAGGATGGTGATGAGAGGAGGTGAAACTGAGGTAACTCAGATAAATGGGAAGATTGGAGGAAGTGGGTGAGCAATTTCTGCCTATAGGCCAAAAGGGGGGAAAATGCTTTAGAGGAGAAGGGACAGAGAAAGCAAATCAAGGGGAGGGGAAATGCTCAATTTTGTCATTTTCCTCTCTAAGGAAACAAAGACACAGCAGGACTCTTATACCTGTTCAAAAGGAACAAAATGTTACTGTCTAGGAAAATGACAAATTCTCAGCTGAGAATATTTTTTATTCCTTTTGCATACAGCATGACTTGTAACTTCACTGCCATTAAACATATTTAACGTCAGTGATAACAGATACTATGACACCACAATAACCTTTCTATGCACTCTTTCACACTATGCCCAACAGATGGAAAAGCAAGCCTGATAACATTATAGCAATTCCCCAAAACAGATTAAGTGAACTGGTTGCTTCTATAACCTTCACTTTCATTTTTGGCCCCTTAAAAGACACTGAAGAACTACATTTCCACTAGTTATGAATCATCTTTTAAAAAACATAACACACGTGAAAACATCCAAACATTCATCACAGGTATAAATATTCTATATTTATCTGGAGAGCTCCAAGTTTATAACAGTGGAAAATGATCTCAGACTAATATAATGAAGTAGCTAGAATATTAATCTCTCTCAAATGCTGGTGCAAGGTTGATGAGATGGTCTATGATTGTTTCAGGATTAAGCACTGCAACAATAATCTCATTCCCACTGAGTGCTCCTACATACTCTCAGCAAACCCATTCGTCCCTTTTCCTTAACTGTGATCCCATCCCCGTACAAAGAAATATCTCCATAAAACTGGGTCAAGCAAAGAGTTTACGCTATCCTACAGTAACTGTATATTTTATATACATAATATCTCCTTCCTTTGATAACAATTTAATCCAGTCCATATTAGACTGAAACACAATGCAGTATGGGGGAAGTGAGAACACCAAAACCAAGTAACTAACAAAAGAGAAAGAACAGAACTTCATGGGCAAATTACAGCATAAAAAACCTGTTAGCAGAGAAAAATATAAGCTTTAAAAAGTTGGGGTTTTTTTTCCCCAAATAAACCCTCTGGTCATTACAAGTTTTCATCTCATAGCTCAAAAACACTGCAAAATGGGACTTAAAAAATCCTATGTTCTTGTCCGTTAACCACTGATGTGATCCAAACACTATTTTAAGAAGAAACTGAGAGGATCTGTATTTGCAAACAATGTTAAGATGCTGGTGCAAAGAGAAATCACTCTTCCCATCTTCACACAGTTTGGTATTACAGCAGAAAGACTGCGTTATTAACACCATTTCTAAAAAAAAAAAAACGAAGAAGAGGTAAAAGCAGGAAGCTCCAGGTTCCTTAAATATCTAGACAATATTTAAAGCACAAACATGAAAATGTTATTCCATTTCTTGGATATTTGTTAGTAAACTTTTGGAAAAATCTTATCCTCACTATTCTCCAAAGAATGCAGCTGTTACATTAAAGTAAGATTCTGATTTACTCTCGGTGTTAAACGTATTTTTATGTATTATTATTACTTTGTGCACAGGATAAGCGCAGATATACACAGAGTCACGTGCTTCTTCAATCCAGCGTGCACAAAGCTATTACGGGAAATATCTCGACTTTGTATTTCACTATTAGAGCAACAGCAGTCCTACCTAGTGTTCCTGAAGATGTCTTGAGCTAACAGTCACTCTGACTTCCAAAGTAAGGTAGGACAGCAATGTACGATTCCGGAAAGAGAAATTCTAGAGTAGGCGTAGCCTCGTGATGTTACAGAGATGTTGCAGGGACAGAGCTAGAGTGCCAGATCCTCAGACTCTCACCACGGCTCTTTCCTGGAGTCTACCAAGACGTGCACAACTAAAGTTTGACAAGCTCGTGTTTTGTACCTGCTACAACAGCCACGATAGCTAGAAACAATTATGCCCACAGGTAATGTCGGTGCTGTATTTTGGCCTTATGCTGCACAGTGCTATGAGAAGCATTCTTTTCTCCCTTCTGGTAATCAGGAAAAAATAAAATTCATAGCTGAGATGGCTGACTATATTACCATAAGAAAATACTATAATTGCAGTCTGTCCATTCTATTAAGAATTAAAAAGGAGGTGAAATGCTTTTAGACATTGATACCACAGTAACATCAACTTATCCCAGGTTAGGAAATTTAACCAGCTGTGCAAGAAAGCAAAGCAAACTGCTCTGATGTGAATGCTCCAACACTTCTTCAACCCTGTCACAAAGATCAGGTGTTCAGTCAGGAGCGCACTGGAAGACCACTTGACTTTTAAGAGAGTTGTCATCCTCCTTGCAAAACTGAGACCAGGCTATAGAAATAAAACTGATTGAAATTATTACTGATGTTGACGATGATGACTTTTAAATGATGTTTATGACGTGCTGTGAGCATTATATTGGCAATGCTGAACTCCAGGCAGTTAAAATTGGAGTTGAAGTGACTGAATTAAAATAATGAGACCAAAGCAACTACCAGAATTATCGAAAGGTTATATATCTAACTATAGCTTGTCCTGAAAATACTTCCAACCATTGCACCTGTCAAAGTAAATCTGTAAAACTGGCTAGAACCAAAGCCAGGTGCTTTTGTCAGAAGAGGTAAAAAAATATTAAAAAAGAAAGTGGTTATCACTGTTACCCTGATCACTGTTTCACTCAGCCTTACCAGTGAACAAGGCGTTCGGCCAGCTTGTAAAGTCTATATCTGAGAAAAATTAAGACATTGTTTTCTGTTTCCACAAATTTTCTGAGTTGGGCTGTTGCACACAAACCTGAACGGGCTGACGTTCTCATCAGAATAACCCAACAGTCAGAGAGGGCACGCACGGCCAAACATGTTCAGTGGCCACGTAGGCTAATGCCATGCATTTGTTTCCTATGGGTGTTCTACAAGATGCCTTTCTACTTTAGTCACGCAGAATAAATATTGTTTAGGAATTCTGGTTACTTGGAAGGAGCGTTCTGGGAACTGATTTTGAAGTGTGGATGCAGAGAAATAATGCAGCACTACAAAGGGAAGTCACCAACGGAGAAGAATAAAAACCTTCAGGTGACAGGTTCTGCATCAGTATAGTCAACGAAGAGCTAAAATTATGCTACTGCTTCTTAAAAGAATTTATGCAGGCAACGAGTTCTATGGACCAGGAAGTATTTCATTTCTAAGTCACGCTTAAATAACAGGGATAAGACTCTAAAATATGAACATAAATTATATTTGTCACTTGCAGTCACCTAATTAAGAACTACACCCGTTCATCCTCACTCTGAGTGTAATGGCTTAATTACTGTATTTGGTGTAATCAAAAAAAATACACATTTTTAAAGGGTTGTTCAAATGGAGTTTAGGGGCATCACCTGTATGATATTGCTAACCAAGAGCCCCATTATAGCATAGCTTCATGTTTGTAGGAGTAAAACAAATTTCACCGATACAGAGCTGTTCGTTCACATTTCATTGCTTAAAAGCATTGAGACTGTGGAATCAGTATGCTCAGGCAGAGCAAAAGATAACATAAGCTCAGCTTTTACAGCTGCAAGCTCATGATGAAATTAAAAGGAAACAAATCCTCTGCTGTAACCCTTTCCCCCCGCCCCAGATGTACAGGTCTCGATGAAAAACTGCTCCTTCTAAACCTTCCTCTGCTTCCCTGCACCTTGTTTGCTACATGCACATTCAATTTTCTGTTGAAACAGCCAAAATGGAAGAAAAGCTTAGCTCTCCCATTAGCCTTAATAGAAGGTCACAGATGAAAGCAGTGCTGCCCCTAAGAGGAAGCAGACACAAATAAGGCTCTCTAAACTGGTTCTCAAAATCACATCTCTTTTTTCAACCCAATGTATACCCTGCAGCTGTGCTCACCAGAGAGTAACTGATGCTTTTAACTTTCTGCATAATAGAAAAGCTTTTGAGGAGCCTAATATTACAGCATTCAATTTTTCTAAATCAAACCCCTACAATCACAGAAAAGAGAGGGGGAAAAACAGATACTAAAAGGTACAAGTGGAGATTGCCTGTAAAGCTTTACAGAAGATGGCGGGCAGATGGTAGGGATTTGCAGTGACACAGCTGTTTTTAAAAATAAAGAGGTGGAAGAGGAGAGGCATGATTACAGCTACACACACATTCCTAAGCCTGTTCACACAAGAATAAAAATTAAGCTAGCAGCAGGAAATTGAAGTTTGTGTTTGGTTTTTTTTTATAATCCGAATTGACATTTAGAAACTTTTTGAAATAGTGGCACCTTCAAGCTTCTTTTCCAATCATTAGTTTTCTAAGTAACTATGAAGTAAAGCTGGCAACAGAAATATTAATCTGCAATGAGATATTAAAAAGACACTGTCAAAATTACTTTCAGTGCCTCCCAATAGCACACATTTTTGCTGTAAGCCTTACAACATAAAAAGACAATTATATCAAATCATCAAATAAACAACATAAATTACGTTACCTATTCGAATTTCCTATGAAAGGCTTTAATTTTTCACTTTAGTACTTTTTTTTGAGATGTTACTAGTAGATTGCACAACTAAGCAATGCAAGGAATAGTAAGATGTATGGGGGTTATTGTAGATTTAACAGCACAGGAGGTGAGGCAGGGAAATGCCTAAATTCAATAGGGTGTCAAGCACCAGGTATGAATATAGTAAGAATAGAACATTTTTTAACTAAGCAGTAATTTGTATAAAAATACTTAATTTCAGAAAGAGATCTTTCACTCATTTTTAATGCATATTCTCATATATCTCCCCAATAGCCACACAGAAAGCTTATGTTAGGTAAACACTAAAAAGATTGATAATCCACAGTGTAAAAGCCTGTCTTCTCCAGAGAATCCAATGAAGCTGTTTCTTGACAGCTTTGTTCACAAAATTAACTCTCTTCCAGTTAAGCTATTCCTAGATCCAAGAAACTTTACATTGAGAGATACCACTGATACCAAAAGGATAATCTTTCGATAAATTCTTCTGAGAGTCACCTTTTTCACACAGCATCAGCTCACTTTCTTCCAAGTATTAAAAATGATTGGTCAGTGTAAAGATACTTTTTGCTACCTTTTTAAAAAAAAAACAAACAAACAAAAAAAAAAAAACAAAAAAAAACCACACCCAATTTTCTGAACATGTGAGCTGGGACCCAACACAAGAAAAAGGTTATCCAGCACCAGCCACTAAAAACATTTTTAAGCCTACCTCCAGAGCCACTGGTGCTGGCTTTTCCTACAGCTAGGTATTGAACTGAACGGGCTGTAGGTGAAACCCATTACAAAAATGCACGTATTCCACGCACTTACTCCATGATCTCTCCTTTCAGAGTGTCTGGGCTGCTCCCAACCCAAAGACATCAGCAAAGCGATTAGCATAGGTGCTGCCTAGCACACAAACAAACTCAACATCTGAAGACATTTAAATTAATTTTATTTATACCAGGTTTTCAAAATCAGAAATATTTCAAAGAAATTCAATACTTATAGACAGGTGCTACATTGATGATCTTTCATCCACCATTAGAGCCGTGTTTTCACTCTACAATCATTAACTTGCCACCACAAACTAAGGGGAACTTACAGACGTTTATAAAAAAATAGGCAGACATGAAAATTTGGTTTATACTGGAATTGGCATAAGAGAGTAAAGCTTATTATCAAATTGTGGCAATTGCTGTATTCCATCACTCGTTCTGAGGGAATGGTACAGGAGAAAAAGACTCTTCCACTCAGGGAACCACTTTGGGTTTAACCAAACATACTCAAAATCCATTTAATGGTCTGACTAGGAGTGATTCTTACACTCAAGTCCGTATAAATTTAAGTTTGCATTTCTGAAATCGCCACAAGCATAAACCTCACCTACTCACCCTGGTCTTGGACCGATTTCCCTTTTTGGAGAATCAAACCTGCATGTCTATACCTCTTCCAGAATTTACCAAATCAAACAAAGCAACTGCTGGTTTTGAAGTTGTTTTTTTTTTAGAAGAAGAAAAATGCCATTTCTGCACAAGCTACTCTCATGAAAATTTTATTTAACATTTCTTTATCAATAAAATAACTGAAGCCAAGATACCCAAAAGTCACATCTACACGGAGATACACAGAAGATATTCAACTTGAGAGGATTTTCCTCCACTTCTCGATCACAATGAGGCCCTCACCATTTTGCATAATGACAGAAAACAACAGCTGACAAACCATTTTGGAACAGATGCCAGCTGTCTCTCATTTGTTTTATAATTCAAACAGTAACAGTTCTGTAGCACTTTATTGTTTTGTTTTGTTTTTTTTTTTTTTAAAAGCAAGCCATCTGAATTGGACCTCACATCAGTCAGTCAGTCAGTCATTTCAAGAACAAACTGAAGGCAGGCTGATCCTTCTGGATCCAAAACTTGTTTTGGTAGGAATCTTACATAAATACAGTTTGTGCTTCAATTTTATATCTACTTGGACTGAGTGAATATACACCTAAGCTAGTTTAAAAAAACCCACAAAACTAACCTTTAATATTCAACTTAGAAGCCACAGACATCTTTGCTGCAAACAGTCTGGAAAGACAAACAATAAATTTAAACACAGTACTGCTTAAAAAAGCTTACTGTCTAAAATGAAATTCAAATGGGTTTATTAAAATTTAACATTTTCAGTTTTGGCTTTTTCTCAAGAAACCATTGATACCTTGTGAAAAATCAGTTAAAAGATCATTTCATTATACTGTACTGAACTCAAGTCAAACATAAAGCACAAAGTAGATCTTTACATTAAACTGGGCTTTGCACACAACGTGAATAATCAGAAATAGACTATTTTGAGGAATAAGAAGATTTTTTTTTTTTTTTTTAATCTAGACAACATGCATACCATCGGTTACTTCTCAACCTTAAAAGGTACCTGAAAGGAGAGTTTTGCAGAACAAAACCAAGACTCATTAATACACTTAGTAAGTCAGTGGTCATCATGCCTTTTTAGTTAAATTCTAGTAAAGTTTAGTCTACATAGAACAGCTAACACAATGAGGTGTGCAAGTCATAGGGATAGCCAGAAGCCTGAAACAAAGTCTTAAAGTTCTACAGGACAAGAGAGCCTAAACACAGCACCACTAGGTTATTTAAACTATTAAAAAAAAAAAACCAACCCAAAATATTTTTAATATTATCCGCTTCCTTGTTGAAAATGGGCTATGGACTGAACATAAAGGGCCCATATTGAACAGATCCACAGTTCTACTCTACCAACTTTTTAAAATAAGGTAATGATAAAGAGCATTCCTTCTAGCAGCATGTACAGTTCAGCTGCAAGTGGCTGCCTAACAGCACTCCTTTATGCATACCAGAAGAATCATGTCCAGTTTTGCCATTTGTGGATAACGATGACAAGATACAAAAGCATGTGTTTGCCATAAATAGCTCTGGCTAACGGAGGATTGCTCACACAGAGCAGATCAAATTCTCTATAAGGAGAGCATTATTTGGCTCCCAGCCAGAACATGTCCCCGATGTAAGCCTCGGTAGTGGCAAACACTTTCCAGTTCTATTTACATAGAAGCTAACAAGTAGAACAGTTCATTTAGCCTACTTCTTGTACCAAGTCCATCCTAACTGCAACACTGAAGAAACAAAAGTAATTTACCGGCTTCATATTCTGCATATAACTGTCATTACACATCATCTTACTGAAAAAGATGGCAAGCTGTAAGATCTCGTGCAAGGTTTTACTCTGACATGTAGAACTTTAAGAACATTCAGGTACAAAACACACTGCATACTTAATTGCTTCGTATTTTTACGTTTCTGACACAAGTGTTTCATGGAACTAATGGTCTCTAGTAGTGGTAGCTTCTTTACTTTTAACAGTAAACTAGGATCAGGTCCTTTATCGAATGATCAGAACAGAGCCACAAAGTATTGTAAAGCAGTGCCTAAATCATGATTAGGAATGAAAAACTTGCATTATTTAAGATGAGATTAATGATTATCTTTACAATACTTTCCACAGAAGTTATTTGAAATATGCTTAAACATACTTAAAAACTCTATTTTCCAATGAAAACAAGGCAACGTTCTGTAATAAGCCACAAGTTTTATTGCAGCGTGGCCAGTTTTTGATCTCGAAAAACAATGTTCCATTTAAGGCTCTTTTTAATACAGAAATTGCCACCATGACTGATGTTTTACAAAACTTTAGTGTTTCAAGACTCACATGGTAAACAAGATAACTTCTACTCCTGTTCAGTAGTGTACATTCAATGGAAAACAAAAGGCATCGTAACAGCTACTTCATTTATAAAGATATGCATGTAACAGGAATGAAACTGAGGTACTACAATAATTTGATGACACAGTTACAGCAACTTAATTGGCATTCCTTTGGGGGGGGGGGGGGCGGGTCAAACATATTACAAAAAAGTGCTTTAAATGCATAGTGTTGTGTGCTGCCATGTCACAAAAATAGGCTTGTCAAGGCAGGTGAGGTGTATGAATGCACAAGAGCCTCATGGAACTGCAATCAAGTGCAACTGTAAGTAATACTGTATAGAGTCTACCATCCGACCAGTGGACAATACTTTCAAGGCATTCAATGAGCTTACCCTTTGCTGTCTGCTAGACTATTCACATTAACTATCACATTCATTGTACACGTTGCAAGGAATGCCTGCAACGTCAGTTTTGGCTAAGAGTATGACGTGAAAGCATTCCTTGGATCCTACATAAAACTACCAGGATTAAACAGTCTAATGGCAATCACTGGTAGACTGCTTAACAATGACATCTCCTTCAGGGCCATTAGGGAAGGGACTTTTTTTTTTTGAGGAGGGAAGGGGACAGGGAGACTAATACTATTCCAATTGAACGAGCTGCAGAAATGGAAGCTCCTTAGATCCAGATGGCACTTGTCTGTCTTTTTATAAGGGTTTTCCTTCAAGTGAAACTACCACGTTGCCTCCCAATTTCTCTCCAAGTGTTGAACGGTCCTTAATATCATCCAAACCATTTACTTGCCACTCATGTTTAATACCTGAAAGACAGACGGACAACAACGTACTTGTGAGAACCTCGACCTCGAAATGGCATTATAATTAATGAGCAAAACATTGTTAGGTCCGTACCTGTAAATTTCTTTTTAATGGCATCTTTAGAGCTTGCGTAGATCATCTTGCTTTTTAAAGGTGCACTTTCAGGAGCCCTTTAGAGGAAAGAAGAAAACCACAACAAAACAGTTATTCAGCCACCCAGCGTTAACTCCAGAACATTCAATTTTAACAGCAAGCTTTGCTTTTACGCACCAGAATATAAATACCAGGTCTTCTTTCTTAGATTCCTTTGTCTCATATGTGGCATCATACAAAGCGTATCGGCAATCGTTCAAAGGTAGCAACTTCACAAAGGCTGTATAGGGGTCCTCCACGGTATCTCCAATGTCACCAACCAGTATCTGCTTTGACTCCTCTACAATTATTTGTTTTTTGTCATCACTTAAGCAGAAAAGAACGGCTTTCTTTCTTTTTTTAATTTCTTCTGGGGTTGAAGATTTCCTTACTTTCATGTCATTGAAAACCTTTATGACTTCATCATTCACTGTTACTCCAGAAGCCTGTAAAATGAGATCAAAGGAATAATTTAAACAGCAAAAATTAACACTCACTAGAAAAGATGATAGCCCGCAGCGGTAGATAAAGAAGTCTGCCTGCCCCTGTAAGAATAAAAATACTATACTCAACCTGAACACATTATCTTCTGTGGAGCAGAAGATATAAAGGAGGTGTAAATTCTGTACTCTCTTGTTGCAGATCTCGGCATCTTCCGCTGTGATTCTGGACAGCAGTTTTATACAACTAGGCACACAACCGTACTACTCAAGCAGTCTTCCATTACCTTACCATGCATTTGGCCTATTTGGGAGGAGGAGGAGGAGAGCCAGGGGACGACACACTGGACATCGGAGACGAGTTTGTAGGTTTGGGTTGGGATGGAGGGTGCGTGGCTTTTTTGGTGGGTTTTGGTTTTTGTGGGGTTTTTTTTAGCGGAACAAACGCTACAGCAGCAGCTCACATCCAGCACCGTCATGACTCTCATTTTGCTGGGTGATGTAAGGCTCTACAAGCAGCAGAAATGTTTTCTGCATTGTGTCAGCTTCAACACCGCGCTTTAAAAACTCCCGAATGCCTACTCCGTGCTGCTGCACAAGTACCGCTCGGCTGCTCTTCCTTCACACAAAAAACACCAGTTACGATGTGCACGGCTCCCCACCGTAAGGCTCGCAAAGCCCTTACCAAACCCGAGCCTAAACCCAGCACGAAAACGGAACACCGACAGGGCAAACGGCGTGCTCGCGGCGAAGAGAAAATAATTTCGCAAGCCCCTCTGCGAGCCGAGCCGGCGAGCCAAACGCATCCGCAGCGCCCTTGCTCTCGGCCCAGCAATTCCGTCCGAAGCGGCGGGCGCCGCCAGCGCAGGCTCTCCGGGGGAGGCAGGTGCGCGGCTCGCCGGCAGCCGCCGGCTTTGTCCCCGGCCGGGGGAGCCCGCCGGCCCCCCGCTCCCCGCTTTCTTCGCGGGGACGGCGCTCGCCCCGGGGGACCGGCCGTCCCGCCGCCCTCCAGCCCCGCTCTCGCCCACCCCTCGCTCCGCCCCGACGGGCGCCCGCGGTCGCCCCGCTCCCCCGCCGGCCGGGGACACCCCCTCGGCCGCGGGCCCGGCGCCGGGCCCCGGGCGGGCCGCGGCGGCCCCTCTCCCCGCGCCCGCCGGCGCCCCTCGCCAGCCGCGCACCGACCGGCGCTCGCACGGCCGGGCGATGCCGCAGGGAGCGCTGCGCCGCCCGGCCGGCCCCGACCGCCGGCCCCGCCGCGGCCCGCCCCGCCGCCCGCTCCTGCCCCGCGGCCGCTCCCACCGCCCCTTCCCCCCGCACCCGGCTAAAATTAGACTAAAATGGCCGCCGGAGGCCGCCGCGCCGGGCCGCGCCGCGCCGGGCCTGCTCAACCCGGCCCCGCGCCCCACCGGGCCGCGCTGCCGCCGCTGCCCGCCGCGGGCCACTCCCGCCGCCCTCCCCCCGCTCGGCCGCGCCGCGCCGCCCTTACCATGGCGCCGGGTCCCGGGGCGGCGGCGGCGGCGGCGGCGGCTGCCTGCGGCGCGGGGCTGCTGCACGCAGGAGAGCGGAGCGGAGCGGAGCGCTGCGCTGGGGGCGAGGCGGGCGGGGACTCGGGCCGGGCGGGGGATGAGCCGCGGCGGCCGGGGAGGGCCGGTCACATGGGCCGCGCCGCCACCACGTGCCGCCGGGCCGCGCCGCGCCGCGCCGGGCCGCCCCCCCCCCCCCCCTCCCCCGCGGGGCAGGGCCGCGCCGGGCCGGGCCGGGCCTGCGGGCGGCGGGGCCCGGCCGCCCCCTCTCCCCCGCGGCGGGGCCCGGCCGGTCGCCCGGCGCGGGGAGGCGCCGCCGCTGCCCCGCGGGTGCGGCTGGAAGCGCCCGGGCGGCCGCGGCTCGGTCCCGCAGCCCCCGGCGTCCCCCCGCTAGGCCGGCCCCCGGCCTACCCCGGCGGGTCGCCGGCCGTCGAGGGGGCGATGCGGCCTCTCGGCCCGGCGCGGAGCAGAAGCGACCGGTCGGGGCGCGATGGCGGCAGGGCTCCTTCTGGAGCCAGGCGGGGCTGCCCCGGGCGCGGCGGCTCCCGGCCCTGCCCCGCACCTCCTGCCCGGCGCCGCTGCCTTTGCCAGGGTGCTTTGCACGGCTCCAAAGCCACGGCCGTGGCGTCGGCCGCCTCTCGACGCGTTCAGGGCCGAGCGCCGTCTGTCCGCCTGCCCCGACGGGGCGGCACGGGGGACGTTGTGCGGCTGCCGTGTGCCACGGGTCCTTGTCCACCCGCGGAACGGGAGCCGGGCTGCTGCCGCGGCTGCCTTGCCTCTGTGGGGAAAGGCCCGGGGGGGGGGGGGGGGGCCTGGCGCGGAGACAGCACCTGTGGTTTTGAAGGAGCTGCTCAGGCGGTGGGGCGGAACGCCGCACGCAAGGCGGAAGGAGCAGCGGTAAAACGTAGGAAGGTGAATTCCACGAACACGAGGAAGGGTAACCCTCCCGAGGGTGTTCCGCTTGTCCGGACTGAGCTGGACAGGCATTCAGGCACAGCACGCCAAACACGGAGCGTTCTGCCTCTGGCCCATCCAAGTGGACAAGAGGGTTGTCGGTACTGCACGGCTTTCTGCTCCCCGAACCGGTGTGCCTGAAAACCAAGAGATCCTTGAGAAGATGCAGGATCTCAAAACAGCTGTACGAGGGAGTACGCAGCTGCATCATGGCCGGTCGGCCGCCTCTCCCCAAACACCTGAATTGCTAATAGTACCTTGGTGGAAACCAGCAAACTAGTGTTTGTCGGCATGCGTGTATATACATACGTGCATACATACATATATACACGTTTCACACGGCACGGCATGAGGGATGTGGGGTTTTTTCCCCTTTCTCCATTACTATATGCTCTTGGCCACCTTGACCGGACGAGCCACTATGTTTCCAATCTCCTATTTGAGTTACATCCCACCCTCTCTGTATGCAGAATTCAAGACTGAATGGCACGCACCAATATTCAAAATTTGGCCCATCACCCTTGAAATCGCTAACCTGGAGCTATATTGCCCTTCAGCTCCTTACAGCCACCTGTTCAGGACTCCCCGCCGCCACTGAGCTGAAAACATCAAGAGTATTAGACTCGGTGTTTTTCCAGCTGATGGCTACTTGTTCGCTCTTACTGCTTGTTCAGTGCCAGCAGTGTGGGAGCCAGGAAGGAGTACCCTTATTGCGTATTTGCATTTAAAGAGTCGGCCATTACCCAGTCCAGTTTTCAAATACAGTATGTGCTGCTTTTTGACCAAACAAGTTAGGATAGGTGAAAATCGTTGTGAGAATTAATAGCACAAATCCTAAACCGGAGAACTCTGAAGACACAGTTTTATGCTTGACTTAAACCAGCGTAAGTCCCCGGGAGTGTCTTGACAGCCCCATTTCTGGGCATCTGCTGCTGTTGCACAGCTTCGTGGACTGGGGTGGACGTTAAGCGGTTTCAGATCCTCTTTGTCAGGATGGTTTAATGTCTCCCAAAACAGCCTTCCTGACGCTGCAGCATGTCATGGCACGCTGTGCCTGCTCAGTGTCCCAAACGGAGGTCTGCGTCCTTGCAGCCATGCGCAACGTCGGGAGGCCGCCGTGGCAAATAGCAGCGTGGGGGTTCCTTTGTCTTTGCAAGCAGATGCAGCCGTGCGCGTGTGCGGTACGTCCTCCAGTGCCAGTGACCACGGTCGCTGCCACGGGCTCAGCGGGCTTCTTCAACACTTGTGCAATACTATGAAACCGCTGCGTGTCAGTGCCCTAATCCTGTGCCCTTGCAGTGCATCCTCAGCCACCCACACGGGGCCTCCGCACTGCATATCCCAGGCTTGTAAAACGAAAGGTTGAGAAAGAGTTACCAGCTCCAGAGTTGCACGGCTGGGTAGATGCTCCAGGGATGACAACTCCAAGACTGTGCATGACTCACCCTCCGTCTTTACTACCATGGAAACTGAATAATGAATCAGAAGTGCTGTTGTTCTCTTCACCTCCCAAGGTGCATACCTGAGGCACACAGGGCTACCGCATCACATCCCTGACTGGCACCTGGCAGTTGTCAGAGTACAGAAGAAGCAAGGGCTGAAGAAGGAGTATTTCCTGACTTTATAGAAATCTCTGAGAAAGAAATGCGTTTACCAGAAACAGAGAGCATTTCTCAGGGGTGAAAAACAGGTCATAGGTAAAGAGAAAGGGGCTTCTCATTTTCAAGAAAATGAACGATGGACTCCCGGTGGCTGCAGCTATCAGGGAAGGAACTTGTGATAGAGCCCAGTGGTGACCTTGGAGGCCACAGAAATGGCCAATATCCAGCCAAGAGCAATAATGACCAAGCAAATCTTATTGCTGGAGCACGCTCAGACAAAGCTGGTTCCCCACCGTGGCATCTTGCTGCGCTCTGGGGGCATTGAGTTTCACTACCCATGTGCCACAAGACCTGCATCCCACCAAGCACCACCAAAATAGCCCTATGATTCAGAGAGTCCAGCAGCAGCAGCACTAAAAGCTTTGTGAACGATACCCTATGCGGAGCACATGCATCTGAGGAAGCCCTCCAAGCCTCCCCTCACCCTTTGTGGATGGAAGCAATGACTCACCGTGAAGCAGAAGGCACTGTTTGTTCGGATTCAACTCCTGGATGCTCATTAGGGCAAAGTGGTTATAATGAACTACGTTGCCTTATTGCATTGCAGCTCTCTGAAATCATAGTCCTTTCCTTCTGTATGCTGTACCTCCTCTGTGCTTCTCTGTCGACGTCGCTAAACTCAACGTTATCATTTCAGCCTCATTTCCCATGGAAGCAAGGCCTCTGCTTGGCCTCCTCGGGCATCTCCTCTGTCACTTGGGCTAGTCCTTGTCCCAGTGACTTTTCAACTTGTTAGCTTATTTGAGTTAAATCTGGCAGAAGGATAGAGGTCGCAAAAGTAATTAAGATCCTTAATTAAGTAATTAAGTTTCATAAAATAATTCATTTGAGATAGAAGAAAGTGGGGCTGTATGCCTACCAGTTCAGCTCAGGAACTTGTTGGTTTCCGCTAGGAGACATCAGATCTGTTATGGTGTAGCCAGATTACATGCAGGAGGAGGACTACAAAGGGAAAGCAGAGGAACTTGTGTAGGTGTACGTTGAAAGTCTTAATATCGCTCAGTTAGAAAAAATCGGTCTTTCAAGAGAGAGAAATCCATAGCGAACTGCATTTGGTGAGATCTGTTGCTCAGGGCACTTCCTTTCCCCCTTTGCTCTCTTGCGTACCTCTGGAAAACATCCAGTTTCGCTCCGACAGTTCTGTATTTTCAGTGGGAGTGCAAAGAACGCCGGATAAAATCTTAACTTCTTGTGATGTAAGCGAGCATTAGAGAAAAACCCAGTGAAAGGCAAACACCGAGTTTTCATGTCTTTCCTTACACCGCAGATACTTTTCTTCTAAAAAACTATACGGTAAATATATTGGACTGTAAGCGGTGGACCCTAGCGCGATTTTGCCGCAAGTTAGCAAGACTTGCGGTGCCTCCCAGGGGCGCTGATCCTGGGAGCGTGCAGCGAGGGGCAGGACGCGTGTGCTGGCGTGGAGCAGGGGTCCGCAGCAAGCCCTGCTGTGGGACCAGGAGGCAGATTCCCCCCTAAGGGAAGCCGCGGCTCCACCCTCCCTGGCAGGGCCACTTCTGCCGGCTCCAGCAGCCTCTCCCGCCGCTCTGGTCCCAAAATCCCTCTGGGGCTCCACGCTCGCAGTCAACTTCTCAACGGCTTGGGCAGGGCTGAGGAGGAGCGGGGTGCTGGCCGCCGTTCCCGAAGGAGTCCGGCCATGCCTGCTGGCCTCTGCCCGCCGCGGAGATGGGAGCGAGCCGTGCCCGTTGCGTCACCCTCGCCGGGCGCCCCGGCCTCCCGTGCCAGGACATTCCTCCGGCTGAGTCACGGTCCGTCCGGGCTGCCGCCCCGCTCCCGCCGTGCTCGGCGGCCCCAGCGTGGCCCCCACGGTGCTGCCTGCCCGCCAGCTGCCGCCCCCGGCGGGGGGTGGTTGGGGGGGGGGGTGGCGGAGGGCTGCCCAGCCGCCCCACCGCCTTCCCCAGCCACCACCCGGGGCTGCAGGGGTCCTGCCCGCCGACCCTCTCGCTGCAGCAAGGAGACGCAGCTGCAAGAGGTGGGCGAAGATTCCCTCGAGGTGCGATGCCGGCCTGCGCGCTGTGTGGCTGAAGAAAAGCCCCCCCCCCCCCCCTTTTTTTTCCTCCCTTGGACGGCTCTTCGGCCGTCCGCGTTCCCCGGCCGAGGTCACCCTACGGCCCCGCGCCAGGCGAGCAGGCAGGGCAGGCGGGAGGAAGCGGCGGCGTAAGCCGGTGCCGGCCGGTCGGCGCGGATGCTCGAGGAGCAGCAGCCACGTGGCCTTTGGGGGCAGGGTGGAATTCCCCCCTCTCCCGCCGCGACTCTCGCGCCACGCCGGTAAGTCACACGTGCCGGTGAATCATAACGCCGGGCAGCCGCCGGCCTGTCATTGGTCAACGGACAGTGAAAGAGAGATTCAATTAACGTGTTATGTCTTGCAATGACGTCGCTTTAGGGATGGTGTTTAAACGTAACAAAAAAGGAAATAAAAATTCCTCCCGTGAGAGAAGTGTGGAAACCAAGGGCAGAAAAATGGGCGCACGCAACAAAAAGCTCCCCTGAGGTCTAAAATACAGGGAAACTTTGCTCAGCCTTATTAATAAAAACAGAAGATAAAAATTACTTTTAAGTAATTAGCGCATATTCGACATTCTCAAAGGTTTGCACGTTTATAGCACTAGAAAAAGTAACTACTATTTACCCTGCTAGCCTTCATAAATTCCTGTAAGCCCTGCAAAATGCATTTTCCCCATGAGCAGTTTCTTCCCAAGTCTCTCTTCTTGCTGCCTCTTGTTCACAGCTGAGATAAACTTACAGCATAACCTCAGGTAAGGAAGGATTTACAAGATCAGTCACTGACTACTACCAATCATTCAGTTTATTCACTTTTATTTTTCAGACAACCTTCACTTCCATGGTAAAGACGGTTTTGGTTTTTGGTTTTTTTTTACTTCTACCTGTAGCATTTTTATTCCAAGCTCTCAAGGCTTTTTATTAAAACTGTTAATGAAGTATCACAGTCTGATGAGTATTATTCATCGTGTTCGATGGGTTGCCCGGGGTCACCCGGGAAGGCTGTGGTGAGCCCAGGCACAGAGCATGGAGGCTTGGATCCCCGTCCCTGCTTTAAACCCTAGACCATCCTTCCTCCTAAGGAAGGAAATGTAGGTCAGGCAGAACAATTATTTTCTTGAAACCTCTGTTTCAAGCAAACGGCAAAGTCAGACTTTCCTTCTCAATAAGCATCCTCTGACAACACTGAGTTTGAGGAGTTTGATGTTGGCTGTTATCTCCAACTACCAGTGTGTCCGAGACACACACATATCTGTACATACAGGGAAGCAGAACTCCAGCTATATAGCAGACATGGATGCAATACGGTAAATCCTATCTAAAGAGAGGAAATGTAAAAAGGAGCACGATTTTCTGGGAGCACGGTAGTTGCTGTGCATCACAGAATAATGCTTACTACAGTGAAACGGCAAGAAGGGAGCCAAAGTGACCTTTAGAAAGCCAGGTGTATATAGCTGACCTATATGCTGGGTAAGTAAGTGGACTAGGGGAAGAACTGCCAAAGTACTTTGGAAGAACAGGCTGTAACATTAAACAAGGTATAGATTTTATTATTTAATTTTTCTGATAAAAGTCCAGAAATGTTCTTCAAGCAGCCAAAAAGCAATGGCGTAATTTGCTAGATAGATCAGTCACCTGGTAAAACCTCTTCTGGATAACCCATTCCCTTTGTGCTCTTGTTCTGTCTATGTAACTTTTTCCTATGAAATGAGCTAATGGCAGAGTCCCCTAGAAGTGAAGATCTCTCGCGCTAAAAGCATGCCAACTGTGAAACCAGTATGTAGAAAAAGCAAAAAGTTCTCTGGTACTGCCAGCTCGTTTTCAGCTGAAGTACGCTGCTTTTAGTTTGAAATACGTTATTCTTGCTGTCCGTGCTGCACAGAGGAGGGTAGTGCCTGGGAAGTCACGCCTGCGTCCTATTTAAGCACCATTCCCCCAGCCCACGGCATCCACTCACAGCTGCAGATGAACCCAGCAGCCTCACACTCCTTCCCGGCACTGTTCCAGGACACGCATACGAGTAACGTAGAGGAGGTGCCTTTAATAGTTTTGCTGGTTTCAGTCAGGAATTTCTAGCAGAGCTATAAAACTGGGATGCCTAAGGTTAGCGGGGATGTTAATGAAAGCGATGGTCCCAGGAGGTGCTTCTTCAATAGCAATTTCACCCCTTGCTAACCTCTTCAAGTTTATGGCAAAAATTCCCTGCCTTTGCCACCAGAAGAAAGTTGCCTGTTATTACAGTGGGTGTTCAGCACTGTCGTACACCTCGCTCAAGCCATGCGTCTCTTACTGCTGCAACGTCCTTTTGCTATGCACACGCCTCAACAGCATTCAACAATTTTTGCTCTTTCTCCCATTTCTTACAAATTGTGTGATAGTCTTTATATTGGCAGTCTCCAAGTTTCTCCCTCCAAGCTTAGGAAGTCCAGTTCTGCTGCCTCTTACACTAGGATGTCAATAGACTTGCCACAGCACAGAAGCAGAATTTTTTTGTTTCTTCTTAAAATCAGAATGGAGATAAAAATGTGGTCTGTTATCTTACTCTGTGCTGTGGCTCAACAGTTGGTTCTTCGCTTGCTCGCAGTATGTAAAATTTAGTACATATACATAATAAAACTTACACACAGAAGGAGTAAGGACAACAGTAGTGTCACCAAGACAAAGTCCACATCTACAACTTTCCCAACAGTGGTTTCATCTTGTCTAGGTTTCTGAAAACTTGTTCAGCCACAGAGCAGTGACTCCTCTCAGCAGAGGAGCAGGACAGCTGGAAGGGGTAATTTCTTGAATGGCTTCAGCCTGGTTTGCAGGAGGATGGCTGCCAAAAGTTGGGATGCGGTCAGACGTCTCAGCAGATGGCACAATTTAAACTGGTGCACCTCCAGGAAAAAGCGGCAATGATTTCAGAAAGCTCTTTCCCTTCTGGATAGATGCATGCAAACCTTCAAGATGCTGGGGCTAGCTGGCACGTAAGGAATACGATTCAACTTTTTTACGCTCTTCTTTACAGACGAGCCCCCCAAAACGTGGACTCCCCTGAGACAGCCAGGGTTCCTGGTGGGACAAGGAATCCTCGTTTTCCTGTGGCTGGACAAGTGCAGAGCAGCACTGTACACAGATTGCACACAGATTTTGGGCACTAATCCCAACTCTTGCAGCATTAGGCTGATTCTGCTAATAACGTTCATCGGTCCGTGCTTCCCCTTCTACTGGGGTTATGTCACCATGTTGGAATAAGGTCCTTGGAAATGGACGGTTTCTAATCACGATCAGCACTTCCATGATACTGTAGGTCTGGTTTAAGGAGACATCTTTGCAATACAAAAAATAATCACCAGGAAAGGATCAAATCCTTTCCAGGAGATGGAGGAAGCCACCACGAAAGTGCCAAGACAGGGGAGATTAATTCATACGGCCTGTTTAGATTGGAAGTTGCAAAGGCCAGACAAAAAGGAGGATAGACACTTTTGGTTCTGACGCTTTAATACTATTAAAATTGCTCTAGACAGACCTAGGACTCAGTTTGCAGTGTTGCATCAGAATGGAAGGAAATTGTTTGATGAAGGTTGAACCCAAGGACCGGTTCTAAGAAACCTCTTTGAAGCAAAAACGGACGATGGAAACAAAAGATGCACAGACTAAACCTACTCGAGCATTGCAAAGCCACCTCACAAAGTACGTTGCTTAAAAAGTTGGTCTTGCCTCTGAAAACTGCTAAGTTTTTTTTTTTGTCAGATACAAATCTAAAAATAAAACATTAGCTAATCCTAACATGCTAAATACATGAGTTGAGATCACTTTCTGGTGGTTGAGGATGGGCTTTAGGATGACTGGGGCACAGGAATATTTATTTATAACCGTTGCTGGATCGCGGAACCTGTCGGTCAGTGTGAAAGTGTCCTCCGGTGACAGCAGTCCTCTCGAGTGGTGCCAGGACCGCGGAGCCCAGCATGTGACTGATGGTGGGATCTGCACAGGAATGCTCGCGAAAGGCAACTATGAAGCCCTGATCCCACAGGCAAATCCCCATGCTGCCCAGAATCAAATGTAGCGCTGCCATCCAAACCCCAAACGTTTCAGCATCCTGGCTCACATTTCTGCCATTTCGAACACATGATTCGCAGCAGCCAAGCCACAGCACAGCCTGTCTCTTCAAAGTCCTTTCCTCTCCAAACTAATTTCATCTGTAAGGCGCTCGGAGGAGGAAAATTGGAAAGCACATCGATTATTATATACATTCTTACAGGACTGTTAATCTAGGAAATAGCTATATAAAGCCGAAGTAAATTGGTAAGCTAAGAATAGCAAACTGACAAAACTCAAGTTGGAATGCGTATTACCCTAGCAGAGCAGGAATATCCTCTACGAGACAACTTTGTTACGAGGGAAATTACGGCACAAGCGTGCCATTTTCAGTTCCTCCACATGGCACTGTTAAACCAGGCTGTACACAGCGCCAGAGCAACTCTGCGCTGCGACACGATGCTAGCGCAGCGGCACTCCGTGACTCGAATAAAGACCCTTTCTTTTGTGGTTCTTTGAAGCAAACCTAAGACAGGAAAGGCGAACGACTGTAGAGAAGAATAAGTGAAAGCGGATCTTCTGTGGGCAGTGGCCAGCGCTTTGGAGAGTATGCCGTCACGTAACATCCTTGTAGGAAACTTGGCCCAATCAAACATTTCTATCATCAAAAGCGAGTGACCTGAACAGCTGGATGTACTCTGCGAGCAGCGGGGAGGGCGCAGGCAGAGCGCCGGTGCTTGCTGCCTTCTCCCCGCTCTGGCAAAGGGCGAGGGGATCGCGTGGGGCCGAGCACCTCCCGCCCCACCAGCCTCCTGCCATACCCACGGCCTCTCGCAAGGCAGCGTCTGATACGCTCCCCTGCTTGCAGGCCCAGAGAACATTTTTTCCCCCCCTTCTTCTTTCATACCTGTGATGGGTTGACCCTGGCTGAACACCAGGTGCCCACCAAAGCCGTTCTATCACTCCCCCATCCTCAGCTGGACAGGGGAGAGAAAATATAACAAAAGGCTCGCGGGTCGAGATAAGGACACTATTACCGTCACGGGCAAAACAGACTCAGTTTGCAAAATTAACTCAATTTATTACAAATCAACCAGAGCAAGGTAATGAGAAGTAAAATGAAATCTCAGAACACCTTCCCACCACCCCTCCGTTCTTCCCGGGCACAACTACCCTCCCGGATTTCACCACCAAGCCCCCCCAGTGGCACAGGGGGACAGGGATGGGGCTTTATGGTCATCACACGTTATTTTCTGCCGCTTCACCTCCTCAGGACGAGGGCTAATCACACTCTTCCCCTGCTCCAGCGTGGGGTCCCACCCACGGGAGACAGTCCTCCACGAACTCCTCCAACGTGGGCCATTCCCACGGGCTGCAGTTCTTCACGAACTGCTCCAGCATGGGTCCATTCCACGGTGTGCAGTCCTTCAGGAGCACACTGCTCCAGCGCGGGTCCCCCACGGGGTCACAAGTCCTGCCAGAAAGCCTGCTCCGTGGGCTCCTCTCTCCACAGATCCGCAGGTCCTGCCAGGAACCTGCTCCAGCGCGGGGTTCCCACGGGGTCACAGCCTCCTTCGGGAACCCACCTGCTCCGGCGTGGGGTCCTCCACGGGCTACAGGTGGAGATCTGCTCCCCCGTGGACCTCCCTGGGCTGCAGGGGGACAGCCTGCCTCACCAGGGTCTTCCCCACGGGCTGCAGGGGAATCTTCGCTCCGGCGCCTGGAGCATCTCCTCCCCCTCCTTCTTCACTGACCTTGGTGTCCGCAGGCTTGTTTCTCTTACATGTTCTCACTCCTCACTCCGGCGGCAGTTTCTCTCCGTCCCAACTTTTTTTCCTTCTTAAAAATGTTATCACAGAGGCGTTACCACTATCACTGATTGGCTCGGCCTTGGCCGGCGGCGGGTCCGTCTCAGAGCCGGCTAATATGGGCTCGCTCTCTCTCGAACACAGAGGAAGCTTCCAGCAGCTTCTTACAGAAGCCACCCCTGTAACCCCCCCCCCGCTACCAAAACCTTGCCAGACAAAACCAATACAATACCTCAAAAATTTTAAAGATGGAGTTGCACCTAAAAAAAAAAAATAAATTTAAAATTAGTTTCAGCACTTTTCCGGAAAAGAAGCCCTACAAATCCAGGAAATGGATATATTACAGTAGAGAAACAAACCCAAAGTTGGCCTCAGTGCACTTTTTGGAAAACAGATGCAGCCTGCGGCCTTCTGCCACTGAAAACATTTCAGGTGTAGTTCGTATTGATGTTTAGCATTTTAATGCAGTCCAAATATTAAAAAGCATTGGTTGAGAAAAGCATCTGTTTGCCAGAGTGCAGCTGCAGGTACGTGGCCGAGGGTGGAGCGTTTCACCAACAGCAGATCAGATATGATTACTTAAAAAATAAAATCAAGTTTAAACGTGGACCCAGCTGCACGTTGTCACCGAAGCTCAGGCGAGTGGATGCTGCTGGGAGCAGGGGGAGGCAGGAGGAAGCTGGGCTTTGCTCCCAGAACCACTCGTGGCCTAGTAAATCACAGTTTTACCAGGTACTGGAGAGGAACCTTTTAAAGACATAAAAGTACAACATTTGTGAATGAGAACCATTATTTTAATAGCCAGTGGCTTACAGCAGCTAAAAATACAAAACTTTGCACAAGTATACTCACATACATCGACACTTTTTAGGGATGGTGCTACTTCAGCATCCCTGTTAGGAAACAGATGTGAAACAAGGTGATGGCTTTCCTTATCCATCTTCATAATTCTTTTGATCTGCAGCACAAGTCATTTTACCTTTTGCATTGGACTTAATCCAACATCTTCAAACCTGAGTGCCCCAAAACGGGAAACTTTCTTATTGGTGGTAACCGGAGATTCTCCAAGAGGGGTTGTTTTACAGGCCTGATCCTGGACGTACGTACAATGGAGCACTTAAAGGCAAAGTTTTAACAGAGCGCTGTTTAAGAAAGCACCAACTTAAGGGGAGTAGGTTGCTGATGAAGGGCAGGAGGAAGAAGACATCACTTGGTCCGACGGTAGCAGGCTGAGAAATCTCAGAATATCCCCTTACAGCAAGATGGGTAAAGCACAAGGAGCACCTCTGCAGAACTAGCCCAAGAAGTCACTGCTGTGAAGACCAAGGCGGCAGTTTAGCAGTGCAGGGGAGAGATCTCCTGGAGTTACAGCAGGCGAGCCAAACGCTGTGCAGAAAACTACCTGCAGTCATCTGGACACTGGCATTTTTTTTTTAGAGAAGGCTTTTGCAGGCTGGAAATAGTCCTTGGTAGCCTCAAGAAGCGTTAGCTGGAATTGCTGCAATCAGTTATGACGGTGATCCACAGTAGGCAACGTGACCAGTGTTAGATATTACTTATTTGAATACAAGCAGATAAAACTTAGAAGATACAAGATTGTTGCAGGGTAAGGGTTAATTCAGTGGTTACATCAATGATTCAAAAATCGTAAACCACATGTGTAATCTCCTAAATCCTAAAGTACTAGATTACCAGTCTGGCAGCAAGATGATGTTGGGCAGGACTCTAGTGTGATCTGGTGTCCCTAGAGATTTGCTCCCTGTGGACGTCCGTAGCAGAATCTCCACTTCTGGACTGTGATAGTTTCGGAGATGGCTGGTTGTGGGGCAGCAAGTTGGGCTGTTCAGGGTCCGACCATCTTTGCCTCCCAATAATTATACATGTAAGTTCAGGCTGACTGTC
Organism: Astur gentilis; assembly: GCF_929443795.1. Classification (NCBI taxonomy): domain Eukaryota; kingdom Metazoa; phylum Chordata; class Aves; order Accipitriformes; family Accipitridae; genus Astur; species Astur gentilis. The sequence continues at coordinate 6,233,858 of NC_064901.1, read as the reverse complement.
AGCTGCTGCTTGCTGGTTTCTAATGCACGTATTTGCTAACATAATGCTAAGGTCATCTCCCTTTACTGTTAATACTAACATTTATGTGCTGTCTCCTACAATACTTAAAATCTCACCCTCCACACAAGAGCCATCCGACACTGGGCACAGGGATGTTGGCCCCAGCCCAAACCCTTCACAAAGAAGGGTGCTGGCTGACATCTGTCACACGGTCTGCCAGACCAAAGCAACTCAAGCTTTCCAGCATCATTAAAGGTTTTCAGAAGTTAATCTTCCAGCAGGTGACTCTGACACTGGATATGCTAGTCAAGGTGATCACCTGCCTCCTAATACAGGTGAAGGGACCTGGCACAACAACTTCGCTACACTGGTGCTGCCAGTTGACACCTAAGCATGAACAGCCACTATCAGCTTGACCGCAACCACCACACAAAGCTACATCCAGCATTTGAACAGGCCTTCTCCTTCTGACCTCAGCCTGCTTGGGTAGGAAGGACAGCTTCCACCAACAGCAGCCACTGTTGGGATTTGACTGCTGCATCTTTGGCAGTCTGTGGTGGCCAGAGGGTGAGCAAGTTGTCTTTGAGGAAACATTGAGATTTCCTGTAAGAAAGAGTCCTTTGGGTTGGAGCCCAATTCCTCCAAAGGAACTGGCCCCATGGTTATGAGAGTCATGTACAAAAAGCATCAGAAGAAATTGCCTAAGGGTGGTTACTCAGTAATTCCTAGGCCTAACATGAATGAAAGGGGCAGAATTTGCACAGCAGGAAAAACAGCTGGTGTAGCAGCCTCTGGCTACCTGCCAGGGCTAAGACATGGTGGAGTTATCAGGAAGGGAAAGACTTTCATTATTGGATCTTGTCAAAATGCTGCTTGGAGGACAGACACTGGCTTTGGCGCTCAAAGAAGCCTACTGCCCGTCTTCCTGAGGAGCCTGGTACAGCCTGATTAGTCAGGGCCTCCGAATCAGAGATGAAGCCGTTGACCCTATCCCATTTCTGCACCTTTGTGAAAATTTGGCTTGGAGCCCCCTGCAGATACCGCACATCCCTCACCCTGGTGGTAACAGCACACAGGACAGCTGATCATGGCGAGACGTGGGTTTGTTTTGGGGGGAAAGGTGGACAAGGAGCATGAATATCTCAGCCCCTAAGACAAGGGGGGAGATAGGAAGCAATTTGCCTTTTTCCAAAGGGGTATGCATGGGGGGAAAAAAAACAGCCATGAAAAAGTCATCTTGATGTAACTCAGAAAAAGCATAGCTGAAGTTTGAAAAAACTGCAATGAAAGTACCAACTCAGCCTACCGCCAGGAATAGAGGGCTTGGCTCATGCCCTGGGAGCACCACTAAGAGCCAAAGACAGTCAGATCTGCATTGCACATGCAGCATATATGAATATTTTAAGTACAGCTGCTCAAAGGAAAAGTGGGCACTTTTCTGTGTTTCGCCTTCGGCGTGTCTAAGAAAGGCCTTCGCCTTGCAAACTTAATGACAGTTGAGAACTTAGCTCATAGCATAAGCATACAAACACCACTGTCACCAGCAGAGATCTGGGTTAAACTGTTCCCACCTGCTCTACCCAAACTCAAAATGATAGTTGTGTTGCTGAGGGGAAGCTCTTGAAGGAAATAACCTTGGAGAAAGAGCGATAGGAATGAACAGCTGGGAGTAGGTTGGGGACAGTAACAATTTAAATTGCATCTGCCACAGATGGACTTGTTCAGCTCACTTGTGCCCACCACCCCCCTCCTCCCCCTCCCCCAAAGTATTCACATTTAAGTCAATGGGGACTATTCATGTGAACAAGAACTTGCACAACTGTTTGTACAACCTGCTAGTCAGGATGTTCACATCCTCTTGGGAGCAGACAGATGCAGGGATATCAAGTACAACCTACACCCTGCAAAGAAGTCTGCTGCTGCTCACATTCCTTATGGAATTTAGCATTCTGTGGTGGGAACAAGAAGTGTGTCTTTGACCTAGACAGGAGAGATGTCAGGTCTGAACAAGAAAAAGCTTGCATAGAAACTCTGAAGTATTAACAGACATTTCTAACAATATCCCCCGCTGTTCTCATTCATTTTTTTTCTTTTCTTTTTTTTTTTTTTTTTTTTTTTTTTTTTAAAAAATCAAGCACTTCAATCTGATCACTCTCCTATTACCATCTGTTCCTTAGGCTCAAGAGAATGCCCATTCTTGCCACCTCTAAGGCAAGGTAAGCACTACAGCAGCAAAGAAAACCCACAAGTACATAGCAAGTAATTGTTCAGGTCTGTAGCATATACAGGTCTGAATGCTACGACATAAGCTAGCACAAACATGGGGAGAAAAGTTGCTGCAGCAGCAAGCCTCATGTTTCAGTTTCTCCTGCCCTCTTCACTCCTACCCCCAAACTTCTGCCCCATGCTGTCTTCTCAGAGTATTGCATACGTCCGGGTGGGCAAAACTGGTTTTAAAAAGGTTTTAAAGCCATTGACTCAAACTGAGTTCAATACATTTAAATTAATAAATACTGAAGGTAAAACTATTGAGGATAGTAAGGGGGTTTAAAGAAGCTGCTGGTCAGCTAAACAAAGCTATGAGGTTTTACATTGTTAGAATAAAGATCCTAATTAAAGAACAATACAACTTACATACTTATGTTACTCCCTACATACTGATGAACATTTGCATTACTCGGAGACCAGGTACTACACCAGCTGCAGCTGCCAAAAATGCTGGTTGGGGTACTCACATTGAAACCAAATTCTGCTGTGTTCTCTCCAGCAACTTGTCCTAGCACGTTTATGGGGAAGATGGTGTAGCAGTACAACTCAAAAGGAAGTGCCAGAAACTCAAAATACTTTGAAAAATGTGTCATTTTATTTGTACACTTCCAAAGTTGTACGTAGAAACTTATAGTACAGTCCTGTAAATTTACTCATTGCTAGAAGAACTGCCAGGGACATGGGAAGGTATTTATTGATTGATCATCAAGTTAGAGGGGAATAAACAAAACAAAAAAAAAGGGGGAGGGGGAAGAAATTAAAAAAGTTACGGAACTTTTTTTTTGTTTTGTTTTTAATCCCCAAGTACAAATTTTATAAATACAAAACAAATTCACAAATTACTTTGAATGCTAAATAAATATCTACTTAATAAACTCAGACTGAATACCTTCAGCCAGCACTGGTACAGTACTTAAAAGATATGCAGTTGTACTCATTCATGTGTAGTGTTGAGAAGATATGCTCAAACAAGTTTAAACATACACACAGTTTCTTCAACTGTGCTACAGCAGAAGATTTTATCTGAGTTGATAAAGCCCTCAATACCACAGCTCCTACAAAATCTAGAGGATGAAACAAGGTCATTTGGTGCAGGAAAAGACAAGGTACTTCTGGAAGATATTTGGACACATGAATGTATTAAAAATGTACAAAACCTCTGTAAACCAGTACTGTATCCAGTACATCTATCAAAATTATTAGACACTGAATAAAACTGTAGCAAAGGTAATCTTTCCTACGTTCTCCTGAGTGCTTAATATTACATTGAGAATATAGTGCAGGCCACACTTCAAGGTGGTTAAACAGTTGTTATTGCTTTATACAGGTATGACGACTGCGTGATTTAACATTTCATTTTAATGAACAGAACAGATTCCCTCAAAAAATCCTTTGAAAGGCAGAGGTTAGATTCGTGACTTCTTTGCTGCAGGAGCAGCATGGTCCACGTTACCAGATGTGATCGGAAGTCCAAGCTTTTGAGCCTGAATGTGGAAGAAAGCTTGAAGTCTAGTTCCAGCTTTTGCTTCACTTGTGTTACGAGGGTTGTATTCAAAGCAGTTCGAAAACATCAGCTCAATGTCTTCAATGAATTCCGCTAGTAAATAAAATGTAAAAAAAATTAGCATCTCGTCATCAGACAGCAGTATGATAAAGCAGTACAACACCACTGAATTAGTACAGTGATCCGACAGTCGCAACACAAACATGTCTTTACAGACACGTCAAGTTTCTATCATTATATTAGTGAAGTGCCATGTAAACATTCTTAAATTTCTCTGATTATCAATAAAGGAAATACAAATCAAGCAGTAACAGTACTACCTTTTCTAAATATTTCATCAGTGTCACTCACTGACACCAAAGGCTTGAGAAATTACCAGCAGTTTCTCAGCTGCTCATTTCTTATCTGTCTGTACATCATGTATTTCGGCGGTAAAAGAACTATGTTCAACAACTCTTATTTAAAAAATATTAGTAAATGCTCTTTAAAAAAAACACCCACAAAACAGAACACTACAAAACCCCACACCAAACACAATTTCAGTTTTCTAATCCTCTGACAAAGCTCTATTTTAGGACAAGATTTTAAAGAGAGAGAACAGGGTTCATTACCTCTTTCAAAAAAGAATACTTACATGCTAACTTATATTCACATTTATTCACTTTTTCACGGATTATATTTAAGGCAATAGGTTTTTTGATGATATCATAGTAGTCTGGTACCTTAAAGAAGGAAAAAAAAGATTCATAAACCAACAAATGGAAGCTTAAAATTCTACCTATGTAAAAAATTAAGCAAATCATGCATTAGCAGAAAGCATTTTGGTTTTGTTATTAAATAAAACTGAGAAGTCCCAAGCAACCACCTCCATTTCCTGAACTGAATATTAGTTTTCAGGTACTGCTGCTCTGTTTTTTATAGCAGACCACAACAAACATTAGCCAGGAACTCAATGAATAAATCTAATCCTAAATATCCCGTAAGAAAATTGCATGAGCAGATAAGCATTACGGTGTTCCAGCTATTCCCATCTTTCAAGCACAAACATTATTTCCAAGATCTTAAAACTTTTCATTTTCCTGTAACATATTACAATATTAAAAGCACCTTAATCATGAGTAATGACCATTTTTACTCCACCACTATTCACTGTCTTGCAGTCTTGCAAGAGAAATGAAATCCTGAGATTCCATTTAGTTGTTTTGAAGAGAAGGTAGTGAACCTTTCTGGTTTCAGGACACAGTGTGCAAGTACCAGAGATAAACAGCCACAGTGTTTATGTGATAAAAGTAAGGGGAGGAAAAGGATTGCCTAACCCTTAAGGGCACTGATCATTTGGATCACAAATTTTGAATTCAAGGTAAGCACCAAGCTTAGGGTGACTCTGTCTCACAAAGTGGGGCGGAGGGGGGTGGGGGGTGGGGTGTGAAAGAAAAAAGATATTTGATCGAAATTTGACACCCCCACTTGTGTTTTTTTTTTTTTTTTTTTTTTTTTTTTTTTTTTTTTTTTAACAACAACAAACCCACATGCACCATTATGTAAGTTTTGATACCAAGTTCTTGGTTATGGCCTGTTACTATATCAAATGCAACCTGGAAATGAACCTAGAGAAAGAATTAGTAGAGATACAGAATTAGATTGACACATTTTTAATTCCTTTTCCATTAGGAGTGCTGTTTACATAAGCACTAAAAAGAAAGGTAGTTTTCTCTTTCTGGCTTGCTATGCACTGATCATTCAATGTATTCTTTACATTGTCTTAAAGGCAGCAAAAAGTTTAAACCAAAATTTCTATCACAATGAAGAAAATATGGGTCACTCGGGTATGGATTTTTCTTTCCTAAGTATACAGAGACTATCCCTTAAGTGATCGATTCAGGCAAACTGGAATGCACTGAATTCTAGCAGTTTCTTTTCAGGATCAAAATTAAGTTGTATTCTCCATCCCTCCTAAAGAAGCTTCCTTGCATTCACCAGATTATTGCACTTTCCAGTGTAATTCCTGTACTCCAGTAGGCAGAGCTAGTCTCCGTTTCATTCAAAATTCCTCTCCTCCTCTGCGCTTTCATCTTTCATTCACATTTGTACATAATTCTTTCTGTCCAGATACATGAATCCTTCCAGCTACCTGTCACTGAATTCAGAGTTTCAAGTCTTCATTTAACAGCTATCGCTGTTAATTTTAATAGAGCACTTAAATACCAAGCTCTAGTTCCTGCAAGAATGCCTGTGCAGAGTTCCTCCAGAGGGCTAGGGGAGGACAGGCACTTTATTATGGTATGATACTTCAGCAGTGCCTTAAAACTGACAAGCCAGTGCAGCCTGCAGAAAAGCAGACATGCTCTGGGAACTTTTATTGTAATATAAACCTCTAAAGCAGCGCTTACTTTGGGTACCTACTTTACCATCAAGTATTTTAAAAATCTAAACAAGAGGGAAATTAAATTAAGAACTAAGGTAAGAAATCATTTTTTTACTGCATTATATTTAACATCAGAGTGAAGCTGTTCCTACCTTGTTATTTTATTGCAGGTCTGTTCTCAAACTACCTTTGTATAAATTAATTAATTAGTTGAATTAATCTTCAATAACCATAAGCTTACCTTTAGCAGTCCTGTGCTCTGTTTGTTTGGTTTGTGGAGGGGAGGGGGTTGGGGTTTTTTTTGTTTTTTTCTCAAATCAAAGCATTTCACATTATTAAATGTCTGATGACAAGCACGGTTAAAATTTTCCCAATAACATGTCAATTGGAAAAGTTTTTTCTGGCATCAAATAGTTGAGCTAAAATGCAAGAGTTCTTCTGAATCCCATTGCTTAGCTGTCTCCCCGTTTGGGCAGTTCTATAAAATCTGAAGTTTTACTGGCAGCAAACAGGATTCTCAATCATTATCATTCCCTCTACAGTTCTATGCGTTACCTGGATTTTGGAAACCAGTTTCATGAAAGGCCAGCTGTCGTCATGTCGTACCAGTTCCACTACAAGTTGTTCAAAAGCTGAGAGTTCATGGACTCCCCCTTGACGTCCTGAACTTCTCCTGTTCAATGAGGTTTGAGGAGATGATTCTGAAAAAAACAAACAACAAAACAAAACACCCCCCCCCCAGATAAAAATAAAAACCTGACAAGTAAAATAAAAAAAATAATAAAAAAGTGAAACACCATTATTCTTAGGTACTAAAACTGTTGTTTCAGGGCACAACTCATGTAGTTTGGCTTCAGGTATTAACTATACTACAGCCTTGTTATTAACCACTAACTGTCTCTCTTGCTGTACAAAATGCAAAGTACCAGGACTTAGCTGCATTCCTCCTCCATTCTCCTTCACTGCATTAATTTTGGAAAAGATTTTTTCAATTTTAAAACAATTTGTTAAACACTTAAAGAAAAGCCCTATTGGAGAAAAACAGAATAAGCCGCTTGCTCATAACTTTTACTTCCACAAAACCTCTATTCAGAGTGGTTTTATCTGCTTTCAAGAGTAGTCAGCAGGGTGGTTAGAGGATAAGCCCAGAAACTCCCAATGGTGACGGGCAGAAATGTTACAGAATACAAGGCTGCCACACTGGAGTGCAAGCTCTTTTACACTCTTCAGTCTCACAATGGGTCCTTTTTGTTTTTAAAAGGTTATTGTAGCTTTCCAAGTATTTCCCTACCATCAAATACTTGGTATTAGCTTAACAAGCAAGGATACCGTTAGCCCTATACCAGATAGACACCATTTTAATTCTTGTAGCAGTTTCTTGTTGTTTGTGTATATTCCACTACCTTGCCTACATCTGTGTTCTTCACTGTTTTAACTCTTCAATAAAACAAAACCATAAAAACTAGAGGAAACATTTGCATTTGCATGGGTTAAGGCATAAATATCACTTTCACGTTTTCTGTCCACTTAATAGCAATTGCTCCGTATTGCATGCAATTATAAAATGTCAAATGGATATGAGAAATCTCCTTGGCAAATTAAGTATTTGTTCTTTAGATGACCGAAATTTTTTTTATGGTTTGCTTCTGTCACTGCCAAAGAAGGGAACTGTCTTGTTGGAAGTGGTAAAAATGCCTTCAACCACCACCTGTAGTCTCCTTGCTCTACCACGCAAATATTATAGCACAGAACAGAATATTGTTTTCATTCTGGACAAACACATTTCTCTAACCTGTGGATTGTCGTTTCCTGCCTCTTCTCTTGGGTTCATTAACAGGAAGAGAAAGCTTTGAAGAGGAAACTGGGTACTTCCTAAGTCGTTCGTTCGAGTCTGCGGTATCAACAATTCTAAATCCAAGAGAATTGGAAGGGCTATTTTCCAGTGTGTTATCAGCACTCTTTCTTCCTCTTCGTCTTCTTCGAGGACCGAGTAATTCCACAAATACATCTGCTTCTAACGAACTTTGGCTCTGACGAGTGGTCCGGCTATTAAGTCTTAAAGAAGGCTTTGTCACTGATGGAGGGGCCGATTTTACCTTTCTTAAACCCCTTCTGGTAACTTTAGATGAAGGTTCAGTTTGCTTAGGTGTGTTTTGCTGACTCCGAGAAGCGTATCTTGCCTGACGCTGGCTGTTCTGACTTGAGAACGGATTGTTGAGTTTGGCTGCTCTCATTTTTAATGGAAACTTGACCTGGGGTCTTCCTTGCTTTGATGGGCTACAAAAAGTGAACAATTATGTTTATTCATCCCAAAATTCCATTCCTTTCTTTTCCTCTCAGTCTTCTAATTCAGCATTTAAAAAACCCAGCATTCAAGGCTGGACTGGTAAACAGCTTGCTTTCAAGCCGATGCAGTCATCCAATTACCATTATCTTAAATACTGGTCAGAAGTCTCTTAATTAAATATTATGTGGAGGACATGCTTTAAGGAAACGCTTAGAATTCTGATCATCCTTGCAGCTTGTGCAATACGAATGCATTAACTGGAGCACCAGCTATCAATTTCTTAAAATCACTTCTCACAGCAACTATAACTACCAGGATTTTTGAACAATACTATCAGCTACATAAACTGCACTAAGTATAAAAGTTATGCTCTAGTCAGGGTTTATAGCTAATACTCAAGAAGGAAGATCCCCGAGATAAATTTACTTCTCAAGGAGATGCAAGTTCTCTCCAACTATTGAATCCCAACTGTTGGAGCTACAAACAATCTTGCTTCAGTCAATTTAAAAGACTGTACCAAAAAGAAGAAAAATACTCTGAGATCAGGAAAGTTTCCTTCAACTTTTACACTCCTGGCATGTGTATCAAATTCATCACTTCACTGAAATGATCACATCGGATTACTGAGTTGTTTGGGGTGTTTTTGTTTTCTTGGTTTTGGTGGGAGGGTTTCTTGGTGGTTTGTTGTAGGTTTTTTGCGGGTGTGGAGGGGTGTTTTTTATTGTTTGAAACTCTCTCCACCTTATATTCAAACGGTAGGTGTACAGAACTGCAACTCTGATGGCTGTCTCTCACCCAGACATCCAAGGCTAGAATTTTCATCCTGAAAAGTGAGTCTAAGTCCAGTGGACCTAACTTTTGTTAATATTAAACCCAACAGTAAGCACCAAATTCATAACAAGCTGCCCTTTTTTTAAAATAAACATTTTTTTCAGACTGGATTTTCAAGATATGTGCTTATGTGAAGAATTACTCCACCTAATTAAGATGATATTGCAGCAGGAAACCACTTTAACAGGTGTCTATTTACCTTATCTCTTCTTCCTCTTGAGATTCATCCTCCTCGTCTTGCTCTTCTTCGTAATGCTCTTCCTCACTTTGTCCCATTTCATCATAGTTAGCCTCTTCTTCCCCTTCTCCTAGTCGTTCAGTAGTCTCTTCATCACTTTCCACAGAAGGTCTCTGTCTGGAGGAGAGGCGTCTAGAGCGCTGTTTTGGTCGGCACTCTGGACAAAACCAGTCTCCTTCAGGAATGACCTAGAAACAGAAGAGGAAAAAAAAAAGCAAGCATTAGTTATATGCAATTAAGTCATAGGAACTACTGAAGTTTTGTGTGAAAAGGAAGGACTTCTTTTTCCTCAGATACCTTCAGCTTGGGCCTGATACAGTAAGTATGATAGCCTCGATCGCAGCCATCACACAGCACCATGCTTTCTGCATCACCCTTCTTTCGACACACTTTACAGCGAGCATTGAGGATGGACTTTGACCAGATGACACTTCGATCCAATGTAGACAGATGAAGGAAGACTTGGGACAAGCTGGTAGAAGAAAGAAGTGACTCTCTCCAGCGATCCAAAACTGTTTTATAGGACCGTCCACCATCACTGGCATCTTCCATTGAAAAAGGGGATTAAAAAAAGAAAAAAAAAGGCAGAATGATCAAACTACTTTTTCAAGCATACAGGTTATTCTAGACTACACAGTAAGGTTCTGACTTTCAAACAGATAGCAGTAGTAAACTGGGATAATATTATAACCTTTGTCTTATCTCTTCAATAGTTGAATATTTCCTCCTTAGTTTCCAAGCTGCTGAAGCCATAAGATTTTACTCTTCAACACCAATTCAACTTAGAAGTTGCACATATATAGGACATGAGTAAGACATAAAAGTCTTACTCAGATGTCAACCTGGAAACCTAACAATTTGATTCAATTTATAAAGTATAAATGAATATTAGTCAAGATAAAAAAAAAGCCCCAACCCCCCCCCCCCCTACCAATTTACTTTTCCTTGTATGTACACTTTGAAATCCCAAAACATTTACATTTAAAGAAAGTACGTGGCATTAAACAGAGACTTCACTGGCAAAAAAAAGCTTAAAGGTCTCTTCTCACCTGCACTTGCCCCAGTATAGTCTAGCAGACAATCTTTCAGCCCTCTCCCCATACCTCCATGCCTTTATTCCTGCCCTGCACTCTGCCTTCACAAGAACAAGCACATCTATGTGGTTAACCAGACTCGGTGACTGGTCTGGTTGAAATGTAACTGTTCTCCTGATATTTTTAAAAGCAACGTAACACACATGAACTTGTGTGTGGTACACACCTAGTGGAAAACCAAATAAGACCTAGGATCCTAATTAAGTTAGAAATAAGGGAGGGGGGGCAGGGCTGAGAAATTATATTGTATTTTCAAACAGGTTTAGTTTGCAATTCAGGCCACTGAAGTGGCCACACAAATACACATACAGAATAGCAAGAGGGGTGGTACCGAACAGGAAGGAGCAGCTGGGAATTACAGAAGCAAATGGGCTGTTTGAGGAGCTAGAGAAACAAGAAGGTATAAATGACAGCCTGCACTGCTGCTGCTGAGCAGAAAGGGAATTTCTTCATGAATGTTGAAAGCTATTTCTTGCATTTTAAAACCAGAAGGTTTAAGGGGAGGAAGAGACAATGTAGCACTATTTTGATTATACAAACGTCTACAGATTTCCCTTCTAAAAGTGACAGTCCAGTTATTACTGCGTGATCTCTAGCTGATTAATGATGCACTCTGGTATAAAATGCCACCTTGCCTGCTGCACTAGTCACAGTGGGCACAGGAATGGCCTACGATCCACCTGTCTGCCAAATGACGTCTCCTCAGGAATAGGAAGAGAAAATATCTAATAACAAATAAAATGAAAGAACAAAAATGAGACTAATTGCTCTCCTGGCAAGGCCTTTCTGCCTTCTCATCAACTGGCTGCCAGGATTTGCCTAATCTTGCATACATTTGCATTAGCAGCAAGCAGCAGAAGTGATGGGAGAAGGCAGAGGATAAACAGGAAACACAGCTTCATAAATAAAATAGAGCCACTCCCAAACAGCAAATACAAATCTGGATTTCCTAAAATTTCCTATTACTCCATCCTTAGGTTTCCTGTCTCAATCTCAGTCTTACTAAGGATAGTGGACAAGGTCCTTTTCACAGCACTACAGTATGTCTCAATGTATTTTTTTTTAAATTCAGTAAGTAAGAAGAAAATTAAAACCGCTTGCCAGACGCTAGACTCTAACATGAGACCCACTTCAGTTCTGCTGCGGATTTCTACTATAACTCTGGCAAAGACACTTTATCTTAAGCGTATATATAGTTTGGCAAGCATTTCTTTTGCTGACAATGGCAGCTTGAGCATTTTTTTTGGGGGGTGGTGGTTATTTTTAGCTTGGATTGGTTCACCAATATAGTTCATCACACAACACAACAAATATTTGCACTGCAAAACTGCAGTTGCAATATAGATATAGAAATTACTGACCATGACCTGCTTCAGCATGTCCTGGTGCTGAAAGGAACATGCCAAACGACTCCTGCTGTTTCAGATCCTAATTTGTAAAATAAGAATAACACTTTTTTCTTCCATCCATCATCTTTCTCATTTATATTGTTAACTTGGAGGGAAAAACGGCCTCTTCCTTTGTGTCTGAGCAGCTCTACATCGCGCAGTGGGATACCCCTCTGTCAGCTAAGCCCTCCAAGCCTTGCTACAATGCAAATGAAGTTGCTTGACAGATCTATGCACTCATCTATCAATAGCTAATTGAGTTCAGGGAAGAGTTTTCCATTTTAGTATTTCTAGAAAGGATATGCGGTTGCACAATGCTGTGAAGTTTCAAAAAAAAAAAAAAAAAAAACAAAACCCACCCCCAAAAACCAACAAATCTCCAAAAACCAGGAAAACCCCAAACAACAAACGGGGACATTAAAAGGAAGGGGAAGGAGGATTATGTGAACATGCAAATTTCTGTCTCAAAGTGCTAAGACAATACAGTTCTTTATCTGTGGTTGCAAAAAAACTAATTTATTTATTTATTTATATAATTAATCTTTGAGCCGTATTTGTTTTACTACCCATGTTGAAACCCTTGGCTTCAATACAATTCCATCAACATAAGGAACTGGCTACAAAATTATTAAAGTAAAAAAGAAAAGAAACCACCAACCCCCTGGTAAAATATTCAATACTTTCTAATTCTTAACAATACAAGTAACATTTAAAATTTACCATCTCTCTGACTAGTCTTGTCTTCCACTCTCTTCCTCTTTTTATCCCCCCAGTGGTTCCTTTTATCATCTTCTGTATTACCTAACATTAAATTCATAAAGTTATTTCAAATACCTTTTTGAAGCGTGGGGGATTATTTTTTTAATTAATTTTTATAATCCATACTTGTGTCGTCTAAAAATGTAACTGTAACAGTGGTTCCCAACATGTGCATGTGTCAAAAAGTAGGCAGGGAAGGGTAAGAGAATAATGTGCATGGAGGAATTGCACATCCCAGGATTTACTTTGACTCCCACTACAAACAGAAGGCTTAAACTGAACGCTCTTAAACCTAATCTCCCTTACCTTTCTCTCCATCTCCAGTACAAATGGCTATAGGAGCAGCTTACTGACCGCAGGTTTCTCTCTAAGCAAACAACTTGTCTGGTGTATGCTACCACGAACGTCCCAACATCTCAAAAATACAGCCAGTTTATGAGCACAGTCCTCAAGGACCAAGAGAACGAGCTCGTCTGTCCATGTGAAATGACATACTTAAAATATTTTTGTGCAGCAGTGTTCTTGAGTATTAAAATGATGAAATTACTCTCCCAGGAAGTAAGAACCATAGAAAGTCTCATCTGCTCCAAATGCAAGGTATCTCCTTTCACTGCCTTCTCTGAAGAGTAAACAAAAACTCTTCATCATAAAAAACCCCACCACTTCCACCTTTGCTGCCTCTGCTCATGACACTCCACAGGGAAGTAATGAAAGCACGAGAACAAAGCATGCGTATATACTAATCCTATCCCAGTTCACTGCTGGAAGATGTCTGATACTATTATGAGGACAACTATAAATAGAAAAGGAAACAACTTTGGGAGTAGAAAAAACCCAAAATAATCAAAATCTAGAAAGAAAGGAATGCAATAAAGACAAGAAAAAAAGAGCAAAAAAGCTGGTGTGGTTTTTTGGTTTTTGTTTTGTTTTGGTTTTTTTTTTTGTCCCAAAAGAAGTGCATGGCACAAGTTAAAAAGGAGGTAAATGTTCCCAGTATCAGTCACAAAGGTGCTCCCATGAATTAGAATCCAACCTTTCGTATGGAAATCTGAAGGATGCTTAATGACTGGAGTCCTGCACTAGTGCAGAAGGCAGGTTTTTTTCGTGGCTGCCTCAGTGAACTCCAGGGCAACCAAATCACTTTTTCATTTTATACCTCAATTTTCACACCTATGTAATAGGAATGATGAGAGCTACTTCTCCACTACAAAGTATTTTGAAATGTAAGGAAAAGTAATTTATACCAAAATAGCGGCAAAATCCGCAATAAAAACTGCTTGCATTTCTTCCCCCTCAAACTTTTTTTTTTTTAATCTGAGATGTAGCACTTCAGAGTTTCCATCAAAGAGCTATTAAAAAAAAAAAAAAAGCTATTTTACATTTTAACTCAGAATATTTGCAGGAAAAGCATGTATTGCAAGCTGTACCCCCCTTTTTGTGATTCTCCCCAAACATGACCTTGGGCTGGACTGAAGGAAGAAAAACTACATTTTCATAGCTAATGTGTAATGAAAGGATTTGTAAAACAGAACTCATAATTAAGAAATTTATACAATTCAAGTCAAGTTACATTTAATCACCAGACAACAGATTAGCAGCCATCCAGCAGCTCTGCAAGGCAGAGGGTGCTGTTTCTGGGGTTTCTAGATCCCTTTTGCATTGCCATCTTCTGTGTCAGTCTTTTCTTGCTCTTCCACTTGAATATTTGGTATGCACCTCAACTCTAAACTTATCAGAATCACCAGCAAGGCTCTTGGCAGCCTGATAGAGCCTCAGAACAAAAACGGAGCAGAGAGGAACAGCTGGTCCTTTTATTGCTATGGTGGGTCCCTTTGTCTGCTCTGCACCCTGGAGGCCACCGGGATAAACTTAGTAGTGACTGCAGTGATTTCACTGTGCTGTCTTTAGTACTAGAAGCTGTAAATAGAGTGAAAACTAAAAATTGCTAAGTATGGCTCCATTCCCTAATAGGAACAGAGCACAGCGAAGGGGGAGCGGAGAGGGAAAAGAAACACTGCAGTGAAGGCAACAACTGAAATAATGACAAAGACAAAGCACGTTCAGTTTGGTTTAAAGCAGAAATGCAGGGGCAGTCTTTTTACCAAAAGCGTTCCCACGTACTGCTACCAAAACAGAACTCCTACCACTTGCTTGACTTCCAATGTTTTTACTTCAGTGGTAATTAAATCAGCCTGAAAAGTTGGGTTTGTCGAGTTTAACGTTAGAAACAGATATGCAGGCATTTTGTCTAGGGCACAGCTCCATTAAATAGTTGGAACAACTATTAAAAAAAACTCCTGTTAGAAAAAAAAGCGTTCAGACACAGTGATCTACATAAGAACTGGCAAACAAAAACAAAAAACCCACAAACCAAAACCCAGTGGTTGCAAACAAAGCTAATTTCTATTTTCAGAGTACTGTTGGCCACTTTCTAGAGGGGTCAATGAAAGAGGGCAGAGTTCTGAGCACAAGGCAGTCCCCGAGCAAGAAGCAGTATCCACTTTTTCTTAAAAGGTTTAGTAACACTGCTAACAACTCCTTGTCAAGCTAAGTAGAGAACTTTTCTTTGCCTGTTATACATATGCAAGTTGCAAACTAAGAAACAGAACTTGCTGTGGTAGCATGCAAAGACACTGTTTCCAAGTGGGGAGCTTAACCTGAATATAAGACTATGCAAATTTTACACTCGTTTTTTTAAAATGTCTGAAACACTAAAGAGAGATATCTAGAAAAGGCTGCATCCAGAACTGCTACTTGACCTCTGAAGTGCCTAAGTTTGCCAGGTGCCTCTCAAACACACAGGTTTCCTTGACATTTTGCAATTGCGCTTTCTCGTCACGTCCAGAAGTTCCCAAGTCAGAGCACCTTTCACGTAACTAACTGCCTAACAGTCACAAAATCATCAGCTAATAGGTGTGTGTTTTAAGCTTTCTTTACTACAGAGCCACTCAAAGCTACGGCTCCTCCAAGGGCTCTCTAGTGACAAAACTAAAACCTTGCCTTCATTCAGCCTCATCTCCTGCTAAAAGCAGCCCATTACGCAACTGAAAACACGAGACGCTTGGCACCAAAGGTAAAGCAAGGAAGAAGGAACTTGATACTGTTGGTTAATGGTTATGGCAGTAAGCCAGAGCAGAAGAGACCTGGGACCCTTCCTGCTCCCTCAGCTATGTAGGTTATTCCATACATTACAGTAATCTTACAGCAGTACCATTCTTCAGAGCAGAAGAGATGCACATACACAGTATGGTAAACCAACATATGAGACTTCAGACATGCAAATCACGTAAGATTGCTTTCCCTATACACTTTCTTTGTCACACAGTATAAAGCATCCAAAGGAAAAAAGGATTCCCAAATTAAAAACAAGCAAGAAAGCCCACTAAAAGGTCAGGCAAAACCATGAACCATCATTAGATTATGGCAGAGTTGGGATCACTGAAAAAAGATGTAGGAGGATTGCTAAAAAACTTTCTGTCAAATACTACAGGGACGCTTTTCTTCTTTTAGTCTTTTTCCTCTAACTCAGGATGCCCAATCTACGACCATAACCTGCTAATAGCCATGTTCTTCCTCTTAAGGACACGCTGTGGTAAACGTACAGCTGTCAGTGAGACGCTGTTGCCAAAATACTCTCAGAGACAGCGTGGAAATGGAGGTATATACTGCACAATGTATTTACAACCTGCACACGCAGAGTAAATATGACAAACGCTAGATGTAGTGTCAATTAACTGTCCCATGCACGTGTTGTAAATCTAGTCATATAACAGGAAATAAGCTGTATCATGCCTGGCTTGGAAAGGGCAGACATACTTGAGTTGACCGAACACTTAGCCAAGTAAAGCTTTTAAACAGCTGTGGTTTAAACTACTCCTATGCTCTCCCCTTTCATCTCAATCATTTGCTGCATTTCCCTCTTCTAGAGGTCATCACAGTGATAACGAAAGCTTGTGAAAGGGAACCCATGCCTGCGTGTCAGAGTCTCTGGCACAAATCTAGCTTAAACTCATCTTCAGCAGCAACTGATATCCAGACACCAGACTCCATGCAGGAGCAGCTGAGATGCAAAAACAATTTTAGGTCAACTGTGCCACGAGGTGCTAACACGTAGTTTTAATACACCAAACCCTGCATTTTCATCTTAAACGACTGCAGCAAAATCTGCCAGAGCCTAAGGATTTTGTATGCAGTCATTATCAGAGGAGAGTATCAGCTTAATAGGATGTATAGCCAGGCACGCTCTGGAAGACCCCTGGTATGTGCTACCCTGGTAAAACACACTGCACTCCTGCGGGTGAGAAGTAAAGCAGTCCAGCTGAGCACAGAGCATGGCTCGCCCTCAGTGCGGCATCTGGAAGGCAAGCCTGGCCAAGACAGCTGCCTCAGGAAGGATGAGCCACCTTGACACACTTCTCCAAGCCAAAACCCCAGTTCTGAATTGCAAAAGGATCCTAAGGAATCCAGACCCGAGGGATCACTGTGCACTTTGCATCCCCTCTCTCACTCCTAGAGCACATCAGAGGAATACAAGGAAGGACTATGTGTTAAAGTCAAGCTCTAATCGTGCTTCGGTTTAAATTTTTCTTGCCACCTTTTATTTCCAAGTCTTACAGCTTAAATGCAAAACCTGAAGATCTGAAAGTTTGCAATGTAAATCCTTACGACGTTTTACTGTAAATATTCTGTTATTGCTGAACAAGGTGATCGAGATAAAGCAGGCCTATATTGTTTTCACAGAAACAGTATAAAAAGCAGCATACATTTTTACAACCTAAAAAATGCACAGAAAAAACTCATTGTATACTTGCAAAATACATTGGCCTCAACAGTAATGCTGAATTACAGAGTACTCCCCCCAGAAAGCTCACTCATTTCTGCCTTAGGGTACAATTTGTCTCCCAATGTATCAGTATAATTGTAGGGCCACATAAACAAGATCACCAAAATGATCCAGGTTAAATAGGCATGTATTTAAGAGTAAAATATGCTGTTACTTAATACAGTAATTCAGGACATGCAGAATAATATTACTATGTCCTCATGATCTATGGCTTTGTAAACTGACAATCTAACTTTTTAAATTTTACAGTAGTACATAGCAGTAAATTAGTTATTTGTTCTTCTCCCCAACATGTCCCTCTAAAGCATCTGGTCTTACAAAAGCAGCAGGTGGGTTTGGGGTAGGGGTGGGGGAGTTGCATTTGGGGGGTGGGGGTGTGTGTGTTTGTTACACAATCTTACACAAAATTAGAGGCATACAGTTTCAATTCTGAAAGCTTACCAAGAGGTGCTTTGAGAAACCTGCGCTCAATTCCTTGTTCTATCTGAAGCAGTGCAGATGCCAAGTAGTGGACCACATTATTAACTGGCTGAGGAGTACTTGTACTTGTTGATGCAGCACTTGGAGCTTCCGTTTTTAACCCAACAAGTCTAGAATAGAAATGTACTAAATTACCTTTTTTTTTCAACATACTTTGAATTTAACACCATAGATATTTGTACAGGTCTATATCCACAACAGATTTTTCTTTTCACTTCATTTAAATGCATGGACTATGGACATGAACCGATACTGCACAGGTATGATTAGTTATCCCAGTTCTCGTGTTTGCTTAATTAGTCTAGTTAATCTAAATAAATCATCTTAAGGTAAGTTATCTAAATTTCAAGAAGTGTGGATGACAAGTTTCAATACAATTATTAAGATTTCCAAAGGTTCTGATGCAACACCCATCAGCTAATTTATGACAGATTTCTGTGAAGAGTATAGTCCCAATAATTCTTCAGTGAAAATACTTCCCGTAGTGAGGTGTAGCCTTTTAGAATACTTCCATCTGTACAAGTTCAACTACATATATCCCCACAATTAGTAACATTTCTGAAAAGAAAATAAATTAAATAAAACCAGAAAGTAATTTTAGAATGTTAAATCAAAAATTGGTAGCTTGTTCTCATCCTTGGAAGATTTTTCTAAAACACTAACTCTTGATGTAAGGGGTGGGGGGAGGGCAGGCAGGGAAGGGCAGGTTTCCAATAAAACAGCCTCCTTTGACCAAAGACTAAGTAATCGTTTCAAAGCATAGTTAATCATCCTGAACCACATATATTAAGTATAGTGTAGGAGAGCAACTCACACTAATGAAAATAAAATTCAATTTCTACTTGGGGTTTATAAAAAAAACCCCAACAACCCTAATTAAGACTGTCTAGATTCTGCTTTATTCTGGTGAATGAGCAATGCTTTTGGTTGTCCCTGGTTTTTGGTTTTGTTTTTTTTTTCACACTTAAAAGCTGTTCATTATGTTTTGCAGTCACACACATTTTGAGAGCCTGAAAGCAAACAGAAAAAAGCTGCATCGTTATTTACATTTCACTAGTCAAACTCCAAGGCCTTAATGAGATGTCACTCGCTCTGAGGTAGATAAAAAGCCCAGCATCAAAAGCAATCTATCACATGATTTCAGAATCCCATAGTCTCTGTTTTAATATGCAAGACTTCATTAGAGTAGACTTTATTCAGAAACTTTGACAGAGTCAGTATCAAATGGAAAAAAAATGAAGCAACAAGCTTCTGCAGTTGAATTGAGAGCTGGCAATGGAGCAAGAGCCCAAGGTAACTGGAGACAGAGAAAATTTAGCTTCTTAATTAAAACAATGGAATATTCCTAAGTTGTGGTTTTCAGAAAGCAAATGTCTGTAAATTGTGTCATTAATATAAAGAAGGATGACCCTATCCATTTTGCACGCAACTAGAGAACTCTGATCCAAAGGGCAGTCTTATATGAAAATACTAATTCAGCAAACTGAAATAAAAAGGAAAAAAACCTTAAAGAACTTTAAATTCCTACATCCAACCCAGCATTCAAGAGTCCACCGAGAAATACAGCTTTCATAAACGTCTAATTGCAGAAAACCTCACAGAATACATAAGCAAACAGTATAATAGTACAATGATCGCTCCAATGAATCTTTTTTCCTGCAATATTTCAACAGTCACATCCTATCAAGACATACAATTTAAAATGTATTAAGTAAATTAAGGTAGATCTTTATTTCTGAAAAGTATGTAACTTCTGAAAATTAAATATTTAGAAATCTTCACAGTTTCTATAGTTTGATTTACAACAAACAGGATATAGAGTTCCACATCTGTCGCAAACGTCTAAAAAACAAACAAAAAAATAACAAAACACTCTTACAATTCCAACACTATATGATTTGAGGTTTCCTCTCTTTTATGTTGCAGCTTGCTCTGTAGAAGGATCTTCATTCATAAAGTTGTAAGATTATATTCATTTTGCTGCAGTGCTAAAGGTTAAGCCAGACCATGGCCCTGGATTAACTGATGGTTCTTACTGTGACTCATGAAAAGGTACACCGACCAGTTCAACCAGCAATTTGTTACTATTACCATTTTTCCTTTTAAACACTCCTACTCTTTCCACTAAGTGGTTTTGGTTTGGTGTGTGCCCCCCCCCCTTTTTTTATTTATTTTTTTTATTCTGGAAAACAAAACAAATGGCAAGATAAATTTTTCTCTGCGTTTTAAATGATTTTTAAATGAATTCACATATTCCTTATTTGATAATTAATGTTCACTTTGAGCAGTGTAACATCTGAATAGTAGAAGTTGTAAAATCAGTGTCTTAGTCTTATATGGTAATAGAACAGTGTCATTTAGAAAATATAAACCAATGCAAAAATCTCACATTTTACAAATCTTAAAAATACCATTCCAAAGAATTAGAGGGTAAAAACAATTTGAAGATTAAAAAAAACAGAGCACTGCTATAATACTCACAGGAAAAAGCCATTATTTAAACCATAGCTCTTACCTGTCTTTCACAATAAACTTGTCTTGATCATCAGTTTCCATTTCTTCAGATTCTTCATTCACAGTTTTAATTATACCATTTTCTTTGTTTTCATCATTCAGAAACTCATACCGCCCATGTTCTAAGGCTGCTCTCCAAGACTGTCTGTCTGTAACCTGAAGCAAACATACAAATTTGAAGTTTCTAAAGAATCAAAGGCCACAAACTTTTAGTGCCAATTACTGTCTACACTTAGTTTAATTATGCTTTCAGTAAATCCCATAGCATGCAAGAGTTCTTTAAGTTACAGACTCAACGGCACCACCATGCTCCGAGGTATTCTACAAGTCACAAATACCTTAATAGCCCCCAATGTTCCTTGGTAAATCCTGTCTTCAATGTCCAAAAGAAAGTCTCTAAGTCTCAGCTCAAGCTGCTTCTCTGCAGATACATGAGATCCATCATGGGCATTCTGCATCCTTCCCCGTCCTGAAGGAGGTCTGATGTCACTTTGAGGTTTGTCTGCAAGAATACCAAGTAGCTTCACGTCAGTGGACTTTGTTCCTTAAAGTAGCTGCTGGTGAGGGGAAGAATAGTAGTACAGGGCAGAACAAAGGTTCAAAACTCCTTTCCTGTAGCGACAGTTGCAAACACCAGTATCTCCATGCCAACGAAGGCATCTGATCCAAGCAAGCAGAGTATACTTTTAAGGGAAGACCTGCACATTAGCATCTGCTCATCCCAACACACAGGATGAGAAATTCTTGTCAATTTAGAAGTCGTTCTTTTGTCTTAAAATGCTTTCTAAAATAGTAGATCATCAACAACTCTCTGCTGCAAGTGCAAGGAAGAAAAAAAACACACCAAGAAAAAGACAAGTTACATTTCTAGTATTTTTCATATTTGATGGCCCTTACTTTACAGAACTCCTCAGTTTTCTTTCCTGCATGGGTCTCTATCATGGCAACATGTAAGACAAGCATGTGCAACCAACAATCGCAAAAACTAGCAGAACAAGATGTAATCCCTTTTACATTCTAACTTTAAAACAAAACAAACAGATAGAGAAGATAACACAGGCACAGACTAGACTGACTGTGTCTTCTAATTAAAGGTGGGGGAAAAAAGGAAAAAACCAGCAAAATAATTTATGAAAAAGAAAGGAAGAGCTGATGATGGGCTGTCAAGCAAAAACCTCTTCATAAGAGAACTGAAAATTCATGCAAAAGCTCAAAAGCCACAGGAAAGAGCTGAAACTGTGCCCAGATCCTAAATTAGTGCTTGCAAATCTGCATAGGTGGCAAACATTTCTGTTCACAGGATTTACCTTAAATCCTATGAGTGCAGTGATGAAAAAGTATATACAAGAGCTTAGAGATCTTTATTTAATCAAAAACTACCATAAAGCTGTTGTTAAGGAAGGACAGGATGAATTTCTAAGACACTCTCAACTGCAGAAACAATTCCCTGTAACTGAAAGTAACTATGCAAATATTCTCAAAATGTATACTAGCATACTCTGATGTCTGGATGTGGGAAACATCCTTTTTGGTTTAAAAGAAAAAGAAGAAATGAACTGTTTTTTCTTGAGCAGAACTGAAACAGCAGCAATTGGCTTGCAAATAATTGATGAGGAAAAGTTAATGGATACTGGTATAAAATCAAGTAATAGCACATATCAATTTTATTTCCATATTCTTTTGAGTGAGAATTAGAAAATGAAGGAGGGCAGTCTACAGCACAAGAGAATCACAGACTAGTTCTCACTTGTCCTGCAAGTCATTTGAGTGAAGGCAATAGGGCAGCAGCTAAAAACTCCACTGCAGTAAACCTCCCTCCAAAGTGAAGCCACATGTGGCCTCTTATCACTGCTTATCACACAGGGGAGGTGGCATTGGTATTGGACCACTGCATTTGATTTTTTTTCTCTCTATTAAAGTGAAGCTCAAAGATGCCTTTTTTCTTTTTTTTTTTTTTTTTTTTTTTTTTTTAAAATCGATGTTATTCTACAATTCTAACATAGAGAAGAAAAATCTATGATTGTGGAAATCAAGTTGCTTTAGGGCAGAAAGCAACACACAAAATACAGATAAAGGCGCAGCAACTAGGAAAATAACAAACCACACCCACAAACACAAATATATCAGAAAATGATAGAGATTTTCTCACCAAAACCCAAAAACATAGCCATAAGGCCTCAAAATAAAGCTTAATTACTATGCAGAAACTCTGTCCTGTGCTAGTTTCCACCAGAAGGAATGGTAGATCAGTTACAGATTTAGTAGTATTTGACACATTCGCGGCATGTCCTACCATACACACTCCAGTAAAACACAACTCGGCCCTGCTCTAAATAATTTTCCTTTGCCCCAATACAGGTACACCAAAATCCTCAGTAATTTGGCATAATTAAAAACATAATGCAATTTCTTAAAGATCACCCTATGGAGTTTCATTTTGGTAACATCTTCTACCCACGAATAGGCCACAAACAAGCCAGCTGCAAGCTTGTGTACACAGAATTTTATCAGTGGAGCTAATGCCTTGCCAATGACAAAATACTTGGCTAAGAGAAAAGGGGCGGGGGGGGAAGCCCTAAATCCTAGGTCTAGGATGGTTTTAAGTCACTCCTACATTTTGAAACCCATGAAAACAATACTGCTCTGCAGATGTCTCCTCCTCCTGTAACAAGCCTCTGCCAAAGAAGGGAAAAAAATAGAAAATAATAGTATCACACAATCCACCGCACTGATGTTAACCCACATACCAACACAGTTACATTACTTTCTTCTTCCAAAGGTTTTAGTATGACCCTGCAACATGCTATCATTCCCTTGTTCACAATACGCCAGTAAATGTTTCTGAATAATTCCATGCATTATAATGTTACGAAATAACATGTTCTACTCAACAAATCAAGGTAATAGTAATCGCCTCCCTTTGCGATGTTTGTGTCTCCAGTGTCATATCTTGTTCTCCTTTCATCATACTAGAAATGAGGACATCAGATGATCAATACTATGATTTACCTTTAGCAGATATTAATCTTTATTCCCCAGTTAATCTTTTCCCAAAGCTCAAATTACTACCTAAAGATGTTTTTTTTAAACAAACAGTCCTGTTTTACTAAGCAGCGAAATAACAGAAAAATCATTGCTTTTTTTTTAAAGCATAGAACACCAGAAAACCACCACAGAGATCCATCAGGAAAAAAAGAAAAAAGAAAAAGGAAAAAAAAAAAAGTGGAAAAAAGCAAATCTGTGTTCCACTGAGCGAAACAATGCTTAAGACTAATTTTTATTTCTTAGGAGTTACAATTAAATGAGAATTAGTGGTTTCTAGAATATTATACAGAAATTACAGCTGTGGAAGCAAATTAAGATCAGGAACCTTTTATTTACCTGGAATATGGAATTTTTCCACAGGAAAACTGCTTAGTTGTTCATATATTCTACTTTTCTCTTGTAAAAGAGTTTCTTTTAAGGCACTCTCCCTATGTCCTCGGGAATTGAGAGCCTCTAGGAGTTGGTCCAGTTGTTCCCGAGAATTGTAAAAGCACCAACGGTTTGGTTTATATACTGGCCTTGGCACCTCTACAACAACACTGGTGTGTGAATCTTGGTCAATATTGGAGGTAGATTCAGAGGATTTCAAAGACTCTCCAGTTTTACTGAATACCTGAGGTTCATTTGTGCAAGACTGTACACTATCCTGAAAGGAGGAGGTTCGAGGCAACAACATGTCTTCTGTGAGACCAGAATAGTCCTCTTCTATAAACAATCCAGGAACAGAGGGGAAAATCCAGTAGCGTCGATACAGACGGTCACGACCTAACGGGGTGATATTTGTGCAGGCTGTTGCATTCTGAATCTTTTCTAACAGTTCCTTTTCTTTCTTTTGTTGCTCCTGTTTTAAAGCTTCTTCGTCTTCAGCAGTAAGAGGCTCACTCTTTTCACAAGTGGTCTCTTCTTGTCTTGTAAATTCTTTATATCCATTTTGCCCTCTCCTTCCTAAAAGTTAAAGGAAGAAGAATGATAGCAACACACTTAGAAATTCTTTCTTTAACCAAAAACTCAAGTAAAGGGCAGGTTTTGGTTCTGTCTCTGATTATCTAAACTTACAACTTTCAAAGATCATGAGCTCAGTCAAGTAACAATACTAGTTTTATTAAAGAAAAATTCAAGTAATTAAACCCCTTCCCTCTATAAAGAGGAAGCCATCTTTAGTGTACGTTCACTTCGCAGAAACTAGACCAAGTCTCATTTACTGACATTGTCATTTTTAACACCATAAAAAAAAGAACCGAAATTTTAAGAACTTAAGTGTTATAAGAGTATCTTATCATGATAAGGTAAAATTCTAGCAATTTCATTATCGAATACAAAATATGTTTTGAACTTCATTCGTCATACTTGAAATGATCAAAAAAACCCCAAAGACGTCAAGAAAAAACAGAATCCCTATATAAAAGCTCTTATTGCAAACGCAGTTACATTACTTTATCCAATTTTTTAAAAAATACATATATAAACCCACTACTATTTTTTCCCCTCAACTTGCACCAGCTGAAAATACTCCAGTTCATATCTTAGTTTACCAAAGTATCAGGTCCTAATAGTCATCTAGAAAAGTACATCTTGCAATTAACACATGCAATGGTGAAAGATACTGTCAGCACTCAATTTCTACCAATTTCCAGTGTGAACTTCAGTTTCTCCAATTGCAGGAACGAAATAACACTTTTTTGCCTTCCAGGCACAATGTCTGAAAAATGGGCATTTGAGAAACTTGAAATTCTGTTTTAAGATGTCATTGTTTTGCCATCATAAAACTGTAGTAAACATGCAAACCTGTATTACTGAATTACTCAGAATTTCTATCCAAGGTACTGTTAGGAACTGTACAAGTTTTCAACCGTAAGTCCACAATGATCCGGGACTTTCATTGGCACAGACACTAGCACAAAGCCTTCATGGGAGAAAGACACAGATGAGGTAGCAGCCCAAATCCATCAACAATTCATCCTCCTGGGGTGATATCTTTGTTTAGTCACAAACAGCAGGCTGTGCTGTTTATTGCACTACAGCTCCTACTAGCACACTGCTGAGGAAATTAAATCTGGGGATAAGTCTGGTTGCATTCTTGTGTAGAAGGCATGCGGCTTCATTAACAAAGGTAAACTAAACCCAACCACTCAATATAACGTTTTCTTTTAAAATACCTGTTGTTTTTGCAGCTTCCTAATAAAAAGAATCAAAACCACACCATACCCTATTAGATAAGATGCCTACAACTCTTTTTTTCTTGGTACGCTAGTCATAACTGTGATGGTTTGTCAGGCAACAGCTTGGGTTTTTTTAGACAAGAGAGGAATCCAGAGAGCAAGTATGGAAGACGAGGAGAAACAGAAGTGTGAAAGAACATACTGCTGACCACTAGAACTACATTAGGCCAGCTCAATGCAATAAATAGCTCATTATGATCGTGTTTGGGTAGGGTTTTTTTCCTTTTCCTTTAAAAATTTACAGGAAATATTGATACTTTATGAAAACTTACTATAAAACCCAAGAACTTCCCGGGTGCATGCATGGGTGCATACATGTACACAAATGAACTAATATATTATAGCATTACCTCTTCCTCGTTTTTTGTTTGGTCCCAGCTCTTCTTCATCCTCTGTCACTGTGTCCATGTCTTGCTCTTTACGCTCAATTTCTTTGCTCTCTGTACTAGTATCAAGGTCTTCGCGTTCCTCCTCCCTGACACAATAAAATAAACAAAAGGTGACTAACTGACCAACCATGTATTAAAAGCTGAATGGAATGAAAAAAATACATGATTGAATATGGCATCTTCAAACAGTATTTTCCTCTCAGAAGTCCTTAATCTAGTCAAAGACCTATAATGCTTTTTAAAAGTAAACTTTAAGTCAGAATACATTAAATCCGAGAAGAAACCCACTGAACTGCAAATGGAAAGTTCCATATTAAAGACTAAAACTTGCTCTTTGGTATTCACTCTTTCATTGGAAGACCTTTATTATAATCAGATCCTTTTTGGAGATATCTTAGTGTAGTTCTACTGACTTGAATTATTTTTTTCATGACTGAAAAAGTGTTTTGTCATCAAAATGTATACCCTTTTATAAAATGCTTATTACACATTTTTCCCCTCATCTAGCAAATATAATTGAAAACCTACAGAACTACATGCAATCATTACAGAATAACTTTTTTTTTTTTAAATTATAGTTTCAAAACCAGCACAAATCTGTCTTTGGCCCATGCTCACCTTTTGCAAGCAGTTTTATTTAACTAACTCCCTTCCTCAAGCAGGTAAAGATACAGTGTTGTATATACACTTTGCTTTTTTTTCTGGAATCCTATACAGCTGCATGTGCATGAATCTTACCACCTGAAACCATACAGTTTTATTAATAGAACAAAAAACCTTGGTTTTATGGAAATCACCTGGGATAGCACAGCATTTTTTTAAAAAATGCTATTAAATTTGATTCAAACTGTTATGTGAGGTCAGTATTATCTAGCTCAGATCAGACCAATTCCTCAAATTAGAAAACAAACTAAAATGATCTATTATGAAGATATTCATAGACAGGAAATCAATGCAAGACAAAAGGTAATGCAAAAATTACAAATTAGATTTTGCAAGTTTGTCTTGTCAGTAGGTAACACTGTCAAGCTTTCAACAGAATTATGAGTATAATAAAAGTTGATTTAAAAAATATAATCACTTTCATAAAGCAATTCTAGAACACTAGGAAGAAAAATGAAATCAACATTAAGGGCTATATACTTAAATTAAAATATACCTTTGTATATGATTGAGTCAATGAAAACTACATAGCTAATGTCTGGCCACATAACTGAAAAGTGCTGTATCATATTTATCACAGTAATACCATGTATCATACCCAACAGATACTTCTACAGCAGGATTTCTTTGCTCCTCTTCCTTCAGCTTTTCTTGTTTCTCTTTCATTTTTAACTCTTGTTCTTTTAACCTTTCTTCTTTCCTCTTACGTATCCTAATAGTGAGAAGAACACAGAAAACCAGTTGCAATCAATCTAATATCTGATCTGGCCATGTCTTTTTTTCTTTTATGCTACAACACCATCTAAAAATAACAGTAACATGGGAAAGGACAATGCTTAGCACAATAAAGTTTCATTCCTGTCTGGAGTCTCAAGAAACCAGTATAAAAACCAAATACTACTATTGTTTCTCATATGTCTTTTGCAGTTGAGGAATTAATCTAATTTCTGGCAACAAAATTTAGCTTTCCACATCCTAGTTTTACCTTGCTGCTGCTGCCTCTCGTTCTTTGCGATGCTGTTCTGCCTTTAATTCTCTGAACTCCTGTTTTGCCTGTCGTAACACATCAACAGAGTCCTCAATGAAGTCTCGAGTGGAGACAAGAGTCAGAAGTTTCCCACAGAGGGCATGAAGGATCTTCATCTTTTCTCCTAATAAAATTCAGACCAATTTTTATATTTCACTATACAACTGATAAATAAGCCTTACTCCTACTCACTCCAGACTGAAGATTGATTCTTACTCAAGACAAAGTGAACAGTCAAACATTTGTAGTGCACCAGCTGTACTTGCAAAGAGGCATTTCCTGAAATATCTGGTTTGCTCAGAGATGCAAGCCTTTATTTTGAATTTATTAGCTTTTAGCAACCAAAGAAGAACTAAAATGCAGTATTATCTTCAAAACGGAGATAAAGGAACAGTAGATGGTAATTTTTTCTCTATCTCCAAATAATAAACAAAAGATCCAAACCAGAACAGCAATAAATAGCAGGGGCTCGATCAAACACTCAGATGCTTCTCTCAGAGATCCCTTTCTGCAAGTAAAACTAACATTTGTTTACTGAGAATTAAAAAAAGCTACTCAGAAGTAATGAGACTGCCTAGCTCTGCAATCTCTGATCTGGTGGCACCTGCTTGTGGGGGCTGGAGCATAGCGGGTGGGTGTTGGTCTAGGTGACCTCCAGAGGTCCTTCCCAACCTAAATTATTCTACGATACAGTAAATTTGGACCATTATTGATCTGAAGCAGTTACAAAACCCATCACTTGATAAGCAACCTAATAATCTCTAACATTTATTGTCTTTTATTACCTGGCAACAAATCATACACTGAGGTACTTGAAAGTTTCTTCAAGAGACCAGGATTACTTAATCTCAGCTCCATGCAAGCATCATCAGTAGCATCAAACCCTCCTCGTTTCTGGTAACGGTATTTTGCATTGGCTGATGTTACATCAGCACCTGACGCTAGAATGTGAAGTCTGAGAATCTCAGAAAGAGTGCAGCTATCAAGATCCAAGTTTTTCAAATTGCAGCCTACAGTTGAGAAGAATGAAGAGTTATTTTATATAGACATTTAAATGTATATAAATATTAAAAATATGCTTTAAAATACAGAGCAAAATAAGAACAGTAACAAAACAAGAAGTGAAACCCACACATACCCTGATGTAACTGGGGCCATGCAGCTGCCAAAGTTGCAACTGCAGACAGTGCAGATTTTGTGGGGTCTGCATCTTCATCCAAAGCCTCTGTTAAATCTTTAAGGAAATAAACACTTTATTCTAATGCAAATTAAAACTTGTACTGTGGAGGGGAGGAAAGCAAGCCATTTTTTAAAAGTTGCAGACAAAGCAAAAAGATGGCCATTATTTACAAAAGCATCCATATATTCAAAACTCAATTCAACAACCAAATTAAAATTTATATATCTTTAAATGCAACTAAAAATCCAACTAAAAACTAAGGACATGCACCACATGCTATACGCTGTTCTCCCTTTATATAAGCTGTTAAAGCAATCCCAATGCACAAAACATGCACAATGGCAACATAAAAGGCAGCAAAACCCAATCCATAAATGCACTTGAAAGCAAAAACAATAACTATGCAAGAACACCTGTATTTTGTTCCTTCAAATGAACTGTTATTTCCTATCATCATTTTGTTTTCGGGAAAGACCATCCAAACCAGACATTTTAATATTGGTTATCACCAGTCACTGTATACTTTTAATCTGTAACTTAAACACAGCCTTACTATTCTGTACAAATACAACCACTAAGGCATTATAAAGAAATAATATTTCACCAAAACAAGCATCTGCACTTAATAAGGAGCATCACACATTAGCAAACTGACCAGGAAAGCAGGGCAGTGAAAGGGAGAAACAGCAAAATTCCTGTTTCTTCGACAAAAGTTTCCTTAGCACTTAACAGGTATTTCTCCAGAGGGTTAGCAGAATTTTTTCAGCCTTGTATGCTGTTTCAACAATTTGACTTCATTCAAGTCCAAATCATTAAGCAGTTACAAAGTCACCAAGTCAATAAAGAGCCACAAATCCAAACTAAGACTACATAAAAAGCAAATCCACAAGTCTTGTATGCTGACTGATGTTCTTTGAAAACTGTCACGCAGACATTGCAAAATTAACCTCTGTACCTCCCCTCTCACCATATCTGTATAACACCATTTGAGAAAGTACTGTACACACCAAAACCCCACACCCAAGGTGTTTTCTGTTGCAGAAACACTGCCTGTACAGAATTTAAGCGAGCAAACATGCTGACTACTACTAGCTTAGGCAGAATTACAAAGCCAAAAACATGTAATTCTTTTAGGGGAAAGATGTCTCAACAAGAGTGTCAAGAAATGAAAGTTCAAAGGCAAGTAAGAGATAATAGACAGTGCCCCACCCACAGCTCTGCTAAACTAGAAGCAAAATAGCAGATTTTTGCAATTGCCAGCCCCATATAGTCACACTAAAATATGAAAGTTACATTTTTTTCTGATCAGTCCTATGAATAATAAAGAATCTAATCAACTATTCTATGATTACCTGATAATGGAATCCTTGCCTATATTGCCCTAGCAATGCTCTCAGTAGTTAAAAGACACAGTTTAATTGCTAAATGCAACAGTAATTAAGATACAGTCTAAATTTGTTAACACCGTATCAGATCTGTAACTTTATTCAACTAGCAAGAGCAGACTCTATCGCTGAAGATAGTGCCCATGTTTTATGTAAAGAGAGTTTATAGATTGGACATAAATTTTAAGCATGAGAACATGCATAGTCTTGAAGGGAGGAATTAAAGGAATATTCCTGTACTTCATGCATCTGTCTTATCGGGGAACCACATGTTCCTGTCTACCTCTAATGAAAGAAAGACTAGCAGGAAAGGTCAAAGCTTCTCCTTTAACTAGTCAGCAAATTTGGCAGTCCTGAAACACAGGACCACACAAATTTGGAACCAAGCCTGCACTTCCTTCTGATCAGTGGTTAGTGTATACCAAACACCTCTGAAAACATGGGCAACTTCAGCCTTAGAGCGAAGGCCAAAGGCAGAGTGACTGTGAGATCCTTTACTGGAAAAAACACAGCAACACGGTAGTATCTAGGAGTTGTGGATGCATACTTCCAAGTCCTGAAGGACAATGAATATTGAATTCTCCATATAGTTGTGCTAGGGAGTTTTAGTTTTTAATCTAGTCAGGTCCAGATTTATTTTTTTATAGCTATAGGTAAAAACCTTTGAGAAGATTTAGGAAAATGCCTTGTTTCCTGACCCTCAGGAGAAATATCTAACAGTGCTGAAGGAAGAGAAGGAAGGTGAAGACAAGTTTCCCCTCACCTTCAAAACATAAGCGGTGCTGTTAAAAGCTTATTATGCATTGCTGGATACAATCCTAGTAACAATGAGCTTGCTTTTTCTCTATTCCCCCCAGGGCCCACCCTCTATGCCCAGTTTAAAGCTTTCATTTCAGATAAAAGAGAAAAACCAAGTCCATTTACATACAATATCAATGCATAATAAGACATGGTTAAACAAAGGAATGCCATAAATCATGCAGTTTAAAGTTAATTCCAGTGGAATTTCAGTTTTTCAGCAGAAAAATTAAGGATCTGACCTTTGGTCTCAGCATCAGCTATTTGATCTTTGGCCACTTCCTCTTCCTCTTCGGCCATTGCCTGAAAGATGGCAGTCAGGAAGAAAAACAGCAATTCACATAGTGGGCCTTCAGTGTCATTTCCTACAAGAGCTTCCTCTAAAACTTCTGTGAATAAAGTTTAAGAAGCGTCACTTTTGCCGCAAAGTTGGAAAATGATTATGTACTGAAGAATGAAAACATTTTTTTTTCCTTCAGGTATGATAATCAAGTTACTTTTCCATAATTTACTGCAAATATTCCTAAGGCGACGGTGTCAGAAAGAGTGCTGACAAAACTTTATTTTCTGAATATAAAACTGCAATAATAAAGTACAAGTAGACATTTTAATAATTAGATTAACAAGCTTCTACCTTGAAATTAATTTTGATTTTATAAACACTGCAGAAGTTGACTATGAAGAGACAACTGGATTGATATGCACGTGTAAGCACTGACATATTAAAGAAAATTTTGTAGCACTGGTACTTGGGTGCACTTAAGATGTTTGGTGGTTTGATTGGAGAAGGGACACCACAAAATTGGGGCACCTTGCCACGTAAACGACAACTTGCCTAAAGTCACTCCTTCAGGAAATTCATCTTGAAGATCAAAAAGTTCCCCAAAAGCATATAAAAACTCCAAAACCATCAGAGCATCACCAAAGATCTCGGGAGGAAGTCTCGTCTTCACTGGCATTGGAATGGGAAGTTCCTGCAATCCAAATGGGACAACTTAATATTGTATCTATTTCTGCAGAGTACACAAATGATTAAAACCAAACAGTCTATGATTCATACAGGGTCTATGTGTTCGGATTCTTTACATTTTACTGAAAATAGTTCTGCAAGGCACATAATCAATTATCACAGTAACATCTGTGGTAGTATTGCCTTTAAAAAACAAAGAGCATGCAACTTGGACGTAAATCTTTTGAGATCAAAGTTTATCCATGTTCATGAAGTTGAATGATTTTATATCTTTGTTTAAAGGAACTCAAACCCACTACAAGTTAAGAACACTGGCTGCCAAGACTTTTCCTTTAAACCTGTATTGTTTCACAAGAGTTTTGAGTTTTAAGTTTGCTGGAACTGTCCAGACAAGCAAAAATAAACATATTCTTTAAAAAGTTACTCATTATTGCTTGCAAAGACAAGCAAACAAAAACCCAACACATTCACATAAAAACACACCCATCTAATACTAGGATATGCAAGATCATGTCTAATGACTGAGTGTTCTGGTATTTGGGTTTTTGTGTTGATAAGGCAGTTACGATAGCCGAAGACATTTTAAAGGGAGATGATGTAACCATATAACAAGGCCACTTAACAGAGACACCACAGATGACAGTGTCTAACACTGAGTTTGACTTTCAAATTAGTAGCTTGCTGTAACTCTTCAAGATTTGTCTTCACTTAATGTTTCTTAACAGAGTCAAACAATTTCCAGAAAGATGGCTCCTTTCCACAAAGGTGATAGTTCACAAAAATTAACGACAAGAATGCCAAATACTATGCTTTGAGAAGAACGCAGTAAGGTGTTTCACACATTTCCTGCGAAGGCAATTTTTTGAAATGAAGTTCTCACCTAAACTCATCTTTATTCATATTCTTGTCAATTTTCACTGTAGTGATGATAATACTTTTCCACCCCGCCCTTTTTCTTTTCCAATTGAAACACAGCAGCACTGTTTTGCACAGCTTCCTCTCGTTTCAGCAGTGCTCTTGCCTTTCTTCAGTTTCTTTTCCCTTTCTATACACAGCTAAGTTTTCACTCATCTTCAACAGCCTGTACAGCTCTCCTTGCAAATATATTAAATTCTCATATTCCTCCCAACCAGTGCTACCACTTCATTTAACACTCTCCTCTATTCCCACTTGTCCTCTTTGCACTTCTGTCATGTTTCCCTGTGTACCGCAAATAAACTCCCTTTCTTGTGTTTCTGACAGTTTTGCCTCCTTTTAGCATCCCCTGCCAAAATTAATCATGATAAAGTATACATAAATATATAATACTAGAGAATGTTATGTACAATACTCTTGTTTAGAACATTAAGTTCTTTGGGAGGTAAATTCTTGTTACTTTCTATAGGTTTCCAAGATCATCCAGAAAGATGCTCATTAAGCAAGGATACTGCTAGAGTTTAAATCAAAAGAATGCCACAGGGAGTAACAAGGTAATGTCCTTTCTACCTTTTGCAGACAAAAATTTGATTTCTTCATTACTCAAATCTTTCAAGTAACTCAGGTTTACTCTAGGTAAGCTTATCTTGTATATTTAACAGAAAAGTCAGGCATACTCAATAGCCCCCACTCAGTAAGGTCAGCGCTTTAAAAATACATCTATTCCATGTTAAGACTGAGAACAGCTTGTTCAGACTGGACTTCTCAGTCCAGAAGTTTTTCTGGAGGGTGAAAATGCAGATGATCCTATTAGCATCGCCACAGGGAAACATTACATGACTGCAGGTGATTCACAGCCCCAAGCATTCAGATCAAATCTAGATCTGCCTCTGCATTAGAGAATCTAGTTTGAGGACCCTGTAAAGTACGAGCTTGAACTATTCCAAATTCAATCATACCTTAAGATCATCACACTCCATATCTTCTCTAGGCTTACTCCACTGTTTCAGGTATTCCACATATTTTCTTTTTTCTTCACGCAGCTTCTCTCTTTCCTGAAAAAGATTGTCACAATTGTATACAAAATATGGTCAGATCACCCTATTATAGTTTCTGGAACTGCACCACTTGCTATTTCAATCACACTGAAAAATAAAACTAAAACATTTAATTAGAATGAAATAATCTAATAATTTTTATTTTGTATAAGAAGATATTGGCAAAAATATTTAGAGTAAATTGTGGTAATACTTTGTTGGATTAGACATGGGGTTTTGTTGGGGTTTTTGTTTGTTTTTTAAATGGAAGTGGCTGAGCAAAACATAGCTAAAAATAAAGAGTATTTATGAAAGTTGCCACAAAGAAAGACCATCAAAATAGATAGTGGACATGGCTGTGGTAAAATATAGTGGAATAAATAATTTCTTGATATTCAAAGTGACAAAAAGTTATTTAGCAATTTCCATTCAAAGAGAAAACGCAAGGAAACCCACAACCATTTAATATGCTGTGAATCTGATGCAGTACAGCATCTTTAACACTTCAGTAGAAGACAACCATCAAATCAAATACTGTCATGCATTATTGGCAAAAAATCCCCAACCCAAACACCAAATTACTTCAGAAGTTCAAAATGAACTTTTTGTAAACTAGAATTATAATATAGAGAACGTCATCCTGAAATACAAATCCATAATCGTATCTTATAACTGCCTGTTCTTCTAGAGTGGATTTCTACGAACTGAAAACAGTTAATGGAAAATAACTTTAAGTAGACAGCAACTAAGAAACAACTAAACTAGAAAGCCATTATACTGTTCGTATATGAAACACATGTACTGCAAATGCATTACTTTTTCCTTTTCTATTTTGAGTCTCTCTTTCTCTTCTTTCTTCTTCATCCTTTCTTCTTCCACAATCTTCTTTAATTCTTCTCTCTTTTTTTCCTTATCTTCTTTCTCCTTTTTCTTAGCTTCCATAGCATTTGCCTTCTCTCGTTTTAATTTAGCTTTTTCAAAAGCTATAAAAGGAAAAAATAAACCAAAGTTATTTCTTTTATAAAATGTTTATTTTATTTAACAGTGCTAAACACTGATCTTTTTATAATTACCATATGAAAAAGATATTGTTGCGAAGACTGAATTGTTTCTATGCCAACCAGAAATTCAACCACTTGAAAGTTCTTTAAAGAATCAGAATTTTAAGCCTAAGTATTATACATGTTTTACAAAGCTGTCATCACTGTAATAAAGTCAAATTTCTCTGGTTTTATGAGTATACAGAAGTTTCGTACTTGTTCATTGGTTTCTATCAAGTTACATATGAAGATGAGAACTGATTCCAACCACATATAATTACAGCAACATATTTAGTAATGACTGCTTAATAAAAGCATGTCAGAACTAGGTGTGGCATATAACCATGAAATAATTGTGATAGTAAAAACTTTAAATAAGTGATCTTTAAATATTTAATTAATATTTAATTACTGAAAAGTCAATACATTTGAAACCTACTTAGTACTTCAGTGGTTTTTGTGCAAGTTTTACTTCTGTTACACAGTTTAAGCTGATCTTTAATTGGTAATAAATGTTATTGCCTGAGGAGATCCAGATTTCTTTGTAGTTGTCTGCAGAAGAACAGCAGGATACAAATTTCCACTTTCTGTGGACAGACAAGTGTCTGTCAACCCACACACAGGCTAACAAAAGTGGGTCGGGGGCTTACCATTTTAATTGAATAAACAAGCAAGCTAGAATCACAAGTGAAGAAAATGAAAAAAGATCCTTACTTCTATTACCAAGTGGCTAGCACTGAAAAAAGGATTTTGATTACATTTTCCTTCAAAATTCTGAAAATGGGCTAGATTGCTTTTACAGATAGCTAGTATGCTACCAGCCATGTCTCTCACCCAGCAAACAAAAGCAGTGAAGCTGATCCCCCATAGTCTTCTACATAGTGAGAAGGTTGATTTTTCAATGTTCTTAGCATTTGGCTGCCTTTTCACATCATTAGTAAAGTACCATAGCAGCTCTTTATAGGAGACTTTATGAATGTCAGTAATTGCCATTCCAATTAAACATTATTTACAGGTTAAATGTTTAGATTAATATTAAATTATATTAATATAGTATATTTGGAAGTGTACTTTCAGGCTTATTGTATGGATGGGATCATACTTTTCAAACAACCGGTATAACATGTTGCCAGCTTCAAATTAAACTGCATCTTTTAAAAAAAACCAAAAACAAACAAAAAAAACCAACCCCAAACCAACAAACATTTATAATCATGGGCCAACACTGGGGCAAAAATGAACACACAGAACAAGTGTGACACCACAATATATATTTTTTTTAATTATTACTTATTTGATGCATTCGTCATTATTTTACATCCTCAACAAAGAACAGAAAGCATTTACAAAGTCTGAGTATCAACATGCTGTGACAGCTTTCTAGTGTCGTGGCAGAAAATATAAAGAATATATTTGGTTCTCCATGTTATACAACTTATTTCAAGGCTGATTGCTCTTTCATTGTTTGAAGCTGTATGTTTCAAGGGCATTGGGTTTTGGGGTGCAATAGGATAACACAAAGATAAACTTGAGCCAGCATGTGTCTTAACTAGCCTTCTAGAAGCTCTAGTTAACATCACACAAGAAAGGAAGTAGCTTTGATGTTGATAAGCTATTACCTTGTTCTGGGCTGTCATTTCCAGCACATAAATAAATAGATGCTAGTCGTGCAAAAAAGTGGACACAAGTTTCATGGAGCCCTATTGTCCCCACCTCCTATGAAGAAAAGGCCCAAAGCAGCCTCAGACAACTTTGCAGTTATTTAAGCAGATGTTGGACTAGATAATTTCCAGACATCCTTGCCATCCTAAAACATTCTGTGATAATGGCAACAAGAGGTAGAAACCAGAAGTTCACTGAAATATTTCCACAGATGAAAGCCTTTCCTTAGGAAGGACATCAGTGCTTACAATCCAGAAGAACATCTCCTTGTCTGAGCTTTGTCTCCTCAAAAAGACACACCAATTAACCCAATTCAGCCCATACAAGAGGCATGTGGGTCCCCTTACTTAAGTTTAAATAGACCAGAAATAGATCAAAACCAAGCAAAAAATAATTTAATCAGTCCAAAATAAGAATCTTTTAAGTGATTTGTGCTCTTTCAGTTAGAAAAGTTCGTAAACATACTATAAGTAATCTTGCAGAACATTTAGACATACCTTAAATATCAATGCACAAACATCTTCAGAAAGACTCAAGATTCCCTTAAAGATTATTACAGGTTTAGAAAGCATTACAATTCTTCTAAATTTTGAGATAGTTTCTCCATTTACAGATTTTCCTTATACAACAGATTGATTTGTGTCAAATGTTCATGTTTTGATATACCTTCAGCTGGTAAAACTTACACATGACTTCACAAATCAAACTTCTGCAAAAATTTATTTTGCTCTTTATTTATCTGAGGTAGAAATCAACACAACCCGACTGCAAGTTTCCTACATTTCCCCAGCTTAGAGTAAAAAAAATAAAATAAAATAAAAATTCAGGAAACAACCATTCTAACCACCGAAAGGAGCACTTCGCAATAGTGCTGTGGCACTGCACTCTTAGTACACTTTCCTTTTGAAAGGAACAACCCCAAAAATACTCTAATTATGGCCTGCTCTCAGAGCTACAAAAACTGGTTCTACTAGTCACAGGACTAAACCTCAACTTACCCATGGCCTGCATATCTTCTTTTTGCTTCTGGAACCTTGTCTTTTCCTTTGCTACTTTACTTTTGTTTCCTTGGGTATTTTGTTTAGCAGTAATATCGTCCTCCTGACAGAGTATTCAGAGGGGGAGCAGAAAAAAAAAAAAAAAAAAAAGAACATGATCTCTACAGTGAAATGACTAGCAACATATATTCCAAATTTTTCAACAGTTCTCTAGAACAAGATAAAAACAGGCTGTAAGAGTTTCCCACAAACATACTAAGTCCTCAGAGATCCAGTGTAATAGTTGGGGCGGGGTGATGGCAGACAAGACCCAAAACTTTTTCTTCCAGCTTTCTTTTTAAATAAAGTAGTTTAGAGCACTAAGCTTCGCTGTGTTTAAACACAGGCAAGTGACATAACTGTATCTGAGGGCAAGTGACATAATTGTATCTAAGAGTACAAATTAAAGTTTTTTAGCAAATTATTTATTAATCAATCTCAGAAGGGACAAGTACTCTATGCGCCTTCATAACACACTTGAAATGCTAGTTTCTTGGTGGGATGCCAGAAATAAGATAGATAAAAATAAGATAACATTGAGCATTGTCCCTTTTACCAGCTTAACTATAAAACAATCTACTTAAATAGCAATTATGTAATATATCCCAATTCATCCTCAAAGTAAAAAAGCACATCATCAACCTTGCATTCCAACTGTTCTGAAAGTTCACGGAAAATGGAAGAACTTAAAGACTATGCTGATACGTCTTCATCTGGAGTTAAAAATGCTATTACTTACAAGACTAGTAGATGCCCTCTTTGGAGGTCTCCCTCGCCGTCTGCTTGCAGGACTGAAGATAAACGTGGGTGGGTCATCAGGAAAGAAGTAGGAGAAATTTTGTTCTGCTAGATTGTATTTTGCAATTGAGGTTGCCTTAAGAAAGATGAAAACAGGTATTCATTGTGAAATTCTTACCTTTTCATAAATACAAGCTAAGTAATGAATCATTAAATCACATAAAAAAGACAATAAAAGTAACTAGATTCACAACTGGTTAGCTTAGAATAAGAAATAAAACTCCGAAATAGTGTAAGTGTAGAGTTAACCCACCAAGTGGATAGTAACATAAGCAGCACACATCTGAAAATAGAATTTGGTCTCATTTTGTAAGCTTTTATTTCTTTAGATGCCTTTTAGCAAACACAGCTGGACACAGTCTTCCTAGCAAGTTACTGAAATGTATGGAGAATGACTTTTGACAGAGAAAGCCGGAAAATTAATTTGCTCAAGAATGACATAATTCTTTATATACTTAAATATTTCTGGAGGAGAAGAAAATTTATGACTTTTCTCATTCTGAATTGTCAAAGTTTCTTTTCAAGTCAGCTTTCTCAACCTGGTGACTTCAGGAAGTCTGCCCTTATCAACTGATACAGATGAGGATACAAAGGAGACACTCCAAACAGGACAAGTTCATGTAACTGCTGAAACGCAAGGCAATCGGCAAGGGAACAAGTAGCCACTCCACAAAAAGCCCAGACAAAGAGAAGATGACAAATGCACACGTATACAGAGTATTACAACCTTCCTGAGGCACCAGAAAGCACTGCTAATAGATCACTAGACCCAGCGCACCATATCACATCAAAGACCACATGATCACTAACAAGTTCAAGGAAGGGGGTGGTTTATCCCTTTCAGCTCTATCTTCTTCTGTTTCCATTTCTTTAAAAGAGACAGACTTTAAAGTTACAAGCTTATTTAGAAATTAGTTGCCTTTTTTATTTTCCACAACATTCAGAGACAAAATTCTCACTGATGTTCTCATCTCTCAGAGCTTTCCTGTGCAGAACAAGCAGTTACACAGCTGTATGAGGATTTCTCTTAAACACACACACAAAATACAAAACATAATAAACTAACATACTCCTTTCTAAAAACACGATGAAGAGAAGAAGGATGTCAGGATCAAGGCCGCAATACACAGTGAAGAGTCGAGGATCTCCTGTGGTACAGCAAGCAAGGCAAGGGAAATTGCTGCTTACTTGGTAAGTGTGGGAAAAGCTGCTCAATTCTTTGAGCACCAGGAAACAGAAATTCTCTGTACAGCCATCCTGCACAGACTAAGATGTGAACTTTAGTCTGAACTTGTACTAAGTACCACCATGTATCTCCACGTAAGGCGAACAAAGATATGCATCTTCAACATCTAAGGGCTCATCAAAAGCCTATTCCAGCCACCTGAACTCTTTGGTACTTCTGTCTCACTGAAGAACTATAGAAACTGAATCCAATCTACAATAAGATAGTTTCCAGCTAAAAGCATTACAACAGAATAGTATTAGGTTACTGTACCAAACCAGAAATAGTTAATTTTTGACTCAGAAATACCAGCTGCATACCTTGAAGAATGAAAACAACTCATGTGTTTGACTAAGCAAAAATGTATTACATTTTAATAAATAACATTCTTCTGGGTAAAAGCTCCCATTTTTATTTTGGGGACTTTTCTAAACTGGTAGCTAAAGAAGAAACTAGAGAATTAAACTCTGCTTCATCTACAGAAAAAATACCACCTTGTTTACAAGCAAAAGTTAACAAAAAACCTGTTTTTACAGAAAAAGTTGCAGTATTCATCATTTTATTTTGGTAAAGCCAAATACTAACTCAATATATTACACTTACAAAAAGCTAAGCTTGATGTAGTTTAAAAAAAGCAGCTCTGAGCAGCTAGTAGAGACGAGCAAGAAAAAGACTGAGTAGGTCAATATTTTATCCCACAAATTATTCCTTCTTATTTACCTTAGTTTTAATGACTCCATCATGCGGTTCACAGTGTTGTTTCAGAAAAAGTTTAAGTCTATCACGAGAAAAGAGATGTTTCCTCCGGCTGTATTAGGAAAGAAAGGTAGCATTAGCAACTAACACCTATAATTACTGTTTAAGTACAGCTGACAACATGTGCAAGAACACAGATAATACGATTGACCTTTTTTCTCATTTTCTTAATTATAAATTACACCCTTACTATTGTAACTAACAGGCATTCTTTGCAACCCCAATTCAGTTAAGAATTTCCTTATGAACAAAACAAAACCCAAGTAATACTTAAACAGTTGTTTTATGCATCTGTAATTTTTGTCCTGAAGATCCTGGCATGTCCCTTTTTATACACACATACAGGCAAACTCCACAGCCTATTCATCCCTGCTAGATCCCCCCAACATTCCTTTCTATCACAGTAGCTTTTAAAATCCCCAAATAAAGCTAAAGTCCTATTGTTTCAGATGAGGGTGAAAACAAACAAACAAGGACAGCAGGAAAGCAGCATTCACATCTCTCAGACAGGGAGGTAAGGCACAGAAGTGTCAAGCCAACAAGCGAGAGGAGTGAATTCACACACTGCTTGATCAGACTGTGGCACTCCTCGCTATAGGACAGTGTGCACTCTGAAAGCTTCCTGGCATCCCAGGGAACCCGCATTACTTCATGGCAAGGAGAAAACCAACTACACAGGAGCAGTTAATGAAAAAACTAACCTCGATCCATGCTGGAACTAAATGACTTGAAATTACAGAAGTGTTTTTTTCAAAGTATACAGTTTCTAAAGTTTTGATGCACCATCTACTCTAAGAAAAATGTTTTAACTAAATTCTAGACAAAATTATGTTCTTTAAGAAGCAAAAACTCTTTGCGGCTTTCTAGTTTATTTTAAAGCAGTAAGGCAGTCTGATTGCCACTGTCTGCTCCAACACTTTGAAGCAGTAATGCTACCACACAGAGAGAGAGCTCACAACGCCAACAGTTCATCAATATTACAGAATAGGTTTCATCTACTCCATCAGTCAGTCACAGCAGTAGGCACAGGTATCAGAAGCAACAGCAGGTCTCATCTGTGTGCCAGCGAAAGCAGAGACTTGTAAGGAATGGGTATCTGTGTTAATACTAGTGAAGCTTGGAACCCTTGCTACAGAAAGCCTGTGGAACACAGTATTTTGTTACAGTGCCTCTAACTAGTAGTTCTAACACGCTAATTTAAAACGCCATTTTCTATCAAAAACATCTTACAGTGACTTACACAACTCAGTTATAAAGTACAGTTTTAACTTTCATATACTAATTTTTACCTTAGTTGAGATGCTTTAACAATAACAGTTTCATATAGGTCTTTTTTAATAGGTTGGACTTTGTATTTGAACAAAGAAGGATCAATTATGGCTTTCTTCTCCCTAAAAAAAATTTAAAAAATTAAAACGTTAGCTACAATCACAAAACATCAGTCTTGTATTGTACACATTTAATATATTTATATGCATACACAATGGACCTCCTGAAAATACCCAGCCATATTTAATACAGGCTGTAACTTCCACTGGTACCAAAGAGGACCTATTCACTTCTGCCAACCTTCCTGCCACTAGATTTAGATCTGCATCAAAGCCAGTTCCTGCAAGGAACAGGAAAAGGGATCAGTAATGTTTGTTTTCTTAGCAGGGAGATGGAAGATGAGAAGGGAAGGAAGAACAAAGAGGGAAACAAGTAATAATACATCCCTCTCCCTCAGAAAATCGTCTCCTTAATACTATCAGTACTCATGATGGCAACAGAAAGGCAGGAAAAAGGAGAAAAAGATGATGAGGAAGGAGCCCAAAAGACAGAGTTATACAAAATGAATAAAAATAGTACACATAGAGCTACAGATCACGTCTCAAAATGAATAAAAAATAGGTAGACTATTTTTCTGAAATATCAATTTAGAAAAAACACACTCACCAACAATGTTCTGAAAATAACAGGAATCATAAGGCAATGCATCTACGCTTTAAAATAAATGCTTATCAAGTTACATTTTTTTCCCCCCCAAAGCGTACTTCCCTTTTACAGCTATCAGCTACAGAGAACTAGATTTTTTTTCCCCCGTGGAAAATATTTCTTCATTTTTAACATAACTTCGCTGTTCTCTTACACCTCTTCCTAGGAGAATAACCACCCAGGTCTGGTGTGCTACCAAAACAAAAACTCCTTTAAAAAACAAAGGGAGGGGTTTTGCCATAGACAACATCCTAAATACTGTGGTGTATTTATGGACAGACTTCATGAACAGAGTTAAACTACTGAGATTTGCTTTAGATAATGCTGCATTTTGCTATTGAACAACAGAACTAAATTCTCCTAGGGTGGTAATTTGTCATCAGAAGTCATACTGCTTTATCAGGAAGAATCCAACCATCATCTTATTTCATCAGTAAGGGAAGGTGAAGAAGTTACATGGATGAACTAGGAGATTTACAGCTATGCATTTCATCATCATTGTCAGTCCTTCTGGAATTACAAAATGCTTGAAGGTGGAGTCTTTGACAAAACAAAATAAACCAACATACCACTTGCTATTCTTTACCCCTATAAAGAGCACACACAATATGTAGTGAACTGTACTTTGCAAGGTTTTTGAGTATGAAATTTGCTCCAATTCTTCTCTCCCCGCCGCCCCCCACTAACCCTGAAAGAGAAGTTCAAAGAAATGCAACATTCAGATGCCTAATAATAAATACATCAATTCATACAAATGAAGTGTAAACACCAGTACTTATCCACACTTGGTGTCATTTTAGATGAGAATAATTTGCAAATTTCTGGAGAAAAATAGTTTACAATAATTAAATGATCATCACAGTTAAAAACAAATGAAAGGTCAGAAAAGAAGATTTAGACTTGGAAACAGCAATGTGTCTGCTGGACCTACAGGTAAGCATTATGACATACACGGTCTCCCTTGCATGATGCTATCCAAGTTAAAGTCTCAAGTTGAGTCACTCAGACCATCCCCAATTTAAGAAAATTAAAAAAAAAACAACACCCAGATATTCATATTAGCAAAACAGAGATAAACTGTATAAACATAGCAATGCAGTATACCCACTGGCAAGATTTTAACATCTCTGTCTATAATTTTAAGTTTGTTAAACGAGGCTTAGTATTTTGGTTATACCATGACTTGGTCTTCCATCATCATCTTTGGTCTCCAGATAGGAAAGCTAAAGTAATGAAGGCTGTCACTAGGAATTTCTGCATAGTATCAAATATAAACTTGTTCCCTCACCATACACCCCTGCATTTCCAGCCCTTTAGTCTAACAAGCTACGGGACCCAAAACACATTAGTGTTCAGATACAAAACAAAAGGCAGAGTGCCAATGTCATACCAAAAGTATATTAGCTTATTTATACATTTTTAATAGATTCTAAGCTCCAATACTGTCTGTAATCAAAAGCAGGGCCCAAATAATAATCAAATTGTTAACTCTTGTATCGTTAACCTTTACTTTTTAGTTTGAGTTAGTCCTTCTCTCACCTTTAGCGGATCACACATAATAGCCCCAACCTAATTTCC
This sequence comes from Astur gentilis, assembly GCF_929443795.1. NCBI lineage: Eukaryota > Metazoa > Chordata > Aves > Accipitriformes > Accipitridae > Astur > Astur gentilis. The sequence continues at coordinate 6,189,589 of NC_064901.1, read as the reverse complement.
AAACACACTAAGTTTTTTCTGCTTAGTCTCTCAGTTTCCAATGATTATCCTAAGAAGTTAGCTTATTCCTCCATAAAACCAAATTTAAAGTAAAAATTTTGTTTAGTGCAAAAAAGGAAGAAACAAGTCATTCAGTACATGTAGAAAGCTTTAAAAAGTATACAGATTATCTAGTCGCTTTGGCATAAAAGTCATAATATTTTTTTTTGTTATATTTTACTTTATAAACCATTCTATAAAACACATAAGCGTTAGCAAAGGTTAGACCCATTTTGTAACAGAGATGCCCTACAGCAAGTCTTCACAGGACAGCTCTGAGAGACCACCAGATCCAGAGAAAAGAATACAGAATATCTTGTAACTTACTAGGAGAAATCTGGAACTGACTTACCCATATTATACTAGTTTCTATTGCACTCAAGTAAACATGCCTAACACCTGGCAGAGTCTTGCATTTTTTGAATGAGGTTATTCTGAACCACTGACAGATAATAATCTCACCAGCCCTTCAGTTACTTTGGCACGGTGACCACATGACCTGGATATAAATTTCTGCTTACAGTTCTGCTGTCCTATATTCAGACAGCATGGTCTTAAGGTAGCTTTACCAAGAAACTTCTGAGATCTTGTTCTTCTGAGTTACCTTGTCCAGGACATGACTATCTATACTATCTGGTCTGAGTCCTGCTGAAGCTACCTATATCTTGCAGCATCATTGAACTAGAAAAATTGCACAGAAAATACTGAGGGTTAGAGCATCAGGAATGTATCTAAAATGAATGCTGTCCTGCTTTTCCAAAAAGAGACAGTGGCTTTTCTGCTTGTCTTTGATTAAGCGTGGGAACAGAAAAACATCCCTGAAGAATGCTAGCCAAAAACACAATCATTTATGGTCTCCTTATGCTCCAATGCAAGCCTTACACAGAGGTAACCTGTCAGTATATTCATCCTGATAGAAAAGCTGGCCTCTGCACACCTTTGAAGGTTGCCACTGACAAGCTACTCTATACTGAGCAATTACAATTGCCCATTTGGAACTGCAAATATTTTCTGGAATCTAACCAAAACTTCAACAAGGAGTTATACTGCTCTAGGGACAAGACAACAGCACTTTGCAACAAAATCCTGACTTTGAACATTTTGATGAAGGTCTTATGCTGCCTTTGATCCAGTACTTTGGTCTTTCCTTACAATACCAAGAGGACTAAGACCTACCATCATTATTAGTAGATTCAAGGGATGGAAGGATGAGAGAGGAAGAAAGAAAAGAGGAAAAATAAGAAAAATGAGGAAAGATTTGTTCTACTGAAGACATTGTATAGCTGTAATGACAAGCTATGGCTGCACCTTTTGCCATATCCTGTTCATAGTTGCTTCTCCAAGTAGAGGCAGAAAACTAGGTTAAAGATGGCAAAAAAAAACCTGGATGTAAACTTCCACTGGCATTCTTTCAAAAACCTTTGTTACCTCTGGTTGCATCCCCAAATTTGCAGAAACAATTAGCGCTTCCCCAAAATAAAGATGATACTTCACTTCAAATTGAATAAACACCCAAATTACTGCCACGAACCAGCCAGCAAGCCAAGAAGGAATTTTTCTTCTAGTATTTCTGATATGGTTGATGGTTCACATTATTCATAGCCCTGGCAGGAGGAATGCCATGAATTAAGCTGCAGCTAGTATTGTGAGTATTTGGCAGCACCAGCCCCTCAATCTCCGGACTGCTGCTGAGTGCTAAAGTGAATGCAAGAGTTCAACCTTACCCCTAAGTCTAGCAGTTTAAGGTATGAATGCTGCTATTCTGTGATGATCCCTATCCTACAGTACTAGAGGGTCCCAGGGCATAGTATCAACAGTTTAAGATCTCAGAAGATTGCTACCTCTGTAACCCAGGCCTTACAAGGCAGCCTGTTTTTCTGAGGGAGCGCAGGAGCGAGGGCATCCTGGCCTCTTTCTCCCTGTACAACCCCAGCTTTTACTGCAGAACACAATAAAAAGGTCAGCAGGAACACTCATACAGAACATGTGGCTATTTCTGCTCCACACAGACAGAAGCAGGGTCAGAGAAAGGTTGGGATCTCTAATGACATCTATTTTCAGTTAAGATTCTCTAGCCTTACAGATTCTTTAGGAAAAATATTTGCAGATGGCCCATCAATCTGTGCTGTGCTCCCCTCCCCCTCTCTCACAAACACACCGAGCATCTGCTGTACCATTGTTTAACGGTACTGCAGCTTTGCACGGAGGCTGGGTCTCAAAACCTGGAGATCTGTGTGCAGACGGAGGCAGAACTGTGGCTCTGCGCATATCAACTTGACATTGGTCCCAAGGCAAATAACATCCATGCTTTCCACATCCAAGTTTCTCCATAAACAGCAAAACATAGTCCCTGAAGGAGGTCTGCAAAATTATATCAGTGGGATTTCTTATTGTTATGAGTAAGGGTATAAAGAATCTTAGATGCCAACATACAGAAATTGACAACAATGCTCTACTTTCAGATAGGTTTTACAGGTACAGTAAATAATACTTTCTGAGTTTGCATATACCCAGAAACTAACTGAAGCATTATTACATTCTTGCATTTGTTATAAAAAGGCTCACTTAAAACTTCCAGTAAGCATTTACTGGAAGTAAACTGCAATCTACCTCCTCCATAAGAGGTTTGCAATTTAAGCTTGTAGCATAAATGTTTGTGAGGTATGCCACAGAACAGTGCTTCAAAAATTTGTATATTCTCATAAGATTTCTCTTTCTAAGAGAAAGAAATTATTTTCCCTCCCTTCTCTGCATTATCAAAATAAGTAATCTGCTGGGGAGAACCACAGACTGAGAGTGTAAGACTCAGTCTTACTACCAGCTCTGCGTGCGTGGAAGTGACAGCAATATAAAGGGATCAATCCTACAGTCAGCTCTGTGCACGCTTGCATAATTCCAATAATAACCTCCTTTCAAATGCCATATGCCTTGTGGAACACAGAAAAAGCATGTATTTTCTCAAAGATGTAGGACCTCTTCATGAACAACTTGGTCACTGCCTTCAAGAGACAGCAGAGAATTTTAAAAATTATTTATCCCATGTTATTTTCTTAGCCAAGTGAGGAGCACCACCCTGGTTATTCAAGGCATGTCAGGACATGGAAGTCCTCATGCAGCAATTAATGAGAATAACTTCTACATCCACGTGACATCTCAAAGTCAATGACAGTTCATGTAAAGCCTGTATGTTGCTAGATACAAGATACAGACCCACTTCAAACCTTCTTCTTTCATCAACATTGTGCTTGTGAAGCACAGAAATCTGTCTTCTCATTATACTGCTAGGATAAGCTGCATATATAAGCTCAATTACTAGTCGGTAAAGGGATACTCCAAATTAAACACCAGAATTATAGCCAGGAAGCTCTCTTATTCAATGTTACTAAGCTACTCCAGCCTAGAGGCAGTTCCTTAAGACAAGACACATGCTGTTTCACTGCACCTAAAATCATAATCAAATCCATTAAATACAACGGTATATATTTATATGGGCACATGCACAACGAAGAAAGCTTTGTACATTTTTATATTTTGGATGCAAACACATTAAGTCTCCGGAAACACTTTTCAGAAAGTTCCAGTAAGAGCATGTCCTCTTATTATAAGGCATTCTCAACTCTGAGCACCATGATGGAAGTGAAGTAATACATCATCCTAAGTAGTACCAGACTGTAGAAATGCAGAACATGACTGCATTTTCCAAGCTATAGCAGCACAGGTTCTGCAACAGAGAGGACTGGTGATAGGCATACATGGCTCTTCCACCATCCCTCAACAGAAACACTGTTATTCCAAACAGATTAACAATGATTATTCTGTAGGTACTTCATTTCTCATAATGCACAGTTCTCTGGTGGATTACACGTAACATAACTGGCACCTGTGAATATTCAGCTTGTCACCTTCAGCTGGCTCAACGCTCACAATCCATAGAGATCAAGTAATTTGTTTCGGTCAGACCCTGCCACATCTGCTTTAGTCTCATTTCCACCCAGCCCAAATGCTTTATACTGTAAAAGTATCATTTACCCATTTTGTGCAGAGCTATTGTGTGTTTCTGAGTCGTCACTGTCGCTGATGACAATTGTGTCTGCATCAGTGCTGCTGGCATGGCCATTTGCCATTCCATTGTGATGGGCTGGAGCTATGACTTCCAAAATCTTACACTGCAACCTGAAACAAAACACAGATATTTATTACTGTCAAAGTTTCTTAGTAGTGCAAGGAGTCTAAAGTTGTAGCAGGTGTTATTTTAAGAATACATATATAACTTCACATTGCATTGTCTATTAAATAAGTAAATACCTAAAAGCCATGCACTGAAATACTAGGCAAGCTATTAATTTCATGAGTTCCATCTAATAAATGAACAAATTCATCTGCTTACACAGCTATCAGCTTTACTACTCAGGACAACAAATCAAGCCACTGGTAGAATTATTTGTGGTTATAATTTTTTTTGTTTCAGTTCTCACTTAAGTAAACTAAAAAGTTAACTTAATGTGTTACTTTAAAACCAGACACCAAACCTTTTACATTTATTTTGATAGCAGTCTAAGAAAAGCAAAAGATTTTCAGATCCCAAAGTATTTTTGCTTATAAAAGAGATCATCATCTACCACTGTCCATGACCTAAATAAACAAGGCTGAAATGATCATTATGCATCTAATCTTAATAATGGCCCATTTATCTGCTGACACATATTAGGGCTCCATCTGGCATGCACACAATTGACAAAACAAGTCTATCCCTTTGCCATCCTGAATGCTAGTTATAAAAGGCAGAATTAACTACATATTAAAAAGTATAATTAATCAACACTTCATGCTGTGTAACTGTATTATAGCTGGTTCTTAACCACTAACTTTCACCCCTTTCTGGAGTTCCACGGTTCATATTTTTTAGTTTAACCTCCTAGAGCCTTGTCTGCTTCATGAAAATTAACTGTTGCAGGCAATGGATGCTGTCACATACTGCCACTAGAAGCTCAAAGGGTGGGAGGAGAAAGAACACATAATAATTCTCTTCTCTGAGCAACAAACACTGTCACTTGAAATGAATAAAATAGAGAATACATGAAGCACAGAGCTTGAATTACTGTGGCATCATGCCTAAGTTAAAAACAAACAAACAAAAAAAACAACAAATCTATGACAGACAAATTCTAAGTGTTCTTCTATCTGAACTGAACATTGGCAAAAAGGAAAATGTCAAAACATTTCTTAAACACCTCTTTCTGCAAGCAGACAGTACTATCCAAAATCTGCACACATTGTGGAGGGGGAAGAGGGGGGCAGAGGGAGAAAAGTTGAAAACATTAAAATATCCTACGTCATATTCGCTTGTGAATTTAGCTAGGACCAGTAACGCAGCTAGTGCCCATAGCTGTCCTCCCCAAGCCTCTATCCAACAGGGAGAGAGCTCCAGGACGCTCCAACAGGTATGTTGTTTTAAAAAAGAGAGAGAGACACCAAAAAAACCTGGTAACATCCTTACATATATTCCTGAAGACAACAATATGACCAATGATTAATTATCCACAGGGTCACCAGAACTGCCTGCATGCAGAGGCAGCCTAAGTCTGCTGGACTCCCCGACCGCAGGCACGCTGCCATTCCAATGCAGCCAGCCTGGTTTCCAAAGCTGGCTGGTCTGGGGCTGGAAGACACGTTTTCATGGCGAGTGGAGCCCAAGCTAATTAACTGTGCAAATCTAAACAGACTCTGCGTAAAGAACCAAGAGCACCCAAGTATGTAATGGAGACAGAGCCCAGTGGCTGTTCACAAAATAAGTCCAAGTACAACAAGCCTTATTAAGGTCTGGCCCAGCACCAGACTCCAGCCGAGTCCTAAGAGAAAAGTCTGTCATTACAGTATCTTGGTTTTCCAGTATTTGGAACATCACAGCCTGCCCTTCATACTAAATGATATGGAGCTGGCTGCATGGAAGAATGTGTATTATTAGGCTGGTTTTTTAAATCCAACAAAGATCACCAGCTAAAAAAGACTTCTTAGTAGAATTATTTTTGTTTCAGATTAACTCTCTAGGAAGTACATTTTATAAATTCAATTTAAAAACACTTTTAAACTAATCTCTAATGGAAAATAATCAAAAGCAACAATGCTTAAGGCTACTGACACTTTTTCTAATTTGTTTACTATTTAAAGACCACTAGAGGGAGCACATATACACTAAATTTGCAATCACAGTAAAACCGCCACATGAAAGCTAAATCACAACCTACTCTACCCAATGCCATGAAAGGACAAAGAGGCTACAACAGACACACACGAATCAATCCTCCTGGACAAAAAGACTTGAATATTTAGTCACCGAGTATTTTACCAACACTTAATTTACCTGCTTATCTACCCTGTAATTTACAGGGTATCACATCTCCTTCTGTAAGGATGGAGATTATATATTCTATACACTTGATTCAGTAAGTAGCAAAATCCCCAATACAGCTACCTTTTTTTTAAAATCTTTTTATCATTAAACAGGGAGAATCACTAATAGAATAAGCTATCACAGAAAGCAAGTGATTCTCCATCCTCTATGCCTTCATTCAAATCATTACCAGAAATCTTTGGGGAAGGAATCAAGTGAAACACACATTACCTGGCTCAATAAAAGCATAATCCAATGAAATTTAATGGTTACTGATACACAGGAGATTAAAGAAAGTGATGCAACTGTTCCTTCTGGCATAAAGAAATAATAATTTATGAATGAAGACTTTTTTAGCCTCACTACAGTCAAGTCACAGCTAGTAGAAGCCAACTCCCTGGGCTAAGAGAGGCAAAGACACTCTGCTTCTAGTGCAAACAAAGGTCTGCTCTTAGTAATCTAATAATTCCATGAGATCACTTATTACAACTCTTGTTTTATATCATAAGGCACATAAAACAGCACAGCAGAAAGCTGAAGCAAGACACTCAAAGCATACCACTTGAAATGCTTTCTTTCTAAAAGGGATACCTTAAAAATCTTTAAGAGCTTATGTCAAAGTCAAACCATGCTCACTCACTATTTCCCATAAAATAAGAACTGGGGCACCTTAATCTAAAAAGACAGCAGCATTAAATAAATAATACGTACCCCAATATCCCCCTCAGTCAGGAAGCACTTTCATCAAATAGAAATAAATACTGTGAAAAAGCTTACAGCCACACTAAGTGAATGCCAAAGGTATTCAGAAAAGGATAACTTGAGAATAGAGCCATCGTGAACATTTGCACAATAGCCCCAGCAACTCTAGCTCAGAGACTGACAGCCAAAAGCTAGAACAGTAAACCTGCAAAAGGATTACCCTATACTCAATCAGTTTTGCATACCTCTTTCTGCACTACAGACTGCTATCAACAACAGGGTACCAGTCCCCTGACCTGTCCCAAGGATCGCCTTTACGCTCACAGCTTTGGGTTTTGCTACACTCGGAAACCAAGCTCTTTGAGGTCTCTTATGTTATAGGAAAGATTCCAAGAAGTACTTGGCCTATATGATTAAATATGAGGGAGGGAGCGGGGGGGTTGAAGACAGAGAACACCACCACAGGAACCCAAAGTTTTTAAACATGAAGGAAGACAGAGGAGGTATCACCAATGTAATTTTTCAAAACACCACTGCACATCTCCTCCTCTCTCAAGTGAAAAAAACCACCAGATCTTCCATTGATTTTCATGAATTTTAGTAGGGCTGGTCAGCTGCACAGGTGAAAGAACATAACTGACTCCAGCAGCATAAGAACAAGAGACATTGAGTGGAGACTGTGGCACAGGACACAGTTTCTCCAGAAGCCCAACTTCATCAGTCAAGGAGAACAAATCTGGGTTGTACTTTGAAGAGCAGCCTAACACAACTAGCAGAAAACTGTAAGGTCAGACTGAACCTTGTCACTCCCAGAAGAACGGTAAGGAAGCGGCAGGCTAAAGGTGTACCAAAGCAAACTGCACCTGCAGCCTCAGGCTGCTGCTCCACAAGACCCAGAGAGGACTTAACAGTTTAAGACCACCAAAGGGGGAAATCTTCCCTTGACATTCCTCCTTCCAGCCACATACCTGGTGTGGTGCTTGCCTTTTGTAGCTCTGGCAGTCAGTATCATTTATTGATTGCCATTAAATTGAATTCAACGACCTGACAATCCCACCCCCAAAAAAACTAACCCAACAGGAAAAGCCAGGTACATTTGTGTCGGATGAGCTGCTTGAAGGATCTGATGAGAACTAGAGCATGTATAAGAGGCAAATATCGGCCACAGACAAAAGCAGAGGAGGAAGGAGGAAGAATAAGTCCTCCCACATTTAGAGGCCCTGAGACACTGTAATTTCTTGAGTAGCTCTGTGATTTCTGTAGTTTATCCTTGCTAACTGAAAAGTGACATCTAGGCAAGTCAACACTGGGATAGTAGGAAAGTCTGTTCCAGAGAAACCACACACCTAACAAGGTAGTTGGGTAAGTCATGGTACAGGCTTCAGAGTCACCAGTAGTCCAAGAGAAGAGTGATTCAGGAAAGCCCGGAACAAAGGGTAAATATAACTTACTTGCCAAATTTCTCTTTCATTCAGCTCAACAACTCAAAGGCACGTACACAAGTTATTACGAGCTGTGGGACAAGTAGGTATCTCCATCTACCTCGGCTGAAGCAGAACACCACCACAATTTTAAGAGAAAGAGAAGCTGCACTCCACTATGTAACGGGCCAGAAACAGCCATCACAGGATGTCAAGCAGAAACCTTGACCCTACAATTACTGGCACTTTCATTTACTCAGAGGAGTCCTTTCCAAATGCCAAGTAGGCTTTCACATCCAACCAAGGCTAGAGTTATAAGCTGTGAGAGAAGAGACCACTTCTCGCTGCCCGTCAATTGAGCATTCTGCACAACAGCTTTTAATCTAGCTGGCACTAACTACTGTGATAGAAGTAATAGTCTGGCACACTGCTGTGTCCTCATTTCAAGCCAAAAAACAAGGTGCCTTGGAGGCCCAGGTGAGTTGCAAACGTGCCTCTGTATGCTTTACAATAAGCAGACAAAAACCACCCCTTGGATGCAGAAGCCTGTTTCAAATGGGGCAGCGGGGGAATATTGCAAAAATTTGAGGCCAACTTTTAACATAAAGAAAACAATCATCAGTGAGTCAGAAGCAAAAGGAAAGTCACTTTTTAAAACAGACACCCAAATGAAAGAAAAGTTTTTCAAATGCCAAAATTAAAAAAGCACACCTTTTCTAACGGTATGTAAAGTTAGTTGAATACAAAAAAAACCCCCAAGAGTAATACAAGAAGCTATAGTAGCAAGTACCAAGCACCACCAAAAAGCTATAGCCTCATTCTGTTTTGTCATCTTTTAGTAAGTTTTTAAGTAGTAAATGTCAGATAAGTGCAGTAACTCATATCCTTGTCCTAACAGTTCTCATACACTTGAAAGTAATTAGGGAGATAAAAGCAAGATAAGATCTGAAGGAATAAGTGACATCTTTTACTAAGCTAACTGGTACAGTTTAATGCACACACAAAACAAAGGCACACAACAAAGAGACAAGTTTTAGGCACATAATGGCTTCCTGAAGTACAGTAAGAGGTGCTGGTTTCGAATTTTAGCATCTTCATTTGTCTGTCAAGCTATACGTAAGATTGTATGCTTCAAAGAAACTAGTAAGAAGCATGTTTTTGCTTAGGACAAGAGAACCCTATATACACAGTAGCTGCATCAGCTGTCTCCTGTGGAATTAGGACAGCCCTAATAGTAACACCAGTATGTGCATCCTTTTGACTGCCCAGCCTTCAGTTCATAGTATTCCACTGTGTCCTGGTTTTGTCTGGGATAGAGTTAACTTTCTTTCTAGTAGCTGGTACAGTGCTATGTTTTGAGTTCAGTATGCGAAGAATGTTGATAACACACTGATGTTTTCAGTTGTTGGTAAGTAGTGTTTAGACTAAGTCAAGGATTTTTCAGCTTCTCGTGCCCAGCCAGCAAGAAGGCTGGAGGGGCACAAGAAGTTGGGAGGGGACGCAGCCAGGGCAGCTGACCCAAACTGGCCAAAGGGATATTCCATACCATGTGATGTCATGCCCAGTATATAGCAAACTGGGGGGACTTGACTGGGGTGGGGCAGATCGCCGCTCAGGAACTAACTGGACATCGGTCGGCAAGCGGTGAGCAATTGCATTGTGTGTCACTTGGTTTGTATATTCAAATTCTTTTATTGTTATTATTGTAATTTTATTACTGTTATTATTATCATTATTATTTTCTTCTTTTCTGTCCTATTAAACTGCTTTTATCTCAACCCACGAGTTTTACTTTTTTTCCCCCGATTCTCTCCCCCATCCCACTGGGTGGCAGGGAGTGAGTGAGCGGCTGCATGGTGCTTAGTTGCTGGCTGGGGTTAAACCATGACATACTGATTAAAAAAAAACAACCACCCAGAAGTCATTAAACAAACAAATCAAACCCCATATCTTTAAATTTATAACTATAAAAGTAGAGAGTGTACCCAGAAATGAGAGCTAACAGAGATTGGCAGCATCCAAAAATAGTTGTAACAGCTGTTCAACAATCTATAAGAAAGGAGTTGCAGGTTCTCTCCCAGATATCATCGTCTCATAGCTTCTATTAGTCAAATACAAATATATTTATTAGTCAACAAATACAAATATATTTATATCCCAAAGGACTTAAGGGCAGTGTAAAGTGAATTCCTTAAACATGATTTTTCCAGGGCTAGGAGTTGACTGATCTTTAAACACTAATGCTGGAATAATGCAAATTGTACTTGCTCTATGAATAGGTAAGCTGCTCTCCAGTACTGTCAGCTATGCTGTTTGATAAGCACCACACTGACTTTGCTACTGGAATTCAAGTTCACCTTTCAAAATAAAGTAGGAAACTTTGTAGGTAGGACCTTATGCTTAAGCCCTACCACTAACAAAAACACATTGTAACTTTCTGATTCTGTAGACATTAGCTCCTGTGCCTCTACATCCAGTCAGCTTTGAAGTCTACATGTCAAAGGAGGAAAATTTGTTGGTGGACTAGAAAATAATGGAAGACACTTTGCCTTTTACTATGTAGTGGTCTTATATTAACTTATCCTAGTGCTCAGAAGACAAATATATATATATATATATATATATAAGCAAGTAATACTTTGTTGCCAGCTGGACTGAAAAAATTGGAAAATTAGCTATAACCTTATCTTTTACAAGGATTATCTTTGATTATCTTCTACCATCCTAACTCCATATCAGCTAGGCATAGTCATGACCCACAACATGCTTCCTGTGCCCCAGTTAAGACTTAGAGATGACAAAAGTATGCAAATCTTTTAATTGGCCTAATGCAGTGGTTAATCCACTATGGACAGTCCTAAAGCACTGGGGCACCAGCCAAACAATTGATGAGTTAAAAAAAGAAGTTTCACTTACAGACAAGGTTGCTCTGTGATTATCTACATTTCCTTCAGCTTGGCAATGGTCAACATCGGAACATTCAGAGCAGAGAAAGGATGTTAACCTGTATGTAATGTATGACCAGGTGCAGCAATCTTCCTAACAGAGAACTTTGTCTACTACTTCTGTAAGTAGATTCATTTTAAGAACACTACATTTTCTTAAAGCATTCTGGTGCTCCTTGCTCACAGACATTAGGCAAGTATTCTTTTGCAGTGGTGTCATCTAGTGGTCAAATTCAATGAAAAAAGATATTCCTTTTTTATATCTGCCACGTTCTGTGATGTCTTCTTTCTTATACACTACCTTTAAGCAACCTATTTTAGTCTGCAGGTGGTTGACTTTTAAGTTCCGTACTAATTGATGGACAGCAATTGGTTGTCCCCCAGCCTCCACAGGGAAGGGAGGGTATCATCACATAAGCTATTTTTAAGGGCGGAAGAGGGGGAGCTGAAGAGCTAGTAGAGTCGTCCAACCTAAAACCTCAGATCTCTTCACTGCTCAAATCAGACTGCAAGCTTATAGATGAACTAATTATCACACTGCTCATTTGTATACCCCAATAAAGACAGCCATTATTTCTTGTGATAGCACCCAGACTCAGAACACTGATTAAACCACAACTGGTTGTTTACACATGCTTTAAATCTAGTTTTTCCTCCAACAAAGTAAAATAATTAAAAAAAATAAGCACAGTGCTGACCTCAAGCAGAAAAGAATAGGTCCTACAGCTGAGTGAGTGAGGCTGTTGCAGGTTTTATTTGGTGTGTCTGAGCCGCTCACTGAGGTTACTTCAGGTAGGCGTTCCACACCACATAGTCCCAACTTTCAGTTAACTGAGTTTAGATACCAAGATGTTGAAAATCAATTTCACAAGTTTCAAGTACCAATAATACAACACAGTACTAGGACACCAACAACTGGACAGGTTACTGCAGGAGATGCCAGTCTTTACACAAAAACAAAAGGCCAACTAGTACGTTATGGGTCTTAAACTTTCAGTTCTGAAGCGCAAACATAGGAAGCAATTCCAGTGATGCGGTCAACATTTTTCCTCTGCTTCAATGAAGTGTCATCTAAAACGTTAGCTGTTTATTTTATATCTTAACTGATGATAGTTAACATGAAATACTGCTGTAATTCCCCCCCCCCCGCCAAACAAAATCTCAAATAATTTCCATGCCTTTTTCAATAAATTACTTTCCATAAACAGCAATTTTACATTCTAAATAACAGTACTAATAGCGTCAGCTGTTTTCAATTCCTTGGCAACTCAGGACTTAATTTGAGATTAAGTTTTCTGTCTATATTATATGATGTTTCTGACCAACGTTTCAAATAATAATTTTGTCTTTTATGAAGGCAGTACTAGGAAAACATTGTTACACAACTCCTACAGTTCTTTAACCAGGAATCCAAGCACCTCATGTTTTAAAGCATAGCACAGCTGCCACTCTGGAGAAAAGACAGCCCCAGTTTGGCCAGAAAAGCTGGACACATACAAGTCAAAAAAAGCTGGCAATTTTTAATCAATACATCACCTTAAAGTTAAAGAGAAAGCAGAATTATCTCCTTGTGGCTTCTACTAGATTACCAAACTGCACGCATCATTTTCAGAGACTGCCTGAATAAGCCACATCATAGCATTGGGGGGCCTTCTCCACAATGTCTTTCTGGTTGATAAGGGCTGTTAAGACACCGGACATACCAAAACAACAGGAAGACAGAATATCTCCCAAACTCTCTGAGTTCCTCCTACCAGACTTCAGCAAGAAGGCGGAAGCAGCCAAATTCAAAACTGAGCAGCACTACAAAAGGCTGGAAACCAGAAGAGCCCGATAGGGACGTAAGACCAGAAAAAGCAATGGGGCATCAGATTCTGCAACAACAAGAACACACGGGTTGGATACAAGAACCATTGGTCTCAAAAAAAAAAAAAAAAAAAAAAAAAAAAAATCTTCTTTTGCCTAACCTCTGCACAAAGCACTTGTCCTCTTACTCTTTCTAGATCACCTGTCCTTGCTTATAGTACTGTAGACTACTTCATACGTTCAAGAAGAAAACATTTACATTAAGCCAAAATGCTAACCTTTCTAGTGTTTGTGTTCACTCCCATTTATTTTGTTCACAATCTAGAAAGCTGCATCCAAACAATCTATCCTACAAGAATATTACATGTGCAAAGTTAGGAGTTATAAAATATCAGTACTTATATTGCTTGAGCAATCCCTGGTTACACATGCATTATGTTGTGGGCTTTGCATTTAATGATGCACAGAGCTCAGATAACAAATGATCCTGCTGATGTTACACTTGCTAAAAACTCCATACATAAATTCAGCGGAAGAGTTTATAACACCATGACACAACTGGGTTTTCATGATCTGCCAAATTCTGTTGGTCTCATAGGATGCTGTTACACTATAGATGGACTGTGAGCATTTTTGCTAGTAAAGATCACAAAAACATAGCTGCACATGACACACACACACACAAATCACTCCTGAACAGCCATGTTATTTACAAGTAACATGAGTTGGTATACTTAATCCCCAATGTAGTACTTCAAAATACAGGTCAAAGTCAACTGCTAATTGGGCAGAAGAATAACTATGTCTCACCTCCTCCCACTTTGTATTCTTTAATTACGTCTCTCTAAGTATAAAAATCGCTCTGCATTACCATGTTATTTGCACCATTTCCTGGATTTAGTATTAAAGGTCTGAACTAGCTCTTTGCTATACATTTGTCCAGAACATCAGTGGCAATCAGCTAAGGCAAATTTTTCATGCTTCATTTTACCAGACACAAATTTATACTTATGTAGTTTAAAACATACACTCTCTAGCAGATTAATTTTCTATGGAAAAAAATTTATCTGAATCTTTGGTATTTTGAATGGTATCTAGCCCACCCCAAAGGCTTAAGAAATTTAGCTTATATACTATTAATATGTTCATCTGTGAAAGTGGAACATAAACACAAAATTGTTAGATATGTATCTCAACACAACTTTGAATAACCAAGAAGACTGAATTAAAGGCTGGTAAAAAATGATAGCACTATCGTCATGAGATAGAATCATATCACAACTTTATCTGAACAGAATTTAGCTTACAGAGTAAGTAGAAATCATTTTGTTAAGGCAAACTTAAAAAGTGATTTATGATGGTCTAAAAAGAAAAGTGAAAAGGACTCTGAATTTCAAAAGACAAAGAAAGAAGACAGACTTGTATTTATCACATATAAGCCTACTTCTCATTTAAGCTTTGAAAAGCTAAGATGCACATGCATAAATACTTTAGCAAAGAGTTTAGAAAAGTAATAGAAAGACAGGAGGGTTGTTCTTGGGAAAGAAAGGTTGTTCTTCTAAAGCATTCTTTTTGCTATTAGTTTGGAAACTGACAGCATCTTCAAAGTTTGAAGACAAAGGCATTTCATTGAACAAATGAAAACCAACACCTGTACTACACTGACAGTTCATAATGTTTAGGTTTCTAGTTTAAAAAAAAAAAAGAAGAAAAAACTTATTATCTAAGCAAAATGACTGTAATACTAGTGGTAACTTGACTCTAGTCATTAGACAAGTATAAAGATGAGAAAGATAGAAACAAATTTTGGATATAGGTTTTCTGTACAGAAAGCAGCAACTCTACTGAAGTTGTTCCTGTCCCAGCTTTGCAGACTGGGACTTCACTGGTTGAAAGAAATAGAGCAGGGAAGACATGGAAAGCTTTTCTATTAAGCACTGACCTTACATACGTACCCATACAAATTTCCTTACAACTTATCTCCTGCAGTGCATCAACAGATTTTTCTTCCTTGTGTAGTACAAAATTTGCCTTAAGATCTGATCAGCTACTCATACAGAATAACTATGTCCTCCAATGACCATTCTGAACCAGCACACTCCTATCACCCAGTACACACTAGATTACACGCCAAGGCCTCAGGATAGCCACAGACGCCCCATCCACTCTGCAATGTAAGCTGGCGCCTTCCTCCTGAAAAAAGCAAAACAAAACCACCCCACAAATGAACAAAAAAACCCACAGCAACAGATGAACCCACAAAGGCTTTAACACACATTCTGCAGGTATTTCCAAGTTGAGCACGTCTAAGCCCTTCCCATTTTAAACTTCGGTTAGGTGAAAATACAAACTTATTTAGACAAAACATGGACCTTTTCTAGCACTCTTGCAGAAGCTGCTTTAAAGAAAGACTCAAGCTAGCTACGTGTTGTAAAACAATGTACTTATACCAGAGAGCCTATGTAATAATGATATGAGAAAGAAAGCATCTGAAGCTCAAAATTCTTCCAAGTTTTCAATCAGTCTAAGATAACAATAAAACCACTTGCAATACATACATCAGCCTAAGACCAAGCATAACACTAACTCCAAGTGGGGTGAAAAAAAACATCACGCTAAATTCCAGATAATCATGCATTACAAACATTTTATAATTAATTCCCAACTTCTGAGAATGCAGTCACAATTTTCGCCACTACCTAAAAAGCAAAAATCCAACTTTCATCAATTCTTTAAGCTTTCAGTAGTTCAGCCATTCTGAGTATACAGAACACCACGTGATGAACTACATTCTGCATGATTCATCAAAACTTTCATATGATTTTTAATTCATAGCTTCCCCTAGTTTCTCATTAAATCTCATTCTACAAACAACCCACCTTTCTCACACCAGGGGACTGACATTCCTTTGCAAATCCACCACACAGACAAAAAACTGCAGTCTCAAGACCCGAGAGAGCTGTCCTGCCTCCACAGCTGCTTCTAAGCTAAGGAAAGAGATACCAAGCCCAGCAATACAATCCTTAATTAAAGTAGGGAGGAGCAGTAACAGTATCGCTAGCTTATTCATCACATCTCACTTCACAGGTGTTTGATGGAGTTTCATTATCCTGATTTCTGGTTTAAAAAAAAGCACACACAAAAACCACCCACACCAAACAAAAAGAAATACATGTTTATTTTTAAGTATACTTACCTTGCACCATTACTTCTAACTACTTCCACTGTTTCACCAACAAAATACCGATCCTTGACATAAGCAAAGATTTCATCACAGATCTCATGAAGTCGGGAGCGATGGGTAAGGGTGGCCAAGTAGAGAACTGGAATGATGAGGGCCTCTGGAAAACTTTGAAGATTATGTCTGGCTTTCTTCTCTGATTCCAGTGCTTCCTGATATGTGAGTCCTGGTTTACCTGTCACAGCACAGCTCCACACAAGGCTGTTGCACAGAATGGTGCGTTCAAAAAAATCACTGAAAAGAAAGGCAGGGTGAGGGGGGAGAGGGAGAGAGAGAGAGAAAGAAAACAGTTGAGTTCTGACTAACATTTTCAATTTGCTCACAATTAATACAGCAGCAGATATCTTTTACAAGCCTGAAATGCAAAGGCAGCTCTACTCCTGTACAGGTTGTGGATAATCAAGGGTTATTTACCACTTTTTAGCCATGGCATGGTAAATTGCTGTTGTAAAACCAAAGTCTCCTCTCAATACAGACTATGGTAACAGCATCAAGACCTAGAAGTGCTACAAACAAATATTCACGTATAAGAAGCCTTATGCATAAGAATAATCACACTGAGTTTTAACAGGTATCATATCCTCCTCACATCTCCCACATTTCCACAAATATTTGCCAGAGGAGGGTTTAAAACTGTACAAACATAAAATAACCTTAAGATCACAGAACCACGTTGAAACTTGAACAAGTTTCAGATTTTGAGTGCCCTAGCTCACAAATTAAAAGATGGGAGAGGTAAAAAATTAATGTCAAGTGGTTCTCTAAATAGTTTTTATTCCTATACTGTTTGCATTGCTCTTAGGAAAAGCATTAAACTATTTTTTCCTACAGATTCTTCTCCTCCATTGTTCCACTAGCAAAAATCGATTCTCCTCCTTCCCTGTATTTCCAATTAATGCTAAAATTACATAGTTGTTATTGCTTATTTACTAGTTATTATATTGGAATCAAGAATGAAGAGTTTTCATTAGTCAGTATCTGTCAATTTTTGACAGGTATCAGAAAAACAGCAGTTTGTTAAAACACCTTCTAGATTAGAGTAGATGATAGAGCTATTCACAGAACCATGTTAAAATTTATCACACACTATGGATCAGTGATTGGACACAAGAGCAATCTTTCAATATGCCCCAGTTCAGACAATGGTTTTTATTTGCTTTCCTTTAAAAATCTTAACAGACCAGTATTGATAAATATGCGATGCACAACACAACAAATGCCGTTTTCCCTTGTATCAGTTCAACATAGCTATTTTAAGACAAACAGTACTTTCAGAACACTGCATGCTACACAAGATACCTATACTGGAGTTTCATTCCTGAAAAAAAGAATTTACACTGAGGAGCGTTCCCATTTTTAAAAGGCTAGAACTGTTCAAATCATTTCTAATAATGGGGTTAGAGAATTGGACAGGTCACACTTCCAAGTTTTTCTTGCAGGCTCCCTGCAAACTCAAGCCGGCAAACATGCATCAGACAGACTGATGCAGAAAATAATGTTCAATGCAGATAGACAGATGAACCATAACATTTTGTAAATGAAAATGAAAATTCCAGATTGAGGACAATGGAGGGTCCTGGCTCAGATAATCCTTTCTGTATGAGCACAGGATTCCTCCGAGTGAGAGAAAGATGCTCTAGTAAGAACATCAGCTGCAAGAAGGGGAAAAGGACAGAAGAGGAAGAGATATATTATCCAAATAATATTTAATAGCTACAAAATCTCAGATTTTTTATATCACCTGCATCTACTTAATATATTTGACAGTACATGGGTCTAACACATTGTAAGTAATAAGCAATAATTTGGGTTTGGTTACTCTAAACAAAAAAAGGTGAAGAACAAAGGAGAGAGAATGAGAGAAATTATTCTTCAATACATGAAGAACTGATGGCTGTCAGTCATTCTTTGTGCACAGGACAGAATACCCTTTTTTTGCTGTCAACCACGGTGTATCAGTATCTTTATAAGGTATAGAATAGTTACTTAAACATTTTAAGGAACAGGTTAGACAAAAATCTGCCTGCCTTTTTTTTTTTTTTTTTAAAGAGGTGATAAAACATGATCTCTTCAGGTCTCTTCCTGCCCTACATTTCAATACTTCTGTATTAGATTCACAATAATTTTTAGTAGTCTTACTGACTTCAATGGATAAAGAAACATTTACTCAAATCTTCATGCAGCTGTGTGTCTCTACATATATTTTTATGTCTCACCAAAGAGGTTCTTGATAATTATCTTTAGCCATGAAAAAGAAAACCACCCTAAGTGTTATTAAAAAAGGTACCAGAACATATTCTCAAAAAGTATGAAAGTAAAAGGGGAAAAAGAAAGGGGGGGGGGGGGGGGAGAGAGAGCAGAGAGGGAGGGAGAGACAGGTTGACGCTGACCGTGTCCCTTTAAGAGCTGCTGTTATTCTTTGTGAGGGTATACCGGGCAGTCATGCTATTTAAAGCAACAGCATTGAACTTGGGGGGGGGGGGGGGGGGACACACAACTGGAAAAAAAACAAACAAACCAACACCCCCCCCCCCCCAAATGTTTTTAATCCATGATTATTACAAGTGCAAAATTCTAAGATTACTTTAACTGAAACATATTTGAGGAAAACATTTTTTTTCATTTGCATACAAGAGTAGTTCGTGTATCTAGTTTCATTCTCCCTCATTTCCTCTTTTGTTTTGTGTGGATTTTTCCCCTGTGAACTTACAGGGAAGGCAAAAATTGTGTGAAAAAAATTACATTCGATTTTGAAAGCATTATTTGTCTTTAGCTAGTCGTTACCTACAGCACATCAAAACCATCTGTGCTTAGTCTGTTAACACAGTTTTATTACAATGTTTTAATGATCTCACTTTAACTTGGTTTGAGGGAGAGAAGAAAACAAATTCCCAACGGTATAGGAGTAGGTGTTCTTTGTAGTACTCTTTCTGTCCCTGTCTCTCTCTGGTGCACGTCAGTTATCACAAAAAGACTTACAAAGAGCAGACACAACAGCTACCAAACCAAGAGAACAGCAGCGGAAGGAGCGATACCCTTTCTCCTTAAGCAAGAGTAATAGCACACGATCATATTCTACGTTCAACTTAAATTCACAACAGCAAGTGCATCTGCTGCTAGGTTGCATCTGAAGCCTTATCTACATCTTTATCTAGGGTATTACAGTCTTTGGGGCCTCCTCACCAGTTCAAGACCTCTCTAACTTGACAACACAGAGAAGGAAGTTCATACAAAACACATCCACAAAGCTCACTTGCACGGTCACATCTGCCTGCGAGAAGTCAAACAGGACTGCAGCGCCCTAGTGAAGATGTCCACATCAGCTCAACTACTCGAGGAGCAGAGACTAAAAACTTCAGTTGTCTTTCTAGTAGTAATTAATGCTGACTTCTCAGCTGGATGCCTTTTTTCATTTACATTATATAGTTAGTTTTCCACGCAAGGCAAGGTAAACAAAATTATCAGCAAATGATTAAGTAGTTTAATACCGCTACTTGGTAGGTATTTGATAGGAGGAAGTTCATTAACAGAAGCTAGAAATAAATTACTTGCAATCTTTGTGCTGACTGCAGTTGCAATGGATATAAAAATCCAGCCTAGAAATGACAGATGCCTTTTGCTTGAACTAACCAAGTACTTCCATTGAGTCCAAGATCTACTGCATTTTTAGTGTGTTTCAAGAAGGTGTTTCTTTCCAACCATTTACTTTCATTCATTTCCTTAGCATATATTAAAAACAAGTTGGGGGGGAGGGGGTTGTTTTTTGCCTTTTTTTTTTTTAAACAGAATTATATATCAGAGAATGTAAAATATGAGAAAGTCATGTTAAGTGAAATTTAAGAGAGAGGGAAAAGGCAGGGAAAAAAATATCTTTGGGATGGCTAATTTGTAATAATCATTATTTTTAATCCCAAAGCCCCTGTGAGCTTCTAGTATATAATCTAGTTAGTCTACGGTTGGAGGGCAATCGCCGAAGACCAACTCTGCCATTCTGGATCACAAAAGCATTCTTCTACTCTGCCTTGTCTCCAGAAGTGGTCAAGAATACATATTACAAAGTAATTCACAAAAGAAACAAACAAAACCACAACTGAGAAAGAGACATCTATTCCTTAATATTTATAGTTTAGTTATGCATTAAGGAATATATTTCAAGTTACAAGTTTCTCTTCAACAGAACAGAAAGATCAACCTAATTTAACTAAGGACACTTTAAAAAGCCTTTTGAACAGGTCTCATTTTGACTGTAACCAAGAATTCCACAGCTCAATCTATAAAGACGTTTCGGTAAGTTCTGAAGATGCAAAACTGCTCTTTCCCCCCAGTGTTTTAGAATGAGGAACATTCCCACCACTGTATCTATACTACTCGTTTTCTTTTTCAGGCTGTCTTCACAAGCAAAACTTCCCATACTTCAACAGTAGCTTTCACCACGCATCTATATCCACTATTAACTTTCACAGACAAGGTATCAAAGACTGGTGGTAACATCCCACCGGTTTAATGTGTTTCTCATCCATCCCATGCATCTTGTGCCCACCCATACTTGCTTCTCCAGCTACTATTGTGGGTCCAGGGACTCTGTTGGTCTGTCCCGGAGTCTGTCCCTCTTAACCACGAGTACAACCAAGCACGAAGAACATCAGTTCTGCCAGCTCCTGTTACTCCTGATAAAATACAATCAAACACTGCCACCTCAGTGCACCCCCTTTTAAAGGGTTACAAAATTATGCAATGGTATTTCAGATTAAAAAGGAAATACATTCTTAACGGGAAAGTCACTTTACAAAATACTAGTCTTGCCAAATTCTCCTCACATTAGCATAATGCTTTCTTACATAGAGAAGAGTAATACTAACGTATGATTTGTATTCATCTCTACTAAAGCTGCCATGGGCATGAAAGAAGCTTTTCAACACTAAGTTTGTGCTCTGTTAAAGAAAAAAACAGAAACAAAAAACCAAAACACAACAACAATAAAAAACCAACAACAAGTAAACAAACAAGAAAACAACTTAAGTCTTAACCATTTGTAGTAATTAAAAGCATTCCTATAGTTGAGGAAGGGGGTGAATTCAGGTTAGCATTACGTATCTATACAGCCCACTTGATCTAGTCAGACTCGGTAATTTTTGAATTCTCCCCTGAAAAATTCAAGTTGCTACTGCAAAAGTAGATTCAGAGAAAGATTTAGACAATGGTTTTCTTTCATGCAACAAAAAGCTAACACAATTTTTAAGAAGTGGGCCCTCCCTATCCCCATTAATCTAGTTGCCCTTGCTTAGGCAAAGAAATGGGAGATGTTTTCGGAAGACATCAGCTATTTGAAGCACCACTTTGCAACCAGCAGAGACAAGGATCAGCATCTTTAAAACTTGCTGAAAGATGAGCCTGTGTTCTCTGGTAGATTATGCCACAAACAGCTAACATTAATCCAAACTTACTCACCTGTGCTAGGACACCTTGCTAAGCAAAAAATACTAAACTTTTCAATACAAAGCACCCATTTTACCCAACCTAACAAAACAGCCAGAAGAGAAACAAAACCCCACCTCCCCCACACAAAAACCAGGCATAGCAGAGTTTTCTGCAAAGTTGTCCCAAATACCGTATTCTAAGCCCTGACCTCTGAGCTAACCACCCGCTGACATTTCTAGGGATTGCCTGTGCGAACACAAGTCTAAATTTATCCCTTAATTTGTGAACTTTGGTTAAATGTGGAATTTGGTCTTTCATACTTTTTCTTAGCGACAACATCCCTGCAGTGTAAATAAGCCTGTCAGAGTATTTAAAATATTCACCAGACACTTTCGAGAGCGGAAAGACATTTTAAAAGGATACTTTTCGTGCTGAAATTTTAGCAAAACTACACATACGTGAAACATATTTCAGTGCAGTGTCAAAAAATACATGACAGTCATCTAATTAGGTGATAATAATAATTGTAACCAGAAAAGCAGCTTTCAAAATATTGGAAGCTGGGGGAGGGGGACTTAATTTGTACAGGAACAGGAGGCTGTCAGCTCTTGCTCATTAGGCTCTTATACGCCCCATAATGAAAACACTCCTTACAAAACTTCCAACAAAAAACTCAACACCCCCTGCCCGCCCCCCCCCCCCCCCCCCCCAAGTATATCGACCAGGAAGCACTAAGGCATTACCCTCAAAAGTTACCCAACGCAACTTCTTTAAAATTTTATTAGGCGAAGCGTATTTGAGTAAGAAAAACAAGTCTAAACACGAAAAAGATTTAGGTGTGCTCTAATTTCACAGGCTACAAATGAAAACTATTTCAGATCTAATCTCATCAGTCTGCACGTCTTTAAAAAAAAATAAAGAGAGTTTGGATGCGGGGGCCTTTTTGTAGGCGGGGATGGTGCTGGATCGGACTGGGGGGTGAAAACACATACGTTATCGGCTTTTGAAAAACGTCTCGCTAAATACTTTCAGTCCATTGTTCTTCCAAGCGATAAAGTAAGCGGCAGCAAGTTCGGCACTGCCCGTGCAAATAGGCTTTCAACGGTTAACGACAATTTCACCACGTCCATTGGTCTTTTTACACACGGAGAAGGCAAAAAAGGAAAAACAAACAACAACGGCAACAACAAAAAAGCAAGGGACGGGAAGAGGGGGGAAGACCTCACGAGAAAGACAGATCCTGAGGGGACAGGTGTGCCCGCTCGGCTCCAGGCCGGGTTTAACCCCCGGCGGTGCCGGCCGGGAAGGCAGGGCTCCGGCAGCGGGACCCCCGCCCCGCCGGACAGGTGCAGCGACCCCCGCGGCCGGGCCGCGCTGCGCTCCCCGCCCCGGCCCGGCCGGGGCCCGCCGGCCATTTCCAACCGGGTCAGCCGGCGGCTCCCCGCGGAGGCGGGGCGAGCGCGGCCCTGGGCGGCGCGGCGGCCCCGCGGAGGGCCGGCAACGAGGGGTTAACCGCGGCGGGAGCCGGCCGGGGAGCCGAGCCCAACGGGCTCCGCGGGCGGCGCCCCCCCCCCCACGCCCGCCACCACAACAATAGGGCGGCCGGCACATGCCGGGCGGGCGGCCCCGCTGCCCCGCGGCGCCGGCTGAACCCGGGCCCGGCGCGGCCCCTTCCGCGGGGCGGCCTAGCGCCGTCCGCCGCCGACACGCGGCTGCCGGCGGGGGCGGAGGGGAGGGGAGGGAGGGAGGGGGAGAGCCCGGGCCCGGCAGACGCTCGCTACCACCCGCCGCCTCCCACACGCGCAACTTTCACTTCCCCGGCGGGGGCAGGGGAAGGGGCGACACCGCGGAATGAGCGGGGCTGGGGGGGGGGGGGGAGAGGAAAGAGCCGTCTACCCCTCCTTCCCCGCAAGGGGGGCCCGCGGGATACCCCCGCCGAGGAGGGGCAGGGATTCCCCCTGCCCCGGGCGAGAGATCCGCCCTCTCCCCCTACCCCCCTTCGGGAGGGCACGGGCTCGCCGCCAGCCGCGCCCCCCCCCCCCCCCCAGCCCCCCCGGCAGGGCTCCCCGCGGCGCTGCCGGGGAATCCCCTCCCTCCCCGCCCGCCCAGGTGTCAGCCGTTCGGGGGTTAAACCGCTCCCTGCCCGCCGCCGCCGCCGCCGGTGTGGGGGGGGGGGGGGGGGCAGGACGGACGGACGGACGCGGACCCACGGACGCGGGCACGGGGGTTGTCTCTTACTCGTAGTCCCTGAAGATCTCGTTAGTGACCCTGCAGTAGAAAACGCGCTCGTCCGGCCGAAGGTCGGCGGGGGGCTTCTCCCTCACGAAGGGCTTTCGGTGCAGCAGCGGCATCGCCCCGCTCCCCGCGCTCTTCCTGCCCCGGGACCCGCTTCGAGGGGGAGGGAAAAAAAATAATAAATAGATTTAAAAAAAATTAAAAATATGGAGGGAGGCAGTGCGGGCATCGGCGCCCCCCCGGCCCGGGGAGGAGGGAGCGGGCCCGGCGTGTCCCTCCCCCCGGGGGAGCCGGAGAAGGAGCGGGAGAAAGCGCCGGCGGCGGCGCGGCGGCCTTTTGTGTTCCTGACGCGCCGCTGCCTGCCTGGGACTGCGCGCAGAACGAGCGGCGGATTCTTCCTCCCGCCTCCGCCTCTCTGCCTCACAATGGGGCCATGACGCCGAGCGGCGGGCGGAGGCGGCGCCCCCCGCCCCAGCCGCGCAACGTGCTCGGCTCGGGGATACCCCCGCCGCCGCCGCCGCGCTTTGTCTCCCCCGGCTCCCCTGCCCCCGGGTCACCCCCCTTCCCCCGCCTCTGACCCGCACACGCCGGGCCGGACACCGACTTCCACTCCCCCGCCGCCCCCGCCTCCTCCTCCCCGCGAAGCAAACACCCAGGAGGGGCAGCGCCGACCACTCATCATCTCCTCCTCCCCCGCCTGCCGGGACGCTGCCGAGTGGGGGTCCTCGCCCTTCCCGCCCCGCGCCTCGCCTCGCCCCGGCCCGGCCGCCGCCTCTGCGGGACAGCGCGGCCGCGGCGCGGGGGGGGGGCTGCCCGCCCTCCGGCCTGCCGCTCCGGGGGGCTCCCTCCCCTCCTGCCCACCTGGTGTGGCCGCAGGCTGCCCTTGCTGCTCGGCCGGTGCGAAGCGCGGTTCCCCCTCGCCGCGTTTCTCCCCTTTCCTCTGCCCCCCCCCCCCCCCGGCTCCTGGGAAGTTTTTGATCTACTTCTTCAAGCCCTCAATCAGGAAGAGCTGCGGGGAGGAGCCTTCCCCTGCTCTCCCCTACATCTTTATTGGCCGCTCGGTGCCTTCCAGCGTGTGTCACACAGGAAGACAGCGAGCTACATTATTAATTAATGGCTGAGAGGGCGCATCCTCCATTTTTGAATTATCAGCCGGAGATCTCCGGGGCGGGGGGTGGGCCCAGGCCGACCACGGAGGGGAAGGCGGCTCTTGCTGAGCGGCGCTGCCGGCCGGGCCGGGCTGCGGGCGGCTCGGCGGGGCACGGCGCGGCGCGGTGGGGCGGCCGAGCCTGCGGCGGGCGGCGCTGCCCGCCCGCGCCTCCTGCCACCGGCATTACCAGCGCTTCCGAAACCGGCGCCGAGCAGCCGCCGAGCCCCTGGGAGACCACCGGCCCCTGGGAGACGGCCAGCCGCAGGGTGCCGGAGGGATCCACTGTCCTCAGTACCTGCCCTGCGAGCGAGGGCAGGCGCGTCGGCTTGCGGGGCTCTTCCCTTCGGCTGACCCGCAGCGGTTCCGGCGTTTGACGGAGCGGTGCCGGAGACGTTTGTCTCTGTCTCGCAGCCCCAAAGCGCAGGAGCGTACCGCTATCGGAGCGTGCAGGGGCACACGGGTGTGTTTTGCCGAAAGGGAGATTGTATAGCATCGAGATGAGCCTAAGAGTTGTACGCGGGCCCCTTGACTGCCTCGGTTTTTTCCAGTTCACGGAGGACGTCACTACGTGGTTTTACGAGTGTATTCGTTTTTCACCTTTTTTTTTTTTTTTTTTTTTCCCAACACTAATTCATTTACAGTGCCATTGGTAATTAAAACTGGGGTGTTAATTTAATTGTGTTCTTAAGGGTGCTAGCCAGCTTGAAGACATAAAAGCACAGAAAGTCCACAGCCATTGTGGTTCATCATCACAAGCCCCAGCACTTACATGAAAAATCTACAGAATAATGGTAGAAACTCCGCGGAACTATTGAGGTGAATAACAGCTGAAGGCTGATACCTAAGTAGTTTAAGTTTACAACTGAAATTGTAAATTTCTGCAAATAAAGGTCCCGTGCCGTTCCCTGCACCTGTGCAGAGGTTGTTTTCTTTACCTCTGCAAGTAAAGGCAAGGATCGGCACTGCTGTAGCCTGTGTGACTAAAACCTAAAAGAATGTTTACATCCAATCCATGAATTACTTTGTTTAAAGAGTGATCAGGTTTTAATCAAAAGCACTGAGAAATGTTAATGCTGGCTTCTTCTAGTTAAGTTTACAAAATACAAACCTTGAGCTACAAAACAGGTTAACTCCTGAGTCCCACCAGTTTATTTTCATTTGCCAGCTGGCTTCACTTTCAGTTTTTAATTACTTTCTAGCAAAGGGCACAAATGCAACTTGAGTTAATGCACTCGTACCTAACATCTGGTAATTTTTAGTTCGTTTTGCATCAAAACTGTACGGTATGCCATGGTTATGACATTTAGTGGTGCCAGCTCTTATGATTACAGTGAGATTTTGCAACACTTAGCTTTGTTTTAAGCTCTAGCTCTTCAGCAGATGTGATTAAATTGGAACCCCAGGTCTCCTTAAAAATAATTACATTTCTAAATCTCAACTTTGAGCGAAAAGCTTGAATATGAGAACCCGAAAGGCTTACAAGTTCCAAGGGAAAGACAAGCTCTGAGTTTTGAATTTTTGTAAATCTCATTATTTTTAAGCCAGTATCATGATGTTTGGGAACTTGGCTGATTTTTTTCATGCTCAGATTGTCAGACCAGCATTATTTTAGCACTAGTTGGTATCCATGAAAAATGCATGAGTTGATAGAACTGTGACATCAAAAGCGAATTCCCTTTTCCTTTTTACTCTCTCTTGCCCTCTTTCTCTTTTCTTCTCACCTTTTCCTCCTCCTCTTGTTCTTCCCCCCTCATTATTCCCTCGGTGATTTTCCAGTGAACAGATCCTCACTGAGTAATAGGGTTGCACTGTGTTTTCATGTTCTTAGGATACAGAGGAGCAGTTCATTTAGTTTTCACCTCTGAATCGCGCTCTGTTCTTCAAAATCCACGAATCCAGGCTCTGATTCTGCTCCCAATCAGGTCAGCAGGAACTAGAACAATTTTTCATGACACCAGCTAACGTCTACTAAGTGGGCATTGAGAATTCAATGGAAATGAATTCTGATAAATCAGAAAAAGGTTACTTTCCTTCCGTGGGAATGTTTATTGTATTTTTACACTGTGTTTGATTTTTGCAATAATTTGGTTTTCTTAACACATCACTGAAAGTATAGTTTTGATTCAAGATACAAGGGATTATTGATGATATTCAGTGGGGTTGTTGATGTGGATTTTGCCACAGAGCAGCAAAAAGGAAGCTGCTTTCTTTTTAAAAGATGATTTATACACTAACAGCCATACTAAACAGAGTCCTCTAGCCAGGCAGGTTGCAGTTCTTATTCATAGAACTTTAAAAATAGCTGTATTGGGAACATAAAATCTTATCAAATACTTGGTCTCTATGCTTTACAAGGGTAGAACAATTTCCTAGGGACAGTGTCGGCCCAGGCTCAGGGTAGCTGCTCCTTTAAAGTTCCCCACAATTTGCAAATTTTTATTTCTTTTCAGTTGCTCCCTGCTTTATCACAGATTTCTTTCCTTATCCTATCCTATTTCTTCCTGTCTTTAAACCACCAAGAACTGCTTTACACAAAGACACTCCAAAATATCTATTCAGATATTCCAAAATATCTATTCAGCTCTATCCATTACCAAATAATTCCACATGTGACTATTGTTATTCTGGAACAAGTAGAGCACACGGAATTATTTTACTAGAGCATTACCACTTTAAATTCATGCCTAACTTTATATTGGAATAACTAATGTTTAGCCAAATAATATACTTGGAACCTTGCAAAAGCAGAAATTTTACCCAGTTTTACCTATATTTTCAGGTAATTGGGAAAGTTTTTTTCTGTAGAGTATGTTTAGCCACTTGCTTGCTTGCTTTTTTGTTCTTTTTATTTTTCCTCCAAAGTTGCCTCTTGTTCCCTCAGGGTTTGGCTGAAGTGAGAGAAAAAAAAATATCATTGGATTTCTTCATAAAGAACTTCCTTGGACTTTTAATGGTATGCTAGGTTCTCAACTCTATTTTTTGTAAAAAACACATGGTTGAAAAGATAAATGTGAAAAATGCACTTATTTGTGTAAATGATGAATTGCTAGTGAGCTGTTCATTCAAATGACATAATATCAATAACCTCTACCTTTTTCTCAGTTGACTGGAGCATGCAAAAAAGGAGAATTATAACATATATGTGAGCATTGACTCATTTTAATGCACCAAGTAGATTTTTAGGGAATAGTATCATTCTTTTTCTTTCCAAATGCTGTTTTGAAAATCCTTCATTTCTGTAACGCAAACAAACTGTAGATCACTTTTTTAAAGCTTATGGCACCCAGCAAAAACACCTTATTTATCCAAGTATGGATTTTATAACTTGCTGGTACAGCTTTTTTTCACCTTTTGCCCTTTCTCCGCCACCTTGCTGAGCCAATTTACTCTTTTGATCATATATCTTTATTTAGACTTTAAACTATGTGAGCAAAGACAATGTGCTGGTTTTATCAATCCACTCCAGCTGTGTGCAACAGTAACATTTGGTCTATTGTCTTTTACTGGCTGTAGTGCTATGCTCAGTTTTTAATAACATGCTCACTTATAAATAACATACTTCAGTCAAAAAAAAAAAGGGGGGGAAGAGATATGCGGATGATTTTTCACAACACATTTCAAGAAGTTCTGTAATCACAAGGATAGGAGGTTCCTTATTCTGCAGCTGCTGGACACGTTCAACACTTGTTTGCTTCCACACGAGTCACAAATAAAGGTAAAGAATCAGTCCCTGTGGTCAGTGAATTTTTGATACAGTCACATTTTTTGGTAGTTTCTTTATAGTCTTAACCCAGGCATTCCACAGTGGCAAACATAGGCACAATCTTTGGGTCTATTACTATCACAGAGGGCAGTAAGTCATGGCTGGAGTCTGCTTTGCCTATTGCTAAGGTTAAATACCGCCCAATACAGCAGGGCCCATCCTTCAGCAAAGCCCTCAGGGAGCACTGAGATGTTTCTTATATCATCAGAGTTATTCCACAGAAAGGCATTCCATCTTCTTCATTTTTTTTCACAGTTTAATAGGATTTAGACACACAGTTCTCGCTGCTTTTAACGGATATTGCGTGTTTAACTTCCATGCAACTCCAGAAATTAAGAGATATGTTCCTTTAAAGTTTACTTTAATAATATCCTATTTTTTCCCTCTCAGAAAAGGCTATTAAAGGTATTTAAGCTGATAACCTTATACTAGTGGGGAGGAACTCTGACATCATTTACTTTGCAGCAATGACCATGTATGATTGGCCTCTAACCTGATTACAAAATGATAAAATGATGTTGTGAAACCACTGTTCATTTCCTAATAGTGCCTCTGAAACCAGCTTAAATTCTGAGAAGATTGGTACTGCATTTTCTTTCTTACAGTTGCAGTGCACAGGATACAAAGTATTGACACTACTGTAATTTTCTGACACTAAAATATGCTGAATATCTCATTGCTAACCAACATTTAGAATGAATGATGACTGATGAACGGTTTTGAGTGAACGATGGGTGAATTTGCTATCTTTTGCTACATATGCATATTGTCACTACTGGAGTGACGTATGGCATTTTACAATAGATTTAAATATCCTGCACCTGCCTGCTTGAAACCTGGATCTGAATCGATACAATATTCTTTATGCAGTCAAATTTAAGATTGAGAAATCTGGAACTGCATAATACTAACCTACCATTTACTAAGTTTGCATTCATCTTATTTGAATTACTTATATTGAACACCTCTCTGTCCAGTTGATGAGTAGAACCAATAATTTTAAGGATGTTACTTTATGATTTTGTTATATGACTATACAGTCCCAACTTTTTTTCAGTAATACTAAGATTAGACAAACCTGCCTGCATATTGAAAGAGATCCCACGCAGTCCCGTTTCTCCTGAGGAGCACATGAAGAGAAGTTCGCCCAGTAGCTGATCTGGCTTACGTAGTCAAAGATTACAGTGATGAGCCAATCTGAAACATATAATTCTGCTCAAATACAGACCATGTTGGATTTTCATAGAGTCGTTCATTCGACAAACGTGATGACTCACAACTGTGACTAGTATTGTGACTTACTTATCCATTTAATATGAGACTCCTTTGGCCCCCACCTTATTTTCTTCTGTCTCGCTACTCACCTCTCACAGAGGGCTTTAGGAAGGATGAGGCAAAGAGATTAACTATCTAGGCACAATTGCGATAGTGGATGCCAAATAAAAGCAGAGCTGAAGAAGCCAGCAGCTGCTGGAGCCCCAGCTTGGCTCGACAGGGACTCTGGATGTCTCCCCACTTGACAACACACAGGTGAGTCGTGGTGTGTGCAGGTGGAACAGTCTCACCACAATGCTCTTTACACGCGCTTAGACCCTGGCCGCCACTTCAGCCCAGGTAGATGAGGGCTGGAGTAGAGTGGTAGCTTGCCCTGGGTACAAAATAAGCTGCAGTTTTGATTTCCTGCTTTTGCAGGACACTGCTTTTCCATAATTGCTTGTATTAACAGGGTGCTGGCAGAGTGATGCAAGCCTGGTGTGCTGAGTCCTAAAGCTGGAGGGGAGCCCACCACGCTATGTCACGGCCACAGAATATAGTCCTTAGGGGAACGCTATACTCCGGGGAGATCGTCTGAAAGGAGAGCTCCTGAGGCACGGCCTACATGATCATTCCCCCTTCTCCTACAGATCCAGGGACAGGCATGCATTAGGTGGACACCGCTGTCCCATGATGTCCATGCTGTGGCCTCACACCCAAGAGCAAGTGATATACTGACGGAATTTCTACATTTCTTAAGTCGGGCCCTCGTAAATGTGTTTGGTTTATATAAATCATGCATGAAGAGCAGAACTAAAGGAAAAATAACTTAAAACATGGAAAACCCAGTGCATGCTTTGGTCTTGCTGTCTTTGGAAGACTTAGGACAGCTGGAAAGTTAGTAGGATTGTTACCATAGAGTTGCTAAGCATTCATAGCAAGGAAGAAAATGTAAACCTTTTTGTTACCGGTACCAATTTAGTGCAACAATTGATAGAATGAAATCGTAAGACACTCAGTAACCTGTGAATTAAGAACTGAAAATTATGTCAGTTGCAATTTCCAGTCATCCAAGAAGTTCCTAAACAAAAAGCAAAGGCAAAACTTTAAAGTCCTAAGACCACCTTCACACATGGAAGTTATAGTACCTGAGACCTCATTCAGTACAACCCCACAGTGTGGACATTGTTATAATGTAAAAATGCTTATATCCACCTAGTTTATTATTCTATAAGAACACCTTCACTATAGTGAAGCAATTTATCATTATGCATCTCTAAATGTACCCATGTTTAAGGCTGAATTGGTATAAATATCTCAGGCTAAAATGCTTTTTAGAAGTTTGCACCCTAGTTATCATAATTACGGAATGTCATAACAAATTGTATGTAAATCCAGGTTTACAGACACAGTAACACTTAAAACAGCGTAATGACCATCCTGTTGTCCCCCAGAAATCAGAAAGTTACTTGAAATTGCAAGCCTTCTTTAGGGCAAAACAAAAGGTTGCCTATAGCTCTGCCTAGTCCCTAATGGATGCAGCAGGTCAGACCCCTCCTTTAAAAAAAGCTTTCAGTTACACTCAGTACCACTGACTCATCAGAGGTCCAGTGACAGAAATGCGGCTTATAACAGCAAAAAGGAGAAAGTGCAAGACGGTTCTTTTACATCTTATCTTGGTAAGTACCCCCACTAAAGTCAGTACCAAGGAGAAAGGTTTGAAAGGTCAGATCAGGTTTAAAAATGCCCATGCCTTCCCATCACTGCCCTGAACTACCTTGATTCTTATTTTCTTATGTCTGTGAGTGGGTGTGTTGTGCCTCTGTGACAAAACTAAAGTTCAGTGAGAG
The DNA here is from genome assembly GCF_929443795.1 of Astur gentilis. Lineage (NCBI taxonomy): Eukaryota > Metazoa > Chordata > Aves > Accipitriformes > Accipitridae > Astur > Astur gentilis. The sequence continues at coordinate 6,157,374 of NC_064901.1, read as the reverse complement.
AATTTCCTGCTTTGTAGACAGGTTTTTAACCATGCAAGGCATAGCATGACCTCAATTCTCCATTTCTTGCCTGTTGTGCAACTGAGAGTTTAGCAGCCAAAGGAGTTACAACCTCAGCATTATCTAATACTTGTGCATATTGCATGCGCACATGCTTGGATAAAAATGTTTAACAGCTGACATAAGTTAAAATAAAACACTTCCCCCCCCCCCCCCCAAATAATACTTCATTCACACAGTCTGAAGGAATCTTCTGGCACGAGAACAATCTGTCGTAAAAACTGGGAGGAGGAAAGGGAAAGGTATGCCAGGAAACGCAGCTTGGGTCTGTGCTGATGGTCAGATTCTCAGTGAGTTCCACAACAGCCTGTGGCTACAGCCCATCTCTGAGGCCAACAACTACCAAATCTTCTTAATGTCCATCCCCATAAAACCTGGTCACGAAAAGTTAGGACTTTGCAAATGGCTTTGCAGAAGCAAATAGAAGCGGCGCTTTTCCGGCTGGCACACCTCGGTCTGACTGTATGGATGAGTAAATGCTGCCGGAGAAGTTTTGCTCCCCGCTGTCCATCCGTACCTTAGCGGTAGGCCGACGCTGCCACCGCGGCGGGCACCAGCTCCGCAGGCTGGCCTGTCAGCGGGATTTGGACGGAGTTTGGCGCTAACGGTGGGATCTGGAGAAAACCACTTTTGGGAACCAGGCCTTTTGTGGTGAGCGCGGAGGAGGCCGCAGCCGCTCCTACACCGGCCGGTTTTTAACAACCAGGACACCGTCGCAGCGCCTGCCTGATGGCGGGAGCTCCCACGCGCGGCTCCCGCCTTCCCCGAGGAAGGGCCGGCCTTCCCTGCCTGTTTTCGTGCCCCTCCTCGCCGCTTCACGCCCGCCCGGCGTCACGAGCGGGTGGCTCGCTGTTGGCGCCGGACGGGGACGTCCGTCCACCCAGGGGCCGCGCGTCCCTCAGGCCGCCCGCGCGCGGCGCGTCTGGGCGGCAGGCAGGAGGCCCGGCCGGAGGGGTGGGCCGCCGCCCCGGGTTTGTCGCCCCCCCGGGCGCCAGCCTCGCCGGCAGCCCGGCCGCGGGCGCTGCAAACCGGGGCCGGGCCTGGAGCCGCGGCCTCGCCCGGGGCGCGCAGCGGCGGCGGCGGCGGCGGCGGCGGGCGGGCCGGGGCGCCCCCTGGCGGCGGCGGGTGCGGGCGGGGGTCCCGCGGCGCGGGGTCTCCGCCCGGGCGACGGCGCCCGTAGGAAGAAGCCCCTCATTAGGGGCGGCCTCGGGGCGGGCCGAGCGCCCTCGCCTGTAGATAAGGCGGGTGGTTAAAGCTTAACCCGAGCAGGCCGGCCGAGGAGGCGAGCGTCGGCGGGAGGGAGTGTTCGAGGCAAAGCCCTGGCAGTTCGGCCGGGCCGTCTCCCAGGGGGTGCGCGGGAGGCCGAAAGCCGCCACTCCCCGGGCGGGCTGCCCGCCCGAGGAGGAAGGCTCCGGGTGGCGGCCGCCTCGGAAAGGCCGCGCAGCCCGCCACCTCCACCTCCTCTGCCCGTCGGGTGGGCGCGTGTCTCCACGTGGCGGGTCCGGAACCTCGGCGGCCCGAGGTCGTGCGCCGGCGGCCCACCACGAAGTAGGTCACCCCCTGCCCGAGGGAGGCCCGCGGCCCTCTCTGCGCCTTTTAGGCCTTTGCCGAAATTGGGTTGGAAGCGTCTTTTGGCTCCAAGCCGCGTGGAAGCTTTGAAGCGTGTGGGTTACAGGCTGCCCCTTCGGTTGACAGTGAAGAGGCGGCACTCGGTTCATCGCCGTAAGCTGCACTGTTCCTCGTACAGCAGCGGGATCACGTCCAGCGCTCAGCATCAGTGTGTGGCGTACGTAAAACCTCTCAGAAATTCAGAGGTCCTTCTGCCGAGAGGCGTAAAATTTAGTCGGTTCCAGTGGGGCGTCGAACAACAAAATGCTGCTGGGAGTAACTTGGACTTTGTTTCTTCAGTTAGACCAGAATTAATGTCTATAACTAGTCTTTCATATTTCCTTGGTGTGTAGACCTTGTGCCTGTGACCATCCTTTTTTGTAGAATTCAGTCTGTCTCTTCTGTCACTTTGTAAACTCTCAGCTCATAAGGATTTAGGGAAGGATAAAAACCCCTGTAAATTGTTACTGTTTCACAATGTTAGGCAATGCAGGAGGGAACTTCCCTGACTCCTCTTTTTTTTTTAACACAGTCTACTCCTAAATCCTGCTCTTAGATGTATCGTGAGCTTTGCATGCAGACCAGACCATGAACTAGTTTAACTACAGTTATTTTGGCATCTGTTTAGCTGCTGTGCTGCGAACCGTCAGGTGGACACGCTGAGAAACAAGGTGTAAACCTTGTATTAGCACATTAACACAGGGTTTTAAAGGTATTTAGTTAAGCAGGCGTAAAAAGTGATCTAGATGAGCCAGCACAAGCTTTGTGCATAGACTAGTTTTAGCATTATTTGGAATTAAGTTCCTTTTGTCTGGAGTTTGCCTGTGTAAGAACTCTGCTTAATTCTGTATCAGATGACTGGTGTGAGTATATACTTGTCCCACCTAAGGGAGATTTGCCTTGAAGTATCTGAAATATGTGACATAGTATGCTTTCCTCCTGTAGTAGCAAAGCTAAAAATCCAGCTCTATCAGCTGACTTACATGCTGTTTTCTTTACACTTAAATGTAATTTATTAATTCCTTTGACAGCCAATAGCCATGTATTTCAAGACATAATTATTTTTCCCTATACAGGTATGTTCCAAAGCCTTTGCAAAAGGTCTGTGAGAGGAAAAGCTCATTAGTGTGCTTGAACGTCTAAAGAAATGAAAGGTAGAGTGAGCAGTAAGATGAAAAACTATCCAGAAAGAGGGAATGTTACCCCATAAGTTCAATCATACTAAAATTACTCTTCAGTTCATTCTGGAAACCTGATTATTTTTTCATAATAAAAGTAATATGGGTGAACATGATCTGCAGTTTTTCTGAAGGACTAAGTGAAAATACACACACACACACACACATGCCTTGTGAGCAGGATCGTTAAAGATTCAGTAGTGTTCAGTATGTCAAAACACTTGAGCAGCTGTAAGGTCAGAACCCAAAGGCCTACAAGCAAGGATGCAGCACCTGGGAGGGCGATTAAGGAAAAGTGAAAAATGCTTACATGGGTCCTATTGTGGCTGCTATTTAAATAATCCTACCTGAACTTAACCATTGTGCTAAAAAAAATAATTAAGTCTTGCAGGTTACTTGCACTTGTACAACTTGAAAACAAAATCTATCAGTTGAGCCAGGTCCTTGGCTCTGCTCCAATACTTCAAACAGGTCTAGAGCCAGCTTAACTGCCCCAGCCATAACTATTTTCACTTCTCCAGGAACAGCTCTGCAGGGCATAGACCCACTGAGGCAGCCTACACTTCCCTAGTTCTGAACTCTGACTCCCTGAACATACGCAAAGAAACAAATGGCATGGGCAGCATGTACCTGCTCTGCAGTGCCTCTCTGCCTCAGGAACACTCCCCCTGGGCTAGGAGCAGCTGATTAATTCTTTAGACAACAAAACAAACCCCAAGATAGGTAAACAAAATGTTCACTGTACCTTTTCTTCCCCCCCGCCCCCCCTTTTTTTTTTAACTCTTCATCTTTGGCGATGGGATAGAATCAGCATTGAGAAACTATTATTTTTTAATGTCAACTGATAGGGTTTGGGCATGTTTGCTTTTCCTTAGTCTCTAGTGAATCATCCAAGGTATCATTTTAGAGTTCCTGTTGCTTGTTTTATGCAAACAGGGCCTTAAGCTTCTGTCTGGTGAGGAAGTAATGAGAATTTGTGGAGCAATAAAGAAGAGTCAACATTTTACAATGTTGCAAACTGTTAATAATCGACATCAAAAGGCTTTAATCTGTTGACAGTCATATACTTGATTTATATAGCTGGCTGCCCTACTGGCTCTTCTTTCAGGCTAACTGGAGGGTGCCCTGGGACATGTGCCTTTGTACAGTGATAACTGGAAATGTTGAGGTAGTAGCTATCCAAAGCAATAGGTTGAGTCTGAAAGCCTGAGCAAGAAGTAGCCCAGGCAGTAGGTGTGATTTTGCCAGGCTGATGTGAGTGAATTAAGAGCAAAGGCACTGCCTCCAGGAGGAAAAAAAAAAAAAAAAAAAACCAAACCAAAAAAACCAACCCCAAACCAAAATAGATCAAAACCCCAACCCTCTGTCTAGCAGTTGCCCAGAGCAAGGGGACGGAAATTTTGTTTTTGTGTTCTTGTTGCCTAGAGTCATGTAAAACCTTTGCCCTTTTACAACTAGCTACAAATCCTGGGGCTGGCTGCATATTACACTGTGTGAGAAGGAAGAAGAAAGAAAAGAGAGAGAAAGAGCTCTTTGGGCCACTGAATGGGCTTGAGGGCCAAGCACAGCGTTTGGAAAGAAGAAATTGCTTACTGTCTGTTTATTTACAAAGACTTTAGAGGAAGGGCTAGAGCTGGTACTGCCCCTTTGTCCTCCTGATAGGTGCACTAGTTCAAAGATTCCAATAATAACTTCTAGAGCCAGGAAGAAAATGTTATTTTCCCCTTTTATGACAATCAGATGTTTAGTGGGAGGAGGACTCAATGTGCATCTAAGAGATAGGTGATGCCAGTTATGAGGAAAAGAGGACTTCACACCCTCAAACTAAACTAGTTTGGTTGCCAGTACAGTAAGCAGCCTAAACAGTGCAAAGATAGGTTCATAGTCATTTAAAGTGTAGTAGGTAACACATACAAAACCTTATCTAGAGACACCATAAACTTGCAGGGCTCGCTTAGCAAAATGAAATGACGGCTAAGGTTCTTCAAACGTAGGCTAGTCTCTTTCCAGGTTTGACCGAGAAGGGAATGGAACAAGGACACCGGAGAAAGATGCTGATTTCAGCCCATTTAAAGCAGCTTCACTGGCATAAGTGATTATCATGTCCTGTCCTCTCTTTCTGCAGGTGCATGAAACCCTGTTTCAAAGGATTTTCATCAGTACCATATTTTGGAAGGTCAGGCAGCGACAGCGATGAACACGTGACAGCCAAAAAATTAAAAGGCAACACAGCTACCTGTTTGAAAGTAGCCTTTTCATCATTTCAGCACTCACTCACCTTCTCCCAATTTGCTTCATCTGCTTATCACTTCATGTGAACTTTGTCTCATGAAAAGATAAGAAAAAGATTATGCATCAAAAGATTCCGCTGACTACTTATTCTGACGCTCTGCAAGGAAAGCGGTATATAAATGTTATCTGTACAAGGTGAATTTCCCCTTGCTTTTCACTGCCTGATTTAAAAAATATTAGATTTATAACATTTCTGTTGATGTTGCCCTTTTCAGCATGTTGGGTTTTTTTTAATATCTTTGAACATGTTACAGTTTCCTAGAATTTCTAGTTCTAGAATAACCTAGATCATTAGGAAAAATAAATTGCTAGTGTTACTTTAAGTGCGTCCTTATCAATCAGAAACACGGCTCAGCATTGGACTATCATATCCAGTTTTACAGCAGCAATGTACATCAAAAGTTAGCTTGCTCTGATGTTGTAAAAAGTTTTTGGGAGAGAAAGAAGTCATAGTTCCTTGGGATATTTATAGTATTTAAGAATGCTTTTAAGTAACTTGTAATGGCAGATGCCATTGGGTATTCTGTCATAAGTGGTTTTCTTATTCGTAACAAGTAATGCATATTATGGTATGCTTCAAGCTAGGCCCACATTAAACTTTGTAGAAAAAAAAAAAGACCACGTCTGTGTTACTCTATGAATTCCATTTGGATTTAGTTAATGCCATGTTGTATTTTGATTTTTGTTTTGAATACAGCTCTTATGAGGGGTTTTTAGCCATCGCTTTGGTAGTGTAACACATGACGGACTTCAGTGGATTATGTTTAAAGCTCCAACACAGGTATCAATGGCACACGCTGAATGGTGTTACCATGGGGTAGAAAATGGACTTGTTACAACAAGACTGACCTTTGAATGGCTTGGGCAAGAGGCCCGCGGAGTGAGATTCCTGCTCTTCCAAGTGCTGGCCCCTTTCTCCCTTTCACAGGAGGCTACCTCCTCCCACCTCTACTATGCAGCCTCTCCTCAGGAGGGCATTCTCTTCCCCCAGGTTACATGGTTGTGGATTGCTGCCCCAGCAAACGGGGAGATGGCTAGAGCACATCCTGGCTTGGGTTAGAGGAGCAAGAGGGACTTGGAGGACCACTGGGAACTCAGAGGACCACTGGGAACTCAGAAGGGCTGGGCTACCACTTCTGGGATCTAAACAAGCTCCCACTGCTCCAGAAAGATCCCAGTTGTGGAGCTAAGAGTTGGCAATGCACTGGAAAGACAAAGTTAGGAATTATTGACCTGTAAGTGACACTGTAAGGATCAATTCACAACACCGTAAGTCTTGCTAGAACAGGACCAGGCCACATTCTAACAAAATTTGCCACATTTGACCAGATTTAATGTTTCATTCAGGCCTTTCCAGGCTAGAAAGCCCCACTCCCTTCGAAATTATGATAGCTTCTCACACTACATGTGTGAGGCTCTTAGCACTACTACAAGAGTTTTTACCTACTTTCAGACAACATATTTCTGTCCTGTATGCCCCAGTCCCATCTACTGTCTCTGGCCTTAGCTTTGCTTCCAGGCCTGATCCCTTCCAACTGTTGCTCTTAATCATCCAGTCATAAACATACCTTTTAATGCATATGCTCAGCTGCCAGCTTGCTTTTCTTCTAGAATGGCTGTGGTTATTGATTATTCAAAGTTATACTGTAATTGGCAAGTAACAAGTGATTTCACAGCTGTTTAAAAACTTACAAGAAAATAAAGTTGGAACTTCAGGGGCATGTAGATAAAAATATTTACAGTCATCGTTAAATAGGTTAAAAAGTAGGTCATTCTTCTTTTATTTCTTCTCTTTCCTCTGCCGTTTAACATCATGTGTGAGGATTTTCCTTTTGTAAGTTACATAGCTGCCTTAATCAGCACTTCTCCCCCATCTCGTAAAAACCAAAGAAACTGGACTGGGAGCTTCTCGCATGTTCTCAATTGAGGCCTCTAATCCAAACTCCATGTTAAGCACTGTTAGTATGATCCTCACTGGGAAGATGTAGTTCTGCTGATTTCTGAGTGGTTTTTTTTTCCTTGGTTTTTTTTCTCGGGGTTTTTTTTTGTTTTAATACTTTTATGTAGAACTAAGCAGATAAGTCTCTGCGTGGTGTGCCTCGACACGCTACTTGAGTCACTCTGGCTTTGTTGAAGGACTGAATTGACACCCATCTTCATTTACAGCTCTATTCATAGCTGCTGAGTCCTGCCTACCACAATCATTCCACAGCCTCATAACTCAACAACCTGTCCCTTTTCCTGTCAACACAGCATTTCTCTAAAGAATGCTGTTGACCAAACAAATACCTGCAGAGAGGATGAGACTGCTATTGCATGTGTAGGTTTTTTAAAAAGTCAATCATCTGCTGAGGTGATGAGGATTCTGTACTATAAATACACAGATGTTTATAGTACATATATATGGCTTGCTTGTAGACAAAGCCAGCACTCAGGAGACTTCAGTATATAGAGAGAACTATACACAGGAGATGTTTAGTTCTGTCCTAGTGAATTACGTACCAGACACAGAGACTGGGGATTCTGAGGATTATTTTTGAAAAGTCGAGCGTTCTTTCAGCCCCTCTTTAAGTGAAGCAGGTGCTGAAAGAAGAAAAGTCAGGTTCTGGTGGCAAAGGAAAGCTTTATATTGCTGCTAGCCTACAGTTTTCAGTTATTGCCTTTAATTATTCTTGAATTGTATCATATTAGGCATGGTTTATTCAGGTGTTTCTCAAGGGCAACGAGTGTTTTTTTTCAGCAAAGCGTAAGGGTTACCGAAAGAGTGACTCCCAGCAAGTAATAATTCAGTACAGAAATGTAGATTTCGTTCAGAGGAAACTATTTTTAAGATGTGTCATCACCAACAGAACAGACTTTGGTTGGTATAAGCTAGTTATTAATGGCTTTCTGATGTTAGGCATGGTATAGGTCTGAATGTGATTAATTTAGCAGGAATTCTGCCACTCTTCGGTGACAATGACGTTGAGTCCTGAACTGAAAAATAGAAACATCTTAGCAAGAGAGTAGCTATTCTGAATAATTCAACTAAAATATTAGGAAATTTCAGGGTAAATGGGAAGAGCAGACCTCAGCATAAGTGATCAAAAAGAACTACAGTTGTTAAGATCTAATTATTATGCAAAGGCTGAGAAGCTTAAAAAATCCCCAGTGTCGGAGTTTACCATTATCAGCTTTTTGAGTACCTTATTTCTAGGTGATGGTGTGATTAACATCTAACTATGGAGGCAGCTCAAATTCCTTATAATACTGCTTTAGCTGTTAGTAATGCTATCAGCCCTAGCAGAATCCCTAAACCTAGTTTTCAGTGTATTAGTACAGGAATAATTTGTTTCTCAACTGTTACTTTGAAACATATTGATTTTTCAGCCTACACATGTTTTTACTTGTTTGTGATCTTATCTTATTTAAATTTCAGAACCACACAATTCACTGCTAAGATAAAGAATGCAAAATTATCCACCCAGTTTGGCTTCAGACAAACAAATGCAACTCAATGCAAACAAAGGGAGTTGTATCCAAGCGTTATTTGCCTGTGTTCTTAATATTTCAGTACTTCATGGAAGAAAGCAAGTTGGGTAACGAGCTGTTTTGACTTCATATCCAGTACACTTTCAGGTTTCTCTAGTCTCCAAAGCCAAGAATCCAGTCTAAAGATGCCGCAAAGCTTGAGCATGCTTAAGGCAAGGCAGTGCCGTGCTGCTTTTTTTCAGTCTTGTTGCTATACTTTGGAATAAAATAAAAGTTTTGCTGTAGATAAAAAGCAGAGCATGTCTGAGACATTACCTGAATCTTCTATGCCTATTCCATATATCATTTAAGCTCAGAGGAAGGAACCTTGGGTTGGAGCTGGTTAGATTTGCTTTTTCTGCTGAAACAAGCTCTGAGCTTGAAGTGTTTCACTGGAAGCATGCTGCTTTGATGAACTTTCAGCAATCAGAGCTGAAGCCAAGCTCCCCAAAACAGGGCACCACACCGGCCAGGCCTCTGGTGTCTGACCCACTGGCAAATGGTCTGCAGATACAGCATCGAAATCATCCATCTCGATACGGGCTGACACAACTTCCTCAAAGAGCAATTTGTGACTTTTCCAGGAAAAACTCAAGCCTCACAAGTGTGGATGTTGGCATGTGGACATTGCTTTTGCCATCATGTAGTAAATGGGGCCAGCTTTGCAGAGAGCAGCCTCTAGACTGCTCTGGGTCATTAAACTGGCAGCTTGAAAGCCAGCCTCCCGCAGCCCCAGAAACCTCCTCCCAAGAGTTAGCAAGCTTGAACTGCAGCCCTGTGAAGGACTGTGCTTTCTAGCTCAGTAAAACCCTTTTGTGATTCCTTGTCTCTTAGTGCCATTTCATTTTGGAGAGACTTGTTCGATCCCATCAGTACCAGGGAGGACAGGGACTGACTTTTTGAGCAACTTTTGTTTGTCCCCAGCAGGACTTAACACTTCTTGCGCACATTATGGAAGGCTGTACTACCTGGCGTGTGACAGAACTGTTTGGCAAGATCTACCACCACCTTTCTTTACAGACAGGGCCGCTCTTTCAATCCTGACTGAATGGAAAGTGTTTGCCAATTTGTGTTTTATTTTAATTTCCTCTGCACAGATCTGGAGAGTGCCTGCCTATAAATACCTGCTTATAGGGTGCTTGGGGAACCACTGTTTTCTCCAGGGATTAGATCGTGTTTTCAAGTCATATCTTGCCATGGAAACAACAGGTAATGAAGGATCTGAACTGGATTTCTCTGCACGAACATCTCAGTCATTCATTCAACCAGGTGTCAAACCCTCACTACAAAATAAAGGCTGCAATCCAAAATGATGGTTACAGTAAAAGCAGGATCCCAAAACCAAAGGGTTCACAGTTTAACAGAGATAAGGAGTCTTTTCCAAATCAAAATAAGTAGTGCAGTGGTACCTACCAAATATGATAAGGCAATTTTCAAGTCTTACTATTAAAGGTTTTCCAGTCAATTCTGAATGCGTTTCAGACTGGCCTATGAATTAAAAAATGTATATTAAAACAGAGACCAGAATGTGTGACTGAATTCTGATTCAGTCTTTGCAACTGAATTCCAGACATCGTAGAATGATTTTCAAGCTGTTACTCAAAGCAGTGGGATATGTATTTTAAAGTGAGCTTAATCTTGCCCAGATTTTGCACAAAATCATTTGGAAATGCATGCTATTGCAATTTTTTTATTACATCTTAATCTGTTACAGTAATCAAGAAATCTATTGGAAATTAAAGGCTATGATCCTGCAAATATCACCATTATTGCTGAACCAGTACAAAACTATGTCAGCATTAACAGTAAAATTGTTCAGATTTTTCAGGATGCTACTGAAATTATAATGAATTTCTGAATATACAGATTAATCAAAACAACCAGTCAAAAAAATGAGGGTTTTAGGAAAGACCAGACCTTTCTTTGACAATATACCACACAGAAATGCCTAGAACCCCTGCAATGGATGCCAAAGATTTGCCATGGAACTTCTCTGTGCTCTTGATCAGAACAAGAGACAAAGAGTATTCCCCAAAAAATCACCATGTGTTTGACAGCCCTTAGTGAGGATTGAAGAAAGACTTTAGAAATCTGAGTTTGTCCAAGCAGAGCACATAGTTTCTATCAGCTTTAGTAAACCTTGTAATAAGTCTCATCGTATTATTTTAAAGATTATTTAGGAAACTTAATCTATAATAGTAGTTTTCAGTACTGTCATTCTTGAGTAGGGATTACTAATTGCTTGGTGCTATTAATGTATGTTAGCTAACTGGAAAATATTGTGGAGATCAGAGAGAATGTTAGTAGAGAAGTAATTTTCTTATCTTTTGCTTTGCTTAGTCCTTTTTCCTCTTTTGTGTGAAAGAGCAGTGGTAGCATTTCGTTCCTCATCCTCATTACTCCATGGAATTATTATTTTGTGTCTGATCATCATTCAGTTTGTACCTCGCTCATGATGCTGATCCAGTAAAAAGGGTGGTAGGAGCATTCTACCAGAAGGTGAGGGAAAAAAAAAGCTATAGAAGGACCATGTAAGTGAAAAGGTTTGAAAGTCAAAGGGAGGGCACATGTTTGACTTCACAAAAGAAAATGCTGTTTTCTGTTGCAATGTTGGTTACACAATCACATAAGGTTTTATTTTTAAAAGCAAATAAAAAAATTATAGTGCATCAGCTCCTCGACTGGTGTAAATCAACATGGTTTTATTGACTTTGATGGAGCTATGTCGATTTATACCAGATGAGGATTTGGCCCACTGTATGGAGATATTTTTATTTCTCTTCTCACTCTATCAGTTAAGGAAAGGGTAATAATCAGCAAGCTGGAAACAATTATGTGTGTGTGAGGAGGGGTAGTTTCATAATAGCTAACTTGATATTATTTCCTGTAAAATGCATCAGGAGAATAGAGCCTGGAGCCTGCTGACCAGTTTGTTTTGTAAAGAAATATTTGGTCAAATCTGTTTATAATAATTTGTCCAACGATGGGCAGACTCGGCTCAAGCACTTGCCTTCCACTGACACCAGAGGTGGCAGTTCTGGTGCTGACCAGTGCACCCAGCGGCAGCCGAGGAGGAAAGACCCAGGCAAAATTAGGCTTTCATTTGCATCCATGTAAACCTGGAATAATTCTACCAAAATCAGTAGACATATTCTCTATTTACAACAGTGTGCCTAAAAGCAAAATTTGGCAGAGTTTTCAACTGAGCATTTATAAGCTGTTTCTGGCAGCAAATAAGGCTGGGGGAGGGGAAGATTATTCATTGCAGATGCTTTGTAAGATTAACAGAGGCTTTCTGGTGACAATAAAGTCTACTAACATAGTCACTTTTGGAAGATGCTTTTTAAAATGTGATTTGAGGGAGTTTTCTGTCATCCTTTAATTCTCAGAGCATTTCATGGTGGTAAAAAGTGCTAACCGAGACCTCAAGTGAAATGATCAAAATTGTTCTCTTTACACTGGCGAGGCAGATGAGTCCCGCCTTGTGATACCAAGTGGGCCAAAGCAATTGATGGGAAGCTAAGATTTCTAAGAAATAATTTGGGATAAATGCATTTCATAAGGTTCAGCTTTAATTATCGTTAAGCAGCCACACATTGACAAGGGAGCTGAAGACACACTAGTCACAACTAAAATAAATCGAAAGATTTATCAAATTATTTTTAAGTTATAATGCAGATTATTCTAAAGTACCAACACTAGCACTGTTAACGCTGAAGTGTTCCAACCAGCTCTTGCAATATAGCTCACTCATCTGTTATCTTTGCTCTCAGGGATGATTTAAACATATTTTTGTGATGTTTTTAACTTACAAGTATCATTAAAATTACTTCACACCCTGTTAGATTGGAGGCAGTTATACCAGGCTAATGGTACTTCTATCACTGTAGCTTGTACCCATATGGCTACCTCTTTCTGAACTGATCTACAGTTAAATTAATCCCCAAACTGGCATGTAGGTGAACCCTTAAACATTAGCAGACAACTTGTAAAAGACTGGAGAATACACGGTTCAGAAATTATTCTGGAAAGATGTATAAATGCAGTTCTTGCCCTGACTACGGAGAGCCCCATGGAGCTGTGCAGCCCTTCTTCCCCACACGGGCCCTCTCCAGGCCTCCCTGCTGTGCCTCCCTGGGAAGGGTCAGGTAGCCTATTAATTAATCATGCTTTTGTCTTTGATTTGTGGTATATATATGTCCACCGCTTCCTGGATCCTTTTGAAGCAAGGAACAGTGAGCAACTTTCCAAGGAAAGAGTGGGTTTTCTTATTTTGGGATTCTTTTTTTAATAGCTCAAATACAACCTCCTTAAAAGCAACATAAGGCACCATTTCAGCTAGGGCAGGTGGCAGTGTTCTGACATTGAATTTAAATCCACTTTCCCATAGTGAATATGTAACTTTAGGTATAAACAGCTAGGGTTTTTTATTCTGTATGGTGTTACAATGCATCTTTCACTGGTTTTGTTACTCAGCTTTTCAACTACTCACAGAAATTCATGGGGTGTTTTTTCCCAGTAAGTTTCAAATGTATATGCTGTTCTGGACTGGAAAAGACAACTGCAGGGTCATTATCATCTTTTCTAGTGAGAACACAGAGTTGAAAAACAAGTGCAGTATTGTAACGAGCACTACCTCTTGACTGATTGAATTTCTACAGTTATGTGGATTGTATAAAAGAATTATTCTGTTTTTTATAAATACAGGCACCCAGATCCTTTTTACTATTTAATATCTTGCACAAAATATAACCGCTTACAGAGAGTATTCCTAGAATCAATACCACAAAATCAATTCGCACTAAGAATAATTTAAAAAGGATAGAAAACTTTGAGCATGACACACCAGTGAAATGGAGGTAGGCTCTTTTCATTATTTTTCTGCTTAGGTTTTATATCTTTACAGAAAAAAAACCCCAACATTAAAAGATCATTTTCAAATCTGATGTGCACTGTGAAGATGATGTCCCAGCTAATTTTGATGTGGACAGAGATTATGACTGAAGTCAGGAACACACAGAAGATTAAATCCTAAACTGTAACGCTGTTTTCATAGAAACATATTAAGGAAACAAAATAGAATGACATACCTAAACCAAAGCATTTCTAAGTACGGCATCTGTCGGATTTTTCCACGAGGTGTAGGCAGTTTAAGATGTGCTGTGACAGTATTTGAGATTGTTGCGTTTTAGTATTGCTCAGCTTTCAGGGTAAGGGTGGCCCAAAGCCCGAAGATTAATTTTAGGGACAAGCTGAGCAGCAGCCAGGAAAAAAGTTAATATTATAGTAACTACCAGTTCATACCTGTCAGCTAATCTTTAACTTGAGAAACACTGGACGAGGTCATCATTAAACCAAGTGAAGCCTGAATGTATGAATGAATCTGAGTTTAGTGTCAAACTACACAGAGGATCAGGTTTTACACCAATATCTGATCCTGTACATACAACTGGAGTTAGTGCTTAGCACAGCAGAACTTCAGGCTGCAAGCACAAGTTCTCACAGGCAGTAACTGCGGGATGCGGTGCAACCCCGTTTGGTCTTGATCAGGGACCAGGATAGTCCTGTCACCAGACAGAACTGAAGTCTGCTGAGACATCTCCAAAAAGCGCCTCTCAGGGTCCTGCAGGAACTGACACTGATCACTTGCTGCTTTATTCACTCACTGTTACCCAGGCACAGGAGGGAAAGGACCCAAGTACCAGCTGAAACTGCCAGCCAGGCAGGACTAGGATAAAAACTGACAAACTACCACAAGTTCCCTTCCAAGTGCTCTAGCCTGATCTGAGAGGAAATATTAATCACATCTCTACTGCCTAAAATAGAGCTGAGCTATTCTGAGGCACATATTTAAGGTTCTGGAAGCCTCCTAAGGTTTTTTGTGGGTTGTTTTGGGTTTTTTGCTGTTGTTTTTTTTGTCTTACTACACATGTAGTTAATTGGTTTACCAATTGGAAATAAATCTTTGGAACCAAGAGGCACCCACCTCTTTTTGATCATCATGTTCCCATAGATATTATGAAGACCAGAAAAAATAGGGCTGAAAGGGATCTCTGAAGGTCATCTAATCCACCTTCCATTCTAAGGCAGGTTGAAACAGCAAAGATCAAATTGCTGGAATATCTTCCCTCACATTAACTGTTTCTAGTGTGCAGCCTGTGTCTGACTCCACTACAAGGTTTTACAAAAAGAATTAGTGTGGGACTTAACAGCTCCCAGGGGAAGAAATGAAAACAGGAGTGGAAGTAACAGAATGACTTCTAAAACGCTGTTGCTCAGCTTGGCCTCTGATTAAGTATCACTTTAGTAGAACTGTTAATTAAAAAAACTTAATTTGATTACTCTGGTTAGTCCTGAAGTTTAAGAAGCTAGTGCCAAGGCCCACAGAGCCTGAGACCAGCTACAGTCTAATTACTAGGCTGGAATTTTTTAATTACTACAGAGAAGAGTATTGGGGAAAAACGGTCATGATTCAGAATTAAAAAAACCACATCCTCCCTATTTTCTAGCCATCCCACTCAGCCTCTGAGAGGGAGTGTTGAGAGTGTAGTAAGTGGAGGCAGATAACCACATCCCCAATCTGCTGTCATCCTCAGACAGCAGAATTTCCGATGTGCCTTCTGCTTAAGAAAGAGAAGCGATGAAAACAAAGAGGATGTAAGTAACCTCACTTGTTAACAGGTGCCTTCACAATAATTACTTGTAGTTGGCCTTTTGGCTATAGGCAAAATTTCCATAGGCTTTTTAGCAAATTTCTGCCATGTCTCCACTTAGAGAACTCAAGATGAATCAGCTGAAGGCATGAAGAAAACGTGAACAATTTAAGACATCTTAAACCCTACGTAGATGCTCTCATTCATGAGCAAAGGGTCTGCAAAGCTCTGATGGATGTCCCCTTCTGAATGTCACCTTTGTCGAAAAAGCTTTAAGCTAGCATAGTCATGAAAAGTTACTGTCTCTTTTGCCAGGTAGCAGAGCAGGATTCAGGTATTTGTGAGGGACATCCTCATTTACAGCTTGGTGTCTTAGCACAAGGCCACCTTTATTATTGGCTTAAGCCAAAATGCTGGGCTGTGAATGGGAAGGGGTGAGGTGCGGTACCCATCCTGTTCTGCTCTGGGGGGAAAGAGCAGCAAGCCGGTTGTGTTAATGCATTAAACTGCCTAGCTAGATTTGGCAGAGGGTGCCTGTCCAAGTTTTCGGTTCGTTATAAGCAGACCCTACTAAATAGCATCAAACTAAAGCCGCTCGATCCGTAACAGAAGCCTCCATCTTGGGACTGAAAGTATTTTAAGGGCTCTGACAGATGGGCTCTGTTGGATTGAACAGCAGCCACCTTTAACGCTTTACCTCCCCCGTGTCTGCTGTAGGCCTCTTCCAGCGCTGCCTGCCCCAGCAGCAGGGGAGACGAGAGCAGACGCTGACGAGGGGCGGCTTCGCGGCCCAGTCTGGCCTGGGGACTGCGCGGGCTGAGGCAGCAAGCCCCTGCGGTGGCTACTGCTGGTGCAGAGGCAATGACCCCTGGCAGTGGGGTGGAGGAGAGGGGAGGTAGGCGACGGGTAGCCATCACTGCTAAACCTGACAGAGTCCAACCGTGATGTCTCACACTCGGCCGATTTGCCAAAACCTTCTGTAGCCGCCTCATGCTGGCAGCTTCTTCACACGCATAATAATTTGACCACAGTGAAAGTTTTTGCTTAAAGCAAAGCATAAGAGAGTGGTGGTGCAGTGCAGGCAGAGAGCAGAATGGATTTAAAAGCCCTTTCACAGCTTTGATCTGAAATTTTCTGGGTTCCGGTAAACCCCTTTTGCCCTGCCAGCAGCAATCCTCACAGGAGCCCGAACATGGGCCCCGACAACTCCCTGTTGCAACACCAGCCCCCCCCCGTGTCTGGGCATACCTGCCAAGTTTTGTGCATCTCTGTGTCTGGCACCTATGCAAATTAAGCAATCTGTATCTAATTTATATGTGGTCATAAATACGGCTTCTGAGAAATCACTGGCTTTAGGGGTGGTTAAAAGTGTTAGGCCGAGCCTAGGCTCTGCAGGGAGAGCTCCTTCGAGTACCAGGGTCTGAGGGCGGGGGAGGTGGAAGGGGCCTTCTCGCCAGGCAGGCTGGAAAGAGCAAGTTTTTGTGGAAAACAGAGGTAACAGCTGAAGACCAACGAGCATAGCAGCGGAAGGACAGAACTCGAAAGAGGGCTGTTCCCCGCGGGATGACGGGTGCTAGCTGCTATCCCATGCTGCGTCCGCGTCAGGTGCTGCCAGTCCCTCGTTGGCAGAGCCCTCCTCCTGCCAGGCAACTCCTTGGCCCCTCTTCCCCCTAATCCACCTCTTCCTCTGCGTTGGATGCCCAGTGCCTTAAAACTGCCCTGGGAACAGGGAGCACCCAGAGGAGGAAGGGAAGGCTGTCCGCCAGCTGTGCATCACCCCAGCTCCCGGGGACAGACGCAGAAACCACAGCCCACACCAGCCTCTTTGCCTGGAGCAGTTTTCCCTAATTTTTTCAGAACAAGTCTTGCTGCTCCCGATTTCTCCTGCTTTTCCTTCTCGCCTTGCCCCTCTCCCACCTCACAGGGAGGCTGGCTGGGAACCAGCATCCAGGTGAACCAGTTTGGGCAGAAAGCGATCCCAGTCTGTTGACCTCTGTACTCCCAACTCCCCTTACTGAGGTGCGGGATAATGGGACAGCCCGCATGCATTTCTGAAAACACAGTAGGAAGAGTAAAGAAGGGAACAGGATTGGGGGAGGTGGGACCGTTCTGTAAGGCAGGGGAGAGAAAACTGGCTCGGTCATGCAAGAAGCAGAGTGGGAAGCTATGGGGAGAAGTCCTGACTTAGCAAACCTGGTGGCTGCAGCAGCAGAGGGTTGGGCTTTTCAGGGCTGCAAGCTATGGTGCAACGCTAAACAGGGCTCATCCCTAGGCTCAGGTCATCGTTGGGGTTGTAGCCTTTACCTCTTCTCTCTGGAGCACCAAACAGTATATCGCAACTTTCCCCACCAGGCTGCTCTGGAGATGATGATAAGTTTGTTCCTTGTTTCTCCTGCTCTGTGATCACAGCACTGAGGTGAGCCCACTCCCATGGGCTGGAAATACTTGCTTTGGAGCCTAGATAGCTCTGCCAGTTAATCTAGGCTGTGAGCATGGATGTCATCCACATATATAGGATGCTTGTCCGCTCTCTGCTCTGCCAGGGTCCTTCACCACCATTGAGGCCTGCATGGGGAGGGGGGAAATTAGTTTCTGAGCAGCTGTGTGTCGTCTTCACTCCCTTCATGCCCTTGCAGGCACTTGCAGAAAGGACAAAGGAATAATCCAGAGTCTGGATATCATAACACTGTAGTTACAAGACAGTAAAAACCCATAAATCCATATTACCAAAAGGCCAGTAGCCCTGGGTTGAATGGTCTGCTTCTAAGTCTCAGTAAAATACCTCTTTCTAGCTACTAAATAAAAACTTGTCTGTGTTATTTGTGAGAGCTAAACCATATGTACAGTTATGATGAAATGTGGGTGCTGCAACTAACTTCTGTTAATTCAGAGCATGAATATCAACTCAAACTGATGAGTCGTAAGAGGAAAAAATAGTAAAACACGTAAGAACATCCTTCTGTTACCAGAGAATTTCAGGGTGGCAACAACTGTTCTGAATACAAAGTCTGGGCAAAATAGTTGACCAGAAAAAAACACCAAACAAAACCAAAGACAAAAAGCAATAGGCAAAACCAAGACAGGCAGACCACAGCAGCTCAGAGAAAAAGGAATGCAGTATTGGACTGTACGTCATATGTGTACTGTGAAGGAGGGTCAGTTTGAAAGGGACTGGAAAATTGCACAGAAACCATCTTGTTATCTACATAAGTAAAAATGAATCTAATTCTTATGCTGTGCTCAGTCATGCTGTTGCTGTGAGCAAAGCCCTCTCAAAACTGAACAACAGAACAAGTCGTTTTAAGGTTCCTCTTACCTGCAGGAAAGCCTGAGGAGGATGGGAAGGAAGAAAATAGTAGCCTTAAGAGGTTAGACATTAGCTGGTAGTAGAGACCCTGGGATAACTGCTAAGCAGCTCATATTCAGCTATTCTGCAAGTTAAAGTATTATTTTTATTTTTTTTTTTTAATCAGAGCAAGCAAAATAATACAGATATGGAAGAACTTCAAAGCTTAAAGCCATTTTTGTACTTTCTCTCCCAGCCCACACCTTTGGCTGTAGCTCAGGATCTGAGTATCTGTGCATAAATAGGTTTAAAAATCCATCTTCAGAAGTCTCGGTGCCCTGAGTTAAAGGTGGAGAGGCAGATATTCAGCTGATAAGAACGGAAGGAAATCCACTGAAGTCTTGCACACATGGAGTTACACCAGCAGGCATCCGAATCAGCGTGCTCCCCTTTGCTAAATAATTGCCGTGCTCAGCACCATCTGATAGGTCACAGTGGCTCCTGTAAAGGGAAGACGCTTAAATTGTGCAGACTGCATGCTGCACAGAGATGCTTCAACTCACTTGGCTACCTGATGGGAAGGGACGAGTGGCCTGTAGCAACCTCATTTACTGGTGCCAGACTTTGAAGGTCTCTCATTCCCGCACGTGCCTCCGAGGCACTGGTTCCAAGGCAGCAGCACAGCATGCCTCACTGCGGAGGCACACCAGCATCCGAGATGAGGTATGGCGCAGAACACAGGCTAAAAACCTCTGCTAGGCATGAGCTGAGGCTCCTTTCCAAAGATGGCACTCATCAGGAAGCAGTAAGCAAGAGCCTGGGGAGTCAAGGTTAGGAAACAGCCCTGTGGAGAGGCGGGATACAGCAGAGCTGGCAGGGGCCAGGGACGGGCCAAGGGACAGGATTAAGCCAGTGGGTAAGAAGAGCTGAGAAGGTAAGAGCCAGGACAGTGTGGTGGCCGCAGGAGGTGGCCTGAAAGCAGGAGCTGGGAGAAGACGCTGTACTCGGAGCCTGCACGAACAGAAAAAGCAGCTACATCTGAAAGGTAGCTCCCCAGCTATATCCCACAACTCTGCGTGCACAAGTAATGTGGCAGAGGTAGCACTAAAAGCTGGTGTAACACCACCGCAGCTAAATGTCAGCAGTAGCCTGAAGAGGGGACTTCACTCCGAAAAATGCATAGCTGTGAAATCCATAGACAAAACTGTTGTCTGCTTCTATTAGTACCAAAACAGCAGTTTGACCTAAATAGCAATTTCTGTTTGGTGTTGAAAGACAAACAAGAATAAGGTCCAAAATATGAGTCAGTAAAAAATAAAAAAAGCCCAACAACATGTACTGTACTCTGCAATCAGCCCCTTCCTGAAAGAGGGCCAAAAGCTGTACATATTTTGGAGTCTTCTCTTCCACAGCAAATCTTAGTGCAGCTTCAGAATTTTTGGCTGACACCTTGATGACACTGAAATAGAGTCAGTCTACGAAGCACAAATTTCAACTAGGCAGTGGAGGTCCTTACGAATTCCAGTAAGTGCATTAGAATTACAGACTCACAGTATTGCAACACCACGTGTTGTACTTACACGTGCGGTAGTTTTGATTATAAAATCCTTGAATGCTTACTGTGACCCTCTCGTTGCCTGGCTCTGTTTTGGATTTTTTGCTGAGGACCTGCTGGGTTATTGCCCTGGCAGGAACAGAGCTCTGACAATGACCTAGCAGTCATCGGTCCAGTCTTTCTAACATTCCCAAATGGGAAAGGATCAGGGAGAATGTCCGAGATGCTCCTGTGCAGACTTCTGAGAGACACATACATAGCATAGTAGTTCAAGATTACCTGAACTTAATAGTTCAAGTAATCGTTTTCCATAATTGTCACAGTTCCTAACTGAAATGTACTTACTATTCAAAATGCTTTCAAAATTACTAAGAAAATGTACCAGTTTATGGACATCCTCAGCTTGCCCACCTTAAGCAGGACTGAAAGAAAACATGCAGGCATCTATTATCTCTAGTACAGAATACCACTCCTCAGCATCCAGCCCTAGTTAGATGGCAAGCACTTTTAAAACATCATGCTTAGTTTCATTTTAAGACACGAAGCCTCGTGTTTTGTTAGCTTGCCATTTAACTTACTACTAAAATTGTTAATTTTTCCTTTGTTTGTTTCTTTGTTCAAGCAGTTGGAAGCAGGCAGCTCCACCCAAATTCTTCATTGCGCCAGTGCCCTTGCAATGTTTATCTGTGTGTCAGCTTGGTGCCTGTATTCTAGCGTCTTAAACGTTTTGCCAGGAAGTTGTCAGTGATATTCCCCTTCCCTCCTCCCTCCCCAGTAAATTGCATACTATTTATCTTCTTAATGTCATTTTAAAAATAGAGACTATTTATTTTAGCAGCTGTGTGTATATTTTCATGCTCACAATTGTAAGTCCCTGAATATATTGACCACAAAAAGTACACTCACCGATCCTACAGCAGACCATGTGCGTGCAATTACCTCATTTACACAATCACAATAACGACACAAAATTCAATGCCTCATCTGGAAGATAGGAAATATTTCCTTTCTTCTACCTTTGTCCATATATGTTGTAGACCCTTGAGGATGGGCAGAGTCTCATTCCGTGGATGGATATTTATACACACATACACAATACACAGGCTCAAACAGTACTGCAGACAGTCGGGGCCTGATCTCTGTTGGGGCTTCTAGCAACTCTGGTAAAATATTCTGCTTCAAATTTTGGCGTGAAATCTCCTGCCGACTTTCCCCATCCTTGCTATTCCCAGTCCAGGCTGACAGTTTGGGCTGGCTGCCTTCCACACTCTGGCAAACCTGGGAAACTGAGCGGAGAGGCAAGAGGAGAGAGACAGGGCGTCCCTTCTCCCCCATTTGCCCCACGGGCCTTTGGTGGGGCTTGGGGCAGGTGATGGAAAAGCCAGCCCTCCCAGCCATTTTCACAGAGAAAGGGGCAGATCAGCAGGAGCCCAGGAGGACTCTCCTGCACCCTGTGATGACAAATGAAAACTGCTTTCCTCTTCTTCTACATCAAGTGGAAAGAGAGGAACCTCCCAACAAGAATGTACCAAAAAAATCCCTGAGATAGGGTCTACAGGTAGAGAAGTACCACAGCTGCAGGAAGGGCTGGGACATTATGCAGCAGAAAAAATGGGGGCTGGTGGGGGCATGCAAAATGCTTAGTAGAAAAGACTTGCAACTAACAGGGAACTTCTGGGTTTGGGTTTTTAAGATCCATTTCTTTTGTTGGCATTCCTGAAAGAGAGAAGTGGGGAATGACTCCAGAATGCGCTCATGCAGGGGACTCCTACGTTACAAGGGACTCTGGAGGCGATCAGCTCCATGCCTTCAAGCGTGCTGCTACCTCGTTCCTGTCAGAAAAGACTCATCCCTAGGGCCACACAAACATTTCATTTTTTAAATGTGGCAAGCTGCATTGAGTTGCAGGAATTAAAATAGAGGGCTGGAGCACCTCCCCTATGAGGACAGGCTGAGGGAGTTGGGGTTGTTCAGCCTGGAGAAGAGAAGGCTCCGGGGAGACCTTACAGCAGCCTGCCAGTACCTAAAGGGGGCCTACAGGAAAGATGGGGAGGGACTCTTTAGCAGGGACTGTAGTGATAGGACAAGGGGTAATGGTTTTAAACTAAAAGAGGGGAGATTTAGACTAGATATTAGGAAAAAAATTCTGTACTGAGCGGGTGGTGAGGCACTAGAACAGGTCGCCCAGAGAGGCTGTGGGTGCCCCATCCCTGGCAGTGTTCAAGGCCAGGCTGGATGGGGCTTTGAGCAACCTGGTCTAGTGGAAGGTGTCCCTGCCCGTCACAGGCGGGTTGGAACTACATGACCTTTAAGGTCCTTTCCAACCCAAACCATTCTATGATTCTATATATTTAAGCATGATGTTCCATCTTCCTACCTCAAAGCCCTGTGCCACATTAATCTGATCTCAAATAATGAGTGGAAGTTCAGACATTTCCAGAAAGAGCATTTAACATGCATTTGCTGGCCAAACAGCATTGCCTCCTTCTCCACTTATTTCTACAAATACATGCCCCTCTACTGCAGAGGGCTTGTGAGAGCCCCAGGGTGAATTTTGAGAGGCCATTTGTTAAAATGCTGGCAATGAGCAGTGGCATTGTGCATACCAAGCTCCCACTTTACCAAGGTGGGCAAGCCAGAGCCTGTGTCTGTCATGATGCCTCAGAGATGAGATAGAGCTGGTTCCACCCGTTTCTCTGGAGTCCCTACTGAGAATTCCTGGAGAGTGCAAAGCACCCCCTTAAAAACACTTCCATTGTTACTCCAGTCAGCAATGACCTCGAGAAGTTGCTCAGCTGAAGTTGCTGGCTATGTTTGCTATTGTCTTCCAGTAATGGAGACAACATGTAGGCTGCGGCCACACTCAGGCAGAGCTTCTGTGTGCCTCCTGCTGCACCACAGGCCAGTCCTGGCACTGGGATTGGGGAGAGAAGATGGCTGAAGAGACAGAAGACATGAGAAAGAGAGGACATAAATGGTGAGGAATGAAGGAAATGGATTTGTGGGGTTTTTTCAGGCTTGCCCTACTGTCAAGTTTTTTCCAAGCATGGGTCATTTAGAGCCTTCCAGTATCACATACTGGGAAAAACCACACATGCGAAGTGACTCACCTTTGACAGCCAGGCTGCCCACACCAGGCATTTGATGTTTTTTTTTTAAAACAATCTCAAGCGAAAATATTTGCAATGTTTTATCTGCAGAATTAATCTATCATTCTTACCACTTGAGTTTTTGCCCTCTTACAGTGGATCTGAAAAGTCTTCTTTGGTTTACAGAAGTAGTTCTTGATGGATTTAGTTGAATTTCAGATAGCTCATTCTGCAGAAGCCAGAGTACTATAGGGGAAGTTATGCTGCTAGGGAAGAGTGGAGCTGCTTTCCATGTGTGCCAGAAACTGCTGGTGATTACAAGCACTGGAGATGCACAGCTCCCTCAAGATTAAGTTGTTCTAATTCAGGCCTACAAATATGAAATTTTGTGATTTATGAGTTGTTCACCACCACAGGGCTTCCATGTCATAGCTGGTGTTAGGATCTCCATCAGGTCATACACGGAGTTGTCTTTCACAGGAAGATGTAACACACTGGTCGTGCAGCCCAAGAGCTGTTCAGGGCAGCAAGCAGCTGAAGGGCTGACAGCTTGCAACAGCCACCATACTATCTGTGATAGCTGTCACAGAGCTGCCCTGCACACAAAACTAAAAATCTTGGTACCAGTGGGGGTTTGTTTCTCCCCCTCCCTCCCTCCCAACACCAGTGACCATCTAACAGCAAGGACAGCATAAAAACTGTGGACACTAGGAAACAATTACTTATGCATTTTCAGCACTGTAGCGTGGTTAATCTAGGCTTCCTTTTCAATGCTGTCTTGTGAAGAAAAGGCCAGAAAGTTTATCTCAGAGAGGTACTGATATTTTCTTTGCCTTTCAGGTCTTTTAAATTAGGTCAGTTTACAAAGAACAGCTTGGCTGTTTAGTATGTTTTATATGACAATCTCAAAGCAACTGATACTCAATTAATTCACAACCTTGCTCTGATTTTGGATATGTTACTCACATTTTCACTGTAGACACTGAAGCAGGAAAAAAGTTCAATCATCTGCCAAATACCATGCAATACAGCAGCAGCAGAACTGAGAACAAGGACTCGGCACCCTGGATATACCCTTGGCAGCTTCCTCAAGCTGAAAAAGCAAAACCTGAGTTGAGGCAATACACACACTCTTGGGAGGATTTCAGCTGATGTCCAAGGCCACCCGAGTGTATACAGGGAGGACCCATTTGCCCACTTTCACACAACAGGGTTTTGCAAACCTCCTCACACCTTACTTTTGCTACCCTTGTGTGTGGGAATCTATAACAGGACTAGAAGGGGCCAGATAACAAAAGTTAAAGCTGGAAAAGGGACAAATTCAATTAATGCCTTCTTTCACACACTAGTTGTTTCTAGCTCTTCAGTAGACAAGTTAAGCAGCTCATAACATCCTTAAGAATGGCCCTATGAGCTCCGGCCCTATGAATCGAAGTTAGGAAGACATGTCTAAAGGGAGAGAGGAGTTGTATTTCTCAGTATCAGTTTTACAAAACCAAACTGAATTACCACCACCTTTTCTCTGTGAACATGTCAGGGTATGGGTTTAAATCAAGGACCTGTTAAGGACAGGAGAGGAAGACAGAAGTTCCAGCAGCTTGAACACGCCTCTCGAGTTTCTCCTGATGTCTAAAAAAGACAGGGGGAGCTTCCCTATTGCACCCTCTGTTGCATATGAGCTCCAGATGTGTGCATGCTATTTCCAGAGTCAGAGGATACAGATGTCATTAAGTATGCTGGTGATCTGCTCCAGTCTATTGAAATTTTTTTAATCTGAGATCAACACCCAAAAAAGTATTTGAAGACTCAGCATGAAGAGGGGAAACAACTGCAATGAAAGCTATAGTTTCTGTATTACTAAAACAAGGTGCAGGGCAAAGATTATACCCAGTATTGTGAGCCAAAGTCCTGACAATTGATTTGGGAGATCTTGCAGGACCTCTGGAAGTAAGCAACCTTCTGACATGGTGTTTTCTTCTCACGTGATAGTAGGTTTATGAAGTAGCTTTTTAAGACCCAGTCAGTTTTCCTTTTATAGCAGCCTATTTATACACTCCAAATTCAGTCACAGCTTCCACTGTACTGTACTGTACTGATTACTATAGTGCTCATTTCCTCACTCTGAATTGCATATGCATTTCTTTTCTCATTTTTTATTCTCTTCTTGTTAGATCTATTAGCCTTGCACTACCTCCACACCATTGCTTAGCCCCTCCTAGGTTCCCTTTATAGGGACATTTGTCTCATTGACAACAAAGTAATCAACAGTTCAGTTATTGTACTTTAATAAAATAAACATTTTAAGAAAAGCTTTCCATCTTTGTTCATTTTTAAATGCATGAAGAATAGATTCACACAGTATTTGGGCAGCAGTTCAGTATCACTCAAGTTAAAATATCCTCCTCCACTCCAAACAGACCATGAAATATAAGACTTCTTAAAACTCACTATCCTTTCTACAGTACCATTTGCTTACTATGTTAGTGGGTGCCTAATGGCCACTGTTCCTTTTTGCTGGCAGCATATATTATCAAGTTCACTGACCTGTAAATCATTTGAAGACTGAAATCCAATTTAAAGTTTTCCCATTTGCACTAGACGTAAGTTGCGTAGCAAACTTTTAGACACTAACAATGCTTCTAAATTCACAATGCATTTAGTCCAAAACTCCTAGTATTTTTGCACTTGGATTGTTAATGTTTGCTAAAAACCATAACATTCTTCAGCTGACTAAAAGCTTCACATCCTGAGAATGTAAAATCTAAATATAAATGTGGTGGGCGTATGTGGATCTTTTCTCTCTGAGGAGGCTCTGTTACGAATTTCCAATGTTTTACGCCACCACCAAGCCTCTGCTAAGCCATGACACCTGTTCAGAATTTTCAGCTTCTTAACCCCTTATTACACTTCCTACCATGCCCAGCGGAAGTGCAGAAAGTGGAACAGAGTTCTGTCGTCCCAGACTTGCTGTATTAATTTTCAATGGCTCCTTGGTGTCTTCAGTATTTTACATTAATAGCCACATTAAGGACAACTAAATGGAAGGACTTGCTTCTCATAACTGATGCCAGTAGATGCTCTAGTTATCAAGCAGACCCTGGAAAGAAAACCTATAAATTCCATAGAAGGAACATTAAAGATAATGCTGTTAATAATAAATATTATTACTGATAATAATAAATGGTCTATACCAAAATAAAACAGAAAACTCTAACGTACTGCAGCTTTTAATTAACATTATGCTAAATGCTTTATCATTCACATTAATAGATTCGCTATTCTTAGGTTTGATATATTTAGCAAACATGAGCAGTGCACAATACTAGTGAACAAAAATTCTTCTAGCATCAGTATGTAGCCACTTTCTAACATTTCTGCAGAAATTAAACCATAAGGATATCTCTTAGTTAAAAGTTAATATACTTCTGTTGAGACAGAATGCCTCCATGAGAAAACTTGTTTCAAAAGACTTTTTCATTACAAACCACAGATTCGACTCAGATTAATTACAGTAAGAATTTTGACCTGATTTATTCATACGAATCAATCCAAATTCATTTTAGATCCAAAATATTACAATGATATCACAATGATATTAGTAAATTTTTGCAGGTACTAGAGAATCTTGTATAAATGTATTTGTTCAAGTGCTTCTCTGTCAACATCCTTTTCCATATACACATCATAGTTTAGCTCCATCTCTTCAACCCATTGGCTGAGCTGTATGTCTGTCTGAAACAATGAAAACAGATCCTTATATTAACACAATGTTGAGAAACACAGCAGGAGTTTCAAGGTCAGTACAACATTAAGAAGGCAAGACATAATAAGAGAGATTAGTCATTCCAAATTACGCAGCAATGATAAATTCATTTCTGGAAATGCCATTTAACTTAAATAGCAGAGAATAAAGATAAGTTTTAAAAATTATCTCAGTCAGTAGTCTAGGTATTTTGCTAGCATGTTACCACTGCTTCTCTATACGCATTTGTATAAGCCACAAGCAACCTGATCAGAGGGCAACGTTCTGACAGAAGTGTTGAGGGAACAGCTAACTGTACCATGGAAGAATCACAGGTACTTTCTTGTTTTACACCCAGGGAGTATAGTATTAAGGCTACAAAGGGCTTCTCAGCTGCTGTGTAACTACTGCCTGCTCCAAGAAACGGTTAAATGATACCACTGCTGCTCTTGGGGCTGAGGATCTATCTCACCCATCAGCATATAGGCAACAAATGATTCAATTTCTCTAAAGCAGACTACTGTGGCAAGCAAGCCACTTTATAAATAACCTTGTCATGTATGATCAGAGTTTGTTTCCTAACTAAAGCCAGCCCACATAATTTGTCTAGGCATCATACACATAACAACTGTAATCTACCAATGACCTATGGCAGAATGGACACAGAGCAGAGGTTGGTCCATTGGAAGCGGTTACTACTCAGGGAACAGCAGCAGCAGCACAGGGCGTTCAACATCTTTGAAAGTTGCACTGTTGTCATGTTTGTTTCCAACTGCAATTTAAAGCTATGTCACTGATCCAAGATGCCTGATGGCAATCACTTGGCTAGTTGGGAGACCACACCTCTCCCTAGTCTGTACTCCTAACAGCTCATACTGGCATCTTATCAGTCATTTTCTGTGCTGACAGCAGGTCAGAAGACAAGAGCATCCTCAGGGATGATCCTTCTTTAATATGCCCCTTTCTCCCACTGGCTTAACAAAATAGTTTGTCATGTTTCAAGGCAATGCATAAATGTAGAGCTAAATAGAGAAAACATTTCAAGGTTTTGCCTCTAGAAGTTTATAAATACATCTGTACTTCTGAGGTTCTACCCCTATACCTGGAAGAAGTCTGATGGAAGTCCATATGATTATCACAAAACTTACTCATACCATAATATGGCTTTTTGTGGTTTTTTTTTAAACCTCACAGCTAAGACATTGTTAATAATATGCACAGTAATACAATGATTCATGCAGTCTATTGATATAGGCTGGGTTTTCAATTTTACAGGTGGGGACAATCAAAGTACAGGAAGATGTGTTGGCGGTCAACCCGGAAATACAATCCAGAGTCCTACATCTTTTAATCTATGCACAAAATAACACATCCTTCCTCACAGCAATCCTGGCAAGCAGCTAACCTCAACTACAGAACTGCCACTTTCATAGAAAGTGACAAAATGTGTTGGGTAAAACTGGCTGAGGGAACTTACCTGGAGCTTTGAGAGTGATTCTTTAAGGCTTGGAACTGTCACTAATAAGGACCCTCTTTTCCTTACATTACAAGCAATAAATTCCCAAGCTCTGAAACATATTTAAAAGTAGGTCACCAATTTTTAGTAAGAAACCCATATTTGATATAAAATGAATCTAACACTTGTACAGTTTAGCGGCCGGAGGTAGGCTATGCTTAAAGACTTGCTATACATGTTTATCAGTCGCTATTAATATCTAAGCAAATATCTTTGTATGAACAAAATCAAGCTTCATATTAAAAACAGATGGAATACATGGTCTTATAATGTTAAGATTTTGTAACTTCTTAACTCTGATACGTATATGCATGTCATTTTGTACTGTCAACACCTTCACTTTGGACTAGGATTAAACAATGACATTTAGACCCTTTAAACTTTTGAAGAAAACAAAGTCTCTGAGTGCACTGTCTTATTAAGCTTAACAACAAGCTCCTCTTTACATACATACTTCGCAGTCGTGACAAAATATTCTCTTAAGACATTAGCAATCTGAATATTTAAATATAGCCCCCAGCATTCATTTTTTTCTGATTTTGCAAGTCAGATCATTTCTCACAGCACAGCAATTCAGACTAAAAAGAACTTAATTTCCAGCATTCTTCAGATGTCATTTGTCTTCATGGTATTAATGCAACATTAAACCAATACTCCTGAGTTCCTGAAGAATCAAATGAATTCTCAGTCATGTGCCTGGAAACAAATCTCCTGGCAATTTGAAACACCCACTACCCTTCACCCATCCACTCTATGCCTCTCTGGTTGATGTTACCACCTGATATCAAGGGCAGTAGGACAAGCCTTAGCTGAAACAGCTAGCAAATGTCAGACTGTTGGCTGAGATGGTAGAGACACAGGCACTCTTTCTTTTTGACTGCCCATTCTAAAGGCACAGTAACTTTGGACGGTGCAGTTATTTATGTTTTAAACTGATAATGCTGGATT
This sequence comes from Astur gentilis, assembly GCF_929443795.1. Lineage (NCBI taxonomy): Eukaryota > Metazoa > Chordata > Aves > Accipitriformes > Accipitridae > Astur > Astur gentilis. Next base: position 6,127,937 of record NC_064901.1, on the reverse strand, counting down.
AGCAAAACCTCAGCTGTAAGTGTCTTGCACCTGAAAGAGAAGAACCTTAGACACGTATTTGTTTGCTACCACATCCTTATGAAGATATATTAGAAATATCATTAATAACCATGTTTTGCAGTGCATCTATATTAAAGCTCTGACACCCACAAGCCAGTGACCTGTCTTCTTTCTGAAGATTAAGCTTTATGCTGATATAGTAATTTCAGATCCTTTAACAGCAAGATACTATTTTAACAGATCAGTACAAGGATTCAGGGCAAGATTTGGGTAAACAAAGCACCAGTGTTTAGTGGGTTTAACAATAAACAACTGCCATAACACCTTAGCAGCTAACAATTAAGTGTAGGCAGTTTAAAACGATTTCCTTATGTAATTTATGTATGTGACTTCAAAAAGCACTACCTTAAGGTTTTCCATAACTAACAAGGTTACACACACATTGTCAAAGAACTAGATAACTTGTTTGGACACATAGCTTACCTGGCCTGTTCCTGTCTGTCAAGAAAATATTCAAAGACATTATTCATTACAACAACATCAGCCTTCTGAAGAAGTGAAGCCTGAGTACAGATGTCTGCGTGAATCACCTGAAGGAGAAAAATTTCACAAGGCATAAATTAATTTAAGAGACAAATACAGCCTTCAAGTAGCCATGAAGCTTGTCAACCCAATACAGCACCTGCTACCACCATTTTGAACCAGTCATAAAAAAGGGTATTTCACTGGCTTTATAGTAGATAAAACTGTAGTAAATAACCAGAATAAGCTTTAAAAAATTAAAGAATAAAAATCAGATTTATCTCCTTTAATTAAAATATTTGATTCATTATGTTAAGTGAAATAAACTACATCTGACTTTTGGTCTAGGACACTGTGTGCCATAAAAGAGGAGATGATGCATGTGATGGCTGTTAACATTTCACTTACCTATATTTTATCACAAATGCTCATTGATTTCAGGAAAGGAGCTAAGCTAGCTAAAGCTTTTTGAGGATATTAAAAGGCATCTCACAGGTTCAGTGGGTTACTAAAGGATTACAGCTAGAAAAGACACTATATACAGACCCAGGTTTGACAGCTGAATTCTCATGGCACGTACTGGGATTGGGAATGCTGGAAAGGCAGGATGCTCACAGTGGCACTGAAGGACAGCAAGTGCTTTACCTCACTAAACAACTACCTCTCCAGTCAGCATAGGAGCTGGTTTGATTTCATCTACCTTAACCTACCAGAAAGGATATTAGCACATCATGTCATTTTCAAACAGGTGAGATTATAGTGACAGGAGAATGGGGATGCTCATTAACACTGACAAAATGTGTTTGATTTCCTCTTAAACATGGAGAAATACCATCACATCCCAAATCTGAGGAGAAACATAAACATCTTTTGAAGGGATAAGGGAGAGAAAGCCAGTCTGAAAGCATTCTACAAATTTTTTTGAAAGTGCATCCCTGTATGTTAAAAATGGACAGAAAACCTGAACAACTTATTTTCTTTCCTGTGTGACATATTACTAGGTTGTGCTGGAAATATACTAACCTGGTGGATTCAACATTTCACATTTTGTCAAATCCTTCCAACACTGGACAGATGTAAAAAGGAATTCTTAATTCTGACAAAGAAGTTAAATGTTAGTATAGAAGATCAAAAACACTTATCTGTTGAAAAACGTTTTGCCCACTTAACAATATATCAATACTTGTTGGGAGGGTAAATTATGTATTCCTCTTCATAATGAACACGCAAAGCATGCTGTTCTGATTCACAGAGAAAACAGGTACTACCACCTCTGCAACTGGTAAGAGTTTCAAAAAAGATGACGAGTTGCCACAGTTTATGACTGTGGTTCATGCTATCAGAATGCATTACAGCAATAGCAATTATAGCGAAATATTTCAGTATCAGTAATAACAGAAACAAAACTCTACCATTCATAAAAAATTGGGCATCATCATCTCTGAAAGCTATATTCCATGGGTTTTCTGCAAGTGCTCCAAATCAGTAAAATAAACATTTTTATCTCCTTAAATACATTACTATGCCAAGTTGTTCACCACTGCCTGTAGTGAGTGGAAAGGAAGCAACTGTGTTCTTGTACCTTACCTAGAACTGGAAAGTTAGTGTTTGAAGGCTCTATCTCATTGAGAAACAGGGACCGTTTAGTTGTCAGAACGACTAGTCAAATTTCTACTTTCACCTCTAGTGCGTGGACATCTGAGCTCTCTATCCACCAGTTCATGGAAGTTAGCGCTTTTTAGACAATTAAGATTGGCGATAATTTATCTTAAAACAGTGCACTGTAAACTGTAGCAGTACAAGAGCTGATTAAGAAGTTCAACCATTCAGGCAGCAGAGAAAGACAACAGACCACTCAGGCCACCATCAGCAGTCCTAAATACAGTGGGTCCTGGTTGTCAACTCATGTCTTCTGCATAAAGCCCCTGCTAGCTGTAGATTAAAATGAAAGACCATAAACTGGGGTGGTAGAGATATTATGGACACAGGCTTAACTGCTGCCCTGTTACAGGGGCAACAGCCTCCTGCAGTGGCACAGGACAGACAGCTAGGGGCAAAACAAGCCTCAGCTAGATCTGCCAGAACTCATGTATTGGAACCCAGATTTACCTAGACTGTAAGTGGGATTTGGCTCACTGCTTCTGAGGCTAGAAGACATTTTACTTTACTCTCTTATTTTCAAGGGGCAGAAATAACAAAACCACAGAATTTCCGTAGAAAAACCTGACCAGCAGTCTTTTAATCCAAACACATGTGACTGGTGGCCTGTTCCACTAGTGGACTTCTTGTAGCACAAGAAGTCATGATTAGCACTACATTTTCTCAATGCCCTACTAATGGCAGTCCCAGTATTTTAAGCCTCAATTCAGAAAGATGCTTAAACTACTGGGAAACTTTGAACACGTGTTGATGTTTCCTTGACTTGAATAACACTTAAACCTTAACTTAAATTTAGTCTGCATTTACAGAGTAGGTGACCGTTCTGACTAAAGTGACCTAAGCACCTCATTCTCCCCAAACACATCCTCATTCCTATTGGGGAATGCTGGACCACATAAGCACATGTGGCTGCACCATGAGCCAGACCCAGGTATTGCTCCAGCCAAAACACCACTTTTTTGCTCAGTTCTTTTTCAGCTGGACCAGCTCCCTGACCCACTTGGCTGTGTGCTGGCACAACAGAGGAGGCAGCAACTGATTTTAAAACTGCCCTGTTGCCCAGTGGAATACACACCAAGGCTTCATGATTACAGGCAATTTCTGAATGAAGGTCTCAAGTTTCCTAAGATCTGTTGAACTATTTACTTTCCTCCCAGCACTTAAGTGTTTGCTCAAATGGCAAAAGATGCTTAGCAACTTTCTATGTACTTTAACAAACCAAACATTGACCAAAAAACCACAAGCTTCACTCAAATTTAGCTACTATAGACATCATTCCACACTGCTGTCCTTTGGAAACATGCTCTAATAAAAACTCAGAATATCCTGAAAAAACAATTGTTATTTAAGAAGGGTCGCTTAATAGTTTTTCAAATTAGTGTCATTAATTATTATTAGCAACTGGATTCTGACTATTTTTCAAGCTGGTATGTATCTCTAGAGAGGATTCATTTGGGGGCGAAATAAAAATCTAAAAGATTGAAATGTTCAAAGAAGTGTGATAACAGGAGTCACATGACTAAATTAGCATCTAATGAGACTCAAATAGCTAAGTCCTCAGGCACTGCTTTGAAAACGTATTATCTTCTTATCTTTATGCTCTGAAATGAATACTTCAGCAGAATTACAAGGTGTGAAGGAGAAACAAAAAGGCTTATATACAAGGTTGAAAAGCATGCATATAGATCTCCAGCTCCACTGAATTAACTTGACAGAGTTCCTAACTGCACTTTCAGTCTCACCACAATAAAGTGTTATGAACACAAAACATGCAAAAAACAAAGGTTATGGATAAACTGGCAGCAACTGGGATTGAATCAGGCAACTCAATGATACTGCTTACCCTGTGTTAAATATTTTATGTTTATTATTTCATTCCAGTTTAAAATTGGTTACTTTAATTCCCAAGAAACTACTACACCCAGCAGTTTGTGTGACTCCATTCAAGTGCATACACCTGTGCATACATCACAGGATTAAAGCCAGTATTCTACCCAGCATATTCTACTTACCAATTTTTGCTGGTAACAAAATAACTGGTATTCCCCAAAAAGGAAAAAAACCCAACTTTTCTTCTCATTAAAATAGTAGTCATTATTTCCATAATGGGACTAGGGAAATAGTTCCCATAATGGTATCACATTATTTGAAACTCATTTTATTTGTGGAAGGTACATATGCACTGACATTCCAAGAAAGGAAATACTAATAGCCATAAGTTCTTTAGGCATTCTTAGATGCACATTTGCAAATCCTACAAACATCTTTCCGCTAACATTAATGAAACACAGACATTTAGTTTTGTTATTCATAACAGAAAATCTTACAGACTCAGTTTCACGGAGGTTAGTAGCAATAATGTCACTGATTTCACTGGGAGAAGCAGCCAAGATATATCTATTTTGCATGAGCCAGTAGGTAAGTCCACTCAGGAAAAAGGCTAAGCAATTCAACGTGTTATCATATTTTTCCCTCTTCCCCTCTGCTATGAGATTATTTTTTTTTTCCTAATGTGAAGCCTTTGTTTAGGACCAAAACAAGCAAAGGCAGAAACTCCTCAGAATGCTGATTTACCAGCCACTCACATAAACAGGATACCTAGCACAGAGTGGTTAAAAATATATACACTAAACCACATATTTAGTTACCTTTATTCTGTCAATGAACTGGTATTTTGTAATCATCATTTCTTGCAACTGGCAAAAGTCTGCATTCATTTCTACTCCATACAGTTGGGATGCTGAGCTATAAAGATAACCCTACATTAGGAAAAGGAAATTTAGTAACTGTGATGCCTTTCAAACAAATACAAAAATTTCCATTAAAATGGAAAAAATAAAACACAGGTTAAGATTAAGAAAGCATTTAAAACAGCAAGTTGAGAAATGTCTTTCAGTGGACATGATGTTTTTCAGAGCTAAGCCACTGATCTGGCAATTCCCACTTGTGTCTCACAAATTTTAATAAAAGATCCAAAATGACACGTCAAAATAATAAAAAGGAAAGCTCCAACTTCATTTCAATTGCAAAACAGATGGAAAATGGTCTAAGAAGGAAAGTGTGAAAGGAAAAGACTCTGCACATTTTTGTTTCTTGGGAGAATGGAAGAAAAAAATAGCAAGAGGAAAAAAACCACCCCAAAAATAAGACATACACATAGTCAAAGTGAATGATAATGGAGGACAATGTACCAGCAATATAATGGGATATTTTGGTACAGAGTCTTTGTCAGCACCTCTACGTATTGTGTTACTGCCATTTTCAGGTGCTTCATACAGGTACATAGGAAAAAAGATAAATTATCCCTTAATAATAAGCCCAAAATAATGGTTCAGTTTCAGACTGAGATTTCGGAAAATTGTTGGAGATGTTAGGGAAAAAAAAGTACAAATACTTGAGCCTACAGGGCCCTAATGAAGATATTGCTTTAAGTGCTATTGTCTCTGCTGAACACCATAATTACACTTTGCCAGCAATGGCAAAGGCAAACAAAGCTAAAGATACAGAATATCTGAGATATCTATCTACTACAATCTAATTATTGTTTTCTGAAACCCTTCAACTCAGAGTAGAAAAGCAACCTGTGAAGGTGAAGTCACCCCTCCTCCAATACAAGCCAAGAACATGATTAAAAAGGAGAACTCCTTTTTTAAAACGTTTCCCCTGCTTTATCTGAGACTATCTTCTACTGTAACAATACAAGCATTTAAGTACTCCAAAACAAATTCAGGCTAGCAAAAGTGTTACCATTTAAGGACCCAATGCTGCAAATATTTACAAATGGGAGTAAATTTCCTCATTTGAGTAGTCCCAAAATTAGATTATTCAGATGAGTAAAATTACATGCTCAAGTGTTTCCAAGTGAGCCCTAAACAGCCATTGACTTTTGTAAGAAAGTTGTAATGTGTGTTTTGCATTGCTGTTGGCCATATGTTCCACCAGCCATGCCAAAAGCAATCAAAATTGCACTCAAGTTTCTCGATGAAGTATTTTATGTGCATTTTAAAACGCAGAGCAGGACAATATGCTTTTGGAGACAAATTCATATCAAAGTCTTCCTTTGTATAATTTAACAGTTTGTCAGCTTCATAAAGGAATTTAGCGTAACTAAACTATATATAGACATGGTCAAGACATAGAGGACAAACTTACTTATGAAGGAAAGACAGAGCAGGAACTAGCAAAAGAGCAGCATGTGTGACAGCAATATGCTACTCTGTTGGACAACAGACTTTTCCTCTCCATAAGCAAGATCATTTGTATTCCCTCTTGCGAGGAACAGAGCAAGAACTGAAATTGCTAGTAAACAGCACCTTATACTGTTCAACAACTCAGATCAGAGGTGCCTCTCAGAATGACCCGTCCAAGATGGAGTAACGAGAGTAGGCAGTCAGAGAAGAGGGAAAATGTTTGTCACAGTAATAAAATATGAATTCCTGTGCTGGAAGTTACCGCAAATAGCACTGCACCAAGCCTGGAGCCAACGTCAACCACTACCTTTCCTGTCAGGTCAGGCAGTACATGTTGATAAAGAAACTTCAGTTCCATGAGGGAAAAGGAATGCGAAATAAACTCTGGGAAATAAGAACAGAACAAAGGTGTTGGGTGGGCAGTACTAACTACTGTATTACTAACCAACGAAATATTAATCTGAAGAGTTATCATCGCTGAAAACCTGTATGGTTCCCTGCCTGAACTAGTGTTGGGGACCCTGGAAAACCAGGGTTTGCAGATTGGAGGTAGCTGGCCAAGTAGTCTGTCCTGAGTCTGGGGATTCCTTCCCTTACAGGGAGAATTTTGAAATCCTTCATGAAACTGAATTACCTTTTTCTGCACAGTGACATATATTAAAGAGTTCAAAACAAAGTAACTTGGAATTGTTTAAGTGAAAAAGGAAACGTGGTACCTAAGGCTCAGCTCAATCTATGCAAACCTTTTTATGGGCAGACACATTAATAGCTTGAATTTCAACTCCAAGGTTTTAAGGAACAGAATGTTCCCCATATAAACCATTCCTCCTTCAATGCCTGGGGTATACTGGCGACAGCACTGATCTGTACCACACCACACACAAGCTTTAAGACAGATGGTGATTTTCAGCGTGCAAGAGGAGACTGAGGCTACCACATGGACCTTTACAGTATTGTCTTCCTCTTGTACCTTCCTTTTCAGTGGTACGTAGCCCTGCCTCCTTCCCTGCCCAGTTTTTGTGGGCAACTAGTGTCACTCATACACTGCAAATTAATTCAACTTACGTGTGTAGGAGTCTCCTTCCATTGGTTATGGGAAATAATTCTGGCCTGTGTGCTGCACCAGTCTGGACAAAGTCCTCCAACAGCTGGATGTTGTGTTGTCCAGCTGAGTCACTACACAAACCAGTTTAGTTAAACTGAATTTGTTTCTTGTGTTCCCAAAAGAGCACTTACCTAAAGATGCAGTCTTGTATGAGCCACACTCTGTGCAGTAGCTCCTACTCATTTTTCCCTCCTCACACAATGAATCAACAAAATCATCATCATAAAGGAATGCATCAACATGAATCATGGGCAGTGGATGCTGGTGTATCTGAGAAGAGGAACAAAACCTAAGAAAGGCATAACCAAGTCTCTTAATTGCACCTACACTGTTAACACAGTTAATTGCCCCACCACCCTACCTTTCCTAAAATCCCCGAGATCCAAGTTTTTCCCTACTCATAAGTTACAAAACAAAATTAAACCACAGAAATCCTGCATGTAAACTGGATCATCAAATTCCACTGAAATAACCAGTAAGTGGAGTCAACAAAGGAAAGCAAGCTGGTTTCGACAGCTGAGTAAGAGACCTGCCATGAATTTTGTCTCCTTAGTGCTTGCTTGGCTATAGAGGGGATACAGGGTAAAGGAGGTTTTTTCCGCTTCCACTTTAATGAGGAAAATGTAACTTAAACTTAGGAGAAAGGGCAATTCTGCTTATCAACTTCAGCCGTCTGAATATTTTCATCCTCATGCCTTATGCCTCAATCTAGAAACACCCCTGATTAACACGGGTGTCATTTTCAATCAGAAGTACCAGTTGGGATGCTTGCCTTCTCATCATTTCAAGGGGTATAATCTTCATCCTCCTACTCCTCTTTCCTCACTCTCCCAGGCTTGCTGCATGTGGCCAATCCACTCTTCCCGTTTAAGTGCAACACACCACTTTTCTGGGAAAACGCGTTAACTTTCCACCTATACTGACAGCTCAAGTAGAAAAGGTGCTCTCCCCTCCCACAGGACTCACAGCCCACTTCTTTCTGAGCCATCAGAATCTGAAAAGAGCTGGAAATCATTTCTGGGCTGCCCACATTATGGCAACAGCAAAACACTGGCCCTGTATTTCTGTTTTCTTTAAGGGGGCTGTTAAAGTCTATTATGGAGCTAGCATTAAAGAATCACTATGACAAGCGCCATACCACACAGAATGAAAGCTATGCCAAATAACTTGTGATCAAAATATTAAGAACTATGAAGCAACTTTCTTCAACTTTCTTGGGGTCACGCAATCATGCAGCAACAGACCTGAGAACCAAACTGACGTTTCCTATACCTCAATCCAGTGCTCATTCTCTACTATGAACTACTGCTAAAACGGAAATCAGCATAGTCCCCAAATAAATTATGTGGTTCAGCAAAAGGAGACCATAACAATCAGCTTACTTTCTGAATAGCTTGATGTTCTGAATTAAACATAGCCTCGATGGGTAAACGATTCCGCAAATCTTCAGCGATATTTTTGAGCACAACATCATTGTTACTCACCACAAGCTCATCAAAGTCATCTATAAATCAAGACAAACAAAAACTCATGAACAATCATATGTAGATCATGTGGGCTAAGTGATGACCAGTACAATACAGTTGCAAGACATAAACAATACCAGATGTCTAAGGTTTTTATTTGCAATGCATTTTTCAGCCTTTGTTAGCTTTTCCAGCCAATGACAGATTTGGATTGTAATAACTTTGCCACTTAAAATAAATGTAGAGCTTTTTTGAAATCTCAAATTATTTTCATATTTATAAACTTATAACTCACATATGATGGTCTGGGCTGCCACCAAAGTGATACTGTTTCAGCTTAAGATATAAAAACATCAAAGATGTTTTTGAACTATTGGAGAAATTACAAAACTCATAGTTGCCTGAATGCAGGCTTTTTTTTTTTTTAATACAAGTTTCTTTTTATACATACCATCTTTCTAATAAAGTGGTTACAAAAAAATCAGGGATAATGCACAGTTCAACAGTTCAACTTACCATACATTTTACATGACTTAAAGTGAAATATCAAAATATTTCAAATGTGAAAGAAAATAGGAATGGATGTAAACCAGTACATTTTTGCAAAGCCACACTGTAAATTCTTGCTATTTTTCCAGGATATCCCTGCATTACTTTAACACCTTTTTACCCTTTTTTTTAAAAAAAAAAGACATCTAGAAAAAAGATTGAGCGGGAACCTTGGGAAGTCACCAATCCTTTCTTCTTCCAAGGTTGAACCAATAATGTGTCACTACTTCTCCAAACTATTCTTTTAAAAAAAAAGATTGTTAACACTGGAGACTCCACAACCTCCCTTAGCAATCTATTCCAGTGCTTGACTACACTTACTATTAGAAAGGAATACTTTTCTTAGTAACTGCTCTATATTTCCTCTGCCACAGTTTAAACTCAGTACTGTCCCACTTGCAATGGAAATAGAAAAGTTTGCTCCTCCCCTGTATATAGCAACTTTTTACTTCTTTGAAGACTTATCATGTGTCCCGTCAGTCTTCTTTTCTAGAAGAAACAAGATCCAGTTATCCAGCCCTTTCCTGCATTTTTTCTAGGAATCTGATCATTCTCATCACTCCCCTTTGGATCTTCTGGACTCCCTCATCCTTTACGAGCTGCAGTATTGAGTACTAGACACATTACTCCAGCTAAAGGTTTATTTGCACTAACCAGACTTTTCACACCTTGCAGCCAACATCCTGCTTACACACCCCAGTTTTATATTAGCTCTCTTCCCAGAGTATGATGTTCCTAACTGACATTCAGCACAAGATCTGCTGTATGCCTGTGCTCTGCTCCTTTCTGTTACATTTTCCTCAAAAGGACTAGATGAAATTCCTTTTTGTCTGGACACTGCTCTGAGGACACTGAGCTGGTTCTAAACAAAGGCCAAAACTACATACCTGTAAAAGAAACAACCCCAACACAACAAAAAGCAACCACAAACCTAATCCTGAAAAATATACCAAACCCATCTACTGATTCTTGTCTAAAAATAGACATGTTTGTCCTCTCTTCCCCAACCCTTCTGGTTTGTTTCTTGTTCTATTAGACTGCCACCATGTTGAGCATGGAGTGTGGTTTTTACATGTATGTATATCACTCACCAAAAGAAGATCTGAGAGCTTTTAGACGTGTTTTAAAAAGTTAATGTTTGTTAGCATTGCTGTCCCAGGTGGGAACGTTAGTACAGACAACCTTGATAGCAAGCAGGTTCAAAATAAATCTGTAAAACATCCTACAAGTTTCTCTATGCTAATATACTTAATCTTTCCTGTGGAACACAGGCAATGCTAGAAACAGCGAGAAATTTTAAGGCTAGTATAAGAAACAGAGACCAGGTAAAACTTTTAACTATGAAATGCTTCTGAAATGCTTTTTGCTTAAGCACTCTAGTGAGAACAATGATTAGAGAAACCGTCATTCATTAGTGCAAGACACTCTCTTCTTAAGAGTGTAAATGTAAATGGTTCTTTCAACATGTCCCCAAACTGACTCCAACAGATAATCCTGAACCCCCCCTAGTAAGCAGCAGAAACTTCAAATCATCTGGATTCCCTTAACATATATTTGCTTTATTATTTATTAAATGTATAGCAGTAACGCTCCAAGGCCCTGATGGGCACAATACCATTGGTAGTTGTTATACGACAGGAAGACAATTTGCTGTTCCAAAGAGCTCACAGTTAAGTTCTCCCGAACCCCAGCTCCTAAAGAGATGCAGACTTTGCATTGAGGAACACAGGAGGGATAGAGGCAGCAGCTGCAACAGCAGCAGCATTAACAACACAACAGGTGCAATGCAGCAGCTCCAGCTTGTCAACATTTTAATTTGAAACCTCTAATGAGCACCCCATCTCCTGTTAAACTCGCAGTCCATCCAACAACTTGCAGATTTGTTACAAACATCCCAGAAGCACTAAGTGATTTTTCTGATCAGCTCAGGGAAGATTTCTATGGATGTGACACAGCACAAAAGTAAACCAGAGATTACGGGAAGGTGGACAGATTTAACCGTTGCTTAACTGGGACTGTCAGCACGACGACAGGCCCTCAAGTGCAAAAGAGCCAGAGTTTGCTGAGGTGGATAACATCTAAGGAAGCAAGGAGAAAAATTGTGCTACAGACAGAATGCGCAAGTAGAAAGCTGATATTAGCAGCTGTACAGACCAGTGCCTGTGGGCAATAAGCCTCTACATCTGGCACATGCTTTAAAACAATACTATTACTATGCAAGAGAGCTCATCCAGCTGTTATACTGCCTGTTAAGAGTATCAAATTCATATATAGCATTTAATGAAATGCAGGAAGTGTTCATGGACCACCAGGCCAGCCATATCACACCGCAAATGCAGAACTTCAGCTCCGTTTCTCCCAGAGCTGGTGCGTCAATAGGATCTGCTCCCTCATTGCCTGAGTGACCTTTTCTGGCCAACATTAGCAGCGGACAGCTCTCTATGCTATTCTGTGTCCCAGCTCTACAGTAGAGAAATGGATACTTTCAGTGGGACACAGGCAGCACACCCATCTTCCTCAAATCCAGAACACCCCTTCCCTGCCTTGACTTCCATTTTTACAATAGTTGTCACAACACTGACCATCCTACACGGGGCTCTGAGCTCTTACGAAACAAACTATGACACACAAGAGTCAGGTCCTAAGGAAAAAAATCTTACAACACATATGCAGCTCAAACAAAAAACTGTTGAAACACTGATACTGAACCCCCCCCCCCGATGAATGGAAATGCTCCTTCCCAACTATTAGTTAATATTGTAAAGCATAAGCATGCAGGAACAAAAAACAGAGAAGGAGGTTTGAACACACTCCTTCCAAGATGACAAAATGGCAGCTTCAGCAGAAGCTGCGCATGCAATGCTCTGCGCTTGCGTGTATAGTCTGTGACTGGGAGAGTCGCCTCATTCCTGTGAAAGCAAGAAACAGCAACAGCTACCACAATAACTCATTTACTTCTGCAGTATGTAAATATTTATAGATTGCCATCAAGTACAGAACACAGGTGCCAAATATGAAAATATGCATTTCTGCCTCTGCCCGTACAGTTTTATCAACTCCACCCTTGTGTTTAACAAATTGTTCGCTCTTGAGAATCTCAGTATTGCCTTACAAGGGATCTTCAAAGAAGAAACACAAATTAAAAAACTGGCTTTTGTATCATTGTAGTGCCTGTTATATATATCTGAAATTGAGAGTGTGCAAACCAACCCCTGTGTTTGCTGAACAGACAACTAACCAGGAAAGAACTGTACAGTTCATGGAATACTGCAAGATGAATCACAATCATTTGTTTATGGAGGAAGTCTGAGTGCACAGTGTTTGTATTTTACTTCAAAAACCGGTTCCACTGGATCTACTCAACATGCATTTATAAAATTTAATTAACACATTGCAAAAAGCCTAATTAACACCCTGGTGCTGCTCAGCCTTTCTGTGCAAATGTAACACAAGTTAAGAAAACATCACAAAGCCTCACACAGGATAGAGAGCACCGCTATACCAACATCTAAACATCCTGACACTGCGAAATACATGACTGAAGACAAGCAATGTATGATTTCCAAATGACAACAGAAGATTACGTCACGTGGACAGAAGAGGATTTAGCATAGGCAACCATAACAGCAAGCACCTTACGGTCTTCTAGACATATATTCAGACTCTCAGAAGTAAAAAGCAAGTATTAGCCTCCATGTTACTTAATACAAGGTTAATTTAATCATTCAGTGTGTTTTAATGACACTGAACAAACAGGTCAAGGAGGAAATCCCACATCTCTAAAACCTTACTATCTCCTTTTTTGGGTAAACAATTTGAGAGGCAAACTGTGACCTCAGTATACCAACATCTTCAGGAACTCTAAATACTATTTCTATCCCTAAGCATACCTAGCTGTTGGTAGAAAGTAATCAGCTTTTTCCAATAGGAATACAACCAGAGTTTATTCGTTCTTTAAGTCTTTTACATTAATAAATTGAAAGAAGCTTCAAAGTTAAATTTTAAACAAGGTAAGGCACACACCTATTTTACAATCACTAGTTTTACCCACCATTATTAAGTTTCAGTGACTAACAACTCAGAAGTACCTGGTATTCCTGAGACCTCTCTCCCTGCAGTATCATTTGTCACAACAAAGAAAACTAATGCCAACTCCCAAAGTTGGTGATTCATCAAATTACAGGTAACATCCCATTTTAGTTTACCAAACAACAGGGTAGTGGAAAATATTTTTGGTATGGCATAATTTTAACAACAAAATATATTCCAGTTAATGTGGCTCTGCAATGCTATTTTGATCTCTTCTGAAATGATATTTTACATGGGTAAATCACTTCTACCAATTTGGATATGAAGCCTTGTACTAAACTGCTTTTTCACACACACACAAAAATTACATATTATACTTGTTACATTGCAGAAACCCATGCTTTCATCCTTTTAAAGTGACTCATTCCACTTTAGTTCCACCTGCAGTGACAATAGTACTGAAAAGAAACATCAAAAAACATTTCCTGTAAAGAGTCAAGTTTTTTCTTATACTATTTCCTATTCTTGTCTTGTGAAAATCATCATCTGATAATTTTACCTAGCAGGTTTGGGAACACAATAATGCCTAGATCATAAAGTACATAATAGAAAAAGCTGGACAAACATGGTCTGTTCCTAAGAGTATGATGAGAAGTTTCTTCTCCATATGCAGAACACTGTACTAAAGCAGCACGTCCACTGTGGTCTGGTTAATTTTGTTGGATACCCCTCCTTCACTGCCCGTTAAAAGCCTGAACTTACAGCACTGACTTCCCTCAACTTTCAAAGTCACAAGCCTAAATCCTATACCAACCTCTTAAAAAGTTGCTTTGGTCCCAGTACAAGTGAATCCACAAGAAAAAAATTAATTTTTACTTAATTATATGTCATTTATCCTTAGAGGACTTGCAACAGTTTATTATTCAATGATTGTTTTGAGTAATACATCACTGTATGAACAATTAGCAATTCAGACCAGTACATCACTTTGAAATCTTAGCTTTATATTTAAGTTTCTAGTGAAATGCATAGAATGGAAAAAGTTTGTAAGACTGTTTTATTTTACTGTTACATGACTGAAAAAAAATAAAGCTCGTATTAGAACAGTCAGTTTTAACCTTGCTGAAAAATAATTTTTTTTTAATCTCTTAGACTCCACAACAGTACATGAGAAACCATAAAGGGTTTTTTTATCACCTTATCTGTGCTTCACTGACATGAATTGAGAGATAGGCTTTTGTAATCTGCATTAAAGCTCTAAGTACAGCAAAAGTGTTCAGTAGTTGCCAGTAAGTAGAGTGGTTTGGTGACTTCAATCTCAAACTTGAAATTAGGATTCCTGTATTTACTCTGCCCGATTCCTGTATCTCTGTCCATGTATTCAGATAGCTTGATCAATTCTGCTTTCACTGCTTATCTTCTCCAGCACCCTTTCTTACCAAATGCAACCTCTCCTGCTACTGAAAATTCTTAAAGAGTTTGGGCAGTGGAGAAGTGAGAGAGAATATGACCATGCACACATTTATAGAGAAGCTATACATCAAATGCTGAGATCCAACTGAGGGGGATCTTCAGGGGGGTTCCCCAAGTGGTTTGAATTACTTCTTGGGCTTCACCCAAGTTTTCTTAGCCAGAACTTCTGGAACGTGGTTATTGCAGAAGGATATTAAAGCATTAATCATCCTATTATAAAAATGTTCAGTTAAGACACCAAAAGTTCCTGTTATTCTTTCCAACTCTTATTATTTCATTTTCTTTGAGATCTAAGACTAACTCAAAAGAAAAGCTGGAATGCAAGTCACCGTGAAATGACGTACATTTCACCGCAGTGTGTGGGAAGAACTGGCCGATTGCGAAACAGCAAGGCAGTGTTGCTAAGCAGCTGCTTTAAAACAGTAATGTCTTCTTCCATCACATGTAAAGATTTGAAATTTCTAAAATTTGCAATACACCCCCCCCCAAAAAAGCATGAGTAGTTATTCTGTATTCATACAAAAAAGAAAATGAATAGCATCTTGCATACACTTACATTCCCATAATTACTAATGAAGATTAGTCAGAAATCATTAGAGTGAGAACCTGTTCAACATTCTCTCAGTTCCACATACATCAGAGTCTTTACTTCAGAGAAGATAACTTGCTTTACTATAAAGTAATTTGGATCTTCCACGGAAGTTTCTCAATAACATTCCATGCATACAGCATGCGAGTCAGAAAATACCAACTAAGTTAAATTAATAAAATGGCTGTCTTTGCAACAACACTAATCCTAAAGGGCAACCACTTTCAGCAGGGCTTTACTCTAAGGCTGCATGTACACTTTACTTGAGAGAGGAAAAAAGCCTGACTATAGCTAACGCTGGAATCATGCCCAGTCCTCCTCAGCTGGAAGTAAAACTATAAGCTCAACATCTTGACAGAAACAGGAATAGGATGGCAGTAGGAGGTGGGGGGGAAACCCACACACCACAGAAAAACAACTTGTCTGTGAGGATGCCATTTTTGTTTCCATTTATCCTATCCTTGTTTGCTTACAGTTTTTTCATTCAGAATATTATCCCTCCCATCCCTACAAGTTTTTAAATTTTGTTCATCAGAGGTTTGTTTCTTTCCTACATCTGTACTGCCAAAGACTAGGCTTTTATTTCTGTGTGGTACAGAGATCTGGTAACTTTTTAGCATCTCCCATAAAACTGTTTTCTCTCTGCACAGAGAGAACCCCAAATTCCCTAGCTATATTCAGGGTACAGCAGCAGAAACCTCAGTACCAGCTCCTCACTATCCTCTGCCCAACCACCATTAATTATTACAGCACTATCTGGGTGTTACAACGGGCAGTGTAATTACTCAAATGCAACAACTCTGAGGGGAAAAAAAACCCCACAGTAAAAGTTACTGTCAGTATGAAGCTACAGAAGCAGCTCAAAGAAACAATACAAAGAGAAGTGTCATCAAGGGTGTTGTGTTGGGGACATCACCCAAAATATTTGCAACTTTGGGGAAACTGCAAAAAGGGTAAAGGAATGTGACCTGCTGGACAAATGCCTCTGCTTACTTACTGTTCAATGCTGCAGGAAAATAAAAACAGTAAGACTAGTCCTGTACTCACTCAGGGTGAAGAAAAAGAAAACTGGAGATAAACCAGAAGGACACAGCCATTCAGAAAAAGCAGGGTGGAAAACCATAAACAGGTTAATGCCCAAAGAGGCAACGAAATATAGTAATTGGATAACAATGAAAAGTTCTCACAGATAGGCACAAAACTTTCTAATTCCCTCTCCTCTACCATACACCTACATGTACACATATATGTACATTAGAGGGGGAGACTGCAGCACCTCAAGACAGCACAAAAATTGGGCAAAGATTAATACTTTTACTTAAAACATCATGATCAACAGATTCAGAAACTGGTAACTTCTACAAGCAGTAGCATCAGACCAAATTCTATAGGCTCTAAATTTCTCCACAAATGTGGCGATCTGGGAAATAAAATAAGCCTAAGTCACACATGTCCCAAATGACATATCTGGGAACAAATATAGTTACCTATAGCTTTATACTGCATCAGCACGTGGCAAAACACAATCAAGAACTGTAAGGAAATGCCAAAGATGCAGATGCCCAAAGTACAACTTTGTTTCTCAGAAAATAAATAAATAGCATCCAGCCACGACATTAACAGTGATAATTTTTTGCCTGAAAAAGAGAGAGAAAATTAGTATAAATTACTATCAGAGCACAAGCCTGTAAACAAAGACAATAAAATATCACGGATAGGACCTGTAAGAACCCTGAACCAAAAAAGATTCTGACGATGGCCAGTCAAGTACACTACAGAGATGAAATTAAATTCATTACTTCAGCTGCTTGATCCTGATTGCCCAATGTATCCTGATCTGCAGCATATGAGCTAAAAAGTCATTGAAAGGCAACTACTAAACTAATTATGTTAGTTTTAAGATGATGTACATAGTGAAGCAGCAGCAATCAGCACTGATGCAAACAACATAAAAATGGAAGGACACAGATTGCTCAGATGTACCAAGCACAATGTGGTTCAAAATTTGGAACCCAATCTACACTTTAGCTTGTATCTTAATTATGAAGAGTAAATATGAAGCAAGAATATATACTTCTTTTCACCGAAAGACTTAGGCACAGATCTAGATCATTAAAGTTCAGAAAAAATTATTTGAGGTATCATAATTAATAAAGGCTAGGAATCATAGCCTACTTGTCATTCACAGAAAACTATCTATCTATGAGAATTTTTGGAAGCTGTAGCATAAAAAGAATAATTTTAAAAGTTATTCATTGACAAAGGATTTTTGCAAGTCTACATAAACTATGCCATTGGCTAAAAATTTCTATGGTAGAGGTAAAGCACGATCATAGAATTAAAGTGGAGAAAATAGTAAGTATGTGTTTCTTAACTGACATTTTAGCATTTTCAAGTTTCACTATTAAGCTCCCATGTGCTTTACTGTATTTGTAAAGGAGGCAGTAAGCTGAGAAAGCCATATATGCACACCACACAAACTAATGTAGTGTAGAAGGAGCTGTAACGATTTACGTTAAGTGAACAAGCAGTATGAATGATTGCATATGAAATTCAGTGAGATTTTTAAATTAGAGCAAATTGGATGGAAGAAAACCACTTCTAACAAGATTATTTACAGTTACCCAGGCATCATTTAGCAAGCAGAGCATGCTACTGCATCCAAACATGGACTCAAAAAGGAAGGGATGAAATATTGCTTCATAGCAGACTGCTCTACCTTTATGTCTATACAGACATATGTGTAGACATACACGTGTGTGTATATACAAGCATACATACAGACACACAGAGAAAATGTTTAGTTACAATTAATGCTAACTACACCCATTGAACTTCAGCCTTCAAGACTTAGGGAGTCCCATCCCTGCTCTAATTGTGAAGGCTGACTCGCAGATGCTCTGAAACATCTGGCAATGTCTTTCCTAGGAAAGAACCCGTTGGGGTGGGAGAGCTGCGTGCCCACCCAAGGAGGGCAAACGCTCTGTTCCCAGCTGGTTCCTTTCCTGTGATGCCAGCAGAGGGACTGCTCGGCCAGAGAAGGATCTTCCCCGCCTCCATCCGAGTGGCTCTGGGAGCTGCAAACCACAGGGCAACACTGAGATTGCAGTTCCAAATACCCGAACAGCTGGACAACTTCTAGGCATCATAGTTGGCCTTTGCGCAACAGTCCCCATGACATTTGCTTATGAAGATGTTTCCACCCTAAAGTGGAAGTGCTGCTGCAACGAAAGAACTGAACAAGAAGAATAACCCTAGCACAACAGGGCATGACTTGGGCAAGTAATCTATCGTATGACAATTTTTTCCAACCCAATGCGTGATCACCAGGGAGTGGGTTTACTGTCCCAGCAGGCAATGATTAATAAACAGGACGCACACTTATTGGCTGCTTGAGACTGGATCAAAGGATCGGGGAGGCCTTCAAGATTCTTATCTGCAATGGCAAAACGCAAATATACCCACAGACTAGACTAAGCAGCGCTTAGTTTATTCAGCACGGTGCTACATGCCTACAGCTTTAGTGCACTGCCTGTATTCAGATTTTCCATGCCATCTTTTTGTTCAGTTGCAAATTAACAGCTTGCGCACTGTAAAATTATACCGAGGCAGAAACAAGAAAGCGAGCAGAAAACGAAGTTAACTTAAGATGACGCTAAGCGAGGAAAGTAGTGTTTGCAAATTAGCTCAACTCGCTATTTTCAAGCTTCTGAGAGGCTGTGAGGATGTGTGAAGTTGAACAAGACCAACATCTCGAGATCTCTAGATGCGCCAGGAGCAGAGAGCCTCCGTACGACCTCTGACGTTTCACGCTGGGGAGTTTAAGAGGTGAGCACCCCGGCCATCCGTCCCGCTCTTCCGCCGGGAGCGGCCCTCCCCGCACTACAGCCGGCAGAACAACCGCGACCCTCCCAGCCCTGAGCGTCCCATCGGCTCCAGTCCGGACGGACGCGGCAGCCTACTGGCTACGGCGGCTGAGGAACGGGGGCCGGCGCCCACGGACAGCAACGGGCAGCTTCAGGCACAGCAACCCCCGCTTACAGTCGGAGACGGCGGGCGGCATCAGGCGGGCTGCCCGCGCCACGGCTTCGGCCTCCCCCGACCACTGCCACCCACGCCGGCTGTGTCGCCGGCTCCCTGTGGCTACGGCGGCCCCGCTCCCGGGCGGCCCCCCGGCCCCGGCCAGGCGGCTCCGCAAAGGACGGCCTCGGGCGGGGGGGGGGAAGGGAGGGGGGGCTGCCGGCCGCGATGCGCCTCGGCGGGCCCTGTCGGCCTTGTGCCGCCTGCAGAGCCCAACGCCTGCCCGGGGAGCGGAGCGCCCCAGCCCGGGCACGGCTCCCCTCAGCCCGGCGACCGTTAGGCGGGCACGCGCTCGGCCCCGCGGCGGAGGGACGCCGCTCCCTCCCTCCCTCCCTCCCTCCACACACACGCCCCCCGCCCACCGGGCGGGACGGACGCCCGCCCTCCCGCTCGCTCGCTCGCTCGCTCGGTGCCAGCACCGTCGCGGAACGGGGCAGCTCAGGCCCGCTACGACCAGCCGGGCCTCCGCCCGCGGGGCCCCGCCAGCTGCCGAGCGGCGGGCAGCGGCACCCGGAGCGCAGCTCCCGGGCCGGGCCGCGCTTACTGGTGTTGCGCATCCAGTGCAGCAGGCGGGGCAGGTCGGCAGCGCACGTGCCCCGCACGGCGGCCAGCACCGCGCGCCGCGCCGCCTCCAGCTCCATCGCGCTGCGCCGCCGCCGGGGGGCGCTCGCCGCCACCGCCTCCGCCTGACGCGGGCGGCGCGTGGCGCCGCGCCTGCGCGGGCCGCCTGCCGCCCCCCCCCGCACCTGCCCCGGGCGCAGGGTGCCGGGGGAAAGCCCCGCCCTCCGCGCGCACCGACGTCCCGGGTGCGCATGCGGGAGGGCGGCAACCGCCCGGCAGGGGACCGTCACGCGCGCCCGGTCTGGCCGCTAGGAGCCCCTTCTCCGCGCATGCTCAAGGCTGACGGGCCTGCTGCTGGCGCCGTGCCCGGTGCCGCCTCACCGCTCGGTGCGCACCGTTCCGTGGGGAAGCCCTGCCCTTTCCCCGCCCTTAAGCTGGCGCGGCGCAGTTCTTGGCGGTGCCGCGGGGCTCCGCCGGGCGCGGGCAGGCCGTTTCCCCGGGACTACCTTAACCGGGCAGGGGGCGCGCGCGCCCCGGAAGCGGAAGCTAGCCGGGGCCTGCGGGGCGAGGGCGAGTGGTGACGTTTCCCTGGTCGGCGGGTAGCGGCGGCGGCGGTTGGCGTTTGGCGGTTGCCAGCGGCGGCTGCGGGCAGCGCTGGGCGGCCTCGCCGCTGCGGGCTGAGCTGGGGTCCGCCCGCAGGCCCCGGCGCCGCGCTCCCGGTGAGTGTTCGGGCTGCCGCCGCGACCGGCGCCAAGCGGTGCCGCTGACCGGCGGCGGTTTCTCGGGGCGAGGCGGGGGCCCTCGGCCCAACGCCGGCGGTGGTGCGGCGGGGAGGGCGGGTACCCGGGCCCTGTCGGCCCTGGGGAACGGCCGGCGGGTCAGCACTTCGGCAGCCCGGGCGCGGGGCGGCGGCTGGGCCGGGCCGGGCCGCGGCCTCCGGTCAGCCGAAGCAGCGGCTGCGCTGCCCTGGCTCGGAGGGAGCGGAGCTCTGGGGGTCCTCGGGGAGCCCCGGCTCTCCGCGTCACCGGGACAGGACTCGGCCAGCCCGGTGCTTGGCCGTTGGCTGTGGCGAGCTCTGGAGGCACAGGGGGAAAAGTAGGGGCTGGGCACGTATCTGAGGCTATGCCTTCATCGATTTTCTTTTTTTTCCTTTTCTGCAAAAAGGAGGGTGTCAGGCCATAACCAAGATAGCCAGCCTCATCTGCGGCTCTGGGGGTCCCTTCCTGTTCCTCTGTCAGATAATTTTAGAAGGTGGAAACTAGTGAGTTGGCTTTGAGTGTTGCTGTAGTAGCCCAAGCTATTTCCACCTGTGAATCGGCCTTTTTTCAGTTATAGTGTTAGACTTTAAGTGGGTCTTAACCCATGTGTGTATATATGTAGTGTAACTTGATTACACAGGCTTGAAGTAAATGTCCCTTTTTCATATTACCTTTTAGAACAGCTGTTATCTGTTAAAGGTGTTATCTTTTAAAAAGTCTGCGCATTAAAGAGTACTGCTGGTTTAGCTAGACAAATTTTGGTTAGAGGTTTATACTAGATAGGTAGGCAGTCTGTCTCTTCAGAGCTGTTTCACTGCTGTTTATAAAAAATGCAGTATTTCTGCTGCCCCTGTTCTTCAGCAGCAAGTGAAGAGGTCTTGGGAGTCTGTGCAGTAGAACGATGACCTGGGAGCTCAGTGCGGAGGCTGCTTGTGCTGAAGGCAGCTCAGACTGTGTAGACCTCATGGCCTCGCGCAGCACGAGGCCTGCTTGATACAGCCTGGATTGTTTACTGTGGGGCCCTGCCAGCTTTAAACCTGTTCATTGCGTTTGTGGAGTGCTGCATCAAAGCTAAAAAAGCTTTTCCAGAACTACAGATGCTCTGAACGCAGCATATACACATTCTGCAGTGCAGTCACTGCTAATGCCCTTCTGGCTACCTGCCAACCCAAGCTGGCTACCTGCTAGGACAGCTTATGTGTCTTTTTGTCTGTAGTGTGGCTCACCGCTTCGATGGACTGTATGTGAAAAGTTATATTAATTTCTATACTGGGCATCCCTTAGTAATCCTGATGGCTTATAAATCCTTAATGTGCCAGAGAAAGCAGTTGATATTAAAGTGCTTAAACTCATCCCATTAGCGGAGTATTTGTATTACTCTCATTGCAAAGGTGTTGGAAGAAGCTTTTGGAGTTCCACAGTGGAAACATTTGGTTTTTAGGACATAATTAACTTTTTGGATTTGAAGATCTGTGGAACTCTGGAAACTAATTTTAAATATTGAGTATGTACCTAGCAGCTGTGTGTTGGTCATCCTATTGAATTTCTTAGCTCTTATATCTAAGTGTTCTAGCTAAGTTTTGTCTATGGCTGCAGTTCTAGCAGCTCAAAGCTTACTGAGATGCAGTGCATGGTTTTTTTTGCATTGTTGTGATTTTCATGGGAAACAACCTTGAAAAAACTTTTTGAACATCTGTTTTGCTGACACCCTTTAGTAGATCATATTGATGATAATGCTTTTTCAGAATTATTCTGCAAGAATGTGACTTGTGTGCATCGTAAGGAAAACTTGTTTTCCCACTTCAGATGTCATGCAGAAGTCCTAGCAAAGCAAGAAGATGGACATCATATCTTCTAGTGTACTGATCTGCAAATATTTTACAGGCAGAGTTCCTTAGGAAGCAGAGACTAATTTTTTTATAAAATGTTGAGGTACATGGTAATGTATGTCACTTTGGAACTGGTTCTACATACAATGTACATTAAATCTAAAATGTGTAAATATATTTCTATGCATCATTTGCTACACCTGAGGCCTGTACTTAGACTGAGTGTATTTATCCTACATCTTCTGAAACTTCTGGAGACTTTGTTCTGCGTTGTGGCCTCAGTATTGGAGGGGTTGGACTGGCAGTTGTTTTTTGTTTTTTAACCTGCCAACTTCATAACAATATTAACTCTCAATTAGGCAAAGCAGTCAGGAGGTTGGCTTGCATGGGTGACTTATTTTATCTACTTTGGAATATGTCTTTTTACTTGTTTATAAACATATTCTAAGCCTTGCTTTTCGGGGCCTGTGCAGCTAGTAAATCTCAGTGTGTATATAATGAGCTGCTTTCTATCTTACCTAGGTTGGAGCCCTGTCTCTTAAAATAAGAGTTGTAGCTAATGAAGTATTCTTCATTTTACTAAATGGACCAGCCTTTCATGTCTGTTTTCTTCTCTACTCATTTGAGGGGGGCAGGGGGGAAGTCCCAAAAATCTTGAAAACTCTGAGCTACTTTGATTACGGAGGCTGTCATTATTGGGAAGTTTGCTTTTAATTCTAACAGGAGGGAGTCAAATGTGAGATTCTGAATTCAGCTATCAGCGAGGGAGTAGTTTCAGTTGGGTACGAGAAACCAACTGTGAGATTGGAAGACAAGAATAGCTGAAGTGCTGCATTTCAGCAGTAACCACGGCACTCCAAATTTTTTGCTCTTTAGACAAATTTTGGTTTGCCCTTTTTCAGAATTTTATATTGCTGTTTCTGCCATGTGTTCTTCTGACTATCTTGCCACCTTGTATGGGAGGTGGAGTAGTTCAGCATGTTGATTAGACTGTGTGTACCCTTCAGAAATTGACTTTTTATAGTTTCCTAACTGTAAGCTGTGGTATGCTTTAGGCTGATGTGTAAGATTTGTGTCTGTAGTGAGCAAAAATAGTCTGGTTTTTCAATAAAGCCATTAAAAAAATACAACGTGAATTTTGCTTATTAAAATGCGGGTATGTTTGTAGGGTTTCTGAAATGGGAAATTCAGTTTGATTTAACATAAGGTAGATGAAGTAGAACCAATAAATAATGTTCAAATTTGCTAGCAAAATATTTTGCTTCTGATCATACTGTGTTTGCAGGGTGCTGAGCTTCTTAGGCTATTCTGCTTGGTTTTATTGTGTCATGTAGCATATTGCTGATAAGAAGATAAAAAGCAGTTAGCATTCTTTCTGGAAGTCTGTCTGGACTATTCTTTCATGGTGAATTCAATGCACAAATATTCCAGACAGTGAAATGCTTCCTAATTGCGGTGTGGTATCTCTATTTTTAAGTAGGCCATCAGGATAGCCTAAAATTAACTTCAGGCCAATATTTCCTAAAAATAACTCTAAAAAAGTAAAACTTGTGCACTTTCTGGAATGCAAAGCAGATTTCTTAACGCAAAAGATACTGGAATAATTAATTTGCAAAGGCAGAGCTTCAGCTAGTTTTAAATTTAATTTTTAATTGTTTTCCAGATTCTTCTGAGTTGTACTTGAAGCCGCCAAAATGGTTCTAGCAGATCTTGGAAGAAAAATAACTTCAGCGCTACGCTCACTGAGCAATGCTACAATTATCAATGAAGAGGTATGTAGTATGCATGTGTGATGGCACTTACATTTAGAAAGCAAGAGTTCTGGGAAAAAGTTCTCAAAGGCTGATGAGAAGCTTGAAGTAGGTTGACGTTATCCTGAGGCTCTTTTCTTCCTTCAAATGAAATTTCTAGCTAGGGTTTTTAACCTCCTGATAGTACTGCCAAAACTTAGAAGCAGATTTAGACGTGTAATCACCTCAGGCATAGTGGGTCTGTATTGGTTTTGTGTGGCAAGGTTTTGGTAGCGGGGGATGTTACAGGGGTGGCTTCTGTAAGAAGCTGCTGGAAGCTTCCTCTGTGTTCGATAGAGAGCGAGCCCATACCAGCCGGCTCTAAGACGGACCCGCCGCTGGCCAAGTTCCGAGCCAATCAGTGATAGCGGTAATGCCTCTGTGATAACATTTTTAAGAAGGAAAAAAAAGTTGGGATGGGGAGAAACAGCCGCTGGAGTGAGGAGTGAGAACATGTAAGAGAAACAAGCCTGTGGACACCAAGGTCAGTGAAGAAGGAGGGGGAGGAGATGCTCCAGGCACTGGAGCGAAGATTCCCCTGCAGCCCGTGGTGAAGACCCTGGTGAGGCAGGCTGTCCCCCTGCAGTCCAGGGAGGTCCACGGTGGAGCAGATCTCCACCTGCAGCCTGTGGAGGACCCCATGCCGGAGCAGGTGGGTTCCCGAAGGAGGCTGTGACCCCGTGGGAACCCCGCGCTGGAGCAGGTTCCTGGCAGGACCTGGGGATCTGTGGAGAGAGGAGCCCACGGAGCAGGTTTTCTGGCAGGACTTGTGACCCCGTGGGGGACCCGCGCTGGAGCAGTGTGCTCCTGAAGGACTGCACACCGTGGAATGGACCCATGCTGGAGCAGTTCGTGAAGAACTGCAGCCCATGGGAATGGCCCACGTTGGAGGAGTTCGTGGAGGACTGTCTCCCGTGGGTGGGACCCCACGCTGGAGCAGGGGAAGAGTGTGATGAGCCCTCGCCCTGAGGAAGTGAAGCAGCAGAAAATAACGTGTGATGACCATAAACCCCATTCCTGTCCCCCTGTGCCGCTGGGGGGACTTGGTGGTGAAATCCGGGAGTGAAGTTGTGCCTGGGAAGAAGGGAGGGGTGGTGGGAAGGTGTTCTGAGATTTCATTTTATTTCTCATTACCTTGCTCTGGTTGATTTGTAATAAATTGAAGTTAATTTTCCCAAATTAAGTCTGTTTTGCCCGTGACGGTAATTAGTGAATGATCTCTCCTGTCCTTATCTCGACCCGCAAGCTTTTTGTTATATGTTTCTCTCCCCTGTCCAGCTGAGGATGGGGGAGTGATAGAACGGCTTTGGTGGGCACCTGGTGTTCAGCCAGGGTCAATCCATCTTTCACATGGTGAAAGGGTCCTCGAGCCTGGTGGCTGTACGTATGGAGATCGGTGTTCTGAGGAGGTGATGCTGGAGGAGGCATATGTGCCTAAGTTTGGGTGGAAGGTAGGCTGTGAGACTACATGGAGTGCTCTCATTTATGTGTGTGTGCACAGCTAGCCTATGGCGATGTGTACTAGGCTGCTAGAAGCTGAAGTGTGGAAGAACAAGTAGCTTTCAATGCAAACTTTGCTGTCTGAAATGTGAGGATTATATTATGTTTACTGCCTTTATATTCAAACCAATATGGAGTGTGGTTCTGGAAGCTATTTAAGTTGGTGTAGTCTGTGTTTTTTTTAATTAAGAGTTTGAAATTATAAATAAGTGTTTTCTGTTATATGGACTGAAAAGCAAGATGGAAAACTAAATGATGTGATGGTTTAGAAGTGCCTCTGAGTAAACAAATTGCTAGAAACTCCTTTCAGGTAGGCAGGCAGGTGGCTTAAAGTAACAAAAAGTAGGCTTATCAAGGATTGTAGGGTTGTGCATAGAGGAAAGGTTTTAACAAATCTTCAGCTGGGAGACAACAAATCCTTAACTGAATCAAATATAGGCCAATTAATTTTTTTTAGCAGTAGATACTTTTCTTCTGCAAGAGCTCAAGCTGTGCAAATGAGGTCATTTATGCAGGTGTTACTTTCAAAAGATCTTTTTGTTCAAGACTTTTCACTTTGAAAACTTAGAACTACTAAACTGGGTTCCTGAGGCACCTGTTTGCCTAAAAGACGTACCCCAGAGCAGCAGTCCAGTTTCTGCTGAGAACGCAGATGGTAGTGTGTCCATCTTGCATTTAAGGAATACTTTTATTTACAGAGATTGTGTTGTGTTAAGAGATTTGTTTGTGGCTTTCTGCTACAGCTGTCTCTAAGGAATGCCCATAGGGAAGTTTAGGAAGTCTTGCTACCATATGAGCTGCTGTTGTCCTTAATGCAATAGGAGCTGTTCTGTGTTACTTTGTTATAGTGTGCATATTACAGATTGAGGACCCTTCTTTTCCAGTATTACCCTTTCAAATTTAAATTGCATTTACGTAGGAACAAATGCATAGACTTTTTTTGTGACAGTCAATGTAACGATAGGACTGCATGCATTTAATTTGTAAAAGCCTTGGATATATCATAAATATACTTTCACATTCCTATTTTGAACTAATACTGGCCTAGTCAATACTGTGTATTGTAAAACCATTTTTCTTTTATACTCCAAAGGTTTTAAATGCTATGTTAAAAGAAGTATGTACAGCATTACTGGAAGCTGATGTTAATATTAAACTTGTGAAGCAACTCAGAGAAAATGTCAAGTAAGTGAAATAATCAAAATGCATTTAACTTCTAATACTTGTAGAAGTTGTAATTTGAGGTTACAAAAGAATAACTAACTTCTAACTTTATATGGTTTTCTTAGACACACCTAGTTTACCTTTAACAGGAAAGTACAGTTTGAACTAGATGTCTAAGCAGTTCCATGCAAAGAATCCTTGTCAAGTTTAGCCATTATTGCTGTTATAGTCTTGCTTCAAAAAACTGTTGCTGTCATCAGTTGAGTGGTATAATAAACAAGTTCTTTGTTACTTCCTAGACACCTCATCTTCACATGGTCTGTGCTGGATATAAATAGATCTGTGTATATGACCAGTACTGTTACCTTGGCTATTTTCAGATGTGTAATTCAAGTAGATGCAAGTCTGAAAGATGCAAGTGTTTTAGAAACCTGTTTTTGTCCTGCATACAGAAGTAATATGTCCAATGCATGTCTCTTCTTAAGTATGTCCTATCTGAAAACTCAAGCCAAATCAGAGTGCTGTTCCAGTTGCAAAGACTTCATTTATT
This sequence comes from Astur gentilis, assembly GCF_929443795.1. Taxonomy (NCBI): domain Eukaryota; kingdom Metazoa; phylum Chordata; class Aves; order Accipitriformes; family Accipitridae; genus Astur; species Astur gentilis. Next base: position 6,100,123 of record NC_064901.1, on the reverse strand, counting down.
ACTAGGTTAAAGTGATGCTTTAAGTTATGCTAGTGTTTCATGGTTTTCCTAAACTCAGGTCTGCAATTGATCTTGAAGAAATGGCATCTGGCCTTAACAAAAGAAAAATGATTCAGCATGCTGTCTTCAAGGAACTTGTTAAGGTAGGACTTCAAAATTCTGTATTATGCCACTTTTCTTGTACAGCTTGGGCTGTGGAAGCAGTACGGTAGCAAGCCAAGTTTTAAGGTTACTGTGTGGTACCTGCAGTTATGTTTTCTGTTGTAAGGCTTCTTACTATTGCAAACAGTAATATTCTTCTGATTGAAACTACTTCCTGGGCATTTCTCAGATTAACTTCAGTTTAAGCTTCAAGTTCAGCTGTTCTTACCCTTCAATTGAAATTTAAAGACAAAATAAGGGGGTGAAGTACTACTAGCTTCTGGACTGTCTTTGGTTGTCCCAGAAACACGCCTTTGCTGCCCGAATGAAGATCTGTTCAAACTACTTACAAGCCTTTGAAAAAGTGTTAAGTAACAACCCAGCAGTTCATGGCAATGTTTCCCTTTAATCTGCCTTGGTCAAATCAGCACCTAGGTATCAGTATTCTGTCCTCCTTCCAGTTAACAGTATAGTTTTTTGTTCTTCCATAGCCTGTGCCCACCCATATGATGGCTGTCTGGAATGTATATACCTTCTACTCATTCAAGAAGTGAGGCAGCAACCCTAAAAAGTCTTCTGTACTGTAGGATTCTCACCAGAAGAGGTCATCTTGAGCAGTGATGGTGGGGTGGAGGTCATGTTTCTGTGGTGGTTGTTATACTTGTGCTGTATATGCAGGCCACCCTGACTTTGGTACTTGGTGTTAAAAAGAGATTAACACTGTTATTGTTACAGAATTATTATGTATAACACTGTATACTGTAGTTATCTTGCACAGGCTGTTGCTGTTCACTGTAAATCAGCAAGCATTTAAGCCAAGACTAGAATATGCAAAAATTGGTTTGCTCCATTGAATATAAAACCAGGCACCTAGCATGACTGTGACGCTGACTGCTCTGTGCTTCTAAAATTCAGTTCTGCAACATACATTATACTTTGTTCTTTAGCTTGTAGATCCTGGAGTCAAAGCATGGACACCTACCAAAGGAAAACAGAATATTATAATGTTTGTTGGTTTGCAAGGAAGTGGTAAAACAACGACCTGTTCAAAGGTAACTTGCACTGAATCTGTTTGCCTGTTGTTTGTTTTTTTTTTCTCGGGGAAGGTGGTGATCACTGGACTCCTTTGGTAGGATTTGGTTGTGATCTGTGCTGTTTCTATTAGTAGGAAAGTGCTAACTGATTACAATGTAGAGATATTTTTGTAGAGGGGTTTCTGAGATGAGATGAATGTCCAAAGTAATAATCTTCTGGGGCAACTTATGGCTTGTAGGACTTCCTTCAAGGTTTTTTTTTTAAAAAAATAAACTCTTGATGAAACAATACTGTATATGGATAAGAAATATTTTTTTCTGTTCTTTGCTTTCTGGGTTTAAGACTAGTACTATGAATGGAACCTATCTCATTCCATTATCTATTTAGAGGAACCAGTGGAAGTTGGCCTCTGTGTTAGATACCTCAGTTAAGTATGAGTGGGTGCTGTGAAACATCTTCCAGCCCCCAATTCATTGAGGAAGTTTGGATTTGTATTTTTACAGCTAAAAAGGAATGCTCTGAATCAATGCTTAACCTATTTATGATGGCTATTGGGAGGAAAAATTACTCTGTGGAAAAAGACTGATGCATCTTTGTTGCTTTTTTCAGTCATCTGGTTCTGAGATTCACACATAGGCTATACCGAATATATCACTGTGCTGATTTCATAAGACTTTCCTAGTGCTTCTGTAGGCAAACTATATTTTGGAAGTTTGTCTTTGGTCAATCAAATGTTCTGTGAATATGCATTGTACCAGTGAAGCTGTTATAAGAGAGTAAGGATTCCATCCATTGCTTTAAAACATGTCATTGCTCTGGAAGTACAGAAAGAGCTATACAAGTTGTAGCTGTTACAGTACTTCAATATTAAGTACTTACTGCTGTGGGTAGTTTCTAAAAGCTAGTCCTATCTGCAGTATTAACAGTAAGCAGAATCCAGGAATTAGTAGAATGGGAACTGGAATTATTTGTAGTCATTCCTAGCTCTGGAAACTGAAATCAGAAGCAGAGTCAAGCAGCTGTTGTCATCTTGTCACTAATAATTAATTGTATAACATACTTTTCTAAGTAACAGAGAGGCTAACATTTAATACTTGTACAGTCTTACTGAGTAATCTCAATTATAGGAAGGCTGGCTTGACTTTGTGTCCTCTGTATGTACTTCAGTGACTTACAAGCTGTAATACAGTGTCATGCTTTCTAGTGGGATTTTGGTGTAACTACTTGTTTTGGATTTCTTTTCACAGTTAGCATACTTCTATCAGAGGAAAGGTTGGAAGACATGTTTAATATGTGCAGACACATACAGAGCAGGTAATATGGTCTTTAATGATGTGGTTCTTTAATACTTACAGATGTTTTTAAATAGTCCCTTGACTATACCTGTTTTACAGGTGCTTTTGACCAGTTAAAGCAGAACGCCACAAAAGCAAGAATTCCCTTTTACGGGAGGTAAGCATCTTTCAGAATCAGTTTGGAGAATGATTCAACTGCAACGATGTATTGTTCCTTACTGAACATCTCGCACTAAGCCCCATTCAGTGTTGCCTAATTACTTGGATTTTATTATAATATTTTCTCTGATCAGATGAAAATTCTGCCTAGTTCAGTATACTGGCTGCCAGTCATAGCAGGTAGGGATAGTGTAAGAAGAGATCAGGCATCCGGGGTAATTCTGTTGAATGTTCTTTCAGTGTATAGTAGTTTATAGGCCTTTACCAGACATGTTCAGATTTTCAGGAAGTATCTTTACTCAGAGGATATGATTTTTGGACCTTTAATTTTTATTGCCAAGTAGGGGCAGCAGTGGACCTAAAATAGCTTCTATAAAGCAGTAAACTTTACCCTAAGCTTCACTGGGTGTGTATGGTCTAGGTGCTCAGTTAAATCTTGTTTCAGAGGAGGGCTAGTAGAACTTAGTGCAGTCTTCAACAGGTGAGACAGACAGTCCTTTGTGCTTTGGTTTGCTGTGAATAGTAAGGGCAAATGGCTTAGGAAAGCATATTTTTAATCAATTTTTGCTTGACATACAAGGAATTCCCTCTTGAAATCCAGATAGATTTACAGTTAAGAAGTTTACAGTCAAGTGATGAACATTTGAATTCGTTTCTTTGGGAACAAAGAATTGCATATATATAGATGTTTCTCTTTGTGATCAGTTATACAGAAATGGATCCTGTAATTATTGCCTCAGAAGGTGTTGAGAAATTTAAGAATGAAAACTTTGAAATAATCATTGTTGATACAAGTGGACGTCACAAACAGGAAGACTCTTTGTTTGAAGAAATGTTACAAGTTGCTAATGCCATAGTGAGTAGTTTTAAGAAATACAATGACTTCTGTTACAGTAATTTGACTAGAGTTAATTTATGTTTATCTCCTAAGGTTCTGTGTGGATTTTGCTCCTCTGGAATGTGTCAGTGCTTTAACTCCTAGGTTATATTAGAAATTACAAATGGATATGAACAAACAAGAACTGGATGATCAGTGCTTGATAGTTCTGTGTCAGTTTTAATTCTTGTATCTGTAATTCAAGGCTGCTTGCACATAACTAGACTACCGTTCCTGCTTTAACTGTTCCTTTTCAGGATCTTTGCATTGAGGAACTAGATAAAAGAACCAGTCTGATCTGGTTTCCTTTAGCTATGTATACTAAATTTCCTGTAATTGTCTGAATAAGTGCCCTGAAACAGAGAAGATGATTGGATAACTTTCAACAGTTTTGATATGTAAATGAAGCTGGTGTTTCTTGTATGGCTTTAAAAAGGCTGGCTATTTGTTTGATCCTGTGGTCTTGCATGACAATATGACGCTTCCCACACAACTCCCGCTAATGGCTAACTTGTTTTCAGAGGAATGGATGTCTTAAAGCTCTTACTGTAAAACTAGAATATGTTGTTAGCCATTAATTGCTAGTAGATACTAATTACCTTATTGGCTCAGATACTGGCTAAAATCACTCAAAACATAAGTAATAACTGTAAACATATTAAATTTTAATATTCTGCTTTGTAGATGAGTCTTTCACATAGTAACACAGCATCAGAGTTTTAGAATGGTCTTTAGACAATACTGTTGATAAAACAGTTGCCCTTTTGCTTTATATACTGTTATTGCAGTAAGTTCTGCTACTGAACATAATGCACGAACACTGTTTAAGAAAGCAAGAAATTATTATTTTGTGTGTGTCTCATTTCTCCCAGCAACCAGATAACATTGTTTATGTGATGGATGCTTCCATTGGCCAAGCTTGTGAAGCTCAAGCTAAAGCTTTCAAAGATAAAGTAGATGTAGCTTCTGTTATTGTTACTAAGCTTGATGGACATGCAAAAGGAGGTGGAGCTCTTAGTGCGTAAGTATTGTGATGTTATAGTGTCCAACATCTGGCCATGCATGGACAACCATGGAATGTGTTGGTGTCTTGCAGAAACCTGTCCTGTGAAAGTGTCACTGTCACACGCATAGAATCTGAGATTTAAGTCAGTAACAGTTATGTTCTTACCCCACTTCTGGTGGATAGGATCACACATTGATGTTTAACGTCAGTCAGAATCAGATATTATGATGTACTTCCAGTACAGTAGTGTGTATGGTCACGTCAGACTGCTGTCTTCTGAAAACAGCATCAAGCAATTATATTTACAGTATCTTGCGTCCCAGGAGATTTTACCGAAAAATATAAATTTGAACTTAACAGATACGGATTGCCTGGAAAGTTTTGCTTCTCATTTAATACACAAGGTTTTTTTCCAAAAGGGAAAAAACTCTAGCTAGTTATGTGTAATGGCCTTAAAACTGCGATGCAAATCAAACTTCTGGATTGCTGGTGTCCACCAATTTGGTAAGAAATTAGTCTGCAGTCATACTTTCCTGAATTCCATCCTCATTGGACTTCCTGTGTGCTATATCTTGACAGACTCTATTGACTAGAAAATGTTACGTTTTATCTTCAGCCTTACATGATGGCATGTCAGACTAATCTCCAGCTGCATTTCAATGATACAGTTTGTATGGAGCTGAGATGATTTATCAAAACAGTCAAAGTTAACAGACACGAACTTACTAAATCACTGTCTGACTTTGATCTTAAGTGTTAGAGTTCTTAAACTGGCAAATGTATTTTTCTGCTATTTATAGTGTAGTGATGGAAAACTAAAGAGCAAAATGAAAATACCAAAAGCTTGTTCCAGTTGTCACGCGCTTGTATGTGTTAGTTGTGCTGGTTTTGTTCTATACCTTCTGTAGACTGGAAGCTGAGTTTATCTAAAAGCTAGTGCCAGTGATTGATTGGTGAAGAGGTTCTGATTTTTCTTATGTCTAAGCTTTTTTGTTGAAAGTGAGATTGCTGTCTGTTGTAGGGGGTAACTTGAAGAAAAAGTAATCAATGCTTGTGTTGTGGTTTAACCCCAGCCAGCAACTAAGCACCATGCAGCTCTCACTCCCCTCCCACCCAGTGGGATGGGGGAGAGAATTGGGGGAGGAAGTAAAACTCATGGGTTGAGATAAGAACAGTTTAATAGAACAGAAAAGAAGAAACCAATAATGATGATGATAATAAAATTACAACAATAATAATAAAAGGACTGGAATATACAAGTGATGTACAATGCAATTGCTCACTACCTGCTCACCGATACCCAGTTAGTACCTGAGCAGTGATTCCTCACAGCCCCACTCCCCCCCAGTTTATATACTGGGCGTGATGTCACATGGTGTGAGATGCCACTTTGGGTCAGCTGTCCTGGCTGTGTCCCCTCCCAACTTCTTGTGCCCCTCTAGGCTTGTTGCTGGCTGGGCATGAGAAGCTGAAAAATCCTTGACTTGGTCTAAACATTACTTAGCAACCACTGAAAACATCAGTGTGTTATCAACATTCTTCTCATACTGAACCCAAAACATAACACTGTACCAGCTCCTAAGAAGACAATTAACTCTATCCCAGCCAAAACCAGAACAGCTTGTCTCTTCTGACCTCCCAATATTGGGATAAAATGGAGATTATTTATTTTTCTTTCTTTCCTCTCAGTTTCTTAAACTCAGCAATGAAAATAAGCAACTTCTATTTCTGTTGATGATTTTTTCAAAGCAGAGTTTGTATTTTACAGAGTTCTAGTTAGAGAAACATATTGTCAGCTACTCCCAGCTACCCATCCTAAATGCTGGATGTCTTTGCATTAATAGTTTGAGGAGTAACAAAAATACTTCAGTGAGGATGCATTGTGTTGATGATGCCTAGCTAATTATGTTAATAGGTGGTACAAAAGATGGGTGGTTTTTGAGAGGCCATTTTATAAAATGTGTTTTATTGCAGAGTTGCTGCCACAAAGAGTCCTATTATTTTTATTGGAACTGGCGAACACATAGATGACTTTGAACCCTTTAAAACACAGCCTTTCATCAGCAAACTTCTCGGTATGTACTATGTACAACGGTACTTAAAAAGACACTTTGAATTGGATAATAGAAAGTCAAAGTGTAATTTTTTTAATTGTAACTTCAGAGTTGTTTTTTTTTCCCAGGTATGGGTGATATCGAAGGATTGATAGATAAAGTAAATGAGTTAAAGTTGGATGATAATGAAGCACTCATAGAGAAGCTCAAACATGGTAAGTTATTTCCAAGGCCTGAATAGTGGGTATATTACCTGCCATGATTACGTCATGGTTCTCTCAGATGTAGACTACTGAGTTAATTTGTATTATGTGTTAGAGACAAGTAACTTGTTTCATGTGCATAGTGAAGAATGGTTATTCTTTCTCTGATAAATGTGGCAGGCAAGTAAATTGAGTTATGTTTTTGAGTGGTAAGTCTGTCAGACTATAACTATAACTGCAGAATATCTCTTTAAGTGTCTGCCATCTAAAATGGTTTAGCCATGTTGATAGTGGAGAAGAGGTTTATGTACCTGCTTATTTATGCAGTGTAGTATTTAACTTGTAAATATAAAATAATTGAGAAAGGACAGTAAGACCAAAATGCTAGCATGACTTTTGCTAATCTTTTTTTTTGTTGTTGTACTTCAGGTCAATTTACGTTAAGAGATATGTATGAACAATTCCAAAACATCATGAAAATGGGACCATTCAGTCAGATCTTGGTTAGTTATCCCCAAAATCATTTTTTTTACCAGATTTTCATTTATATTTGATAAACATGCTGTAAACTTAAAACTCTTCATTGAAACTGGTGTTAGAGGCTGTGCTTTATGTTTTTCAAAAAGGTGAAATGATTTACCTATTGCGATACATAACTACTGAACTAAAACTTGCTGTCCATATTTCTGGCTGTTTAACTAAAGTTAGCTTTGCCTATTCTGACATGGCTTTTGTTTTCCATTTTTAAAACAAGGGTATGATCCCTGGTTTTGGAACTGACTTCATGAGTAAAGGCAATGAACAGGAATCAATGGCAAGGCTAAAGAAACTGATGACTATAATGGACAGTATGAATGACCAAGGTAAAACAAATTTCACTCACTATTTTTTTCTTTTTCCCCTCCATTTTTTAACAAGCTTATTTACAGAGATTTTGGAAACAAGTTGGATATAAGGCAGCATCTACAGTGACAGAAAATGATGAGAAGCATTTATAACTCTTAGAAATGGCAAAGATATGTATGTGTGTCTCAAACTTTCTGAATAAGTCTAAATATTTAGAGACATACCTTGACAGTTGCTTGTTGCTGCTTTATCTAATGTAGAGTAGGTGGGATTTTGAAGCATTCTATTGGAAATTAATGTATTTTTCATACTGTAAGTGTGCTTTAATTATTAATGCTATACTTGCAAATTAAAAAGCTACATTCATCTTTAATCTGTCATTGCTGTCTTTCTTCCTACCTATCCTCAAATTTACATGGTGACATAGCCTGGTCTTTGGAATTCAAGATGTGTTGCTTCTAATCCACCCATAACTCTTGCAGGAGAAGTATGCTCTTACCCTTGTGCTAACCATTAATAGGGCTTAAGACCAAGTAAGTATGCTGAGAGCATAATTTAGTCAGGTGACATTTTCTATCATAGTGATTAACATAGGAACATAACATCTCTTTAGTACTACTACCTAGAATATTATATCTCATTTATGTAAAATTCTGCATTATCACTTCTAAAACTAGGGTTTTGTTCTCTGGCTCAAAACTAAATTCTCAACAATAATGAGAACAAATTTGCTACAAGCTGTAACAGATTTTAATGTCGGTAACTGAATGGATTATTCTTTTCCATGCCGTAATTGCAGAACTTGACAGTACAGATGGTGCCAAAGTTTTCAGTAAGCAGCCAGGAAGAATCCAAAGAGTAGCAAGAGGTTCAGGTGTTTCTACCAGAGATGTTCAGGAGCTTTTGACCCAATACACTAAGTTTGCACAGATGGTGAAAAAGATGGGAGGCATCAAAGGGCTTTTCAAAGGTAAAAAAAAAAAAAAAAAAAAAAAAAAAAAGTTTTTCGTTTGGTTTTTTCTTTTAACTCAGTGGGGAGGTCACTTGATGTGTGAACACAGAAGAAATGTGAAAATGTCAGGCGTTGGAAGAAGAGAAAGTGAGTCGTAGCTCACTTATTTTCATGATGTTTGAAAGCTCTTTTATGTAACTGGTGAGAGTTGCACTGTTCTTCGTGACACTAATGTGTAACTTAGTGAAAACTACTATATTTTTGGCTTTATCAATGTAGACTTCCTTACTGCTACAATACTGACACTTCGGTCTGTTATGTGGGGCACAGGGACTGTTGATCCTTAAAATAGTTTTTAAGTGCCTGATGTAGTAACTTTTGATCATGGACTCTAATGGATTTGAATCTGGAATTAGGAGATAAAATTCTGGTTTGTTTTATTTTTAGCCCCATATATGAACCCACTTTCTTACAATTGCTTCCTTTTTCTTTTTTTTTTTTTTTTTTTTCCCCCCTAGGTGGTGATATGTCAAAGAATGTAAACCCATCTCAGTTGGCCAAACTGAATCAGCAGATGGCGAAGATGATGGATCCAAGAGTTCTTCATCATATGGGTATGTGTTGCCTTTCACAGCTTCAAGAGAGGACTAGCAATTACGGTGGAGCCTTTGAAATATAGAAGTGAGGAAGGTGATGTGAGAATGCGTGTGTAGAACGTTTAGTCTGTATGTTATGAATGCTTTGCACTTACCAGTGCTTAATCTAGTCTTTTCGTTTGGATTCAGCTCCCAAAATGAGCAATTGGAGTGGTTGGTATCTGATGAAATAGTAAAGTGATGACTTGAAGCTTGACTGTGGTAAAGCAAATTTATTCCTAAACTTCCCTTCCCTTCTCTTCTAAGCTTTGCCTCAAATAATTAAATTTGACAAGAGCAGCTTTAAATAAATATTCCCATACTCGAACCTTACTAATGGATAACGGTCATTCCTTCAAGGTTATTTTTGTCTAGATCTTAACGCACAGGTCATCTTAAAACCTACTTTAAGCCTGGTGTTTTGCAGACCTTTATGTAATTGCTCCGTTGTCCGTTTTTGATAGCCATTTAAACCTGGCTTGACAGTCTTGGGCTTTTGCATTTGTATATTATTGAAATAGTGTGTGTGCTGTAATGAGGCCTCAGAGGCAAGCTGTGCTTCAGAGTTAATTAACACATCTGTGTTCTTGCTTATTTTCTGCAGGTGGCATGGCAGGATTGCAGTCAATGATGAGACAGTTCCAACAAGGTGCTGCTGGGAATATGAAAGGCATGATGGGATTCAATAATATGTAAAGAAGCCTTAATAAAAATGGACTTGGTTGACTCTTCTTTGCAACTTCAGTGAAAGAATTTGCTTTCTTCCTTTTTACAGTGATAGGGGGAGTGGTCTTTTGAAATCTAATTCAGGCTTCTCAGTTTCTACATCTAATGTCTGAAAACTATTTTTGCTTAAATTAGTTCCTCTCCATTAATACCTGATGGCACAAAGAGTAATTAAATTTAATAAAACAATATCATGATGTAAAATTTTAATATTTAGAGACACTTTTTAATTGTTTACATCAAATGGCAGCCATTATATTTGTAAACAACCCTGATCTTTGGTTATAGTACCATAAAATGTCACAAATATACTGTAAAATAAAATTTAAGTGGTTATAAACAAGGGAATGGCCTGTTTCTTCAATTCTTTCATAACTGTCCTTTATCAATATGTAATGAGATTATTTCCTTGTGGTTTAACCCTAGCTGGCAACTAAGCACCATGGGGAGGAGAATTGAAAAAAAGTAAAACTCATGGGTTGAGATAAGAACAGTTTGATAATTGAAATAAAATATAAAAATTGTGATGAAAAGGAAGATAACAAAAAAAGGAGAGAAATAAAAGACAAGTGATGCACAATACAATTGCTCACCACCTGCTGACCAATGCCCAGCCAGTCCCTGAGCAGTGATCCACCTGTCCCAGCCAGCACCCCCCCCCCCCAGTTTATGTACTGAGCATGACATTCTATCATATGGAATATCCCTTTGGCTACTTTGGGTCAGCTGCCCTGGCTATGATCCCACACAGCTTCTTGTGTACCTGCTTGCTGGCACAGAATGGGAACTTGAAAAATCCTTGACTTGGGATAAGTGCTACTTAACGCACTGATGTTTTAGTTGTTGCTATCAACATTATTCTCATACTGAATCCAAAATACAGCACTGTACCATCTACTAGGAAGAAAATTAACTCTGTCCCAGCTGAAACCAGGATAGATTTGTTTCTAATGACTCTTGTAACTTACGTTTGGCATAGATTCTATAAGAATAATTCAGTATCTGAAATGTGCTGTTGCTGCTCAGGTGCTCTCAGAGCATTTTAGAAGGTGGATGTGCTGTGCTGAGGTTTGTATGAAACTTTGTTCTCCAGAATTTTATCATTCTTTCCCTATATGTAAAGAATGAAGTGACTAAAAATATGCAGGTATGTAGGTCTTAAGCTGTCTCATATACTGAAGATAATCTTCATACCAGGCTGCCAGTTAAGCAGTTCTTTTGCTATGGAGATAGCTGTATCTGACAGGGCATATTGCCCCAACTCGGCTACAATCTGATCTTAATTTCCTATAGCATTTCTTTTTAATATTTCAGTTTCTATGTTGGTCTCAAAAGGGTGGAATCTATAGGCATATTTCAGAAACTAAGCAGACCAGATGAACCTTGAAATCCAACGTACACCTTGGCGAACATGGTAAGATATTTCACCCTTAAGGCAAGAAGGTATATTATGAATTTATTTTAATATACTGCAGAATGCTTGGGTTGTAAATGGACATCTGTCTCTGTTGCTTAGATAAGATAAAAATTAAATGCAGTAATTAAAACAAATGTGTCCCTCTGTCAGCCAGTTCTTTGAGAAGGTGGCAGCTATCAGCTGATAGCGAATAGCTTATATAGGTAATGTGCTCCTGTTCTAATAAAACATAGGTGTGCTGTAACTCATTTATAATGTGGAAGTATCTTCTGCACCATTAGTGGTATGTGTATTCAATGTATGGAGGACACTGAAAAATCTTAAGGTATGCCATTTACCTACAGCACTGCATTTTATGTATAGCATTAGTCTGCAAAAAGCTCAGTTAAGTTGGTCTTAGTATTTTAAATGTAACAAAAGGATGAGTCCTTGCATATCACCAGCTTGAGGGCAAGCTGTCCTCAGCTACTTAAGTGGTGTCTGTTTACTAAAACTGTTTATCTTTTTTTGTAGTTTTTTTCAGTTCTTGAGCAGTAGAAACCAATGCAATATACAAACCCATGCAGCCGAGAGTAGCGAATAAATCTTGGTTTGGAATGCCGTCGGTAGGGGAGAGTGGATGGTTAAGTTGAATGCTTGTGTTGTAAGTTAAACATGAACAGGCATATTGAGGATGAACAGTGAAGCATTGTGTGTCTGGACAGGCTCAGTCAGACTGTCAAGTTACCAACAATTAACACTTTCTATTTTCAATTCATTGCATAGATTTACTTTTACTCTTTGGTTCAGTTTCCAAACTACTACCACTGCTAGCAGACAGGAAGAGAGCTGTCATTAGCTGTGTGTTGGCAGAGGCAAGTTCAGAAAGCACTTCCTTTGAGGTATAAGATGCGTCAATTGTTATTTCTAAGGTATACGCTGGAATAAACAAATAGCAGTATATTGCTCTTACCTTAATGTGCTAGGTAGAAAAGACTTTGGAGCCTGCTTGGAATAATTGCCTAAAGATCTCAAGTTTAAAAAAAAAATAATCATGTTGGAGGAACTTAAAAGCTGAGTTCAACTGTATAGGAGCACCTATAAAATTCTCTCAGCTTTATAAGGGAACAACACTTTGGGAGTGTGGGCAACAATTTTTGTTATGTTTGTGGATCCTGCAGAGCACAATGTGTAGAAGAAAATCTTAAAGTTGTTGCAGGAGAACAGAAGCTATCATGTTCTATGTGTTTTCTCAGTTTGGTATTCTGAATTAGAGACTTAATTGTATCAAGCTAGCAGAGGCCATGTAAAACACTGCCAGCAAGTACCATGAGTAACAGCTCCCCCAGCGCCATTTTCTTGAATTAGGTTTCTTGTACTTGTCCTCCACAAGATCTCACTCTGTCCTGCAGGAAAGTTTTCTCTGGCATACACGAAGCCTGAGAAGTTAGAGGCAAACAAACTTCACTGGAAGTACCTAGAAGACTGAAGTCTACCCTTCTGTGTATTATCTTACTGAAAGCTGTTACTGCTGCTCAGACAAGTTTGTCTGCCGTTTTGGTGTCTGGACACATGGCTAAATGAAGTTCATTGAGAACTTGAAGTAGCTAAGGAAAGGTTTAGCTAATTAGGCAATTGTAGCGCCCGGGGAAGGCCACTAGAAGGAGCCAATGGACAAGAGAGTAACGCACAAAATCGGCTCAACTCTTATTTTAGAAGTGCATCCTTACTTCAAAATCAGTGACATCCTGCAGTCATCCTTTTCCTCGGCTATGGGTTGTTAATAAGCTTTGACATCCAGCACACTAATACAGAAATAGGTATCTGTTGCATGTTTACTTTTTTGGAAGATGGTGGTTGTTCTGTAAAAGTGGAAGACCTTCACCAGCTGTGGAATAATTTATGTATTGTTGGTGCATGCTTTATCAGTTTGCTGCCTTTTCAAGGAAAATCCTAGCCACAGGGCTAGAAGAACAGGTTTGATGGAATTGTTTTACTCCTTCAAGAAAGAGGAGGACCTTGGCAGTTCAAATATCCTGTTATTACAGCTAGGGCAAAGGATGCATGTAGTTCATGAAAACTATTCTTAAGAGGAAACAGTTATGATGGTCAATAGATAGCTGTGTGATAGGAGCTGGACAATTAAGTATTAACATACACAAATAGCCACGGAAAAGAACAAGCATGGGTTTATTTGTTAACATTCTTTACCTTTCCTCAGGACTTTCAATATTGACACTTGCTAAATCTATTAAACTTGTCTAAGTTGCAAATGCTAATTATCTGGGAGGTGAAAGATTAACTTCAGTGTTACTATACAGCTGCTGTAATTGCAGTAGAGGCAAAGGAGAGCAAGTTGGCTGGCTGATGATTTAATGCTGTTCTTTAAGAGCCGCTACCCTATTTCAACCAGTCCTTGTTAAACAGAATGTAAACTCTACTAAGGGTAAGAGGTATTTACGTGCCCTTACATTAGTTTGCTTCTTTGCAGTTTTTAACATACAAACCAGGTGCTCGGTCCCGTGCCATCTAAAATAGTACTCTAATCTTTCATTCATGTGTTTCTGCAATCATGTATTCAATAGTACATTCTGTCTGTCAGTCCTTTTCATAAGGGGAACATTTGCTGCCTTGTGCTAGAGTAACTGTAAAGCTGGTACATCTATACTTTACCTGGGACTTTAATTCGTCATGGGATCTGGATAAGGCTTTGATAGTATGACCAGTAAAGTGCCTAAGAGCCCATCTGTGCTACAGACTATCTTTCTTTGCAAGCGATTCTTAATGATAGCTCTTGCTGTCACGTAAGTAAGTGCACGTTACAGCCATTGGCTCCAATGCCTTGAAGAAAAAAAAAAGTGAAAATTACTCGCTCCTCAGTCCCATAAAAAGGGTGTTCCCAGGTGTTTTCACCGGTAGTCGGCATTGGCTAAGGTGCCTTTTGCCCCTGGTTCAGCCGGGCCACCGCCTTGCAGCCAGGCCGCTCAGCGCACCCCTGGGGGAAGAGGACCCCCAGCTCTCGCGGGGGGCAGCTGAGCGAGCCCCTCGTCTGGCAAACGCGTTTCCCTGCCTGCTGGGAATAAACGTTATTTTCTCACCCAGGCGCGCCCCTGGCCCCCTTGGCGTGCATTTCTGTCTCGTTCCGTGCTTTGTCCTTTAAAAGGTGTTGGTTTGCCCGAGCCAACACCGGGTACTGAAAGGCTTCCCCAGCCTGGCTCTTCTCGACAGAGAGAGCGAGGGAGGGCTCCTGAACGCTGTCTCAAGAGTAGTCCTCTGTTATTTCGCAGGTCTTTACAATATTCTCGGAAGCCAGCCGGCCTGCCCGCTCCCCCCGCAGCACGCAGGGTTCTCCCTCCTCGCCGAGGGGCTGCGCTTCCCTCCGCGCGCGGCTATGGCTGCGCCCGGCAGCCCGGCCGCCTCGCCCGGGTCTCCTCCCCGCCTGCTGCCGGGCTGCGGAGGGAAGGAGAACGGACCGAGGCCGACGGCCGCTCGCCGGCGGCGGCCCCGCTCCCGCTCGCGGGGGTCCCGGCCGGCCGGGCGGCGGCTCCCGGGCGCGGCCGGCCCCGGCGGGGCCACCCCGCCCCTCGGGCCGCGGGCGGCGGCCCGGCAGGCCGCGGCGGGCCCCCCCAAGCACCGCCCCGGCGGGCGGCGTGACGGGCGGTGCCGCCCGGCTGCTCGGCTCCCTGGGCCGCGGCGGGCCCGCTGCCGCCCTCCCCCGGCGCCGCGGCGGGCGGGAGGATGGAGCAGGGGCTGTCCGCCATCACCCTCTACTGCGCGCCCGCCGCCGGCCCCGCGCCCGCCGCCTGCGCCATGGAGCCCGAGCAGGTGAGGGGGGCCGGGGCCGGCCCAGCGGCCTCTACCGCCGGCCCCGGCCGGCCGGGCCGGGCCGGGCCGGGCCGCCCCGCCGCGGGTGCCCGGGAGGAGACCGCTTCCGGAGGAGGGCGAGGCAGCTCGGGCCGCGGTGGGGCGGGCGGCGGCTGCCGGGGCCCGGCCGGGGCCGATCCGCCGCGGGGTGCGCGGGAGCGGGGGGAGCCGGTTCTCTGGCGGTGGGCGGCGGGGGCAGGAGCAGGAGCAGGAGGTCGGCCGGCCCTTCCTTCCTTCCTTCCTTCCTTCCTTCTTCCTTCCAGCGCTCTGTAATTACAGTCAGCGCGGCGGGCACGCGTGTCTCGGGTGTCTCCTGTCCAGCGGCGGGAAATGCCTCTTACAAAGGAGCCTGATAAATATTAAATGGAGACAGGTCTCCGCTTCCCGCCGCGCTGCCAAGTTCGGGAAGGCCTCGGAGGTGAGCAGGGCCACCAGCTCTTAATTAACGGGTAACCTGGCGAGCTCTCCCGCTCCTTCGGCAGCCGTCCCTCGCGGTGGCCTCGGCTTGGCTTCGCGCTGGCTCTTTCATGCGCTGCCCCGTCACCGGTTGTGGTGCCTTCCTGAGGCTTCTTGTGCGAGGGTCCCTTTTCTTACCGTCGTCCGCTGACTCTGTTATTTTGTTGTCTTCTGTTTCAGAAAGACTCACGCTGGTTAATTTCAGTTGGATCACAAGGGCGGGAAGTCAAGCAATATGCAAAAAAACCCCAACCAAACCCCCCAAAAAACCCTAGCCGAAAAAACTAACACAAATGACATCAGTGAGGCAGGCGAGATAGCCTGGGTAGAAATATTTCTCGTTAACTATTGCCAGCCTTCTATTAAGTAGCGCTGTCAGGTCAGTGGATAGATCTGTGCAAATTGAATTATTCCTCTTTCTAAGGGAGACTGGACGTCACAGACTTTGGCGTTTTGGGTCCTGTTGTAACAATACCTGAGCCTGACAGGTTAGAAGATGACAACGTGAATAGTCTGCCCTTCCTGTTACTTTCTGCTTTGCTTCTTCCTGTCCTTGATGAAACTTTACGTTATTGCATCACCTAATATTAATTGCGTGAGCTCTCCTAGCTTGCCCTGCAGGTGTCCAGGCACGCCTCATCCTTCATTGTAGTTTATTTATTTTGGCATTTTGGTTGTGGACTGAAATGCCGCGTGTTGTACCAACGCTGTCAAAAGGTGTCCTGCTCGCTCTGTTTCTGGCCAAAGGGTGAGATAAGAGAGTGGGTGTAAAAACAAGGAGCAGCAGTTTTGGATACTGACTTCCTGACAGGCAAGGTTTATATTGGTGCCATAAAGCCGGCAAAAATTCCAACAGGGCTTCTAAAAGAAAAAGTGTTGACAGAGTACCTTCAGAGTGTTAGCTAGGGTGGCAAAAGCACAAGGGCGACTGGCCTTTGTGTCTAATAGTTGCTGGAATAGAAGCCAAAGTGTATACATTTACGGCATGAGGTGAAGACAAATGCTGAGTCTTTTGAGACCCATATAGTGTGTTGGACGGGGACGACCCTGTGGGCGAAAATGAGGTTGCAGTCGGACCAAAGCAGTGGCCTAGAAGAATGATCTTTGTGGCAGCTTCTTGAATTGGAAAAGAAGGATCAAATTTGTAAAGGAAGATCAAAAGTGTAAAGCCTCTAACTGGAGGTACTGTAACATCTGAGCTGTAAAGTGAGTCTAGCTGACAATTCTAGAACAGGTCTGCATTGTCACAGTTTTGGAAAGATAAATAAAATTTACTGATGCTGAACTTTCTGCTTGCAGCTGGGAGAGTTGGCTTTTATTGATGTTGTGCATGTAAAAATCAGAAGGACAAATGCTATAGTGATGACTAAAACCCACATCCAGGTTTGTTGACTAGGTAGTAAACACAGCAACAGCTGCTACGCATTATTTTATTTAATAATTTAGGACTCTGAACCAGATTACTAAGGGAACCAGATTCATTGTTCCTTGATGAATCCGTACTGTCTTGAACTACTGCATTTGTGTGAAACTTTGTACCGGTACCAGCTACGTGGAGCTGCTTACTGTAGGTAGTGTAAGTGGAGTGTGGGATGGGTGTGAAGGGAATTGAAGCCTGCTTTTTAAACTTCAAATGTTAACTGCAATTTTTTCTAAGTTAAAATATTTGAAGCATTTGAGTTAAATGAGCCAAAATCAGATGAAGAGGCTGTGCCTTTACAGGAGGTCTAAGGAGAGGCTCATGTTGCTTGCTGTTATTAATCACAGTAATATTTGTGATGCTGTGTTGCAAGAAATAGTGCTCTTCAGCACTGTGACTAAACATGAAAAATGGCATCATTGTATGATGCCAATAAAGGAGTGTGAAATGTTCATAAAAGGCTGATTCTGTGGTGCTCTTCGTTCCCAAAAATACAGAACTGAGTCGCAGTAAGTGGTGCCTGCTTTTACAGCGGCAGCAAGGAGCGCTGCCCGTGCTTAGGTCGTTTTACTGTTTTCAGCATTCTTATTTTTCTAGCTTTGCTGTTCTCCTCCTGCTCTGTTCCAGAGGCTGAAACACAGCAGAGAGAGTGCGCTGGGCCCCGGATAGTCAGTTTTGTCTTTCTGCATGAAAATGTAATGCTGTTTCAGCTGAATTACCCTATTGAAGACTTGCCACTTGGTTCTGCTCTGCCTCTCCGGGAAAATGTCCGAAATGTGCTATGGTGGCTAAAGAAATGCTAGGGGAAGCTGAAATGACTTGCAGTTTTGAGAAGCGGTGGTTCAAGGGCTGGGAGAGACGATCAATGTGTGCGCTCCCTCTCCACACTGTAGACCTCAGCATGTGATCTTTACTTTCCCTCCCTCTTCTCTGTGGGCATGAGAAAAATCTGTGCCTGGAATGAAGGCAGCCGTTCTGCTCCACACAGCCCCCTCCTGCCCCTCTCTGCCATGCCCGCTGGCTCTCCCAGCTAGCCGAGCCTGTTTGGACCGTAAAGCTAATTTACGTAACCTAGCATAAGAGACGGGAACAGTGATGCTGTACTTGCAGTGATTATGGGATGTCTTACAACTGTGTGATAAAATGTGTATTTATAAAAATAATTTTGAATTGTCTCTGTGGAGACAGTTAAGGTTGCATAGACAAGAAGTCGAAAATTGGAACGTGCCCATTCTGTGCAACCCGAATTCTGTGTACATGTACATATATCTCATTCCTTATGATACCATTTTAAGTTATATGAGCTCATGCATTTGTAAAAACCTTTGTGGTACATTAAAAGCATGTGGCTGACATTTCCTGACTTCTGTGTCCTTCTCTGTATGACAGAAATGTTTTCAAAACAGCTTTATGCATTTGATGCAGTAGTATCCAAAAGCTCTACCAAGATGAAGGCTCTGTTTTGATAGATGTGATACAAAACCATACTAAAATTCTTTGGCTGCAGGAGTTACTAGCCTAAAGAATTATTGATTGGCCTTTGAACTAGAAGTATATTTTTTTAACACTTGTGACCCAAAGACTGCATTGTAGCATTCAGCAGCTGGAAGAACAAAACCAGACATTGTACTTCTCTTTTTATATGTCCTTAGCCACAGAACTAAGTGTTGTTCTTTTAGCATGGTCCCTTGTACTGATCGCGATTGCTGATGAAAGCCCACAGAGGCAGATTGCTTGATGCATCTTTTTAAAGATTGAGCTTGGCTGCTCAGTTATCCTTCATTCAGCTCTCTGTTGTGCTAGAGGTGTCTGCCTAAGCTTGCAAAGAGACGGCTACAGCCTATGAGCTACTTGATTAATTTCACCAGATATTCGTCAAAACCAATGATACTTTTAAATATTAACACTTATGTGCTCATCGAATTATTTAAATAAAAGCATCCCACTAAGAAGCTCCTAAATAACACAGTGCTCTTTCAGAATAGATGTTTTTAATACCACCTGTCCATGCTGAAGTGAAGGCACTTACCTTTTTGTTATTTTTAGTGAAGAGATCAGTTTTTATCTATCTGCAAACAATAATGTTGCAGTCTTTTTACCTACAGCCAAGCTCTTGCAAATGTCCATTGTATATGCTAATCAATCTATTTTAAATATTTCGTGAAGTTTTTTAAGGGGCAACTTTTCCAGTTCCAGAAGCATGTACTTGAGATAATGATTTTATTTTTTTTTCTTCTTTATAGCAAGTTGCAAATGGAGATAGAGGCTTTGAGAATGTGGAGTTGGGTGTCATAGGAAAGAAGAAGAAAATTCCAAGGAGGGTTATTCATTTTGCAAGTGGAGAAACAATGGAAGAATACAGCACAGATGAAGAAGAAGATGAACAAGAGAAAAAAGACCTGTTGCCGCCTGTAGATCCTGTAGGTATTTTCCTTGGTTAATTGCTACTTCTGGGTTGCTGCCCACATTTTGTACATTAATTTTTGTGTCACAAATCTGGTTTGGTATTTAGTATTAAAGATTCCCTTAATTTGATTGGCTCTAGGGACTGAAGAATCTGTGAGAAGTACTCCTGGTAAGTTTTGTCCTGGAGTCCTCCACTAAAGTACCCCTGTTAATTAGAAATGGATTTAATTTCTTTACGGCTCTAGTCTGTCCTCTCCAGCATTTCCTCCTCTAATAATATTTGCTTTGTGTCTCCTTGATTCGTTCTGTTGTTTAAAAAAATGTGCAGGGAAAGCATTTGTTTCCTTATGTTTGGTGACAGCAGAGAGTTGAACCTGTGATTTAATGTTAGCATACCAGCAATGTGATATAATTAAAAGAGTATAGAAGAGAAAGCATCATTTGACTTGCAGAAGGAAAGGAAAACTGGTGTAATTCATGATATATAAAAACCAGGTTTTAAAGGACCTGCCTAGTACGTGTATGCAAAGTTCATCTGTGCTGTAAGCAATCCGTTAAGATGCTGCTCGACCTGTGAATGGAGTCTCCATTTACTGGTCCAAATTCAAGCGGAGTTTCAACAATTAAAGCTGTCTCCTGTAGTGTGTACTGTAGCTGCTAAAATGCATTTTCCTTTTTGTCAGTGACTCTGGATCTATACTTAGACGTAAAATGAAATACATTGTCTGTTTTACTCTGTTGGTGTGCCTGACAATCTATTTTGGAGAGATAGCGTATTTGCAAAGCTCACAGCTGTGCGTGCCAGCGCTGGCGGCAGCAGCTCCCTGCCCTCTGGCAGTCAGTCCCAGAGGAGATCCACATCCATCCCTTCATCTCTCCACATCCCCAGTCTCGTGTTTCTTTTGAGACACCCCCACGAACTGGTGTCCCAACCACCTCTTTCCTCTACCCTCCTGCAAGAATTCTTACCCCAGTAAATTGGGTCTGCAGTCCTATGCCCTGCCTGCCAGTGCGGCTCCCTTCCTGGCCCTCTCTGGGCTTGGTTGCCTGTCCTGAGCTGGAGGTGGCGGCTCTGAAACCGGCTGGCTCCCTCCTGATGTGCTGGAGTGCGGTCAGGCAGCCGGCGGCCTTTGCTTTGTGCTGGTCCTGCCTGGTTGCACGCTGGAGGCGGATGCTGGCGTAGAGCTGCTTGTTCCCCTGCTTCAGAGAAGAGTCTTTGCATGCACGGATTGCGGTGCCCTGTTTTCTACTTGACATTGCTGTTGAAATGACTTCTGCGCCATCGTTTGGGAATCTGTAATTAAGAAATGTTGTGGTTGAAGGTCTCTATTTACTGTACAGTAGTAGGCCCTGTATTTATGTATATGCATATGCATCCTGGGAGAGCTTGGCTTTGTTGAAGGAACAGTTGCAGTGAAGGTTTGACTTTCTGCTCATTCTCTTCTGAAGTGGTGAACTGTAAGTTGTTTGCTTTGGGAAGGACTGTCAATCAGTTCTTTTTTTCCCCTCTGTAAAATGAATTTATCTCGAAGAAAAAAAAAAAAAAAGTGGTTTGAGGACCGAGCTGCAGTGAGACTATGGGAATTCAGCTGGGATTGGGGTTCCTAGCAATTCACGGCTGAAGCTGTTGCATTTCGTCTGGGACGGATTGATGGTACTGCTATCTCTTTCTTGCTAGGCAGTTCTTGTATACAACGAAAAGTAACATCAGCCTAAGAGCAGGTAGGATATAATCAGTATAAAATACACCTGAAGTTTATAGATTGAAAATAAATGTATTACACTCACAAACAATGAGTAGATGTTAAGCTGCCTTGGTGGGTGTTGGGGTTTTTTTTTTCCTCCTTAAGGATCTACTCAAAGAAATGCAAGAACTGTGAGACTTACAGAATATTATGGTAATGTTCAGGTATCTTCAGAGTCAGATCTGTTCCCCACTATGCAGATATCTATGGATGCGTAAGAGATTTTTTTCCCCAACTGTAATTAGCAGGGGACGAGATCTGTATAATTTTTTGTGCCATTTCCTCTCAGTAGAAGAGTTCCACTGTGGTGCAGCGATGGAAGGCTCACGAGCCTTGATGTACGGTGTTGTGAGGCCAGAGACATGCACTCTGCTGTACAAATGGACACTTAACTAAAGAGCCCTCAAACGTGCACAACAGCTGGGAATGCTTTGTGATTGTTCTCCTGCTTTCCTAATATGGATTATTTTTCTGAATACCAAAAAGTATATTGTATGGCACAGTTAAGATTGCTTTATTCTCCTTTTATGTTCTATGAAATCCTTAATTTTTATTACACTTTTTAATAAAAGGACCCCTCAAACCAGAATAGTTCATTGTGGAGCACAGTATGCCTTATTATGTATTGCTTTTTACCTTGACAGAATAAACTTGATTAGACCAAGGGTTGCCATTAAGTGAAGTTTACCTTATCTGCTGCATGCTTCGTGTCTCCCAGCTGAGCCAGTCAATTGAAGAAATGTTAGTCCAAGCTGAGCTTTGATGTTTTAGCCAACAGCTGCCTTAAAAATGTTTTTATTGTAGGATTTCTTTAAAAGCAATTAAGTAGTCAGTTTGCTGAGACCAGCATGTCTAAAACTTGTTATCTCAGTTGGGATACAAAAAAGTATGTTGCAAGTAATAGCTGTTTCTGGTCCAATTTATTTTTAGGAAAAGCACATTTAATATTTTGAATAGAAACTTTGCATCATGAAATTTCAAAGCTCAGCTGGTATTGGCATCCCGGCAGCTTCTGAATGAATTTAAGGGAGACAAATATTTTGCCGTGTTGTAAAGAAGCGTCTTCAGTCAGTACCTTGGTTTAATTGTGTTTTACAGATAAGCAGACAATGACAATGTCTTTCTTACTAAGCAAAGTAACGTGTATATCTCCTGGTAATATGATAACCAAAGCATTCAGTGTGATATGACTGCTGCCACTTGTAACAAAACAAATTCTCAGAAAGAACTGGGTCTTAAATTTTGCTTTGGAAGAATGATTCTGATGCTTCTATAGGTCAGCCCTCAGTTCATTAACGTTCTTGGACTGGAGTGTCCATTCTGTTGTGGTTTGGTTTGTGTTTTTTTTAAGAATGGGTTGAATCCAGAACACAGAGTATGCTTAATAAATCTTTCCCTGGATTTTTTAGATAATAGCATTCAGTATTATCTGACTGTTCTCAAATTAAAATGTAAAAGCTTTAATAATATAAATGCTTTAATTTTAACTGAGTCTTCTGTTCTGCCCTAAAATTTAGATGCTTACACTTTATATGTAAATCTCCTTTTGCTTCTGTCCACCAAAACTTTATTTTGTAGTAACTAAATTTCTCTAACCTGTTCTAGAAGATAGTATTTCTTTTTATCCTTGGAGGGTGACTTGCTATAAGCTCTTTGTTGCATTCACTTATTACCTAAGTAGGCAGAAGGTGGAATGTCTTTGCAGAGCAAATGTAAGCAATATAACTGTTGGTGATAACCTTAAAATTCATCCTGAGAACATCTCTGCAACAAAATTCCAGAAGAGATTTAATTTTATTAACCTTCAGCGCTTAGAAAGATTGAAACACATTCTTGCAGGCAGATTATCTTGATACCCTGTAGTTAAGAGGAGCTTAACTTCAAATAGCAAAAAGTCCTCACTTAAGGACTGTCAAACTCTAATTTTCTTTTAAGAATTTGGGGATGAGGGAGAAAAATAGTCACTGACCAAGTAATAGGTACTCACAATATGGTAGAAGCTTTTTGATGGAAGATGACATGTGTGTTTCTGATCTTGTTTTCACTGGCTTGTCTTAGATGCCACAGTTTTACATGGTGCATACACTGAAGGACCTTTTATAGCAATGACCATTCAATAATTAAACTAATTTAAAATGCATCTTTGCGCAGTAAACAATTGAAGAGTATCTACTTGGTGGTATATATTAACTCTTAAATACAGGATTTGTTTTTTCTTAAATCAGAAAAAGATTCCTTTCCTCATTTTGCCATTTTCTGTGGCAAAAAAGAAACTACGTTCTTTGGAAAGTTTAAGTGTTGTTAGGGACTGAAATCTGGCAAAAATAAATACAGATGTGGATTGTTTACGAACGTGGTGCACTCAGAAGTTCAAGGGAGCGCATGTGTGCTCCCTTTGGCAGCCCCATACTAGGGGACAAAATCATGTTCTGTTGTTGAACCAGAGCCCTCTTGGGTTTATTAATCGTTGAATCCATTATGTTCAGTCCTACTTAAAATGCAGCACTTGGATTAAAATTGTACATTAAGAATTTTTGTAATTTAAAAACTAGTTGTCATAATCATTGTGTTTTCCATTTTAAACAACAAAAGGATAGCTGAATAGTATAATTAAGCATTGTAAAAACATATACTAAAGAGACTGATGGCAGGAGAAATACTGTCCCCTTATAATAAACCGGTGTCATGTGTTTCATAGTGCTGTCCCTTGTTTCCAGTCAAGAAATACAGTATTACTGTGTCCTTGTGTTGATTAAAAACTGAACATAAGGCTTCTCTGGCCAAAGGAGGTTGACATACAGTATCTGGATATGTGCTTCTTGCTGAACATCAGTAGGACCTGACTTGGCTACCGTTTTCCAGTATTGCTCAATGTATTAAAGCTACTTCACGGAGTAGGATTAGTTTGTACTGAGCTGTGGCTTAACAGCCCTGTTCATATCACCCAAACGGTTCTGGTTTTCTCCAGTACCTCTTCTCACCTCATGTTCGCCATTCCTGCTTCCATCCCTGAGGTGCTCTGGGAAACCACCCAAACTTAGCCTGAGGAAGTAAGGGGAGGGCGGGGGGAGGGGGAGAAGGAGGATTATTCCTTGGATGTGTTCCCTTGTTCCTGGTTGTTCTTGGTTTACTCTCCAAGCCGTCTCCTTTCTCCTGTTGAATTTGTGTGAAGTAGCTTCTGTCATGGTTTTATTTTGCCTTTTGAGACACGTGAAAGAATGCTCCTTTTTTAAATTGAGGGGAATGGCAAAGCCTTGCTTGGCAAGGGTGAAGAGGTGTCCAGTTGGGCTTTGTCAGAAAGCAGAGTTTTCCATGAAGCT
Source organism: Astur gentilis (assembly GCF_929443795.1). NCBI lineage: Eukaryota > Metazoa > Chordata > Aves > Accipitriformes > Accipitridae > Astur > Astur gentilis. The sequence continues at coordinate 6,075,587 of NC_064901.1, read as the reverse complement.
GAACTTAGAAGTGCTCCTAACATACCAAATTGGTTTTTAATTGTTGTGGGGGAACAGTAGAAATAGACAGAACGTCTGTGTCTGCTGAGCCTCAGATGTTCCATACCTTTGTGTTACCACAAACAAGTTAGAATATTCTGTGTCCGAGTTACTTCTGTCACATTGAAGTTCAGCTTGTCTTTTCACTCTTAAATGTTAAGGGGGCTTTTGTAGCTTCTTGCTTACAGCTACACAGCAGGCCCCTGTTTGTCCTGTGCACTGTGTGAATGCTTTTTAACCTTGTAACCTCGTTATGAAGGATTGTACAGAGCTTTGTCAATGCCATTATTTGCACCTGTGGCAACAAGCTTTTCCAGCGCTTTTCTTGACTTCTTCAACTGAACAAACTCCAAAATGATTGTCGTTAGCCTGTCTGCCAACTGAGCGCATAATCAACAAGCTAGAGGTGCTTTTGTGCAAGCAGGATAGCAGCTGGTTTTGCTTACACTTTTACCTTGGCAGGACGTTTTCCATACCCACTGCCAAAAATATATAGCATCTGGCTTTTTTCAGCCTGCTCAACTTGAGTTTCTGGCTTGACAGACAATTTCTTGCTGTACTGATTTTTAGAGGCTATGTGTCACAGAGGAGTGATTTAGGATCCTTAAAGCATCTGTAAAAGTGCAACTTAACAGAGTTTGATGGCAAGGTTCACTCTTACTACATGGGAGAAATGTACAAAGGAAAATTGAGTTAGAATCGATTTAGGATGATCTGCACAGAGATTGGAGATGCAAAAAGGTAAGGGACACTCTCCCGTTGAGTCATGAGGTTCAGAATGGACCCCTTTGCTTTCTAAACTCCTGATGGAATTTAGGTGTGGCTAGATCCAAACTTAGTCTCAGACCTGGTGAACGGTTTATATCTAAGAGATTCCAAGGGTAAGAAAAGCCTCCCATTGAGTCATGAAGTTCAGAAGGGACCCCCTTGCTTTCTAAACTCCTTCTCAGAGAGGAGTCTAGGTGCGGCTGGATCCAATCTTAGTCCCAGACCTGGTCAGTGGTTTATGGCTAAGGGAATTATAAGTGCACAATCAATCCTTTATATCACTTAGTTAGGATTTCAAAGTTTAGCATGCTATTCATCACTTACTGATCCATCTGGGTGTCCAGTGTCAGTTCGCTCTGAAGTTCGAGCCCTCGGTTTCCTGAAACAGACTCTCAGGCATCGAATCTTATAAATAAATTAATAGGGTGGTACAGCAGCAGGGTCAGCTCCAGCAGGGTGCCTCTGGGGAGGGACTGACCTGAACAAAGAAATCCCTGGGCAATCATACCCTCACAGACTATTCACCCACCCCTCACGCGCTCTTCACGCTCGCTTTGCACGCCTTCTGCACGCCCTCTGGTCTAGTAGTGATTCTGGTCTGAGATCTTCTGACCCCTTACTGGATTCCTTCACTGGCTCCAGACAGGCTGTTCGTTATCTTGTCAAGTTGCAGGGGCTGTTGACAGTTGTAGCCTTGAAGCCTCCTTATCTCCTGATTTATGCTGGCTCTGGAGGCCCATGTTTTGACTAAATAGGTACATGTTCGGTAAATCTTAAGTCCAGGTTTACAGCTTGCGGCTGAAGACTTCAGCAAATCTAGCTACTCGTGCTAAGTAAGTAAAGCTAAGCAAACAGCATACTGAATTACACAACATTATAACTCTAAGTGATTCATTCTAGTTAAAACTTATTTAAGCTAAATGACTAATACCTCTTAACACTGAGAGGCATCCCTGCTCAAGGGGAGAGTTGCCTGGTGTGCAGTCCAGTTGCCATGCAGGGAGAACTCAAACTGGGCTCATGCAACGATCCGTCACTGGTAGAAGATCTCATGGCTGGAGATCGCCGCCATGCAGCCATCCTGCCTAGCAGGGAGATCTCAAAGAAGGCTCACTTAGGCTGTCGTATTTATGGGATAAAGTGGTTGGCTCGTAGTCAAATTGCATACAATGGGAGAGGTATGCATGAGACTCCTTGTACCCACAACTTTCTTTGTTCTCACTGTGTCGCTCTGATGCTTTGTGGGTTTCCTAGAGGAGTTCTTGGCTTGGCTACGGCTCAGGCCTTTACCTCCTTTGGAGCTTGTACCAAACTACTGCTAGTTTGGTTAAGGGGGGGGTTGAGTGCATCTGTCACACTGTGCTTCAGAGGCACTTAGGTCTAGTAGCTTGTGTACGTGCATACTGAGGCCATACTGACTAGTCTCTTAGCTGTATTATTTACAATAATATTGGTTGTCCTGTACAGATATTCAATAACTAAGATCACAGAAAATGGTTACTATCAAACAGTTTTTAGCAACAAGTTACAAATACATACCTAACTGAGTGGAGCTAATGGATTTCATTTAATAAAAACTGACACTTTTAATTGTTACTTTCCACAAGGAAGGTACCTCTACAGAGATCTTTACTGGGAGGAAATACATAACAAAGAGCTTGCCTGAATACAACAGACTGTTAACCATGAACATGTTTTAGTTCACTATGAAATTTGAGTTTGCCTTTTCACAAAAGTGAAAGCCTACTACTTTTTCCCCGTTAGATTGGAATCTGCTTTTCCCCTTCTCCTTTTTATTACGTGGCTTGTTGTTTGTCTGTCTGTTTGTTTGTTTAAAAGATACAGCCTCTTTCCTTATTAAAAAGGATAGCCTATGCATGCCCATTAACTTCTAAATTTTAGGTTCCTATGTGTAAGTATCTCAGATTGTGTGGAGGCTGCAGTACTTCCTCTGTGGTGGTGAATACACCATAGTCGTGCAAAGGGCAACCCCCTCCTCCTTGTCTTCCCGGCTTGTCCTTCCTAAAGAGTCCGTATCCCTCTGTTGCAGCACTCCAGTCATGCAAGCCGCCCCGTGCATCTCTGGGATCCCAACAAGATCTTACGCCTGCAGCTGCACACAGATCTCTAATTCCTTATGTTTACTTCGCACGCTGCCTGCCTTAGCGTGCAGGCACTTCGGAGAGACTTTCTCACTTACACGCAAATGCTTGAGGTGACACCACTTGAGCCCTGTTTTGTTAATTTTGTGTTCCTCGTTGTTGACGTCACCCCGAGCCCTTTACTTATCAGCCCAGTCCATCACTCCCTCAGAGGGCTGCAGTAATTTTCTCCGTCCTTCGTGGTTCTTGGTTTTGTTCAGGTGCAATCCCAAATGATAATTCATATCTGCTTGTAAATACTTGGAAGCAGCCTCTTGCTCTAGGACTGCTTTGAAGGTTTGGTTTGTTTTTAAATATTCTTTTGCAGTTCTCTCATTATCATACTATGGTACGATAGTACCGTAGAAGGACTACTTGGTTAACCCACTTCTCGGCCTGATGGAATTCAGAACATTATGGAAAGGTCTTTCTAGTTACAGGAGTTACCTTGGGATTGAGTTGGATGCTTGTAATTTCCCAAGTATGGGAGTGGGAAGCAAAACCCAGTGAAACAAATGTTCCCAGATGTAAACTATGGTTATATTTCTATCTTACGGTGATAACTTGCTTCATGTATGTCTGGTCTAGACTTACTTTAAAGCAAAAATACAGTGGTGGCTGGCAAACGGGAAACATTGCAGATCTTTCTTCTCAGTCTGTTTGAGCTTTGGCATGTATTTTACCATGTGCCATGAACATACAGCTATATGTATTCATACTACTCTTGTTCTTGCAGACAACGCTCACATGGGGGCCCTACTTGTGGTTTCACATGCTGCGAGTTGCCACATCAACCTTATCAGGTATTGCTTTATTTAATTCTTGGGTAAACCAGTAATGCAATATTGAAAGTCACTGTGACAGACTGTAAATCATCTTTGTAAGCTACTGGCCGTTTTCTCAAAAGTATGAATGAACCTGTATTTTAATCTGTGGAGACGTACTCTCTTGTCTTAGGCACTCTTTGTTTTACTTTCAATCAACAACTCTTGAATGGAAGAACAAACAGAAAATACCCTTTTGCTGAACGCTTTTTTTTCCCCCCTTTTTCTCCATATGGAGATAGGGTGGTGTTGGCAAGGGAGTATATCAGCTTTCTGTAAGGTTTTGTATGGAACTGTTTTGTGTGATGGTATCTCAAAAGAATGCTGCTTGGAGTAACTAAACTGACAGTTTTTTATGAAGAAGACAACTAGAAATTATCCCAAGAACACACCTAGTCGTGTGCTTTACAACAGACTTCTGAGGTTACAAAATAAACAAAAATAAGGCTATTGTCAAGAGTCTTAAACTCACTGCATAGAAGTTTATTTGACCTGTGGACCTCATAAAATTTTGCAAAGTTTTAAAATTGCTTGTCCTACTCAGTGTTCTTCCCAAGGTGGAAAGTATCTTTAATTATTTTTTTTTTGACAAATATTGTGGTTTCTGTCATTGTACATCTAATTTGGAGTATTTTTTAAAACTATTGGTAGTCTATTCTATTAATTAACCTATCCTTATTTTTAGAAACACTTTAATATACAGTGTAATTCTATTCCTTGTCATATCTGTTCTTCATACACAAAAGGTAGATAGTGCTTTCCTTTTTTCAGAAATCTTTTATGAATTTGAAGATCAGTATTTCCTTCTTCCCAATTCAGTTTTGCCTCTTACATTTGTAATTTGAACTGGTCTTTTGCACAGAGCTCTGGATGCCAGGATATCTATAAAATTAGTTATTGTGAATATCCATTGAAGCAGGCAATTGCTAACTTCTAACTTGTTTTCCCTGAAGATGACTAACTCATTTGCATCCTCAGGCCAGATTTGCAATTTGAAGTGCAATATATTTGACTTCTTGCTTGCCTTTACTCAATAACCAGTGCTGTAGCCATCATCATGGCCAAGAGACCGACTGACACAAGCCCACCTGTTCCATACTTCTGACTGCACACCACCTGTTTTCGCAAAGCAGTGCTGCATGTAGCCTCCAGCTTGAAAACTGAGACAGCTGAAACCTAAATATTTTATTAATCCATTAGTATGCAACACATAACATGGTTAAAACTGCTCCTGACTTGAAGTATGCATATATCAATAAATAACTCTCTAGTTTGCTGGTACCATTAGACTGAAGTACCAATGCAGCTAGTAGCCATGTATTTTTGTATAACCTTAATTTTCAGTTAAAGTCCAGTTAAAGGATTATCCTTTAACTGATCCCCTAGCAAAACAAACCTGGATCCAAAGCTGAAACTAGTAGAATTCAAACACACAGTACCACCATCTAGATGTTAATTGATTTCCATGTTCCTTTCCTTTTGTTCATTCTTTATCTTAAAGAACAATTATTAGTATATTGAGCTAATAATTATATATAAGTAGATTAGCCTAGCAGATTTTGATTTTGAGTGAAGTAGGACTATGGAAAACCGTTCAGGAAAGATGATGATACCTTTTAAAACAAAACTGTGCTTAAGCATTTTCTTCTAGATACTAATTGTATGTAAACCTCTCTATTTTTTAGTGTGTGATTTCCTTGGGGAAAAGATTGCATCTGTTCTGGGGATAAGCACACCAAAATACCAATATGCCATTGATGAGTATTACAGAATGAAGAGAGAGGTATGTGTGTGAGATAGGGTTCTTGCACTCCTTTTCTCCTAACTTGCCTTCCTTGGTATTTTAAAAAAAGAAAATTGTATTCCAGGATTAAAATGAAGTTTTAGAACCTCTATTTCAGCTTGCCTTCAGTTTTCATTTGATGCATGATTAATGCTTGCTTATCCATCAGCCTTTTCTCACCAGCTCATCAGTCTTAGAACTGGCAGGGTCCTGACCCCTGGTGTAGTTGTTTCTCTTGTACAATGCACTTTCAACAGTGTGAGAAAGTTGGATGGAGCAGTTACTGGACACTGTCAAGAGGTGGCTGCTAGGAATATACTTTCCAACTCTAAAACTTGTTCAACAAAGTGTCAAGGGTAAATTGAATGGGATGTTACCATTTGTTATAAACCGTAACTGGAAATGACTGATAGGTAGCCAGTGCTTTACACAAAAAACTCTCAATAATCTTCATTTGGAAGAGATGGGAAACATATTTAAAGCTTTACTACTTACTTTTTATTTTTGATAGCTTTATTATTAAGAGCTGAAAAAGCTGTAGAGAAGGTAGACCTATCACTGTTGCTATTGTCTAAAAACTGCTTATCTAGACATGTGACGTTTTTTCTGTGTTTATTTAACACAGTTTAATCCTTTGCTTTTGGCAATTTTTTTTTTTTCTGTAATGGGAATTCTGGAATACACCTCATCTTACGATCAGCTAGCGACCATTTTCTAGTGGAACAAATGTCCTTGCCTTGTACTGGCCATGCTCTTATGGAGAGCCTTAAAGTGAATGTAAGTGGTAAACAGTAGCTTATGAATTATCTATTTTTAGGAGGAAGAGGAGGAACAGGAAAACAAGATGTCAGAAGAAGCAGAAAGACAGCATCGGGAACAGCAGAACAAGCCACAAGCTGAAGCTCCTGTCCAGACTGACCAGCCTGAAGCAACAGCATGTACTTCATTCGTGAATGTAAACTTTGAAAATGAGGGAGATTGCCAGTCCATTGGGGAAAATAAACAAGATGTAGTTCCCGTCCCTCCTTAAGTGTAAAGCTCTATAATGTAGGAAATAGGAAGTGTCAGGTGTCACAGTCTGGCTATAAGAAGCAGGAAAAATAGGATTATACTTGTTCAGTGAAATACAACTTCTAGAATTCTTATTGATCAGGAGAGAGCTAGGCACCGTCTGTTCAGTCTGTCTGCCTAATAAAGGCTGAGGCATTCTGCCAAATTGGCCCTTCAGTTAAAATGAAAATTGCACTACAAACATTGGTCTAAAATGGAATGTGTGAGCTAATTTCTGTGTAAAGCAAGTAAAAATGTCTTTTCTTTGAATTGCTGTGTCTCTAACACCTGTGGATTACAGATGCAGTGCTGTTTCCTACTTCTAAATGCCTATTTCTGATTTGCACATTGTTTGCAACTCAGCTCTCTATGAATAGATTAATAGGAATCAATATCCTGTAACTCACAAGTCATTATAATAGCGTCTGATTTCCCCTATTTATTGTCACTATTGTATGCATGGTTTTTTTTCTGTTGTTGTTTAAAACGATAATGTTAGATTTAATGTTAATTAGATTTAAGGGTCCACTGACTTTTTATTAAAAAAAACCACAGCAAAACTTTAAAGGAGGCTGTAAACACTGTTAACTTATTAACAAGTACCAGCACTCTTGGAGGCTAATAGCGCTCAGCTGCTCCATTCACTGCTGTAGCAAAGTACAGAAGTACAGAACTTGCAACAGTGTAAGATGTTCTCGGAGTACTCCAAGTCCAAGAATTAAGAGACCCACCTGCCTGAATACTTCACATGCTCTGAATGGTCCTGGGAAATAAACTGAAGTCTTGCTAAATTATACTGAATGCACTGGACACTGTTTATGGTACCAATCTAGAACTACGAAAACTTTTTTGGACATAGATTACCTGAGTCAGGGTACTTGATTAACCTAAACAGACTATTTGTTTAATGTTAAATTACCAGTAAGGGATGTGCCATTGCAGATGTTTCCCCCCACTTTAGCACAGAATACATAAATAACTATAAATCACAAAGCCAAACTTAGGATTCTTCCTTTTTTTTTTAAATAAACAAAACACTTTGCTGCAATACTGCAACAACTTGCTTAAGTAAGTGAAATGCAGGTAGCTCCACAGCTTTTAAGTAGCCTCAAATACCAGTTAAGGCTATTTTACTGCAATGACTGTCGTTCTACTTGCAGCTTGTAAAAGGTGAATGGTTTACTTTATGACAATCAGATGTTAGTGCCCCAGTCACTTTCTATAGAGATTAGTTCTAGATAAAGGAGTAGAGAATGTGCACTAGTTACCATGTGAAACATTACTTCTGTCCTTGAGATTTCTAAGTAAAATTTAAAAAATAGTCTTCAGTGAAATTTTGTGTTGGGTATCATCAGATGTCCCTGGCCTTGGTCCCACTACCAACTAAGGAGCCTGATGTAACATTAGAGGCCCAGTAACTTGGCTATTAGTTTCCAGAGATCAGTTATGTTTTTCAGACAACCCTCTGCCTGAACTAGTGTCCTGTAGAGCACAAACTCCTTCTCCTCTCATCCATCCTTAGCATTCCAGGACAATGCTAAATCTTCTGAGGAGGATTCAGTCATCATCAGCTCTATTTCATCTGTTTTGATACTCTGTTCTTTGCCTCTTTTTGAATTGTAAGACAGGGTGCTGACAGCTGTGTAAAATCATTCCTTAGCCCTGAACATCTGTATGGGAGAGCTTGGTTCAACACCTGGGGAATACACAGAAAAACAGCTTGTTGGGAGTTCTTACACTGTCAAAGACAGAAAGCTTCACACAGCTCAAGAGTAAAACCTTCACAGCTGAAAGATGCTTTGCTTTTCTGTCAAGAAATTAATGTCAGTTGTGTTGTTCCCCCCCTCCCACTATCTGTTGCATCAGAAATGCTCTCACTGCCTTGGGTTTAAACTTCTTTGTATGAAATACTGTATTACTCACTGTGCCTTAACTTAATCCTTCCTTTTGCAAACTATATGAAAGTGGTTACTTTCATAATAGTTTAAATTTTCTGTAAATGCATTAATTGGTTATTTTATATTTAATATAATTTTTGAACTGGAAGTTGGCTATGGCTTTTCATTTTAAACTGTGTGGTCTTTGAAGCTTTATGCCTGCACCCAGGTGCATGGGCCTGTTCACTGTTTTCATCTTTACCAAGTCACACATCCTGGTGGACTATTCAAACACTGAAATTTAAAATGTCATACTACTCCTACCCCTTCCTTACAATCTCATGTAGTACTTGTTAATAAGCTCAGTGTGTTCAGCACTACCTCAAACTAATAAATAATTCAGGATTGCAACCACCTCTGGCCTGGAGCTACTGTAATTTTATCTGAAAGTTGAAACATTTCTACAGCTTTATTAGAGTTCCACTGCTTTAACTACTGCTGTAGCTCAGCTGTACAATTAAGTTAAATTACATAAAATACTTGCACAGGAGGTTAAATAGGTGAAAGCCTTTATACAGGTGTTTGGCTTAGTTTTAGCTAGACCTAAAGGTAGTGCAGTTTTATTTCTGTTAACCTCTTAAGAATTAGGCAACTATTGAGTCAGTTCAATAGTTATTTACTTATCCTTTCTGTTGGACACTTAAAGCTGGACACCTACAGAGGAAAAAGGCCTAAACTCTATACCTCTTATTGAAGACTTTTGCCTTTACAACAGAATGCTCAAAAGCACTATCATTACAGGAAGCCATACAGAATGCAGTGGAAGGCTTAGGATGGCCGAGTGGATACAGGCCACTGCTGAAGCCAGCAAGAACCACATCCTTACTTTCAGGGTAAATTCACATTTAGAATAGGGTATTTAAACAAGAACAGGGCTTGGTACACAGGGAAAAAGTCAAAAAATATTTATTAAAAAAAAAGATAATTTTTACCTTTTGAACAACATTTGCTTTTGTGGTTTCAGAAATTAGTTCTGTGATTCCTCTATATGTACCACATTTATATTGGGGAGGATGGGGGGAGGGAAGTAAAATGGAAGAGGCATTGATTCAGATAATGAATGTTTCCAGCTTTCAACACTTGGTGCATCAGATTGAACAGGAGCAGACTGTATCCATAGAGATATCTCAAAGTCACGTATCATCAACATCACCAGCGTTGTCATTATCACTTGCCACAAGGACCTCTCTGTTCTCGTATGTCCAGAACCCATTCAGATCAATTAGAATGCTGGTAACAGTGTCTCCTTGGCTGCTATTGATTAAGTCTTGAAGGGAGATTTTGTAAGGATCCTTAGGCTTCACCATATCAAAGATTTCATCCTATGAAAGAAAAGTCAAAAAACCCCACACATTAGTGAGCAGAATAATGGCTACTTTATATCACATACAGAATGATCTTTGGGTAACTAGTGCCACCCACACTGATTTACCAAAAAAAAAAAAAAAAGCTGTTAAGTCCCAAACCATTTAAGATACAAAGCACAATAAATGGCTACAGATAGGAGCAGTGTGCTCAGCTCCCACATCTCAAATAAGAATTTGCTTTTCTGGGGAGGCTTTGGCTTCAAAATGGCAACATGAAACTGAGTTCGCTTGTATGAGCTAAGTTTTATAGAAGCTCTTGTACTTTTTCTTAAGTACTAAAACTACTAAATATAAAGTAGGCAGTAATAGAGTTTTACAGACAGGTTTTTTCAGTCACCAGTCCGCCCCCATCTCCAAGGTATGATCCTGAACCATAAAATAGACATACCAAGTATCTTCCAATGTAAGGCACAGCAACATGTATTTAACAGGTACTTTTGTCTATAGTAAGGAAACTACTAGAATAGTTGCATACCAGATTCCTTACAGAGCAACTGCTGAATAAAAAGACATTTTCAAACCTGTGAGTAGGACAAGTCAGATCACGTCTACTATTCTGCAAGTAAATATACAACCTAGAAACTACGATACAAGTAAATTATGAAATGCTTATTCAAGTATTTAATGTAGTACTCTATTCAGTAAAACTAACCTTGACATCCTGAAAAGAAACTGGTTCTTGTCCATGGATTTTCATTTGTTCCTGAATAGCCTAGAAAAAAAAGTTAGGAATAGGTAGTACAGTGTTACACTGACACTGTATGAAACTTTTTTAATGCTTCTGCATTTTAAGCTGTATTGCCCTGTAACAAAGCATTCATGGTACAGCTTGCAATCAACTCTATTCCACAAGTGAGGCAGGGGTGAGTTAAGGCATAATCTGTGATACACATCTCTAGGTTCACAGTTCTTAGTCAATATGGGAAGAATCCAACTTTCATTATGACCAGTGTTTGAATGCTCTGCAAATGGGATATGCAAACATTTGAATATTATCATTCAACACTCAAAACTTAAGATAGTAATACACTCAAACCAAAACGTTCAGTTTTCTGACAAAATGTGAAATACAGACTAGGGAAAGAGAGAAAGGAAAAGACCAACCATCAGACAGACAAAGCAGTTTGGCTACTCACACTTCCAACTACTTTGAAAATGGAGCATGTATTCTGGTTGATTAAATAATAATGTGAGGAAGACAATGTATTTGTCTATTTGAGTATGTGTCCATGCATGGAAGAATTCTCCCAGTTCAGGCTGTTAAGTGGCCATTTCTCATTTTGAGCAAAATAGTATTCCCTACTGTTAGTTCTTTTAATGTGGTACTATTTAAATAGCTGCATCACCAAACCTCTGCCTGCAGATAACAACTACGAACAAAACTGTTTGTTTCACTAGCACAAGCTGCATAGCCTTGTCAGCACAGCTGTATCAGCATAGCCTCTGTAGGTGCAGACCTACCCACACTTACGCTAGCAGAAAAGCGGTTATTCAGAGTCAAAAGGAACTGTTCTGATTTCAAGGAAAACTTAGAACATTCCATTTCCAAAAGTTTAAAGGAGGGAGACATTTTAGAGTATGATCAAGCATCTGCTGTATTTGAGGAATCTTTTCAGTAACTAAACCATAGAGTAAATACGTAACTGGAGACATGCACAAAAATAGCTATGCCACAGCAGTTTATGCAGAATTACCTTGTTAAACTGCTTTCACATTAGATCACTTATGTACTATGACAACACTAAAATTCATGTTTTTGTAAAATGTAAAACTAAATTAACACCCTTTATTAAAATTAGAGTCGGAGACAGTTGATACGGCTCCTGGCCTCCCTGAATCCTACTGCCATGTGAACAGAAGTGGAGAAAGTAGTGGGAATTGTGAGCTGTAAAAGCAGGGAGAGAAGATGAGTCATTGCTTAGTTTCTCTAGGATCCTTAGTATTGCCAAGTCCTGGCCCAACAGCTGCCCATCAAGCATACAACACACCTACAACTACTAAACAAAGTTCAAAAGGCACATGCAAAAGTCCTGCCTGCACCTGCAGCAGAATAACCCTATGTAGCAGTATACTCTAGGGGCCAGCTGGCTAGAAGCAGCCTGGCAAGAAAGGTGCTGGAGGTGTCAGTGCACAAGAAGGTGAACAAGAATCTGCAGGGTGCCCTTGTAGGGCTGAAGGCAGATAAACACTGGGCTGCACGAGCACAGCTAGCAGGTTCGGGGAGGTGACTATTCCTCCTGACTCAACATTTGGACACAGTACTCCAGATGCAGCCTCACAGCTTTGGGGTCCCCTTTATGAGACACCGACAAACCAGTAGGAACCCACTGGAGGGCGATCAGGATGCTTGGGGGCCTAAAGCACAGCACAGCTGAGAGGAAAGGCTTGAGATTAATTCACCTGGAGAACACAAGGCTGAGGTGGCGGGGGAAGTCTAATTACTCTCTTCAACTACCTAGCAGGTGGTTAGAGACAACACAGCAAGACTCTTCTTGGAGACACACAGTGAAAGGGTAATAGGCAGCAGACACCAGCTGCAGCGAAAGGCATTCCAACTAGACAAAGATGGGACAAAGGATGAGGGGAGAAAAGTCTTCTCAGTAAGGGTAGTCAGACACCAGAACACATTGCCCAAAGAGGCTGTAGAGTCTCCCTCCTTGGAGATACCCAAAACTTGCCTGGACAAGTCCCTGAGCAACTCGACCTAACCGTGAAACTGGCCCTGCCCTGAGCAGGTCATGGGAGCAGGTGACCTCCGAAGGTCCATTCCACCCTAAATTATTAGAAAAGGTCTTCCAGATAAGAAGCCTTATTTTTACAAAATGATAGTTGCAGTTACTGTCGAAGTTCATGTTCAGCTGGAGACTTACAACAATACAGAAATCATGTGGATATAAGATTATGTCTTGAGCAGGCCTGAATGCTTTACTTAATGAGCTGAATGATGTACCTTGTTCATCATACTTTGAGCATATGGCTAAGAACAATGACATTATTTAGTTTTACAGTTATAATACAAAGATCCCCATGAAGAAAATTGAAGTGCTTGTCCCTGTGTCTGAATAGATATCACTGAAGACATCTTGCACATGAAAAAAAAAAAGTCACACTCATAACTCAGCCTAAACCATCCACAGCAAAAATACTATTTTATTACATGACATTCCCCTTCCCAAGACACCTCAGGTATCTATTAAAAAAAAGAGACAAAACAACAAAACATCCACCCCAAAACCAAAACCACCACAAGCCAGAAGAAAAACAAAAAAACCATTCACACACAACCACAATTTGGAGGAAGACTTTGTAAGTCCTGGGTTAAAATTAACAGCAACTGAAAAAAAAAAATTTAAGCTTATTTTAAATTTCTTCTGGGAGAACACATGAAAATGTGTAATATGAAAAATGCAAGAAGCTTTTTGCAATCAATACACTGAACGAAAAATCCCATATCTGTACAGGCCCACCACTGCATTTCATTATTTTCATTTCTTCTACTGATTTTTAGGATAACAGTGGAAATTAAAATCATGGGCAATAACCAATTAGAACCATCAAAAGATTTTAATAGGTAATCATTAGGCAATTTTAGGACAATTTAAATTAAAAAAACCCACCAAAACAAAACAGAAAATATTTTTCCTAAATGAAATCAAAACAGTTAATTTCAACTGCAGATAAGATGTTGAAAATACCTTTTGAATTCTTTCCAAGTTTTGGAAGATTTTTTTTAATATTTTAAATCTTCTTACAAGTAGTTACTAGCCTCCCAGTGGGTATTAGTAATTTAAAGTGATTCCCTGCAGATCTGCATGCAGAAGCACAGAGGCTATAACACTATAAACACAGAAAATGGCCTACCTGTATAAAGAGACTTACCCTAAAGAAATAATTAAGGGAAAAGACATTCAGGTATCCTTTGTTCTCTATATCAAGCAGTTTGAAAATGTATTGCAGAGCTGCAGGCTCCTTTCTGTTTTCTAATGCAAGCACAAAGTCCAGGTAGGTTTTATAGTCCTAAAAGTAGATACAATCATGTTTATTACAGTCGTCTTTCTAAATTGATTTTGCAAGCAGGAACTTTATAATTGGCAGCTATTTCATTGTAGGGGATCAGTCTATTTTCTGAAAAAGACAACATGAAATAGAAAATGGCGGCTACCACCCACATGAACAGAAAAGTTAGTTTTTAATGACTGCTGCTGATAGGAAATCCTGTCATTTTAGAGGTAAAATAGGATTCCAAGCATATATCCAAGTTAAACATGCTATATATACTATATATTTAAAACAATGTTTAATACATCTTTAGACTGCTGAACATACCCAGCTGGTGAAAAAAAGCCATATAAAACGTTTTCATTACCACAAATTAAACGTCCAGTGGCAGTAAGCCTACCATTACCAAACGGTGAACTATATGGCCAATTAAAGTATATAATCTTTGGACCAGAGTAGGTAGTTTGGCAAATCACGTGGTAGAAGCATTAGTGGACACCACAAATCTGTACCACACTTTTCTTTTTCACTAGTACTGATTCTTGGTTTCCCAATCAAGATACAGTTGTGACAAGGACAGAAATCCTTCAGTCCTATGTATACAATAACCCTGTCTACCTTAAACACCAGAGTTGTGCTGCCATTCAGAGGGAGCTTGACAGCCCGGAAAAATGGGCTGACAGGATGCTCATCGAGTTCAACAAAGGGAATGCAAAATCCTGCATTTGGGGAGGAAGAACCCCATGCATCAGACATGCTGGGGGCTGACTTGTCAGAAAGCAGCTTTGCACAGATGAACCTGGGAGTTCTGATGGGCAACAAAATTGAACACGCACCAGCAACGTGCCCTTGCAGCAAAGGCTGCTAACAGCATCCTGAGCTGCAATAGCAAGAGCTTTGCTGGCAAGTCAAGCAAGGTGAACCTTCTCTACTCACCACTGCTTAGACCCCATCTGAGCACTGGGTCCTGCTCTGGTCTCCCCCGCACAAGAGAGAGATGGACTTACTGCAGCAAGCCCAGCAAGGGGCAACTAAGAGGATCCCTCACCACCTCAATGATTCTGTGATTCTACAAAAAACTGCTAAGGTGACAGAAGGACCATAAAGTGAATTTGTAATTTATCACTTTCAGAGTTTAGTCATCTGAATGCAGACAACAAGAGTAGCAATACATTAAGTAAAGCTTTCAAAATAAATACAGTTAAAAGATTTTATTTTAACTCTAATTTAGTTAGACTTCCCATTTTTTCACAGCTATGGAAAGCTTACAACAACAAACACTGCTGTCTTCATGAAGAAGTGGACAGGTTAGCTGACTTGCACTAGTCTCAAGTGTGCCACTTGTCTTTGGTTCTCTAAAGAATTACATGTAACTAAAACCCACTGCTACATCTATACATTTTTTCAACATGCACTTTATGTTATTCAATCTATGAGCAGCTTTATCCTAGGCTGTCTGGATTTTCTATCACCTCTGCTTTTCAAAACAAGAAACTTGTCTTTAAGCCATGCTGTGATCACCTTGCTGTTAAGAAAATTAATTCTCTAATCTGCTGCATGGTCATTTGTGTGCACAATAATAATGGTTACTTTACCTTAAGCTACTTTTTATTTCAAAGATACTGATTATGACACATTTCAATAAGCCAAAGCTTTTATATTGTGAATGAAGTGAAAATATGCACTTACCATTTCACCGTCATAAGTTAAGCATTCCTGAAAGACACGATCCAAAAATATGTTGGTCAGAGTCCCTGTTCCATACCGGGACAGTTCTTCTTTGCTAAGCATGCCATTGTGATCTTTATCAAGGTTTAAGTACTGGCCTAGGGAGAAGATATAGAGGGCAAAACACAATGTACCTATGTCAGCAAAGAACTGTTTCAATATTGAAAGAAAATCTAGCACTTCTTTAACATTTATTTAATTTTCATCATAAAGTTAATGCAGTTAAGTAGGAAGATGCTAGATCCACAATAATACTCATAGAGCACCATAAGTGAGCACAGAAGGTGGGCAGAGGGGAAGCAGGATTCCCATAACGAGGTGTTAATAGTTCTACTCTAAGGTAATGGCTCAAAAAGTAAAGACTGTGTATACAGAGAAAGGAGCAGAAGGCTAAGAACATCTTTTAAACAGACCTGCTGTAAGCATGAAAAAAGAGTTAAAAGTGATGCAAAAGCATGAACAGAACAGTCAAAAGAAAAGGTTACAGAGGAATCTTGTACCCTGTGCAATAAGCACAAAAATGACAGAGGATAAAACCGTTGTAAAGAGCAACAGTGGAGAACTGAAACTATAAAGAAAGTCGAGAAGATACACTGAAAGGATGGCTACAGGAGTTGAAAACACAAGTTATCAGGAAGATTTAGTGAGAAAAAAAACAGAGGAAAAATAACACTAAGAATGTAACTAAGTCATAGGAGGCAGAGAGGAGGGAAAAAGAAAAAAAAACAAAAACATTCACATATAAAGGAACCTACCATAAACTCTTAAGGCAGAAGGAGCAGAAAACCAATTTGTTTCCTGACTTTCTTTAGAAAGTTCTTCATCCCTTAACTAAGTGAAAAATAAAGTTAGAATTCAGAAAGAGTAAATTAAAATATCATAGTACATGCTAAGAGATCTTTACCTCCAGTAAGTCATCCAAGAAGCTGCAAGCTAAAATATCCTGTATCTTTATCTTCCCTGCAGCAAGAAAAGGAAACATTTTAACAGTTGCCCAGACAACATACCCATTTTACTGTCCTCACTTAGGTGATTCTACTTAAGAAAGAAGTGTTCCGAGCAGAAAAAAAATTGCCTTCTTAAAAAAAACGAAGCCAAACACACCCAACTTCTAACATCAAGGATAAGGCTGTAATTTAAGAGATAAAATAAAAATAGCTTTTAAATGACTGAATAAAACTAGCTTGATATTGGCAGGAATTACCCTGAAGCCTTAAAAGCCAGAAAACTAGATAAAAAAAAATATGCAAGACTTCAACTCAACATGTAAAATAAAAAATGCAAAAACCATGCTTAAAACATTTGTTGGAATAATAGAGTCTCTTAAGTGATGTGGTATTTTTACATCTTCAGAAACTACAGATGTGACACAAAGCTAAGGTGGCAGAATGCACTTCTGCTGGTGCAGCTTTGGCTGGTGCACGGACACTGCACAAGCAGCTGTGCAAAATAATGGCACTGTAACTTCACACACACCCTCCCTACCTGTTTATAATTACCTCTGCCAAAGGCTACTGCCCACACAATTCTGACATCTTTGAGTGGCACAGCTAGATCTTGAAAACACATGCAGTTTGTGACTTAAATCAAGGCCATACAAAAAAGCAAACTGTTGTCCAAGGGAGCTACATCTGTAAAAAGAATTAGTACCCATAACTGCAAACCTTTTCTAATGAGTTTACATGGTGCACACAAATTTAATCACAGGAGAAGCATTTCCACAGTTCTGTGAATGTCCTGCCAAGCAGTTCTGTCATTAGCTGCTGTGTTTTCTATTCACCCTAAACACTTATAAAATCAGCTACTGCTAATGATGCCTTAGGATGAAACAGGATCTTATTTGTCAGTTTCTGTGCGATAACCCTATAGTACCACAACTGACGGGTATCTCATAGGAATTCATTAGCTGTAGATTATTAGACCCACGTAAAGACTCACGGTCTTCAGTCGAGATTAATATTCAAATACAAGATTGCTGAACAAAAGCCTACAAAGACAACTACATATTACTTTGAAAACACAAGTAGCTTCAGTGGAAACGTTTTAAAAGTGAAAATAACTCCCACATATTTAGAATTTTGAAAACATGGACCTACCTGTTCTGAGAGGATCCAGAAAGAAGAAAAACTTTCTAACTGCTGTGCAGACATAGAAGGAATAAAAAGATTTTTCTAAACCATCCAGTTGTGGCAAAGTAGGAATGAGTTCCAAAATATAGTTTTCTAAATCCTGCAGAATTAGGAAAGAAAAGAAAACAAGCTTTAAATACTACTATTGTTGCACATTTGCTATATTTCACTCTGGCTTTCAAGTATATTTTGATAAAAATACAATCCTGCAACAAAAGAAAGAACATGAAAGCAGGCAAAAAAGCTGCTGTCTCTGTGCAAGAAAACCTAGGTCATTTACATACTCATGCGATGCCATGACTGAAACGGTCTACAAATAAAGGAGAATGTTAAAGTAGATTATATTTACATGTAAGTGTAAATGCATTCAACTGTACCTTTTTCAAATACCAATGCAAACCTCCTAATTGCATTATCCTATTGCTAAATATGATTTAATAGATCTTTTTTGAGTAGAGTGGTAACTAGAACCTTCTTATTTATAATAGTAACTCCTATTAGAACAGGAGAATAATTCTTGAGACCCACTCTAGCCATCCTTTTTTGTGATTTCTACTATATCCTACTAAATCTAGTAAAGCGCTAATGACATGAAACCTTGATACCTACGATCTCTTTTTCAGAGAATCACCCGTATGTTAAAAATGCTAGCAGCACTCTCACCACCAAATCTCTAGAATATAGAGATTGTTATTTATCCAAACGAATGTGCCCCCCCCAATCTAGATTTTGTTACAAGCTTTCATGAGATAAGGCTGGAAGAAAATTGGAGCCTTTCTGATGCTCTGTCGTTTGAATAAAGACAGACATTAAGTTAATCAAGAATTTACTTACTGATTCTCTGAGGTAGCCCTGTCCTGCCACGTCATATAAACTGAGGCCTATTCTTGTCTGATGAAGCCATACTGTAAAATAGAAAACAGAATTACAATGCAAGAAACCTAGGGGGTTTTTGAGGCCTCACCAAAATTTCAAGTTATTCCAAAGGCCACAAGGCACTGTTGGATGTTAAGTGCCTCTCTCTGTTTCACACTTTTCTGAGATTTAAGCAAAGCCACGATATGTACCAGCCCTGCTTAGAAATGCTGTTACAGTCTCTAAGTTGGTAAGAGTCACTGGCGATATATAGTACGCTGTGGCCAAGACTACCTTATAACAACTAGATGTGAGAAACAGCTGAGCAGACACCACATTTTATCTGGTACATGGAATCATATGGATTTGTTCCCTCTTGCTGACCTAGAGATACATGTAGCAGCACATTTTCACTACATTAAAACCAGCTGTACAACGTTGTATACAGATTGCTGGTCAGATTGCTACAGCCCCTTGTGCAGTACAAGACGCTGCAGCTGCAGCCAAAGGTCCTGCCCTCACTTCTGAGTTACAACAGGAGAATCACAATAGCACAAGCATCTATTTTTGCAATGAGAAGGTGCATTAATCAGCCAATCTACAGGACAACTTGCTTGAGGCCATTGTTAAAGCACAGTAACAGAGATCAAGCATAGATTAGACATGGAAACTATTATTCACACACTCCATGTTAAATTTAACTTCCATTTTATAAAGAAACAGTTTAAAACTTCCTCTTATGAAATATGAGCTGTGCTTATATCAATATTCATCTCTTCAAGGTAAGTGCCAGGGTGGACCAAGTATCAGAGATGACAGAGGTTACATGGTGAAGCTGTTTTTTGCTGGCTGAAGTTTAAAGGTAAGCGCATCACGCACCCTGAAGCGATTCAAGACACTTTGACTAGGCTTGACTTGTCTGGACAAAGCCAACAGTCTCCACCACCTTTTCTCCTGAAGGGGGAGCGTTACTGGAGGCAGACAGTGCTTTGGGAAATGCTTCACCATTATTCAGTTATTAAGTACAGCATTCTCTCTTCCTCTCCCAAAAGGACTGTGTAGATCATTAAGAAAGAGGAAGAAAGGCTGTAATCCGTGGAGTGTAGGAAATCCTCCCGCTGGAGGTAGGAAGCAGAAAGACAAAATGCTACAGTTCAGCACAAGTATGTGATTACATGCAGCTATTCCTAAAACTTTAACAAAGAAAAACCCCAAAAGCTCATTAATGAGTTCAGCTGGTTAGAGAATACCATCACACACCCGAGGCACAGCAGTTTAAGATGTTTTAAGCTCAGGGCAACATGGCCTCTCCCCTGCTGCAGCACCACTCTGGAAGCTGACTGCTCTGCTGCATGAGCTTCATCAAAACAAGGTGAAATGTGGGACTGCACTGCCCCAACTTGGATAAGCTCAAGCAGCTGCAGATTAACTCTCTTCATCATGTTACTTTCCTCTCCCTTCAGTGCCACACTGCAGGACACTTAGCAGTAAACACAGATGGAAATCACTAATTCCAATCTGAAGTATTAACTGAAAGTTCCTACAGGTTATTTGTCTTCCTTTAGTATCTGGCCTGGTCTTTAGCCTTCATACACAACACTGTAAAACAGACAATAGAAATGAGCTCAGCTACTGCACAGATATGCTACTGGGCTAACTTTATTAGGCAATTTCAATGCTGTAAGCTAGCAAAAACAAAGATCCTTACTCAACTGACCCAAGAGGGACTTGCAGACAAACACTACGATGGGACCTTATGTTGGCCAGACTCTGAAAATGAAATTGACTGAGATGGGACATGCCAAAAGGCTTGTTGTCTCTAAATTTGGTGGGGTTTTGGGGTTTTTTTGAGTTTTTTTGTTGTTGATGGGGTTTTTTTTGTTTGTGGTTTTTTTTTTTTTTTGTTAGTTTTGTTTTTTGGTTGTTTTTTTTTTTTTTTTTTTAGACAAAAAGTATCACCATGAACAAAGACTTAAAACTTCTGGATTAAACAAATGAAATAAAGAGCTCTGAAAGAACCTCTGTTGTGTCCATCTGGGTAAGCCTTTTTGAAATGCATACAATTTTCACAGACTTCTTCACAAGTCTCCTGTCCTGCAACTTTTGGGTTTGCTGTTTGTTGCAAATGGGCCTACTACTCCTTCCTTGCATACTCTGCATGTCTACTCACCAGGTTTCCTGCTCAATACATCTCTCATCCCTTGAACCACAACATTTTAATTAAACAAGCTGAGCTGCTCTGGGGAAAGGTGCTATTGTCCCCTCCTGAAGGCTCTACAAGACCCAAGAACCAGTAGCCAGGGGACAAGGCAATGATGCAACCTTCCTTTTTGCTAGCCACCCTCATCTTTTTAAACAAGATCTAATACAGATTAAAAAAAATTTGCATTTTTCAGCCCAAGTATTTATTTATAATAAAAAATACCTTAAAATATGGCAGGGCTATAGCAACAAGCACAAGAACATATCGACATATTTGGCAAGCACAGTTAGAAAACATAACACCACTCTGTAAAAGGAAAAACAGCAAAGCTGTCTGCCAGACAGTCTAATTACAGTGGCTAGGATCACACTTTCTACGTAACTTTACTGTTTTGCTCTTCACAGTACTGCCTGAATAAAGGAAATCAGAATGACTTATATAACAAAAGAGATCAATGGCTGAGAGGTGTATTTCAGAGCTAGGGTGAACTCCCACCTCCTAGTAACTGGAAAAACTCCCAAACCTCCAGGAAAACAGCATTAGCAATCAAGGGCTAGATCTCACTGCTGTTAAAGAGCACAGCAAGTAATTAATAAAGTTTAAAATAGCCTTGAAAATAAAACAACTTGTCATTAACACAGAAGAAACATCAACTAACCTTTTCGCATGACATAATTGAAAAACTGCATGATAGATATCCTCCCATAAGGATCGTTATGAAGTAATTTAGCAAAGATCTTAGCTGTGAAGAACTGCCTGTAAAACATAAACACAAAGCTACTTCTATACATCCGATTACACTGCACGGGCAGACCCAATTACAGTATCCAAAACTTACAGACACTTTAAAATACTGTTTTAACAATATAGAATATATTCTGTATATTCCAAGATGTTCATTTGCTACACTACACCCATCAAGTGGGATCCTACCAAGTAACAATGGTAAACGCAATAAAAAGCAGCTGCCTTTACTGCTCATGAGACTCTTCAGTGATGTGGGAGTTTTGAGAGCTTTCATTCGATTTAATTCTTCTTTAGTACAATATGTTTGGTAGCTTCCAATCTGCTGCAACGATATGCACATAAAAAGAACTGCCAGTACTGACAACTACCCTGCTTCTGCCCAAAATTCAGTCACAAAGTTATGTGCACAACAGCAGCCTCCACCAGGAGCATAAAGAAGGAATATTCACTGTATGCTGTACACAGAACATCTGGTAGGAAATTTTCCAACAGAAGATATTAGGAAAGCTTGAACAGTATCACTGGAGACATGATTTCCTCTTCAAATACAAAATGTGCTGTTTACTGGCCATTAACATCACAAAAATTCTCAGGCTGATAAGAATTTCTTCAAAACGACGCAGCACCCCTCTTGCAGACATCTCTACCAAAAGTTCCCTCAGAGATGTAGGGCAGTACCCCTTTGCAAGGACGCAAAGCAACTAGGTCATCAATAACTGCATGGACATGATTTTATCTCACCATTAAAGTGTTTCCATCTATTTTAGCAACTGGAAGTTACAGCAGTACTTAGGTTTAGCCAAAGTAAGCATACACAAGAGAAGAAAGCCTTACTTGCATTTAGGTCCAGCTTTTTCACCAACTTTCAAGAAGTTCTCATAGTTGATCATTGCTTCTTCCCCAATCATTGGTGATGTCTGATGTTTGTCCAGTAGAAACCACAGATTCTTAAAAGGCATTTTTATTTGGTTAAGAAGAGATCTCTCTAGAGATGTCAACGTGCTTAAGACAGAGCATCTAAGAAATGCAGCAAAAATGTGGTTTTGCTGCAAGGTTATCTCAGTTAATCAGTACACATCGTCAGTTCAGCCAGAAAAGCAAGCAAGCAAGCAGTATTTCCACTGCTCTAAACTGGTGTGAAACAGACACACAGTCTCTCTCGCTCACTAGGATTTTCTAGGGTCACATCCCTCTTGTCTTTGCACTGCAGTAAACTCAACCATCTCTGGAGTCTCTCTCAGTGATACATAAACAGAACTTGTTTCTTCTTCTGGGCCCACTAGGGAAATTGTTGGAATGTGCTGGAAAACCAGAAGCCATTTATTTAGTCCTCATATACATTTATAACGAGGAAGCATTACACTGACATTACCAGCCCAAGACTGCGCAGCACTTCAGCTTTAGCTAGTACTTCACAACCAGCCAACATGCCTGAATACAAAGCACCTTACCACAAGATTCTGTGGACAGACAGGAGATAATCAAATGCTGCAGAAAGAGGAAGTCTTGTCAGAAGCCATTACGAGACATACAGAAAACATTTTCTTACCTGCAGCTCTTCATTATCCAACAGCTCTCTACTTTTCCTTTGCAGGAAGACTGCTCTAGATTCTTCTCTTAATTTCTGAAGCAAGACTTCATCTTCAGCTGGCAGCTAGGAACAGTGTGGCATTTCAATTTTCTGTACAGTGCTACCATTCAAAAACTACTCATCTAGCAAGTACTCTTAGGTAGCCCTGTCTCTCAAGCTATGATGAAGCTGTTTACTTGACAGAAAACAACCACCTATCTACCAGAATGCTGTATGGTACCTGCTCCTTCTACAGGGGTATCACTTGCATACTGTCTCAAACTATTTCAATATTGAAATATTTATTTAAAGCAGGACATCTTTAACATGACAGACAGAGACCTACCCCATACCTGATAATCCATCCAGTAAGCACTTTCCCACAGTTGCAGGATAGGAGGGCTCACACATAATAGACATTTACTATTGTGTTTTTACTCAGGAGAGAGCAGCACTTTCTATTTTGTGGTAGGCCTGGCTCTCAGAAGTGTGAATGTCTACTAGACTTGTTTTGGCCAACAAAACAGATGAAAGAACACTTAGTATGAAAGTTGTGCCAATGTTTACATGCAAAACTGTACAGCATTACCAGAACTTGGATGGCTGCATGTGTATTCATCAACTGAAACATGGGTACTTGAGAACTTAATTGGCAGAAACTTTTGCTCCTTAAGGAATACGGGACCACGTGAGGTTAGATAGCAGCTGAGTGGTCAAGCTGACAAACGCCAGCCACAAGTTCAAGATGTTGAACTTGTGCTCCCATATTCCCCCATCCCAATCTGATTCATCTCACACACAAGACGTTGGACCCAGCATTTCTGCTGGATGATGCAAGCAACAGACCTATCTTTAGTCTGCAAGACCAACGACCCACCATTTTCACAAAGCAGCATCCCATCGTGTCTAAACAGAAATAGGAACATATGTATTTATAACACCGGTATGACAAAATTTAGTTAAAACAGGAAGTTTCTCCGAAGGAGAAAGAGGACTTCCTATCTTAAGTAAACAGCCAAGCCTACTGCCTGGTTAGTAAACTATTTAATGGCCTTTGATGAGACGCTTAGTAATTATTTGAAAATGCTGACAATCCACAATTGTACAAAACAAAAAGTTACGCTTCGCGAGCCACACCATTCAGATTTTGATCTGCTTAAGGTTCTGAAGCGTCCCTTTGAATAAGCGCAACTGTCCTTATAACACAGAACGGCCTCTTGTTGAAGTGTGTCTGGATACCTTACTTACCCTGTAGTAAAATCGTGGTATGTTCGTATACGAGGTACTGCCACTTTTTCTTCCTCCTTTCCATTCCACGTAATACTTTGTGAACAATTCCATTTCCTCATCTTTTAGCTCTTGTTCGCTCTTTTTAGCTGATTAACACAGAAAAGAATTTTCGTGTTGTCCTCCAAACAGAGTTTTAACCTAACAAGGAGCTTGAAAAAAAAACAAAAACACAACAAAAACGCTGCGGCTCGCACAGCTACGCTGACGTTCAGCGACGCAAATATTAGGTGGAAACGCAGGGAGCGCAGGCCCATCACGCGACCCAGACAACGGGTACGTGCAGCACGGCCCCTCCGGCCCGCCTCAGCGCCCGCAAAGCGCCGCTCTCGGCAGCTGCGCGGCCCCCTCCCCCCCGTTCTCTGCAGCGGCCGCGCCCCTCACGGCGGCAGCGCTCCCCGCCCGACGGCGGCAGCGCTGCTCGAGGCGCTGCCGACCGCCAGCGGCGGCGAAAACTCACCCTTCGCGCCCGGACACGCCGGCGCGAGCTCTCTCGGGGGGGCTCGCCTGCCAACGGAGAGAGAGCTACCGGCCGGAGCCGTGGCGGGTGGGGGGGGGGGGGGGGGAAAGGTCTGCGCCGCAGAACGGACCGGCCCCTGCAGCACCGGCGCGCCCTCGGCTCCGCGCCGCCCCTCACCCCGACAACACCTGCGTTTCTTTCTGCGCGGAGCCGCTCCGACGCCCGCCCGGCCCCCGCGGCAGCCTGCAGGCGGGGAACGGGAGCAACACCGGGCACGCCGAGGCTCGCCCCGCCATGGCCTGACCCCGCACCCCCTCCTCTACTGCGGGCGCCGGCGGCCGCGCTCACCCACGGGGGCACCTTCCCTGCACCGCTCCCGCGCACGGCCGCCACGCCGCGGCGAGGAGCGCCCCCGGTCTCTGTCCCGGTCCCGGGGCACTCACGGGCGCGGCGGGCGGCCAGGCGGCCCCGCAAGCTCCGCTTCCAGTCCATGTACCCCGCCCCGCCCCCCTCCGCCGCCGCCGCCGCCACCACCGCCCGGCGGCCGCCCCGCGCGCCCGGCGGCACGTGACCGCCGCAGCCGGCGCGCTCCGGCCGGCAGGCCCCGCGCGCATGCGCGACGCCCTGCCCGGCGCGGCTGCCCCTCGGAGCGCCGTGCCCGCAACCGACATGGCGGAGCAACCCTCCCCCATCCGCCCTAGCGCGGGATCACGTGGCGGCCAGCCCGGTGAGACGCGATTGGCTCCAAGTCCAGGCGCGGGCCCGGTCGCGCTTCCGGGCTGGCGGGAGGCGAGCGCCCTGGCCGCCGCGTGGTCGCCTCTGCTGTAAGCGCCTCCCTGCCGGCGCCTCGCAGCGCCGAGATGCCCATGGCCGCCGCCGCGCTCCGAGCGAGGTGGGCCCGTCCCGGAGGGGTAAGGGCTCAGACCGCGCCGGGACCGCGCTTCGTTACGCTCTGGCGGAGTAAATTCGGGGGGGTGCGGGGAGAGAGACTTTCCCGGCGGGGAGCGCGCTGTGCGGGCCGTGCCGCGTTGCACGCTGGGAGTTGTAGTTTACGGGGTCGCGGCCGGGTCGGGCACGCGGGGCACCGAGCGAGGGACGTGGGGCCCTGCGGGGCCTCCTCATGAGCCGCGCCGGCTGCCCGCCCGGCTGACGGTGAACCTCCCGGTACTTACTTTTATAACTTCACGTTTACGTGGGATTTCACTGTAATTACTGCCAGCGGTGTTGCTCTGCCTCTTTGGCAGCGGCGTTACCCAAGGTTTACGATGGGGGAAACCAGTTAAACGGAAGTTTGTCACAGGTTGAAAGGTAGGAGGGAGCCAACGTAGGAATCCCGTGCTGGGACTGCCTGAGGGATCAGGATTGGGATTCCTGACCTGAAATCGTCGAGGTACCTTGGACTTGGTGTTTGCTAGCATGCAAATGTAAACGTGACAGGAAAGCACAGAGCAGCTCGTGATGTTGTGGTGTTATTTTTAATTTTTATTTTTAGGAAACCTTCTGACTCGACTCCGATAACGGCAGGAAGAAAAAAACCTGCAGCGTCCGCCTAGCTGCATCGGTTGCCTGTCTGCGACAACATACTTAGTACTCATCTTTACAGTGACCAACAAACAGAAATGATAAGCTGCAAACCTGAAAAGCATCTTCCCTAGAAAGATACCCTCATTTTGGATGAATGTTCTCACAGTCTAGCAGATTGATTTTTTGTGAGAAAAGATTTTGCCATTTTTTTGTTTTCGTAAGAGGCAGAAAGGACTTATGGAACAAGCACTTTGAAACTGAAGCTTATACAGCTTGACAGCCCTTGGGCTTTTATAATAAACATCCCCATGCAAACTCCATTTTCCATTTTATAACCTCATTAGATACAGTGAGCTAATGGTCAGATAATTTCCTCTTGAGATGGCACTGTTTTTTCAAACTAGTCAACAGGGTTTTCAGACTTTGCTGTGGAAATGTCGTCTGTTCTGGCCTGTTTCAAGATGCCAACAACTATTTGCTGTCTCTTTCAGCATCCCCAATAGGGAAAAGGTTAGCTATTTCAGTTTTATGACGTCTTCCAACACTGCATTACCAGTGGGTTCCAAAAGAACTGATGTCTTTCCTACCAAGAAAAGGTCTGAAGTTAATTCTGAAGAAAAACATGGATGGGATGAGGAGACTAAGGAAATATCTGAAGGGAAATGCCACTTTTCTTCCTCTGTTGGAGCTCCAAAGAAACATCAAGGTCTGTCAAGGCATAAGTTTACCAACGTACAGCCTCCAGAAAAACCTTTGGAGGCTGAGGAATGGAACAGGCTGAGGGAAAGCTTTCCGTCACCTGAAATATTTGAAGAAGTGATGTTTAACAGTATGGTGAGGTGCAACAGCCCCATTGATGTGGCTAAGTCCTTACTGACCCATGTGGCAAAGAGTAATGGTGACGTTCCATATAATTTGTTGGTCAAATATCTGGTATTGTGTGTCCAGCAGAGGCAGACTTCAGAAATTTGTGATGTGTATGATATAATGAAAATCAGATTTAAGATTTTAGAAAGTGGGGCTTACAATGTTCTTATCAGGGGGCTGAGTAATTCAGAGCAATGGAGAATGGCTTTGACTCTTTTGGAAGAAGTAAAAAAGATTATGACTCCCTCACGGACAAACTATGAATCCTGTATCAAAGCAGCCAGCCGTCATCAAGAAATGAACCTCGCGTTTGAACTTTACCATGAAATGTTGGCTAAGGATTTGATCCCAACCTTGGATGTCCTGCAGGCCTTTTTTGACTTCAGCAGGGGTATGAAAGGTGCTGAGTTACAAAAAGAGCTGTTTGGTATCCTCTTATATTTGAGAGAGAACCAAATATACCCTCACAAAACATTTATGCGGAGTATAAAGCTATGGTTTGAAAGGTAAATAATGTTTCAATAGCAAGCTCCAGTTCATGAGGATGGGATTCAGATTATTCTCAGATGAACACTAATAAGATCCCTCAACATCTCGTTTCGGTTGTTTCTCCATGAGAGACACATTGTCATGAAAAGATGCATTTTATTTTTGCTCCCAAATTAGTGTAAAAGTGTAAAATTCTTACTGATTTCAGCTTTTCTTGTCAGAGTTTACCTGTTAAATATTACTCCTTGGTACAGAAAGTGGGAAATTGTGGTGGGTCATGGCTGTCCAAAATACCTGACTTCATCTCTTTCTGGGGTTGGTACATAAGGAATATTGACAGGTAGGAGAGTTTTTCCTATAATCTATCAAGAGTGTAGAAGTAGTTAATTGAAAATTAGAAAGTTTCTCTCTTTAAAGGAAAGAGGCAGCAGATTTAGCTTGGCTTAAGTGAAGATTAAATGTTGACTTTGTATAGAATAATAGGAGAGGAATAATCTTAATAGGAGGCTCTTCATTTTAGCACAGTATTTAGCAGGCCACACAGTTTGTTTTCATGAGTAGCAATGGTCAGACTCTGCAGATTACAACTAGTTATGCTGTGCGTGCACAGGGTAGTTCACCTGAGCCCATTGCATATTTGTCATGCTGTTGTATGTGAGCCTGTCTATGACTTTTTTTTAAACTGTTGGCTTTGGTTTATGTAAGCTACACAGCCATTTTACAAGTTAGTCTTGCTGGATGGAAAATATGGCTGTGGGAATGCACTACCATTATTAGAATGGCTTACACTGCTGTCACCCTAGGTATTTTCTTTCCTGGGAATAGCTAGGGAGCAGACAGAGTAGGCTTCAATCGAGATGAACTGGTTTAGTGGGTGAAAATCTGTCATTGGGTGCTATTTTCCCAGTGATCAGAGAAGGACTTACCTGTAAGTGTGCGCTGCATGCGCAGGAAACTTAACATAGTAAATCCTTGGCAAGGAGACTGCAGAGGTGGTCAGTGTGTTGAAGAGCTATATATTGCCTGTGGCAAACCAATGCTGCAAGCTGAGGCTAGACAAACTCCTGTTTGTATCTTTAATACTGTATTTGACTGTTAGAATAATTTGTGAAAGACTGTGGTAGACTAGTGTTTTAACATCAATGTTGGGTCTTCCGCTAAAGGAAGTAGTGTTTCAAACATGAAGAAGAAACAAAGTCTGTAATAGAGGGATGAAACTACGTGATCAGTTATCCCATGTGGCTTTTTATTTGTGAACCTGTACAAAATGCTCAGTTTCACCTGTCTGTTCCAGTTGCTAGTGCTGAACTTGTATATGCTGGTGGTTGAAGAGAAATAAGCAGTTTACGTGGAGTTCCCAAAAAGAAATAGAATCTGATAACTTCTAGCACTGTTAGTCTTACAAGAACGATGCAGATTAGGAGGTAACTTATGCTGATAAAGGAAACTGATGGTACAGCAAGCACTGAAGTGCGCTCTGTGAATGTAACTGAATAGGTGCTAGTTTTAAAAAATGATTTTTCTGAAGAGCAGACTAGCACTGACTTCTAGTAGTGAGTAAAGCCAGATCCAATACAGAGATCTGAGAGCGCAACAAAGAATCACAGTATTTTCTGTTGCCTGTTGTCTTTGTAAGAAGACTAAAGAACCACTGTGTATGAGCATGAGAAATGGGAAAGAAGGGCAGAAGCAGGATCGTTATTCCAAAGCCCATGGCATATGTGAATGTGCAGCCTATGATAATAAACAGTGGCAAAGGGAGAGACGTCTGCAATTGCATGTTGTCATGGGTATTCCCATTCTGTAACCTATTCTCGTTTGGATCTTGTGGGCAAAAAGGCATATTTATACCAGCATGATGGCGGTTGTGGTAGTGGTGGTGATGATGATAATGATGTGAAGTCAAAAAGTCTCAATGCAGCATTTTGGTTTAGGGATACCTTTCTTAATCTCTTGGGACAACATCTGCATAGAAATCTTGATTCCTGTTTTCCCATCTGGTTTCTGAGGTGCTTTATGAATGTGTAGGGCAGCAACTTAAAAATTGTCAATGCAGCCTCGTTACTTGTAGGGTTCTTAATATTTGGGGACAACATAAACTGGGGAGGTCGGTGGTGTTAGTTCTCTGAATGTTGTTAAATGCCAGTTCTTTATATAATATTTTCAGGCGTTGCTAAATTATACATGAATCTTTGTATGATTTCTTTGCAGGGTGGATAATTGATGGGTCTTTTATTTCTAAATGTTGATCACAATAGAATTACTCTTTATCTGTAATTCAGATATTGTTAAATAAGAACCTAATGTTTTTATTTATCTTTTCCTATGTACACATTAGTATACCAGGAGGGAACTGGAGAGGACATCTGACCAACATTAAAGACAGGTAAATAGAACATTTTATTTAAAAGTGAGGTGTTGTCTTTGATTATTCTATCT
Source organism: Astur gentilis (assembly GCF_929443795.1). Classification (NCBI taxonomy): domain Eukaryota; kingdom Metazoa; phylum Chordata; class Aves; order Accipitriformes; family Accipitridae; genus Astur; species Astur gentilis. The sequence goes on along the minus strand of NC_064901.1, from coordinate 6,045,381 downwards.
TGAACTCTTCTTTCATAAATATAAAAAATAGCTTTTCTTATGTAAGAAAATATCTTAATACTTGAGAATATGAACCTTTGTTGTGTACATATCATTTCCCAAACTCCGGTTTCCAGCTCATTCTTGTGCATTAAACAAGACCCAACGTGCACAGTTGGAAAGGAATTATACTAAGCAGAGCCAAGACAGGAGACCACAGAGAAGAATTAAGACCTGCCATTTTACTGTGGCTTATTTGGCTTACTGTTTAGGAATTAAAGACTTACTTTTTTGGTTGGCTTTATAATACCGTTGTTTAACAGGATATGTAACAGAGCAGCTTTGGTGTGGAGATAGATGTCTTCTTGAAAACTGATACTATTCGTGCACTGCAGTTAATTTGTACAGATGGAACAGTTCTCCCTTCCCACCTGATTTTCAGTGAAGACAAAATGATTATTATGTTAGGTTTTCACAGGGATAACTTGGATATGTGTTTCTATTACAGTGCAGTTTTCTTGATATCTGTAAATTCCTATTTTATATGTTATTCTCTTTGAAACCCAGTCCTTTGGTTTTGCAGCAATTTGGCAACTATAAATGTATTAATTATAAGACTTCTACAGTGGATTATGGGGTTTTTTGGTGGTCTATAAAAACAGACTGTGTTGCATACTCTGAAGTAAAAGCCCATGCAGAGTCTGCTGCTTTTGACACCCATGAAAGAACAGCGTAAGTCACTGTCCCAAGAGTAGGGGTTGTTCACGGTAAGATGGATTATTATTATGTATGAGACTGTGTATGTTACTATACTGTATTATAATTCACCAAATTCTAGACAACCTTTTTCATTTCAGCCTTCAGAGTTCAAATTCTAAAGTTCACTGTCTTGGTTAAGAGGCAGCTTGTTACCTTACTGTCTGTAAACTCTGTTGCAGACATTGAGAGCTAAACTAACTTAGATCACCTCACATTTTATCATGAATTAAGAATCTGTGAACAAAGTGGTGACAAGGTGCTATATGGCATTTATTTTGTGATAACTGTGTGAACACTTTTATTTTGAAATAAACAAGTTTGAGGTAGCCTACTTGGATAAGTATTTGAATGAAAAAAAAGAATATAAGAGCTTTGTTGCATTTAAATTAAATGGCTGCTGGCAGAAAAGATCCTTAGGATTTAACAAAGAAAAAAAAGTTTGTTGGTTTTGTTGTTGGGGTTTTTTTGTGTGTGTGTTTGGTTTTTTGTCCTAATCATTAAAGGACAAAGCCCTGAAGGTATCTCTGAAACTCACGTGGTGGTTGTTACTACACTCATCTCTCCAGTCAGCATTAACTGATGTATTAAAACATGAGTCTTGAGTTAAATCCAGAAGAACTAGTTTTTCCTAAACTGGGTTTGACAATTTAATAGGCTTATTTGTAGGTTACTATGATTTTGTATAAATACTGGCAGTTATATCTAAGATGCTCGTATCCAGGATATTTTCTGCTTCCTCTAGCACTGAGCTCCTAGTTTCTTTGAACTGTGATAGTCAGAAGCTTGAACCGCCTGCAAACAAACCTTGAAGTCTGCTGACCATTTTTCTTTGAGAGTTACAAAAGCTTTGGATTTCCAAGGTCAGCTATAGAAAGCTGCAGCTCAGGCTTTTTGAGCCTGTGATCAAATTACTGCAGCATGTCTGACTTCATGCTTGATGTGTAGGTGCCATGATAGTCCAAGTCCATCTCAGAAAAGTCCCTCAAAAAAGCAGTTAAGTGGTCAGTTATCTGTGAGGACAGCTATGTATCCTACAGAGGTGAAAACCTTCTGTGTGGGAATTTCTTGGCATGAAATCTTGAAATGATCAATGAGAAGTTATAAAAATTGCAAGGTAATTTTAAAGATATGGTTGCAAAAAAGCAGCAGTTAGACTAAGGGTCCAGTCTTGCAAGATGCTGAGTGTTTCTTCTGCCTGTTTTGCCTCTGCTTCCTTTGGAAATCCACATTGAGAATTCACAGGAAGAAACGGGCTTCAGGAGCTTTGGTTGTTGATAGGTGGTTGGAGTGGGTTGATTTGTTTGGGTATGGGGAGGTTTGTTTTTTTCAAGTGATCTGAAAGTGGTCATTGCAGAAGGATCCAAGTTAACTATGGGACAGGTCCTTAAACTTTAGGCTTAATGGTTTTGAAATAGTCTCATAACAGTTCGTTAGGCCTTTCTTCTCTGTTGCCAAACTGTGAAGTTCCTTAATGCTGTTAGATGTATTTAATGGTAACTTTACAGCTATATGAGCAGCCAGTTGCATTGCTTACATTAATATGTAGGGTAAGCCTGCAGTGGCCACAGTGGGTTGAGCAACTGGAGTGTATTGTTTGTATGCAACAGTGAATGTCCATTGTTGGGATTCCATGCATAATTTTTTTTGATTCAGTAAATGCACACTCAGCATTGCAATTAAAACAGTTTTGGCTTATGGTATGTGCATTAAAGTGTACTAGACATAAATTGTTGGGAGAATTTAACATTTCTGATTGCCATGGTTTTAGAAAATTACAACAACCTAGCTTTGGCATCTCTAGGATATCTCTGTGAAGACAGCCAGGGGAAAATAACTTGTTCCATTTTAGCACTTAAAGCTCAAATCCTACAATTCAGTTCTGGGATTGTGCTTGTGCAAATAAGATATTTGGATGGATTTAGAGAAGAATGGTTACTCCTTCAGTTCAAACTATGTCCAGCTGGGTGAATACAGGCTTCTGAACAGAGAATGATAGAAAGGAAAAATGTGAAACATCAACAACATATCCTGCATATAAGAGAAGGTTAAGTGGGAGCAAGTGGCAAAAAAAGTTATTGTTCGTCAGCCAGGAAGAACGAAAGACCCATTCAGACTAAGCATCATTTTATTGCCTGCTGAAGAAGCTACTAGATTTCTACTTATTTTCTTGGTACCATGGCTGGAGTGTCCAGTCTGGTGATGAAGGTGCAAGCTGGATCTCATGTCTGATATTCTTGGCAGACGTGCTTGAGAACAGACATGACTGACTGTGAATTTCCGTAGTGTATGTTAATGTCCTAACTGACCATTTCTTTTTCCTTTTTCATGTAGTTATTGGTAAGTTAAGCTTGGAAAAATTACTAGGTTTAACCCACAATCAGAGATGCAAGTCAAGAAGTGCATCCATGGAGTCTGTGTATATTTGTAGCTCATTGGTTTGTCTTTAGAAAGTTCATCTGCAAAACTTTCAGATAAGTTTTTTAGGGGGGAAAAAAAAAGGTTAATGTAGTTCACAATTCAAGCACAGAAATGCAGGTTATTTTGTCTCAGTCCTTCACTGTTACCCCACCTTACATGCTCATTTTGTAGTGGTCCCAGAGGTTCATGGTAGTGATGCATGACATACATTTTTGACCTGTGTATGGAGCTGTGCATTGTGTTGATTATGTGTTTAGTTTACAGGGGCTAACAGGAGAGACAACTAGGAAAGAAAAGAATGAAAAAATGGGACATGGAAGTGATGACGGTTCCAGTTTGATTTCCTTCAGACTGTGTGTTAGAGCAGAGGTTGTGACTGTGGGACATGAAACAACAGAAAAGGCTAGAAAGGCATCTCATTAAAAAAAAAAAGATGTTTGTTCTTTCTCTTAAGATAGAGTTCTGGGGGATCATACAAAAATCCAGAGGTGGCCACGGAAGTTAGGCCTGTCTTGTTTTGCATCTTGGAATTATGTGCATGCTGTGCTAGCAGGCTGTAGGAACAAAAACCTGACTCATAGCAGTTGACATAGTTCTTGTGGCTATGGTTTGTTTTGATTGCCTTTCCCAGTGCTGGGGAGTTTTTGCAGCACTTTACATAGTTGTGCCTCTTGGCTGGCACCGATCTGTGTGTTCTCTGTAGCGTTGCCTCACTCATGCTGTTCTGGAAAATTTTTCAGGATCTGCTATGATATGCCAGCACTCTTCTTGAGGAAATTAAGAGTTTGAGGTCTGGTTTTTTCACATCCCCTATTGTTCTATTCTGTAATCTTTAATGGTGGATTTTCAATCTCTTTGTATTCTCTTAGTATTAAAAATATGCATGGACAGATCAGTGGGGAGTTCTTGTGTGTGTCAGACAAAACAATGTATGATTTGGGATTTGCAGAACCACAATTTTTACTATAGCTGCTGGCCCTGCAACAGGGAAACTTGAGAGTACAGTGAAGTGGACAATGTGAATGATAAAGGAAACTGTCCCATTGCTGCATGCAGTCATACAATCCCTGAAACAGCTGTGCGTGATGGAGTGGGGTTTCTGGCTCTGCAAAATGATCACTAAATGATGGCATTGGTTGACTGTAGCTGCAGAGCTCTTTCATCTGCAGCAATCTGCACTCCTAGATCCATGTGATGATATTTAGCCCAGGCTACAGAACAGGACCAGAAGTTTCTTAGCAATAAGAAACAAGTAGTGATTAGTCACCAGGAGATAGCAATGTAAAGCTGCTTTCTGTTTGGGTGCCGTCAGCTTGATATTAGAAAATCTCTGGTGAAATTGGGCATTGTACAGACATGCAGTGCCAGTGTGACTTAGTATTGCTGAGGGCTTTCAAAGCAAACTTTCTTAGTCACATTCTGCTTTCAGTCTGTTCACTTTGACCACTTTGGAGAGATCTGAACAAACAGTGTTAGCCTAGAAATAAGGGGAACTCTCATAGCAAAAGGCAAGCAGCACAAAAAAGGCAGTCTCACTCGTTATTTGCTTTTCCAACCATACAGCAGATTTATGGTACCTTTTCTTTCCTTCTTTTTTTTTTTTTCTTCTTTTGAGCAGGGTTATTCCCATACCTGTGACAGGTTTGGTTATTCCAAACCTTGATGAACCAGGCACAGATAGCTTGTCTTTTTTGTAGGAGTAGTCAGTGGCACAATAATGGAGTATTTCACTGGTTCATTTTCTTGTTGTAACACTTTGGAGTGGATTTACAGCTAGACCAAGGCTCTGTGGCCTGCCTGCTAGCTTCAGCTACTATGGCTACAGCTACTTCATATGTTCCGGCCAGGCCAGTGCAACTGCGTCACCTTCCCACATTGAGATCTGGGCTGTATGTACCCATGGTGACTTTCCTGGTTAGTAGGGAAACTTCCAAGTATTAGAGATGTGGAAATTTGTGGTAATGCTGGGAGTTGAACTCTGATCTCTCAAGGCATAAATATATGCTGGTGAATATTTAAATACTCTTTTTTTTTTTTCTCCATCCTCTCATGCAGAATTCTAGTCCTAAATAAATCCTCAAATGTCTCTAGAGTTAAATCTTTGGTCCTGATACCACTAAATCACATAGAAATATTTCTAGTGACTTTAGAAGATTTTGGATGCATTCCAGAAAGAGTACAACAAATTTTCTGATGATTGTACTGTGCTGGAGTTCTTGTAAAGAATTGTGCTAATACACAGACACTCAATAAGTTAATAAAATTTAAGGTATTTCTTATGTAAAAGCCTTTATCTTTTTGTTTTCTTCTTTCACTGTTATTACAGCGGACAGTGCCCAGTTTGCAACCATCAGCTGGAGGATAGTGACCTCACCGAAGAGGAGTATAATAATCTCAGAGAAAGAATAATAAGGGATGTGATACATGGAACTGACACTTTTAGAAAGACAAGCCCACAGGTAGGTCTTGCCCGCTGTCAGGTTAGGAGGGTAATATGCAATTAATGTTCAGGTACTTTGGAAACACCACAAATCTTTTTTTCTTTGTTTTAAACATTGATAGGCCATTAGATACTGAAGTATGCTATGTATTTTTCAGTTGTGTTTGTAAAATGGGTCTAAGTCTTGACCTCTTTCATATTGTCTTTGTTCTTATATTTTCAGACAGCTGTTAATGGATACTGAAATAATTAAATTATTATTTTTTTTACATTAAAAATGTAAAAACTATGGAAATCTTCTAATCCTTCAAAAGCTAAATTTTAAGTATGGAATAAAATGCAGTAACTAGAACACAATAAGACATCTAGTATTTTGAGCTTGCAAAAAAGTAGAAGTCCTAGTGTTTCTTAAGTTCAGTATCATATCTAAAGCTTACATTTATGTGCTGAATACTTGATTTTTCAGTTGGGCATCTGTTTGCCAGAAACAATAAAGAACCGATTATCACTTTGTTCACTCAACTTTCACAACCCACCAATCAACAAACTACCCCTCAATTTTAAAGATACGCTTTCATATTTATAATTACAATATACATCAGGAGTATCAAGCTTTTCAAAGGTCATTGTAAACATATGAGAGGGCATAATTCCCAGACGCTATAATATATTGCAGTTCTATTTCTTACTCGTGTGGAGATCAGTGGTTCAGCAATAGTAACACAGAATGAAGCTGAGCTCCGCTAGATGGAGCCCTCACGACATCTCAGGGTGGTTTTGCTTTGCTTTTATAAGTATTGATGTCGTTTTGCTGCAGCTGGCACCTCAGTTCTGCACCAGTTCTGAAAATATGGAAGAGGACACCAGATCTAATTCTTCAGGCTTTCTGCAGACACAGACCTTGCACATGTGTAACAGTTGTAGAAACTTGAAACAGTTAGTGTTGGGGTACTTGCAGTACATGAAGCCTGTTGTGCAGACATCTAATTTCCACACAGATTTTTCTCCTCAGTTCAGGACTTTTAGCTGATCTAGCTGCAAATTGTACGGGGAGTGAAATTATGCTTCAAAATATCATCACAATTTTAAGTCTTTAATAGGTACTGGTGTTCTATAATATTATAAGATAAACGAAAGGATGTGGTTTATTGTACACTGTACAACTAACTTTATATGTTCTCTAAAAGCCTTTGTGAAAATTATGGTTGAGCTTGGTTTATTAAAGAAAGCAACAACAACAAAACTTTTAATTCCTTAACCAGTTAACTGGCTAGTCTGTGAAGCTTCATTTCTGTTCCTTGTGGTGACTGCTGGCTTGAAAATTTCAAATTTGTCAAGTACACAGGGCTAAATTAGCAGTACCAGTTGAAGGCGGGGAGATTTAGGAACGGGGTTCTGGGTAACAGGACAATTCACGCCCAAGCTGAGCAGTAGTGGCAATGATGTTTCCCCTGTTTGAGAACCTGATTGATCAAATGACTGACATCTAATGCAACAAGACTCAATACACTGTGGTAAGTTTTGATGTCAGTAGATTTTGGTAGTCTGTGTGATAGCTGAAATTCCATCATTTACCACTCTGGTCCACCCACTTGCTAGTTCCAGGCTGACCTTGTTCCAGTTCCCTATTGGGAGGCAGTCACCAGGAGGCTAAATGGAGATGAACCCGGTGCGTTTACTGTTGGCTCTACAGCTTAAAGTCTGCTCCCTCAGTGAATTTTGAACATGTGTGTGGGGACAGAGGCAAAACAGTGTTGTGATGTGTCAGAAGTTTCCAGAAATAAATTTGGGACTTTCTAGTTGCCTTTGTGCTGTGAAAGCAGACGTGTGGTGATGAAAATATGCTGCCCATTTTAGGTATGCCAGACTGTGTGACTTCTCTTACAGCCAGGGTTTTCCAGAGGGGAAACTAGGTGAAGAGGCTGAAAATAGGGTGTAAGCAAGTACATCTGAGAGGGGGGTTTTCCATTTTCCAGTCAGTCACTTTTTTGTAGTAGCCGCAATTCAAATAGAAAACTTTTTAGCTTTCTATTCCTTCTTTTCTCCTAACGAGTTTTCTTTAGTGCATCTGTGTTTCTTGCAATGAAATGATTATTCAGGGAAACAGTTTGAGTTGTTTTGAGCTCCAAACATTTTTTTCCCAACAATGTTTCAAATTGAATATGTAATGCATTTGGAAATTTTTTTTCCACTCCACTGAAGAATAGTCTTTTGTCTTTTGCAACAGCATCATTGCTTTATTTGATTTTTATTTCTCTCACTTAAGATTAAATGCGATCGGAGTAGAAAATTAGGAGCAAAGATTTGGTTTGCTGAGGATCTCCCAAAAGTAGTCTGTTGTGCTGTGATTAAAAAAAAATAAATCTTTTCTGTAATTAGTTTTAGGAAAGAAAATCAAACAACTTAGGTTTGTACATCAGAATGGCAGTAAACACAATTTACAAATATGTTGAAAAGATGGCTTGCATGAACTATAAAACTGATTATCTGTGATAAGGAAATACCAGTCACACATTAAAAAGAGACATCAACTCGGATCTTCATGCGCAGCTACTGAAAGGTCTATTACAATGTCGTAAGATGTTCTAATATAGTGAGCTGCAACCTTGCAGGCTGCTGTAGAAAGAAAATGTTGTAACAAGACTGTCACCTTTTGCACCAGTGTGTATATGATGTTTTCAGTTGGATGTCTGTTTACCCTGGCTACGTTTAATTGGGAGCTATGCCATTGAGCCTGAGTTGATATAATTGATATACTGAGAGGCAGAATCAAGTTTCACTGTGATGACTTTCGTGTCGCAGCTGCTCCCAGGTGTTTCTCTAAAATACACAAATGCAGTAATTTCATTCCCTTCTTGGATACTTCATACCCCTGATAAGCCTGAATGTTGTGCAGGGGGAAGGAAGCACATGGGAGATGTGTATGTGCTGTCAAGAAGGCAGGAAGAGATGGGTTTGTGGGCATGTAAAGTCCCCACACTAGGTCTGGGCTAAGTGTGTAAAGGGATTTTACATGTACTTCTAGAATATAAGAGACTGGAGAAGGAAGAGGAAGTGACCCATTCATCTCAGTGTTGTTTTTGCAACTGAATGAGGTTGTGCTGTTTCCAAGGAGCCTTGAAAATAAAGCTCTATCTCTTACTTTTAGATTGATGCCTTTTCTTTTCTATAAAGCTTTGGTTCTTCTTCCACGTGTGCATGTTTCCCAGCTCCATGATTTGCTCTAAAGCCCTGTCTGGTATATGTCAATCCTGTTCTGAACAGAGTAGTTTATTACTTCCAAAAAAACCTATGTACTCCAAGCTCTAAGAAAACTATGTCTGATGCAGTCTGCTCTAACCCCACCTGGCAGAGTCTTCACTCCCAAGTTCCAGTGTGATCTTCTCATTCTTCTACATGCTTTGTTGACTCTCAGCTTGTGGTCAAAGTCAACTAAATTGCCTGCACTTGAGCTGTTTTGAAGGTGAGCTACCCTTACCTGCCCTGAGATGCCTGCACGATTATGGCTGTCCATCTTGCCCCTGGGTGTCATGGCTTCTTTGCCTGAGATCAGGGAGAAAGAGAAGGCTAGTTAATTCAGTTAGGCCTGCTGTGTCTCCTGAGAAGATCAGGGGCTGAAGCAGAGAAAACCCCTTCCCAGTAAACAGCTGATACCGTGTGCACAGTGTGGGCCACAGCCCAGGCTATTTGTGCTGTTTAGCTCCTCTACCTCTATTCCCAAGTATGTTACCTCCTCCCTGTCATTGCCAGGGAGCAAAGAACTTTCTGAGGGGAGGAAACATGGAAGGAAGGAGAAAGCCGAGTGGAATTTCTCCCGTGAGTTCATGTGCATCCTTCCCTCCCAGATGTGTGCCACATTTCAGCAAAAGGATCAGATTCCTAGTTAAGTGTTTGTCCTCTGCAGTAGGAGTGCAACAATTTGGCATGTTGCTGAATGCTGCAAAGCCTCTTGCACTGGAATGGGGGCTGGTTTGAGCAGAAACAGTTCCTGTGGTTTCTTCTCAGGTGGGAATGACTGGAAGTCCTCTTGTCACTTCTGTGGCAGGGTGGGTCACTTTGCTAGGGTTTGGTTTAAAATGACACCACCTGGATTCAGAGCTAGCTTCAGCAAGAAGTGTGCTGGCAGGATGAAAATCCTGATGGTGCCAGCGTGGGTTGAAATCTTTCTGTTAGTTCTGGAGAAGGATATAGGGGTGGTGAGCTGTAGTTAGGCTTAGGATTAGGGCTAAGCCGAGGCTTCAAGACAGTAGAGACTTCTGAGCTTGTGCGTGGGTTTTTTTTGCTTTTTTTTTCTTTCCTTTCCTCTAGGAGGCCCAAGAATAGGATGAATGCTGAGGTTGGCTTAGATGAGCAAGTTATGACTAATTTTTGGATGGGTATGAGTTACTGAATTGCAGGTAGGCTGGGGTTTCAGGATAGCAAGGATGGAAGAACCTGTTATTGCTGAATCTAGAAAGTCCTGGAAGTGTGGTGTTTGGGCATTAGTGTTTTGGACAGCAGGTGCTGGAGAGCTTGAGTTATTGTTGGAGTCTTACAAGTTCATTAAGATTGAGTGCTGGTGGAGAGGAAGGGCTTCTTGGTAGCCTTTTGGGTATGTGCTGGTGTTGGGCTATGGATAAGACTAGGGTAAGAGTTAATGTTTAGGAGTTAAAATACTTGAAGCACTCATTCAATATGGCCGTGGTTAGGCCAGAGTATTAGATTAGAGGTGGCATCAGTAAGGACAAATGTGTTATCTAGTCTGCAACAACATGGATCAAAAAACTTACTTCTAACTGCTCTTTGATTATAGGACAGCCAGTGCTGAACAGTTCAATTCTACAGGTTTTATAGAATAGCAGATTGACAACTAAGCCCATTGTTGCCTTGTGGCTAATTTTTACTTATGGGAAGGATATGGTCATTAACTTGTGGATAAGGATAAGGTTAGCGTTGCAATTATAAATAAATACACTGATACCAAGCCTGAAGACTCCTGGATCATGAAGAGTCCTGTGCAGTCATAGGTCTGGAGAAACCTGCAAAAGTGAGACACAACATTTGCAGCTTTTTTTTTCAGTTCTCTGCTAAATATGGGTCACTGAACTCAGTCAGGATAGAGTTAGTATTCAGTAGAGTAGAATCCTGCATTGCCTTAAGACCCAGGTTTGCCACTAGGTCTTGTAACATCAACAAGGATGGAGGAGAGCTGGTGAGTGGGGCTGAGGGTTAGCTGTGGGCTTGTTTCAGTTGCAGTGTTTTGGTTAGGACTAGGGTTAGTTTGGGGATTAGAAAGAACACTAGCCTCAGAGCTTGATCCACTACTGAATCTTGTAGGTCTAGTAGGCACAGAATAAAGACGGGTAATGGCTTATGGTGGGTGTTGAGACACTTGCAGTAGTAGAGTGTCCAGACAGTCTGAGAGCGCTGCAGCCTTTATCCTGCTTACTTTCTGTCCTCCTGCCTCCATTTAATTCAGGGTTGGCATTACGCTCTTCTTGTGATATGATCTGCTAGAGGGGAGGGAACTTCTGGAAGGAAGGAAAAGGAGGGGAAGAGGAGAGACCAAATGGGAAATGGGTGGTGAGAGGCAAAGGCAGTTGGAATTTTTCTAAGGTTTCTTTGCATCTTCCCTTACCCCAGAGGCTCCTGATAATGGAATCAAACAGAAGCACAGAGAGTCTTTTGGCAGGAGGATGAAAGACTAAGCTGCTTTCTTAGCAGCAAGAAATAGATCTAGATGAAAACATAAATTTGGGGCATATTTCTTTCCCTCAATTACCTCAAGTGTTAGAGAATCTTTCTTGGGGGGTGGGTCAAATCTTCTGGGGTGGTCTACAGTCTTCCTTTCCTTTATTTGTGTAGCAAGGAGTGAGTTGGGACTTTGTTCAGGTCACTTGGTCTCCTTTGCCATCAAATGGTGCAGCAAAATTAGGCCACCCTGCAACACAAAAATGTTCCTTTCTTCCAATCCAATGTCTAAACCTGTTTCATTGTCCTCCACAGCCTTTTTAAACTACAACTTTGTCACCTCTCTATTTGGAAAATCTTCTAATATGATACATTCTTCATATTCCAGTTAGTGCAATCAAGTAAGAAAAATCTGGTTCTAATCTTATTTTTTTGAACACCAGTTGTTTGGTTAAAATACGGTTCCTAACCTTAACTTGTTTCCACTGTAGATTGTCTGAAGATCTTGCTAAGCAAAATACAAACATGGTTTGCTGATGGCATTGATTTTTTCTCAGATCTGTATCTTCCTTCCTAGCTAGAACATATAAGAAGAAAGAGAGAGAAATAGAAGAAATTGAAAAATTTCACCAAGGTTTAAGAATGGCATACCTTGATAAAGTTGTTCTTTTTTCCTGTTCATTAGTTGATCACAGAGGCAGACAGGTCCATAAACATGAAGTCAGAACAGTAACTGTTAACTAAAGAATTAAACTAATCTGAATTATCCGAGTAGCTAATTTTTAAGGAGATTATCAGGAACTTCTTGGACACACAGTCCTTCACTTGCAGCTCATGCATTCCACTAAGTAGGATCTTAAGAGATGTTTATGTAATGCAGACTACATATTCTAACATCCTTTTTTAAGTGTTCTCTGTCTCTGAATATTGCTAAGTTCTTTGATAATACTTCTAAAGTAAAATTAGCATGAGCACATGTTGATATAAGACACTTTGAAATGTTACCTCTTGGAACTTAGGCATTGTCGAATGGTGCTTTATCATTTGGTACTTTGGTCCATTACCAAACATTCTTCTAAGTCGAGGAGGTGGTCTCCAGCTGTGGTCAAAGCCAGATTCTTCTGATGCTGCAGAGGCCTGTGTGGAATTGTGTAATATAGGGCTTCATTATAATTTATGATAATTAGAATTGCTTAAGAACTTATATAGTTTCATGTTATCTATCCAATACCTTATTTCCTAAATTAGATGTGTTTTAGAACATCATCAACTTGAACAGATGTTTTTATTACACTATGATGATCCTTTAAGTTGATACAGTTCCTCCATAAATCTGTAGAATGTAAGTGTACTTTTTTCCTGTAGTGTGCATTGTTTCATCTTTCTGATGCTAAATTTCATTTGGTTTTGTATTCATCATTGGTGTGGCTGCTTCTGTGCCATTCCGTTTCTTAAATATTTGTAAAATATTTCATTTATATGGGAATTAGTATAGAACTTCGAAAGGTGCTGCTAATTTATTAGCATGTCCCTTTGTTTTTTCTATTCTGCCTTTTTTAAATGCTATAACTAGTTCAGTGTTTTAGTAGCTTGTTATGAAGTCTTGTGTCAGGTTTTTTGAAAATCTAATTAATGCCATCTGCTTCTATTTTACCTACATTTTCATTGACACAAGGAAAGAATTTTTAGAGATACTCTTTTGCAAAAGGTGTGCACATTAAACTCTACCAGATCATATTATTCCAGAGGGTTTGCACAATTTTTAGTGATTGGTTCAACCATATTACAGTGTACAGGTGCTGGGTGCATAGGTTTATAAGTCTCTGGATTGTTTCTAGAAATATTAAAATAGGGGTAGAACATGTGGTGCCATTCTCTGTCCCAGAACAGTTGCCGTTTCTCTTGAGATTGCAAATATTAGTTAGCATGTGCATTTGGTGGCAGTGTGATTTTTAAACTAGCATAACTAGCCTTACCACCCTGCCAGCTGTTCACTCCTGCCCCCTTTGGCCCCTACAAGTGTGCCAGGAAACAAGGGAGCACAGCTCCATGGTAAGCAGGGCACAAACCCAGATAATAGTGTTTTGTTTTCTTATGGGTGTTTTTTCAGCTGGATCAGTTCCTTGTTCAGTTTTGCTTCAAACATCTGTAGCAGCATAGCAGAGAAAGCAGCATGGAGGTATATGCGTCTGTCTGATATTCATGTAGCATTTTTCCACATGGATATTATGGTCTGTCTGTAATTAAGTGCAAGTCTGCCTCACTTACTTGGGACGGTGTCTTTTCTGTCAAGTTCATGATTCATTGCTTTTATATTATTCTACTGTCTTTCTGTAATGCTCGTTACATTGTATTCAAGCATTCAAGTCAATCTTTTCCTTCTTTAGCCTTCTGTTAGGTGGTTTGCCTTAAGACAAAAAGGTTCCGAAATAGCATTTACAATTTTGAAAGCACTGTGAGTTCAAAATACGTCTGCCTTTGCAAGGTTTTTTTGTTTGTTTGTTTTAAAAGAAAGCTTGGTATGGTCCATTTCTATACTCTTGTACTTAGGATGGCAGCCTTGCAAAGATGAGGGCATTTTTCCACTGAGGACAGCAGCACAAACTGCTTGTTCCTCCCTCCATGTTAAGTGTGCTCAGGAAGGACGTTTCAGAAGTGCACTGCCTGGATTGTTGAGGTCCAGATTTTGCACTGGCCTCGTGACGGACCCTCTGCTGTCTGATACAGGCAGGCAGGAACAAGTCCCAGGAGAACACTGCCTGCTGTTGGTGGAGGACTATGAACAGGCAATAAATACAGAGCACATCTCAGCCAGGTTGTCAATGCGCCTGCAAGCACTTTCCTGTTTGTGACGGTATCTCTGAAAGCTACAGCCACAGGAGTTTGACTCCTGGATTATTTGTTAACTTTAGAAGCATGTAACAGAGGGCAAACAAATTGTATGCAATCCAGAGTACATAGTGATACCAATACACAATACTGAGAAAAGCCTTCCTGCTCATAAGGGTTTGAAGGGGATTTCCAAGCTTCGAAACTGTGGGGGAAATATTCAAACCCTTCAGGCATAGCAACAAACAGATTTAAGAGTGCTTGAACGAAGTGCCTTGAAAAAAATTGGCTGGATTTCAGTTTGACAGCTGAATTTTATTTCTCACACTCTAAATCTCATTCCTGTGTTTCTCTTCTGATACTGAGAAACATTGCTGAAAAGAAAGCAACCCCCATCACTTTTTATTTTATGAAACTGTTAGAAAGTGAATGTTTTCACTTCTCTAAAAGCTGGTCTTACGGTGTTGAAAAACACTGTTTGATACTTAGGATAGAGTTACATAATACTTAAGTGCAGTATAATATTCTGTTAATTAGACTTTGCTCTTTCATTGCACTTTAGTATGTTGCCACTTAATATGGAGAGGGGAAGCACTGCTTTTTCTGTTGTACAAAGCTTTAACTGTTGTGAATGCTTCTGGAAACAATATATGCTGAATACCATAGTTTTGCACTTTTTAATTTGATTTTAGTGTCTCTCCACCATTCCTGATGATTGAGCATAAACCTTATTGTTTAGAAGAAGTGACAGGCAGCCTTTCCTGCAGTGATTTTAATAGGTTTTGGTAGGGGGTTTTATTTTTTCTTTTTTTTTCTTTTTCTTTTCAAATTTCATGTGTTGGCATGAACATAATAGCCTTTCTTGTATTTAAAAGTTCTCTGTGGATTTGCTCATTTATCTGCTTTGTATGTTATATTACTTTGGGGTTTGGCATTTAGATCAGTAAACATTTTGGATTGTTGCAGAATTTGAGCAATACCATTATTTTATTTCTAGCTGCCAACGTATTTCCTATTTAGACTTGAGGAGAAAAATGCTCAAGTGATCTAACCTTTCTGTGATCTGAAACTTGTCGTATACTTAGATCTGTTATAGATGTTAAAATTATTTCAAAATACTAATTTTAATTATTCTCATTGCTCTTATCAAAGGACATGCTTGTTTAGCTGTGTTTTCTTTGTTTTGTCTTCAGTTGTGATGTTTATTTCTATGTTACCATATTTAACATAGTATATCTGTAAATAATAATAATTAATTCCTCCCCTCATTTTTGTTGTGCTTTTGAGTTTGTGCACTGGTATTGGAAGAAAAACATACATTTCTGCCTATAAATGTATTTACAGAAGTTGAAATAGTGTTAATACTTTTACAGAAAAGTCCTATTTTTGGATTTATTACTACTGCTATTTCAAATATTATTGGCTGTGTAAGCCAGACTTTTGAAGTCTGAGGTCACACTTTTTTTAAAGTTATTTTTAAATGAATGTTTAAAATAGCAAACCCAATCTTTTTTCTTTCTTTTTCAAACAATAATTCCTATACTTCTGTTTTTTAAAACCAACCTCTATCTATTGTTTTGCAGCAATACCTCAGGTTGAGAGAGAAATCCATAAAATGTTGTAGTTTCACAGTCCAGTAAGTTAGCATAGTCAGGGCTACCTGTGGGAAAAGGTGATCCCAGTAGTCTCCCTTGCTACCAGTCTCCTTCCTATTCCATGTCCTGGCTGAATTTTCATGCCAGGACAAACCTCTGTGCTCTGACCTGAACAGCCTGGTGCAGGCTAAGACTGTTAATTGGCTCTGTTCATGGTGGCTCAGTTCTTCATCCATGTCAGTCATTCTCCTTGTGCCAAAAAACGTGTGTGTGTGTGCTAAGAATGAATGGCTGAGGGAGGGGAGAAGGTAGAAACACCTCTTTCTGTGGCAGCACTACTACATACCATAAAATGATGGTGAAATAGTGCATGAGTCATTCAGCTGGTGTGGAGTACCAAAAAATGCGAGACTGTGTTGTGCTTTTGCCGAGATATGAATGGAATTGAGCCACGCACATGCTAGTGGTTAAACAAAAAATTATTTTAAATGTCTAATTCTTCACATCAAGGTAAATTCCATCATGGGTTTGTTATGGCTGGCTCTTACTTCCAAATCGATTTAGTCAGTGTGGTGTTCATTTGCAAAGATAAGTTTTCTTAGTAGAAGGTGCAGTGAATCATTACGCGTGGTTGCGTAGTTGGCATTCCCCTATTTTCCCAGCTAGGCAATGGATGAAATCAGGTGGGGTTTTTAAAATTCCCTTTGCTTTTGGTATGTGGTGTGAAACAGGATATCACTGGAGCGTCCGGTGAGCACCCCGCTGTGTTGCGCATATTCCAGCTGCAGGGAGACACGTGCATGCAGTACACTGGCTGCTGTGGGAAGTCTTGCAGTGAGGTAACAGCCTTGCTGCATTGCAACACTTTCCTGTGGCTTCCAAGCATTAAGAGGGTCATGTCAATAAGCGGTGCTGAATGTGTTTTTAAAGTTTCGTCCCTTCAGTTGCCAAGTCTGATGAATTGAGTTTGAGCAGTGTTTCCAAGGCTGCAAGAATGGACTTTTCCTTGGAAACTTTGTGAGATGAACCTGGTCAGAACAAGACAGAAATCAGTGTAAGGTTTGCTTTGTCTGTTTTGGTGCTCTTACTTGCAGGGCGTGGCAGGGAGAGGGAGAGAGAGAGAGAGATATGTTTTTCTACTTTTTGGTGTGTTGAAAGGATTCATCAGAAGTGCCCCTTGTCATGTGCAGCAGGATGTTTCCATGTAAATGTTCTTGCGGCACATGCCAGGGTTTATGTAGATCACGCATTGCATTCTCTGTTTGGAAGGGGAAGCCCCTGTGAATAGCTTGCTTCTTTTTGCTTAAACCAGCCTTCGCGTCATCATTGTACTGCCTGGATGATTGTGTCTGGCTTCTCTTGGATCAGCTGTACCATAGCTGCAGCTGTGCTCTACTTCATTTATGGCTTATAATGAAGATCTTCAATTTCTTCTTAGAGTTGGCTAGTGAAGGAAATATCTTTAGAGAATTGTGGGTGAATCATCTCTTTATTACTGTGGCTGTAAGATGTGCATAAAGTCCAGACAAATCCTGATCTTTGAAAGATCAGCATCCTTCAAATTGTATATTTTCTCTCTTTGTGGTGGGTTGACCTTGGCTGGATGCCAGGTGCCCACAAAACCGCTCTGTCACTCCCTTCCTCAGCAGGACAGGGCCGGGGGCAGGGGAAGAAAATAAGATGGAAAAAACCTCATGGTTCAACATAAAGGCAGTTTAATAAAGCAAAAGCAAAGGACACATGCAGAAGCAAAGGAAAACAAAATATTTGTTCTCTACTTCCCATCAGCAGGTGATGTCCAGCCACTTCCTGGGAAGTAGGGCTTTGGTACATGGAACGGTTGTTCCAGAAGACAAACATCGTAATAATGAATGCCAGCCTCCTCCTCCTTTCTCTTAGCTTTTATTGCTGAGCAGATGTGATATGGTATGGAATATCCCTTTGGTCAGTTTGGGTCAGCTGTCCTGGCTATGTCCCCTCCCAAGATCTTGCCCACCCCCAGCCTCCTGGTGAGGGCAGGGGGAAGTGATGGAGAGACAGCCTTGACGCTGTGCGAGCACTGCTCAGCAGTAGCCAAAACACTGGTGTGTTATCAACAGCTTTCTAGCTACCAGTACAGAGCACAGCACTATGAGGGCTGCTATGGGGAAATTTAACTCCATCTCAGTCCGACCCAGTACACTCTTACAGTGTAAGTCTGTGTGTGTTTGAGTAACCCTTTGTACTGTGTCTGGATGATGTAATCTGATTATTCCCAGGCTTTGCCCTTTTCCTTCCCTGTATCCAGAGAGGATGGGAAATACGGCGACTCAAAAACTCTCACAGGGGAGCAGACCCGGATCTTCTTTATTGTTGTTTATGTATTTTTTTTTCTGGAAAAGGGAAGGAGCACTCTTATGTGTTGCTGGAGAAATATGGATGGCAAGGAGAAAATGAACCGATCCTTGGGGATTTTTAGTCTGTCTAAGGCTTTTCACTGCAGTCTTCTGTATTTGGTGACATAAATTAAACTTGGCCATTTGTCTTCTGTACTTATTCTGCTATTAACTCCTCACCTCCCTGTGTGGATAAGAGTCTCCTGTGCCAGCAAACCATCTCTCCTTGTATTGCACAGTTTACTGGTAGTGAGGCAAAACAATTGAGCAGATCTGAGAGGCTGGCAGGGGCACACTGTCAGGCACATGTTGAGAATGGAGTAGGAGACATGGACAGGAGGAGATGGCAGGGAAAGGTGGAGTGGCCAAGGCAACAACACTGAAAAAGCTGCAGCATCTCCCCAGCTCCAAAAATAGACTCCAGAGAGCCATGAGCTGGCTTCTGAGAGGTGCTGAGCATATCCTGGTGCCTCTCAGCAGGACCCTCGTGGCAGCTCCTGCTCCATCTGCCCTGCAGGGAGAGGAGAGGGAAGCCAAGCAAAGAGTGGGCAGAGGGGAGCGCTGACCCACCGATCTCTCCTGCTGCTCCCCCAACTCATGCTATAGTGTTCCCTTGACAAAACACTCTACTCTGCCCATCAGAGAAAACCCACCTCTTCTGGAGGTGCTCTACAACTATTGTCACTTGAAATAAAATACCATTTTAAAAATTCTCCACAAAGTGTTTGTTTTTTATTGAACTGAGGCCTTAAAGACAAGATTCCATGTACACTACACCTTATAAAAATGTCTACTTGACTGTAACCATGTTAAGTGAAATAATACTGGCATTTGTTGGCATTAGGAAAATAACTCTCTATTGAAGTGTTTACCATGTGTTTTTCATCTGCTTCCACTTTCTTTTGTCTTGCCCATTTTCACTCATCTTTCTCTCAAAGCTCTCCTATTTTACCTTTATTCGGTCTGCATGTGTTTTCCTTCTCTGTATCTTTCCCACATTTCAGACAGCCATCCAGTATTACAGTGATGATTCATGTGATTTTGAACCATGGGGAAGTCCACTGGATGGCATAAGCCCATAAGTCAGGAATCCTTGTTAGGTTTTGCATTTGTTTCTCCTCCCCCTCCTACCACCGCTTTTGGTAGTGGCTTCCTTTCTGTGTCCATCCTGTCAGATGGCAATGAGAATATTTATTCATCTATATAAAATACATTGAGATTGGGGCAGGGGGAAACACTTCACAAGTGCCAACAATTTCTTTTTGTTTTTTTGCCCAGCTTTTTATACTTTCTCAATAATAACATTTATTTAAGCCATGGAGAAATGAAAGATTACATAAAAGGCAATTAATTCTGGTGGTGCTAGACTAAGCCCCAAGTTGTCTGTGTTCTCTTCAGTGTGCTTTTGACCAGTATGCCTCTGTTCCCTTGGAAATTGTGTGTGAAATTTTAACATCTTATCTCACTTGTTTGGTTTGTACTCTTAATACAAGTAACGCTTTTCCTAGTATAATATCGTGAGCATTCTGACTCAAGGTGGTAATCATTTGTTACTGCCTGACAGCAATGTATTTTCTGGGCAAATAAATTCTTTCTTTCATTCCTTTCTCCGAGGAAGAATTGTATATGCTGTATAGGTTTTTGTTTGGGTGCTGAGGGGATGTTTTTTATTTAGACTTGTATGTTGCCATATGGCTACATGGGAGAAGGCAAGATTAGAAAAGTACTCCTTGAATTTTGGGCAGAAGGCATGAAATTTGCAATTATTTTGAGTTCCTATGAAAGTTCATTTATAGCCTTGGACTGTGAAACTTCTGTTACTGATAAGTAAGTCTTAATTGTTGCTAGAAAGGTCATTTATGAAACCAGGTGACTGCCCCTGAGGATGGCTTAGGGTTCCTGCGCCTATTAAAACCAGTCAGAAGCAGGAAGTAGAAATCTTATGCAAGTGTCTGCTAAAAACACTAAATCTTTTCTCAAAAATCGAGGGAGAAATTCCTGAAGATTTTATTAAAGCTTTGTATTCTGTTCTCCTCCTATGAGGTCTCAAGCCTAAAGCAGTTGTGGTTTTCCTTCTGTTGGAAAAACTGGATGGATGCTGTTGGTTTGCTCAATCACTGCATTGTTTCTGACATTGTTGTGCTAGCCTTAAAGCTGTGTATTTCTCACAGATGGACTGCTGTGTTTCTAAATGAATGTTTATTTAAATATTGACTGGCATTCAGAGATTTCAGAATTCTTACGGAGAAACTAAGTATGATGCTTACTTTACACTTGGAGATGTTAAGTTAGTAGTAGTGTCACAGTCTACTGGTTTGTAAAGTTGCTTTCTTTCTGCAGCTGTTGCATAACAATGACTATGGCATGTATCTTTAGGTAAGTGTACAGTTCAGATTACAATGAAAATCTGGATGATTGTAAAGTTTTGGTTTTCAGTTGTAATGTAATTTAAAATTATATTGGAAGTATCCACTCTAATGCTTATGGCTTAAAGTTGTTTTTTTCTTTTTTTTTTTTTTTTTTTTTGGTGTGGTTGTTTTAGGAAGTACGCCAGTAAAGATGTGAAGTGTAGCCAACGAAGGAAAAGTGAGACATTTAGGCTTTGGGTTTTTTTTAATAAAAAGTGAAAGAAATCTCTTTCTGTTAAACTCGACTTATTATTACCCTGTGTTTGTTTTTTATTTATTTATTTCAGGAATTTGAAGCCTTTCAAACATTTGTGGAAAATCGACTTCCATTTGATATTGTTATTGATGGACTCAATGTTTCCCACATAAAACCCAGAAAGATGCACTGTGAAAATGTAAGTGCTGGTTAAATATTCATTAAGAATTTTGTGTGTGCTGATTGTAAAAGAATGAGTGCCTCATTATTACTTATCCTCTTGAGAAAATGATCAAACATTTTTGTAGCACATGTTACAATGAAGTTCAAAGAGTTATCTAGACTTCACAAATTAAAAGTTATTAGTGGGAAGATGGTTCCTCTTGCATATTTGACTGTATTAGCCATAAAAAAATCATACCGAAATTTCCTCATATATGCAATGCTCATAGTTATAGCTAAGGTATCCATAATAACATTATTAGGGCATACACTGTGTGAGTGTGTATGTTGTCATAGTAATAGGGATTTTTGGGGAACAGAGTAAATCTACCATATAGAAAATTTAGTCTAATGTAGTTATGCTGGTAAGAGTTCTTCTTAAAATAACCCCTTACTTATTTCAAACCACATCCTGTACAAGTTTAAACTTTATTTCACTCCTATTATCTTAAGCATTTGAGTCCTGTTCTTACAAGGGCAGCTCAAACTGGCTTCAGTTCTTTCCACTTGGTGATTTTTAGAAGAATAATCCTGCTGGTTTTACCAATACCTATTATTGAGAATTCTTGGTACTCCTTTTAGCATTTCAGTAAGAAATGGTTTAAGGTGTTGGTTTTTTTGTTAATCAAATATTTACTTTAAATTAGGAGTAACAAAGTAGCTGCTCACATATATTCCAAAGCTAGAATTTTAAGTTTTCATGCTCTTGAGATTAAAACTGTTATAAACGAGTTTGATAATAAAGGAAGTAATTTACTTCTAGTAATTACAAGAAATACATTTTTGTTCTAAGAACTACTTTAAAACTATTCTTAAGCAGGATATGCTTTCATATATGTCGATGAAAGCAGCTGAGGTAGGGAGGTTAGATAAGCTTGCTGAAAGATGTTTGAGAGCAGCAGTGAAGTTTCGTGAGCTACTGGCTCACGAAGAGGGTACTTTCCTTACTATGCAAATAGAAAAGGAAGTTTACAAGTTGTTTGGATGGGATCAAGGGGGAAGTGTTGATTATCTGAGAAGAATCCCAGGCAGCATGTAGTGGCACAATGTTTTAAGATCTAGAAAGACAGATCTATGCTGCCAAGAGGGGGAAGAGAAACCATGTCCTTCTTCAGTGTGGGAGCTCTGAACAGGATCCTGAATGGTCTGTAAAAGCTGGAGGCAATGGAGCCTAGTTTTGATGGATAATTACTGCTGATTTCTCATCAGAAATCTTACTGGGAGGTATTATCATGCTGAGCAGCAAAAACTGCCTTTGAGTTCCTCCTTAGCTTCTGCTGTATTGGAAGGACTTTGGGATCCATGATGCCAGGGAGCTCCAGAAGGACCATATGGAGGCATCAACTTTCCATTTAGGTTGTTCCATATAGATACGGATCAGATCTCTATTGAATCCCACATATTTACAGATGAGGAAGATTTTTAGGAAGATCTGTCTTTCCTTCCTGTGCAACAGAACAGTAACATGGGCTCACCCCATCTTACCTCCAGAATAAGATTCTCTTAGCTAAGATTTACTTGTTCTACCAACTATGTTGCTGTTATTTATTACTGCATTTTGTCATGCACAAAAAATGTTAGTCATTGGAGTTTCCACCAGCTAGTCTTTTGCTGCTTCGGTTATCTGGATCCTGTTTGTGAGAGTGTGGAGTCCCCACATGAGATAGGATGGACATGCCCATTACTCCTGCCTTATACCTCTAGATATTCACTGGCTGGATAGTGGGTATGGGAAGTGTATGTTTGCAGTCTAAGCAACAAAATAGCTCCTTCACTGCCCAAAAGAAGTACTCTTCTAGACACATGAACTACTAAGGACTTTTTCCTGTATTAGGCCTCTCTATTCATTGAGGTACTTTTAAATTACTTTTTATGATAGATGCCTTTATACATGATTATAGTATTAACTATTGAGTTTCCAGTTTCTTTCAACTAGAAACATTTTTTAAATGTGAGATGGAGCTAGACCCTAGCGAATGCTCTTTTATTTCTTCATGACTCTGAACTTCTGTGTTGTAACATGTCAGGAAAGGACTGTGTCTTTGTTCTTATTTTGGAGACTTCTGACAAGAGTGTGTGTTCTTGTAAGAGTAAGAACTCTTTTTTCCAAGACTGCTAAAAAAAGAAAGAAAGAAAACAACCCGCAAAGCAGAGCAATCCTTTCTTCTGTCTCCAAACTTTTCTTCCAGATGAGGGAAGGGAAGGCCGCAGGAATCTCTGCATGTGTTGCTCTCCTGGTTACTGGTGTTGCTGCCAAGTAGTCCCCCATCTGTGAATGCTGACCTCTCTGAATGCTGTAGTCTGTCCTTTGAGGGCTGACTCTTGCCACAAAACATCCTCTTTTGGAGGCTGCTATCCTCACGCCAGAGGCAGCTGAATGGAAAATGCGGAGTGGCAGGTCTTGGGGTATTCACGGCCTGCCTTATTAAACTCTTCAAGGTACAGAGGGAAACATAATGCATAACTGAGGGGATGGAGAGGAGAAATAAATGCAAGAGAAGGTGGAGTCAGAGCACAAAGGATGGAAAAAGCTAAGAGTGAAGGCCACTGAGGTCAAGCTGGCTGACTAGGACAGCATGACTGGCCCATTTTGAAGAAGAGGGGCATGCTGTGACTCTTTAGTGACCTCTTCTGTTCGACTTGAGAGGTAATAAAGGAGCAGTACTTCCAAGGACCTGTGTTTAAAAGCTGCACAACCTGTGTTTTACTTGTAAAAAAGCTAAATTATTTTAAGTCTCCAGGTAGGAGTCAGTCTGTGCTCTTTTCAAGGGTTCATTACTGCAGCTGTTGGACCCAGTCAGGATATTGTTGTATAAACTTTTCTGTTCCAGTGTATAGTTAGTGTGCAGCAATGGTTAAAAGAGAAAATGGGATTGTTGCTCTCCATTTGTAACACACTGTAAGCGTTACTATGTGCAAATTGTTAGGTGTTTTGGACCACATCCCTTATGTGATTTAGAGAGAATAGCAAAACAAAGGACATTGTTAAACACAGGAGAAGGCTTAAGATTTATGTGACAATAATATGGTAACTTAAATGCTTTCTGTTTTTTATTTAAATTTAACAAAAAATACTGTTCCACTTTGTGATTTAGCTTTAAGAACTGTAACTGTTTTGCTGAAGACCAACTCTAGCTAACTCATAGTCACATGATTAAAATAAGAAAACACTGATAGAATATTCTTTTCTTTTTTCAAACATCCTGCGATTTGTAATTCCATTTAGGCATTCCTTAGGCATCTTGGGAAGGGGCTGGGTTGTGTGGACAGGGCACAAGTGCCTTGAGGGATGAGAAGGAAAAAAAGTAGAAGTTGGAGGAATGATTTTAACTCATTTAATTCCCAAAGTGTTCTGACATTCTGGAAAACTAGATATGTGACTTCCAGTAGCCCCAGGCAACATCAGTCCTCACAGCCAGCACTTACTTAGCAGATCGTCATGAATATTATTGACTTGGCAGATTTACAGCAATATTCTGTGGCAGTTTCTCTAGTATATAAAACTGTGGGTTTGTAATTACAATCCCCTTTTTTTCCAGGTTAGCTTTATACTAGGTCAGTTTCCTGGTACATATCACCATGTGGCTGCATCAATTACTGACAAAGAGAGGAGGTAGCACAAGGGTGGGAACAAAGATTTTTGAGAGTGAGATCATCTGATATGAAGGCACTGCACACACAGTGACTGTAAAACTGCAACACTGGACATTAGCCAGCACCTCTTTTCAACCCTTTGCTTCTTTAGTGCAGCATTTTAAGTTGGACATTGAAGTTGACTACAGATTAAAAGGTGTTATAGAATGGAAATTATTTTTGCTGTATAATCCAGACAATAGAAACAAACTCCCATAAAGTCTAAAAACATTCAGTCTTGTCTTTTTCCATTTTTTTTTCTTCATTATGCTGCTGTTTAAGGCTGAACCTGATGCGTATTTGCCTTGATGACTCAGTCACTGTTTGTCCTGCAAACATGGTAGTTTATAAACTGAGATATCCTTGCAGTTTAACTAGCAAAGTTGATTCAGGCTGTATCATGACGTTGAGTTAATCCTTTCCTCCAGATGTATCTAATTACATAAATCCTTAGCTAGCACAATGACATTTGGTACTCCCTGTCCTCTGCTGCCTCCACCTTTCACCTTGTAAAGGTCAAGAGAGGGAACTTCCACACAGTAATTGTCTAGTTCTCTTACTAAACACAAACTGTTATATAATTTGTAGATGTCTTTTTTCCTGTTTATCACAATTTTCTGTAGAAGTATTCCTTGGAAGTGAGGGGCAATCCAAATGCAAGCAGGATATCTGGGCTCTGGAGTATCTCGCTTTGCTTGCGGGAAAGGATTGAAGGCACTATGATGAGCTGTGCTCCAGCTGCCCCTAGACTGTGAAGGGCTGGGGTGGGGAGGCGAGGGAGAGAGGGGTGAGGGAGTATGATCAGCAAGTGCAATTTGAAGTGTACTATGCTATTTTTAATTTACATTGAGATTGGTATATGGTAAATGAGGTCCTTTTTTAGCTGTACCCAGCTGGTGTTAGATGTAACTGTATATATATTTCAAATGTGTGTTGGATCAAAGCTAACTCACAATTCCTGTCTTCAAACAGTTTGGCAGTTGGGGTCAGTTCTGCCCTAACTTCACCCTCTCTAATCTCTGTATTAAACTCAGGCATCTAAAAGATTGGTAAAATAGTTCCAGATTGAGTTCCTTAAGGCTGACAACACACAAAGGAATAGCTTTTGCTCTTGGCAGATAGTTCAAAGTGATTGCTCCCAAACTTAATCAGCATGTCTATAAATGGCCTACACAAGTTCATATAATTCCCATGTAAATTGCAGTAGGCCTGTACAACAGCTGACAAAGCCAGATCCTTGCTGTTCCCCTCCCATCCCATCCCAGTCTGGTGGCAGCAGCTGGCATGCCACCCCTACCACACCTCCTGCCTGCAGCAGCAGTCAGCTCCTGCCAGCAAAACTACCAGACATGCCCTCCCGCACCTCACCGGCTGCCACAAGAAGCCAGGCTCTGACTGCTGTAGTTGGGGGTGCTCTGTGGCAGGCAGAGGGGATGGGGGACACGCCTTGCAGCTATTGCTTGTGTCTTGCAGGGGAAAAGCAGCAGACTCGTTGAGTGGAGGCTTCTCTCTGAATTGGAGAAGGGTTCTTTGACTAAATGAATCGTGTGGTCACAAGTGGCGTAGTAATCATGTGAGAACAGATTATTGCATTTTGTTTTTCTGTATGTTCAATATTTTTAAATTAATAGTATCAAGGGGATTCAAAGTCGAAAACTAATATTCTCGGTTTAGTTATTCTAGTGGTTCTGTAGTAGTTATTCCTGGACTCCCTGCCTACTTTAGCAGTATGGGAAAGAGTGGGTAGAGAGAGGTTGCAGCCTTGAAGGGAAAGCTGGGAGTGAGAAAAAAGTGTCGTCAAGATAGGGGAGAAAACCAGGATGTAGGATACTAGTGTACAGAAAAATGGTGAATGGTCTTGTTACATTTTTGAAAAAACCCCAGCTGTGGCCAGAGAATTGAAGAACCTTGATGAATTATGCTTCATAAATTCAGCTGAGAACCATCATTTTGGTATGCACTTTATTCACATTTTCAAGGCTCGTTTTCAAGTATAAAGACAAATATCAAGATAAAAATAACGCTTCAAATTAAGTTAAAGTTAAAAAAGAGGGGAAGAAAAACCCAAAATAGGGCACCTATGACCCATCATTCTCTTGGGTTAGTAACCCACATCAATTTTGAAGCATAATTTTTTTTCTTTGAAATCTCTTCTCTTGTGCCTGTAAAGCCTCTATCATGAAAAAAGGGGAAACAAAAAAAAGTATTGGAGCCTTTAGTGTTTGGGGAAGATAGTAAAACTTTCTCTCCTGGGTCCCGCTTACTAAAAATTATCTTGAGGCCACAACACACAAAGAAATTAACACCTGTGGATACATATATAGTTGACAAATACATGTACTAATATGCTGAGGTTTTCATGTGGTAATTTTTTCCAGTCTTGAAGACTGTCTTAACTGTGCAACTTTGCATATGAGAGATCAACTGCACAATTACCGAGACAGTGATACTTGATACAAAATATGAGTGCTACTTATGAGCTGTCGTGCAAAACAAACAGTTATTTAAGAATTTGCCCCCAAAAAAGTCATGCATGGAAAAGAATTTTTTTCTTCTTTGATTCATTTGGCAGCATCTGTGATTTGTTCAAGTACTTTACTGTCTGTAAATGAAGCAAGAATTAAGTAGATCCATGAGTCATTCTCTGTTCAGAATCAATACATCCAACAGAGGTCTTATTTGTCATACTGTGACAGTTCATCAATTCTTCCGCCCACCAACTCTTGTCTTACCACTCAACAAAGCAGTCAGATGTGTGTTTGTTCATTTGCTCCTAGCCTTTTCCGTCTCTTTCCCCCCCCCCCCCCCGTCTTCTAATGGTAGTCCAAGTTTGCTTTTCCACGATAACAAAACATTTGCCCTATTGCTCAAGATTGGAGAGATTTGTGTCTTTGTAACATGTGTTTCATTCTTTAGACCTGTGCTTTCATTTCCTTTAAGCATTGCACAAATCGTAAATATGAAGATTTTCAGTGTTTTCACTGAAAATCACCTTCAGCCTCTGTGTAACATGATCTTAGAAGAGAAAGGAGTTCAAGCACTAAGGGGTACCCTTGAAACGTCACCTGTTTTTAGTGTTAAGAGATATGTGACTGGAACATTCAGCATTGTGTTCATCTCTCATCAGTTAATTTCTGGGGTTCCTTGAATATCTCAGCAGGTGGACGAGTCAAGTTCTTCTCCAAAGCCACATATGAGAGATTGATACTGATATGCTGAAATCTTCCCCCTCACCCCTTATATTGGGGCCATCTTAAAATAGAATAGATCAGGCTAGAAAATTTTGATCACCAGATTCAGAAGATTAAGGCTGTTAAGCTTCTCAGGAGAGGTGACTGAGACTAGACTTATTTGCCTGTGAAACCTAGGGGAAAGGCCTGGCCTGCAAGTCTTCCTTCTCTCCTCGCAGTTCTTCTGAAACCTGACAGTTTCCATTTGTGTCTAAAAGAGAAATAAAAGGGCATTTAATACATTCAACTTGGTATACCAGTACACAGTAAGTGAAGGTGTATCGCACATCAGTGTGTCAGAGGTTCTGGAAGTACTTCTGCAAGTGGTCGGCATGTATGCTTCCACCAAGGAAACGCGTGTGCTGACTACGTACCTTGAGCCACCAACTTTGGCTCTTTCCATAGGGGTATGCTCCAACATCCTTTGCTGCTTCTGCAGCACTGAGAGGGGAGAGTAGGAGGTAGATAGGTCTTCTTAAGAAAGGAAATACAAAGTCAGGCTGGCTACCTGTTAATACAGGGAAACTTTCTCAAAACTTTTAACTTCCCAACCTTGTGAAATGGGGGGCAAGCTGGCAGGATTCCCTGACTAAATGCCTCTATCGGTGACTATAGAGTCGCCTCAATAGGTCAACTCTAAGCACCTATTTTTCCTTTCAGAGGTTTCCAGTCTGTTTTTGCGTTTCCTGGTGAATACAGCAGCAGAAACTGAGCATGTTAAAAAATGTAACTATCAAGCATTTTGACAACTTCTCCCTGTTGTTTTCTCCCAAAGTCAGGTACTTCGTGGTGTTGCCTCCCCTTACTATTTGTAACCTCTGTTGCCGGCTATAAAACTGAATAAAACCCCTCTGATTAAATTAACGATCTCTATCAGTTTCTGTCTGGCATTTATAATTTCTACCTTTGTATTTGGCAATAACAGCAAATCAAAAGTTAAGGTAAGTACAGAAGCACCCAAGCACTCCTTTTTTATGAGGGGAATTACATCATACCTTTCGTAACAAGAATTCTTCTAATCACTTGGAATATAAGCTTGAAATTCAGCAGAGCAGAATGAACGTGCCTTGATGATTCATGTCCCAGTGAATGTAGTAACTGTAGCAACAGGTTGTTGTATGTTGTAGGGAAGCCCTGCTAAAAGGTGGGTGATGAAGTCAAATGAAGGTGTCTTCTGAACTGGATGAGTCTCTATCTTGCTGTTGGCACTTCTCCCTCAGAAACCACAAGATGAGTTTTCTTTGGGCAGCCCAACTGATTGACCTAATCATGGAATTTTATCAGTGTGGCAATAAGAGGTGTGCGGGGCCTCCAAATCAGAAACCTGGTCTTTAGGGTACTGAACAGCTTCTTTAGAAGTGATTCTTGTATGGGAAGTGTCATAATAGTGAGAGACTATAGTGCTATTAAGACATGGGAAGCAGGCCAGAAAATGTGAAGGTTGGGTTACTATAGGCCATTTCTGTGTAAGAATAAATATTTGTTTTGAGCCTGAGGAGTGCTGGGTTTTAGTGTCATCTTAAAGGTAGTGTAGGTAAAATCCTCAGAACAACGATTGCATTAATTCATGTACATCTGGATTTATTTATATATTTAGAAAAGCAATCAATTTTTGGTTCACACTTGGCTTTTACATCTGACATGCTATTTTTAGTAAAAGTAGAAAAGAAGATGTATTTGGAAGCTGTGTTATCTGAAGGAGAAAAGGTACAATGAAACAAAAGCCTAAACTGCATTTGGATTTCTTTATGAAGTTATGAAAGCCTACATTTTTTGAACAGTAGGTTATTCCCAGGGATTTCAGTATATTGGCATAATGATTAATGATCCAACAATCCATTAAAGGGCATTTGTTGTTTTTTCTGTAGTTGCATTCTACTTGTAGAGCAAGAGTGGAAGAGACATTTACATGTAGGTAATTAAATATATTTAAATGGAGGTTATAAAATTATGACAATCTGCAGTGAAGTTTAAAACCAAAGTTAAAGTAATTTTATTGGGTGTAATCTTAGACTCATAGAAAGTCAAGTACAATTGTCCATAGCTTTTAATCTAAATCTCTTCATAAACTGATTGGTTTATGTTGTTTGGAACATGGAAGTAGGAACTCCTCTTTGAATCTAGGAGACCAGTTTCACCAGGATTAAAATTCCACACTGGGAACACGATCACACTGGCAGTATGATTGCTTAAAACCAATTCACAAGAATTCCTGTTTCAAATTGAACTTACAAAAAATTGTAGGAACTCTTAGTTCTTATCCAAAATACCATTGCCCATTACAGGTGACCTTTTGCATCAAACAGTTATCATCACCTTTTTCCGGTATTGATTTTGTACATCAGACGCAGAGGTGACAGGCAAGAGGCTATCCCTATTCTACCTTTTACTTATTTTGTTTAAGGGTATGTTTGTGCAGTTCCTCCAAACAAGGGAGGGGGAAGGAGGCAGGGCAAAAAAAAAAGTAAAAATAAAATAGTCTCCAGACTAATTCAGAATCACGCCTTTATCTGTGGTATGAATCTAAATTATATCAAATTAGATTAAAATAATGTGTTTACATGTGTTAATATAAAGAGTAGATCTCATTCAAATACCTGTGACTTCTCTGTAGGCTGCTACCAGGACCATGCCATAAGTGGAGTCAATTTCTAGAAATTATAAGAAAATTTTTTATCCTCTTTGCTATTAAAAAGATAAGAGCATTTGTTTTGTTTCAAACCAAAGTATCTAACCTGTCTAATCAAGTCACTGGTCAGAAGTGGATTAGGAGTGCAAGAACGAGACAAGTTTGGAGGGATGATTCTAGTTGTTATAGTCTCCCAGTTTTTTGCTACTGATTTAGGAACTTCTGGATGAAGAAATTACATCCTGACTAGCAATTTTAATTGCTACTGTTGGCATTTTCTTTGATAAATTTATTTAATTACCTTCCCAACTTACTTTTGCCTTTGGTTTTCAAACCATCCTGTGGCAGTGAGTCCCACAATTCTACAGGATATGATAATGCATGTGCTTTTGTTTGTTTTAAATCTGCTGTCTGTTAATGTTGTATGATGGCCTCTGCTGCTTGTGCTGAGAAATGGTGAATAGTCCTCATTTGTGCTTTCCAGCAAACTTGCCATTTTACAGATCTTCTCAAATAACTAGCAAATACTCTTTCTATAAATTACCTGGAATAAAAAATTGCAAGATAGGTATCACGCAGATTTTTGTTTCTTTTTCATTTTTAACTATGTTCCTTTCTTGATAGTGCTTTTGTTCTACCTGGGTGTATGTGATGACAATCAGGGCTACTATTAGGCTAAAGAGTAAGCCCCTCAAATTGGACTTGGGAGACCAGCATTTTATTGTGTAATTGATCTCCTGTTTGACTGTGAGCAACTCAGTTTGAAGTATCCTAGTCTTGCAGGTTACCTGTAGTTAATATAACACATCAAAGTTTCCTGTGGATTTTTCACTGTTTTTAAAAATACATTCTTATTTGTCATAGAATGAAAATTCCTAATAAGTTTTGGGTTTTTTTTGTTTTTTTTTTTTTACTTATTTAAGTGTAAGAGATGGGATGAATGTAAGATTTTAAATAAAATTGAAAATGAGTTGCACCTCAGAAAGGTTTGGGAGTTTATGTGTGCCACTGCAGCAATCCATTGCAGTCTCCCATGGATGATGGGTGGTGTGCCTCTGCTGTGGTTAAATTACAATATAGCAACAGAGATAGCAGGAGCAGGGAACAGTGATTTGACATCATCTGTCTTAACTCCCCACCAGGAATGCAATTGAAACATGGTCTGGAATAGTACAAAATGTGAAATGCCTAGAAGCCTTGCAGGCGTGTCTATTAATGGTCATAATCAGACCTGATCTATGCATACAAAACGTAATTAAGCTATTATCATACATGCTGGGACTTGTAAATTATTTTGTTGCTTGGTATCATGTGAGCAACAGGAGTGATGCAGTAAGAATACTAGTACCAAGAACATAGTAAGAAAGCTATGGCTACCTTTGCTGTTGCTGTTCTTTAAATTTCCAGGAAAAAAAGCCACCCCACAGGCTGATTTCTAGCATAGGCAATGCTACATGGGTTCTTCCTCTGTCATACAGAATAAACGTGAGGAAATACGGGGATCTGGGGGACTGCTTCTAGGAGAATAGTCATAGCAATGTGACCCAAGCTGAAATAAACTGCAGAGGAGGCCCTGAGTTGCAGGACCTCCTGAAAATGAGCTTCGTATCTGCTGAGTCACCTCATATGCACGTCATGGTAGTGTAGCAGGTCAATCAATGGCTT